>NC_090372.1:98557980-99270780 GCF_036365525.1 Heterodontus francisci | reverse complement strand
TACCATCTACAAGATGCACTGCAGCAACTCACCAAGGCTCCTTAGACAGCACCTTCCAAACCCATAACATCTACCACCTAGAAGGACAAGGGCAGCAGATGCATGGGAAGACCACCACCTGCAAGTTCCCCTCCAAGCCACATACCATCCTGACTTGGAACTATATCGCTGTTCCTTCACTGTCGCTGGGTCAATATCCTGGAACTCCCTTCCTAACAGCACTGTGGGTGTACCTACACCCTAAGGACTGCAGCAGTTCAAGAAGGCAGCTCACCACCACCTTCTCAAGGGCAATTAGGGATGGGAAATAAATGCTGGGGCATAGCCAGTGACACCTACATCCCCCGAACAAATAAAAAAATTGATTCTTGAAAGAACCAAATTTAACAAGCGGGCTCAGAAGATAGGCAAATCTGTAGATTCTTATATCAATGATCTGTACAGATTGACAGAGGGATATGAATATGGCAAATTAAAGGCAGAGCTCATCAGGGATCGAATAGTTGTCGGCATAGCTGATGAATCCTTGTCAGACCTTTTGCAGTCAAAAGAGGGCCTTACACTTGAAACGGCCATTCAGATTGAAAGACAGGCTGAAGTTCGCAAACAAAATAGATCCATTCTGTGGACTGAAGACAAGCCGTGGATGAAAAGAAGTCCAATGACTGTACAGTTTGTGAAGTCAAAGAAACACTTTGTGGAAAAGAATACACACACAGGTGAGAAGGTGCATGACACCGGGAAACCGTGCCAAGGCTGTGGAGCCAGGAAGGCCAACAGATGGGAGCAGTGTCCAGCAAGGAAAACCGAGTGTTATAATTGTAAAATTGTAAAAATTGTACATTATAGGAAAATGCGCCAGAGTAAAACTTCTTCAGTGCAAAGCAGAAGCCCTTCACACAAAGAGCAGTGAATCAAGTGCATCAATATCGAGAAGACAAAGAACCAGGAGGTTTCTGAGGAGAAATTAAGGGCCCAAACCAAGGATTCTGGATGGCAGACATCTATGTAAATATGAATTTTAAGCTGGACACAGGTGCTAGTGTCACAGTTCTGTCAGACCAAGAGCCATGGTTGACATTGCCTACAACCAGTGGATACACAGTTGCATGGTCCAGGTGGGACACAACTGAAAATAAAAAGTAAACTTCAAGCAACTCTCCAATATAGAGGGAGACAAATTAGGAAACCTTATATGTCTTGCATAATCAAGAATTTTCCTTACTGAGTAGAAAAGCATGCTTAGACCTGCATTTGATCAAGAAGATTGACAAAGTTAAGCATACACAGGTAAAAAAATCACTTTCAAGCATAATACCTGAAACTGTTCACAGGGCTCAGAAGACTTGAGACGGAGTATAGAATCACACTTAAGGAAGGGGCCAGGCCAGTATGTACCTTTACACCCAGAAAGATACCTCATCCATTCTTAAAATAAGTTCAAGACCAATTGGAAAAGATGACAAGAATGGGCGTTATCTCTCCTGTAACACTACCAATGGAGTGGTGTTCGGCCATGGTTCCTGTCCAAAAACAAAATGGAACTCTGCGTATTTGCATGGATTTAACACAGCTCAACAAAGCAATAGTACATGAAATTCTCCCAATGTCCACAGTTGATGACAGCTTAGCAAAACTCTGTTCGAGCCCCATGTTTACAAAACTCGATGCCAATAGTGGGTTTTGGCAGGTACCTCTAAATGAGACCTCAAAATTACTAACCACATTTATAACAACTTTGCTTAAATGCTTATATCACCACACATCTTGACATACTACCACTCTACACTGTCTGTGACGAAAGTGGCAGATGCCTCCTCAACTGGGTTAGGGGCAGTTCGTTTTCGGAGCAACCTGATGGTCCTCGTAGACCAATATTCTACATATCTAGAGCTTTGTCAGACACAGAGACGTGGTATGCGGTAATAGAAAAAGAAGCGCTCGCTGTCACATGGGAAGTGAAAAATTTTCTGACTACATAGTTGCATTGAGTGTCATCGAGACAGACCATAAACATAAGACATAGAGAACGTGATCCAGAACTGTCAGATTTGCGTGATACAGAGACCAGAGCAGCATGATCCTCTGTTAACTGCTCAATTTCCAACCAGGCTTTGGTAATTCTAGGTATGGGTTTATTAATATTCAGTGGGAAGTCATACATACTTATCTTTGATTACCTCTCAAAGTAGATTGAAGTCCGAAGATTGTGTTCTACGCCAATTGAAGCAGTTATCAGAATTCAAGACATCTCTGCGACATATGGTATCGGTGACAAAATATTGTCAGACAACGTACCACAGTTTACAAATGAACATTTTATTCAGTTTGCAACCACAATGGGATTTCTACATCTCACAAGTTCACCGAGGTATCCACAGTCGAATGGTGAGGTGAAAAGAGGTGTAAGAACCATAAAGACCTTACTGAAGAAGAATGAAGATCTTCCAATCTCACTTCTAATTTATTGATCTGTGCCGTTGATGTGTGGATTATCACCAGCAGAATTACCAATGGGCAGGAAGATTAGAACACAGCTTCCTATGTTGCCTAAAAAATTGCTTCCAGGATTGAATGTCCAGGACTACGAGAAAGTAAAAGACAGGGAAAACTCTTATAGAGGGCAACAAACCCAAAATTAGAATAGAAGATCTCGAGCCAGAAACTTACCCAAATTGATTAATGGTCAAAGAGTATGAATACGTGACCTAGAAAGGGAAGGTACAGTAATCCACAGACATGAGAACTACCAGTGATTGTATGTGATACACACCACTGAAGGAAACATATGAAGAAATAGGAGAAATATTATCCCTATTCACCAAAAGCAACAGCCAATCATTCATTTGGAAGACCTAGATGAAGGTGAACAAACCCAAACCAAACAGAATGCTACAATCCGTAGTAAAGATCAATCAAGTCAGTGATCCAGACATACAAGGAAGACTACTGATCATCCCAGTCAGACTACCAGCAGATCGGGGAGAGTTGTTAAACCTGCTAACAGATTAAATCTGTGAAGTCAGAGACTTGGGAGGAGAGAGGGTAGTAGATAAGTTTAGTATGTATATATGTTTGAAAAAATGTTGGATAAAGACTTGGGGAGAGACGTAGTATAAGGATGTAAAGGGTTAATGCTGAAGACAATGAGAGCAACCCCTCCCACTGTAAGAGTGATGATGTAACAGTCAAGTGAGGTTAGGCATAGGAAACGAGGTAGCAGCATGAAGGAGGTTGGAAAAGGAGGCTTAATGAGAGCTATATATATTGTTATGACCAGGTGAGCAAGGTGTCTAGGGGTCTCTCTCAGCCTTCACCTAGTCTTACCGTAACAGGATTTTAGTTTTAAACACATCATGTTTTAGCTCCCCCTTGGTGAATCCTTGTTCACCGCTTTCCAATTAGAAGGCAAATAAACCAGCACATACAGATGTTCTTTGGTTTAAAGAAGAAAAGTTGAAATTTATTAAACTTGAACTTAAACTCTAATTCGATTGATGCCTACAGACACATGATGCGCCCATGCTAGCATGCATACACGATACACACATGCAAATAGAGACAGGAAAGAGCAGAAGAAAAATAAAGTGCAAAAATTTGAGGCAATATCTGAAGAGTTTTTGTTATGGTTCTTCGAGCTCACTGTAGAGCCGTTGATTCTAGGTAGATCTCGCTTTTCGTTGGGGCCCAGTATTCTTCTTAAACCTTGTTCGCTGTAGGAGACTTTTCTCTCTTGGGGTTCATGTGTTTTCAGTGGATTCAAAAGCTTGTGAGAAACAGATGGGAGCAGACAGGAGAGATCTTCTCAGTCCAGGAGGAAACAGTCTTTCTGAGTTCAAATTCTCTGTGGCCAGTTCAAAAGGCTGGAACAGCGAGTTAGTCATGTGACCAGCTGATCTAACCAGTCCTGGCCCCTGTAGATTGCATCACCCCAGCATGCCCTGGAAAGTGCTTCCCCACCCCCTCACTGTCCGTTGATCAGCATCCATTATGGGTTGAATGTGTCAAGGAATGGTCCTTTGTCCTTCCGAGTAATGTCTGTTAATATGCAAATCTCTTTTCCAGCCATGGCTGGTCTGTTTAACAAGTCATTTCCTCGCTCCAACAACAGTTAACAATTAATGTTCATGACAAAATTAATGCGCCTTGTTCTTGGCAGGTGAGGGCCTGCATGACAATAGTATTAAGTAAGGAATAAAGAGTTCTTAGTTAACCTTATCCTGAGTCTGAGACTTTCTCCAGAATTCTCCTGCTATGCTACAGCAGCAACACACAACACAAAGCATTGTTAAAAGAAGGGCGGTACATATCCTGGACAATATCATCCCTTAACCAACTTCCCTTAAACAAATTATCTGGTCATTTATCTCATTGCTGTTTGGACACCTAGCTGTCCATAGGAACATAAGAAATAAGAGCAGGAGTAGACCATTCTGCCCCTCGAGCCTGCGTCACCATTCAACCAGATCATGGTTGTACCCCATTGTACCTCAATGCCATTTTCCCGCACTATCCCCATATCCCTTGATATCTTTAATACCTAGAAATCTATCAATTTCTGTCTTGAACATACTCAATGACTGAGCCTCCACAGCCCTCTGGGGTGAATTCCGAAGATTCACCACCTTCTGGGTGAAGGAATTCCTCCCCATCTCAGTCCTAAATCGCCTTCCCCTTATTCTGAGATTGTGTCCTCTGATTCTAGATCCCCCCCCAGCCAGAGGAAACATCCTTCCTGCATCTACCCTGTCGAGCCCTGTAAGAATTTTATATGCTTCAATGTGATCACCTCTCATTCTTCGTAACTCTAGCGAATACAGGCCCAGTCTCCTCAATCTCTCCTTATAGGACAATTTCACCATCCCAGGGATCAGTCTGGTGAACCTTCATTGCACACCTTCTATGACAAGTATATCCTTCCTTAGGTAAGGAGATCAAAACTGTACATGATACTCCAGGTGCAGTCTCACCAAGGCTCCATACATTTGCAGCAAGACTTAGTTACTCCTGCACTCAAATCCTCTTGAAATAAATGCCTTTGCCTTCCTAACTGCTTGCTGCAATTGGATGTTAGCTTTCAGTGACTGATGTCCCTTTGCATTTCTGAATTTCCTACCAAAGTGGGAAACTTCACATTTTTCCACATTATATTTCATCTACCACATTTTTGCCCACTTATTTAGCCTGTCTAACTCCCCTTGAAGCCTCTTTGCATCCTCCTCACAACTCACATTCCCGCCTAGTTTTGTGTCATCAGCAAACTTGGAAATATTACATTTGGTCCCTACGTCCAAATCATTCATATAAATTTTGAATAGCTGGGGCCCAAGCATTGATCATTGCGGTACCCCACTAGTCACAGCCTGACAACCTGAGAATGACTGTTTATTCCCTTTTCCTGTTTTCTGTCCGTTAACCAATTCTCAATTCATGCCAGTATGTTACCCCCAATACCATTTTGCTTACTAACCTCTTGTGTGGGACCTTATCAAAAGCCTTCTGAAAATCCAAATACACCACATCCACTGGTTCCTCATGATCTATTCTGCTAGTTTATAACCTCAAAAAACTCCCAACAGTTTTGTCAAACACGAATTCCCTTTCAGAAATCCATGTTGACTCTCCCAATTCTACCATTATTTTCTAAGTAAAAACAAGAAATGCTGGAAATACTCAGCAGGTCTGGCAGCATCTGTGGAGAGAGAAGCAGAGTTAACGTGTCAGGTCAGTGACCCTTCTTCAGAACTGGCAAATATTAGAAATGTGAAAGGTTATAAGCAAGTAAAGCGGGGGTGGGGCAAGAGATAACAAAGGAGAAGGTGTAGATAGGACAAGGTCACAGAATAGCTGACCAGAAGGTCGTGGAGCAAAGGCAAACAATATGTTAATGGTGTGTTGAAAGACAAAGCATTAGTACAAATAGGGTGTTAATGGACTGAAAATTGTACAGCCGCAAGTACAAACATGAAAAAAACAGTGGGTAAGCAAACTGAACAAACTAAGATGAAATAAAATAAAATAAACACAAAAAAATATAAAAACAGAAACAATTAAAAAATAACTAAAAATAAAAGTAAAATGGGAGGCCCGTCATGCTCTGAAATTATTGAACTCAATGTTCAGTCCGGCAGGCTGTAGTGTGCCTAATCGGTAAATGAGATGCTGATCCTCGAGCTTGCGTTGATGTTCACTGGAACACTGCAGCAATCCCAGGACAGAGATGTGAGCATGAGAGCAGGGAGGAGTGTTGAAATGGCAAGCAATCGGAAGCTCGGGGTCCTGCTTGTGGACTGAGGGGAGGTGTTCCGCAAAGCGGTCACCCAGTCTGTGTTTGGTCTCCCCAATGTAGAGGAGACCACATTGTGAGCAGCACTGCATACTACATTGAAAGAAGTACACATAAATCGCTGTTTCACCTGAAAGGAATGTTTGGGGCCTGGGATAGTGAGGAGAGAGGAGGTAAATGGGCAGGTATTACACCTCCTGCGATTGCAGGGGAAGGTGCCATGGGAAGGGGACGAGGTGTTTGGGGTAATGGAGGAGTGGACCAGGGTGTCACGGAGGGAACGATCCCTTCGGAATGCTGACAGGGGAAGGGAGAGGAAGATGCATTTGGTAGTGGCATCACGCTGGAGGTGGCGGAGGATGATCCTTTGGATATGGAGGCTGATGGGGTGGAAAGTGAGGACAAGGGGAACCCTGTCGTGGTTCTGGGAGGGAGGGGAAGGGGTGAGGGTAGAGGTGCGGAAAATGGGCCAGACACAGTTGAGGGCCCTGTCGACCACAGTGGGGGGGAATCCTCGGTTGAGGAAAAAGGAAGACATATCAGAAGCACTGTCATGGAAGGTAGCATCATCAGAGCAGATGCATCGGAGACGGAGAAACTGGGAGAATGGAATGGAGTCCTTACAGGAGGCAGGGTGTGAAGAAGTGTAGTCGAGGTAGCTGTGGGAGTCGGTGGGCTTATAATGGATATTAGTAGACAGCCTATCCCCAGAGATGGAGATAGAGAAGTCGAGGAAGGGAAGGGAAGTGTCGGAGATGGACCACGTGAAGGTGAGAGAAGGGTGGAAATTAGAAGCAAAGATGATAAAGTTTTCCAGTTCGGGGCGGGAGCAGGAAACAGTACCGATAATCATCAATGTACTGGAAAAAGAGTTGGGGGAGGTGGCCTGAGTACGACTGGAACAAGGAATGTTCGACATATCCCACAAAAAGACAGGCATAACTAGGACCCATGCGGGTACCCAGAGCAACACCTTTTACTTGAAGGAAGTGAGTGGAGTTGAAGGAGAAGTTGTTCAATGTGAGAACAAGTTCAGCCAGGCGGAGGAGGGTGGTGGTGAATGGGGTTTGGTTGGGCATCTGTTCAAGGAAGAAGTGGAGAGCCCTCAAACCATCCTGGGGGGGGAGGGGAATGGAGGTGTAGAGAGAATATGGGATTAGTGTAGGATTAGTATAAATGGGTGGTTGATGGTCGGCACAGACTCGGTGGGCCGAAGGGCCTGTTTCAGTGCTGTATCTCTAAACTAAACTAAACATTTCCAGCATCCGCAGTATTTTGCTTTTATTTTATTATTATTTTCTAAGGTTTCCTGTTATAATATCCTTTATAATAGATTCTAGCATTTTCTCTACTACTGATGTCAGGCTAACAGGTCTGTAGTTCCCCATTTTCTCTCTCCCTGCTTTCTTAAGTAGTGGAGTTACATTTGGTACTTTCCAATCTGCAGGAACCACTCCAGAATCTATAGAATTTTGGAAGATAACCGCCAATGCATCCAATATCTCTACAGCCATCTCTTTCAACACTCTGGGATGTAGATTATCAGGTCCAGGAGATTTATTAACTTTCAGTTCCATTAATTTCTCCAGTACTAATACTAATTTCTTTCAGTTCCTCATTCTCGCTAGTCCCTCGGTTCTCTAGTATTCCTGGGAGGTTTTTATATCTTCCTCCGTAAAGACAGACACAAAGTATTTGTTTAGTTTCTCTGCCATTTCCTTATTCCTCATTATAAATTCTCCTGTCTCTGTCTGTAATGGGCCCACATTTGCCTTTGTTAATCTTTTCCTTTTTATTTACCTATAGAAGCTTTTGCAGCTTGTTTTTATGTTTCTCACGAGTTTACTTTCATATTCTATTTTCCTTTCTTTATCAGGTTCTTGGTCCTCTTTTGCTGAATTCTAAAATGCTCCCAATCCTCAGGCTTACGACTTTTTTGGGCAACTTTCTAAACCTTTGAACTAATACAATCTTTAACTTCTCTTGTTAGCCATGGTTGGATCACCTTTCCTGTTTTTTTTTGCCGTAAAGCACTGTAAATTTGTTGTAAACCATGTTTTAATTCTTTAAATGCTCGCCATTGCCTGTCTACCATCATACCTTTTAATGTAGTTTCCCAATCTACCACAGCCAATTTACCTTCATACCTTAGTAGTTTCCTTTGTTTAGATTTAAGACCCCAGTTTCGGATTGAACTACATCATGTTCAAACTTAATGTAAAATTCTATCATATTATGGTCATTCTTCCCTGGGGGTTCCTTTTCAATAGGATTATTAATTAGCCGTTTCTCATTGCATTATACTAAACCTGAAATAACCCATTCTCTAGTTGATTCTTCAACATACTATTTTAGAAAACTACCTCGTATACATTCCAGGAACTTGTCCTCCACAGCATTACTGCTAATTAGGTTTACCCAGTCTATATGTAAATTGAAATCCCCCATGATTACTGTATTACCCTTGTTATCTGCACCTCTAATTATCTGATTTATACCATGCCCTACATTACCGTTATACGTTATAAAGACGTCTGCAAACGCGACATGAAATCGTGTGACATTGATCACAAGTCGTGGGAGTCAGTTGCCAGCATTCGCCAGAGCTGGCGGGCAGCCATAAAGACAGGGCTAAATTGTGGCGAGTCGAAGAGACTTAGTAGTTGGCAGGAAAAAAGACAGAGGCGCAAGGGGAGAGCCAACTGTGCAACAGCCCCAACAAACAAATTTCTCTGCAGCACCTGTGGAAGAGCCTGTCACTCCAGAATTGGCCTTTATAGCCACTCCAGGCGCTGCTTCACAAACCACTGACCACCTCCAGGCGCGTATCCATTGTCTCTCGAGATAAGGAGGCCCAAAAGAACATTACCACCACTGTTTGCTGCCCCTTGTTGTTTCTAAGCTCCACAATTTGGCTGCAGTGTTTCCCTATATTGGAACAGTGACTACACTTCAAAGGTATTTAATTTTATGTAAAGGACTTTCAGCTGTCTTGTTCCTTCTTTGTAAATTAAAGTCACCGTTAACAACTTTTAACCAACTGCATATATACAAGTTTGATTATCCATGTGTACTATGAATTGTTCTGATGTTATGAAATCACCTTGAAATGTCAATTAGATAAATTCCATTCTACAAGGAGATTCAGAATCCTACAGAACCACTTCTACTAGAAATAATTTTGTCGTATATTAAATATGATCACCTGGTTCATGGTTTGCATTGATTTTCTAGAGGTAATTTTTAAGTTGGGAACTGAATGTTTTTAATGCAAGGCAAATGAAAACACTTGGTTTGAGAAGCTGGCAAACAAAGCTTGGGTGGTTAAAAATCAAAACGTGGCTCATGTTTATTTAATAAAGTCATATTGGTAAGTGTAAAGATCCTACACAATGAGAACACCTCTTTGCGTGTTGATGGAGATGGTGTATCTGCAGTTACCTGAGTCAGGGGTTTAAATTATTTATATGATTTCCCAGAACAAAGAAAGTATTTAAAGTTCCAAAATCTCTCCATGAGTGCTTACAGAGACAGAGTTAGAAAGGTGAGGGCCATAACACTGCAGGTGGCCTTGTTTAGTTGGGCAGTTGGAACCAGAAAGTCCAGGAGAGTTTGTTCTGTCTTTGTTAGCCGTATCAATTATTCATGTGGATATCAGGCATCAAAGAGAAGATTTGGAGTTGGAAATAATTAGTTTAAATTGCTATCTGGGACATCCTACTTGTGCCACAATGCTATGCAGATAGCTGAGGCTTGGTGTGTCTGTTGGTTTTTTGATATGTGTGCTTGCTGACAGTCTGTTGGCTTTAGACAAGGAGTTGGCTTTTGGAAAGCCGTTGGCTTTTGAAAGTCAGTTGGACTCAGGAGCAAAGAGGCTGTCAGGAACCAGGGGTCTTTCTGTTTTGAGGCAGGCCTGTTCTCAAGCTGGGAAGTCCAGATTTAGGAGGTGATCTCATACCTTGGAAGACAGCTGAGAAATTAAGGAAATTGAAATTAATTTCTAAGAGCTGTGGTACACTTTGGATTGGTCCCAGGAAAAGTGAACAAACTATTAAGATCCAGTCATGTATAGGGAACTGTTGGGGTGGAAATACCAGTCAAATAGGAGTGTTCTGTTGGGTTTAGAGTTTAAAGTATATGTCTTCATGTTCTGTTAAAATTTTAAGTTTAAAGTATAAGCGTTTCCAAATTGTAGTTTTGTTAGGAATGTTTTGCTTTATATAACTCTTGTACTATAACATTTTTTGTTTAAAACATGAAATCTTGTGGCGTAATTCTTTCAGTAATAACTGGACATTCAACTTTCTCTTTTTAAAAGTTGGCGGCCCCTAACTGGATCGTAAACATACTAAAAAGGAGTTGTCAGCACTTCATTCAGGTAGTAGGAAGTTGCTTATCAGCTAATACTTCAGTTCTTGAGTGCACACATGAAACCCAGTACATAAAACTGCCATTCATTAAACCTGACACTTGTCCTGACCATGTGTTTACATGAATTGAATTCCATTTAAAATGTCACCAAGTCTGGACATGGAGGATTTTTAATATGGGACTTGAATTATGAATGATCAGCACCACTCACACAGTCACTTCGAATTTGGATCAGCATGTAACTTGGACAAATTTGAATGATTTTGTCTAATGTAAATAGGATCTGGTGATGTATCTATTCTGAGTATATGAACAAAAATAGATATCAATACATTTTGAGACCTTGCAGTCGGACTGGAGAACAGCATTTCCAGCTGAGGGATTGGACAGCTGTACACTGTTTGCACTTGCAGTGGTATTTTTCAAATGCATTAATACAGTCCAATCCCCTGCCATGCATGACCTATTTTTGGTTAACACAAGCCATTGTTCTATTTCTGTCGCCAGTGGGCTGTGTTGTTGTTGATTCATATGTAAACGTTTTATCACTTGCTTTTACCAACTTGGAAGGGAGTAAACAGTGGCAGAATACACTTGTGAGGACAGTGGTTTGACACTACACTTGAAAACCCTGCAAAGAAGAAAAAAAAGCTTCCCTCAAACTGTGGTTACTGTACGTTCCCAGCTGTTTTTGGCTTCCTCCATGAGACAAATCAAACAGACTAAAAAAAGATTTAAAACATTAAGTATTCTTTGAAAAGAAGAGTTTGGTTTCCTTTTTCTAACTGTCTGTTTGCTTGCCTACAGTATAAGAGTGAGGGAGGCACTCAGCCTGCAGTTTAAAAGTGAAAGAGAGAGAGCAGTTTACGATGTAGTAATGTGCAAGTCATCCGATTGTTTCGGGAGGAGGAATTAAAGAGGAAATGACTCTGTCGGTGTTCCGATGAATCTTTTATGTGGCTGAAGTGAGGACTCAAAGGAAAGATGCTGCAGACTATTTATGAGACTGAATCATGTTTCTCCTCAGATGGGGTTTCTGGGCAAGAGCAGTCGATCCAGCTGTTGGCTCAGGACCGAATGCATAGTATACTCACCTCAGGTAAGCAGTTTTGCTTTCGCAGAGGTACTGTGTGTACGACAGTGCGTTCTCTATTCTCTATTTACTGTAAAATTTGAGATGTTTGAACCTGGCACATTCCATTCCGTGGAAACCTGATAATCGGACCACAGGGAAATTCTGGTTTATTATTAAATATATGACTTATGCAATATTAATAGGAGATTATTGCTGCAAAATATTTTAATGTGTTACTTGATTTTGTTTTATCTATTCTGTATGTGGTGATTATAAGGAATAATTTTGGGCATAATATGTTAAATTATACAATACACCATGATACTGAGGGAGGATGTCAGCTTCGATTCCCTGTCATTTACCACCACCCCCCACGCCCCATCTGAGTTGCTAATTTCAATCAGACTGCTCAAGGGAGATGCCTACAGGGCAGGTACCAGAGGGGAAGGGAAAATTAGAGATCTGATGCATTTATAAAGACTGCAGATGACTGTGGATGTACAGCTCTTTTGCAGTCAGGTGCACTCTGAGTAAACAGACAAGGAATGAGAATGCAGACATATGGAAATATGTATTGACAAATTTACCTATAAAGGACATGGATCTCACTCGAGTAAATGTAGGGAATCAGTCCTGTGCATGCTTGCACTTCCATCAGGACAGCCCCCAGTGAGTTTTACAGCCCCCTGGTATGTCAGCTGTGGTTATCTCAGGTAGAAACATTAGTAGGTCCCTGCTGTTTCAGGAAGAGCATCCACTGATAGTATTGACTGTGTCTTGGAATCCCTTCTCCACATGCCTGTGCAATTCATGAAGATAGAGGATATGCTTCCAGGGCTAGTCCTGAACAGGACTCTGACAAAGTGTGAGTACAAACTGGAAGAGTGGCACACTGAAGTCCTGTCTACACATAACCAAAAAATTAATGGAACATCAAAGAACCTAGGGAGTCATTCCTGGTTGATGTTAGCTCAGGACTAGTATAGGGTGTCTGGTCAGTTTATCCATCTCCAGCAGAAATGGATGGAAAATGTATGGACTTTGTGCTGTTACAAAAATAGATTACAAAAATGAAAACAATAGTTAACACATCCAATTCAACATGAGGCTTGCACGTTTCATTAAAAGCTAAGTACCTCCACTTCTTGTAACTCCTGTAGGTAGCACAATGATAAGTACTTCAATGTTAAAAGTGTCACTGTGTCATATAGATGAGACACACATGGGAAAATAGACAGAAACAGGAAGAGCCTAAAATGATGTTGTTAGCCTTATTGCATAGTTAACCCTGTGACTTTCACAGAGGCCTACCTTTGTGCACTTCAGTGTCCACCTGAAGCAAGCGGTAGGCCTCTTTTCCATGCAAATTGGGGAACTACTGACAGTGCAATTGTAAGGTACCAATGGGCAGAGCTTGTGACACAAATGCTCTGCCCACGTGCACTGGCATTACAATCAGAAAGCAGCCAGAATTCCTTTTTAAAACCTGCGTCCACAAAAATCCTGTGGGGTGCTGCCACCCTAGCCTCACCACACCTTGACATTTTGATTCTCTGCTCACCCCTCTGAGCATCTACTCTCCCAAACGCCTGGACTTGCTCTTGATATATTTGTTCAGACTGGTGATTCTGTGAGCTGAATTTGAATTGTATATGCTGTATGCCTAACTTTCCAGGATGCATCACAACTATTCAGTTAGCTGTACTGGTGCAATATTTTTCTTCAGCTTCTTCAACTTTCTGGTCAGTTGATTTTCTTAAAATAATTTTCAAAAGCAGGAGGCAATTTTCAAGCTTAATTGAGGTGTCATTTATACTGAGATTTTCTTTAAATACGTTGTGTAATAATGGGCTGAATTTTACAGCCCTCCGACGTCAGGGGTCGTGGCGGGGGGGCCTGGAAAATTCTTTCGGGAGAGGCCCGTCAAGACCCCCAATGCCGGGAAGGCTCTGACACATATTATTGGCGGCGGCGCGGCCTCGGTGTGGTCCCTCCGCCAGTCGGCGGTGGAGCCTTTATTTCAATATGTTAATAAAGGTTAGTGCATGCAAATAAACTTACCTTATCCCGATGGCCATCCCATGCCGAAATTCCAGCCCCTGGCTGGAACTCCTGTGCCTTCGGATCTCCTTCAGGAGATCCGAGGCATGACACTGATGGGGAGGAGGAGTGAAATTTTCAGGGCGGGGAGGGGCAACAGGGAAAACACTTTTGATTGATGGGGGGGATGGTGGAGAGGGGTAAAGTTATTAAAGTTTGGGGGCGAAAGGTCGGGATCTGAATAAAATAAATGTTTTTGTGGGGGAATGGGCTATTAATTCATCGATTATTCCTTAGGAGTGTGAGTGAGGGGAGTGAAAATGTTATTAAATGTGTTACTTTAATTTTCAACGTTCATTCCCTTTAAAAATTCAAATGCACGTGAAGGGCTTGAAGCCCTTTAAAAATGGTGCCGTGCCTGTGCAGTGGCACTGGATGCCATTGCCAGGGATGGAGGGACTGCCTCCTCTACGTCATGGGAGGGCAGTCATTCTGCCCCCTCCATTTAAATGAGCCCTCGCGCGAAATATCACAAGGCTCAGTGACGCTTGTGCCGCACCTTCTTTCAAGCTCACCTCTGAGAATGGCACTGAGCTTATAAAATTCAGCCCAATATGTCTCTGATAGAAAGTAAAGCCCGGCTCGGGTATAAAATTAAAACCCAACCTGGGCCCGACCCGACCCGACCCGACCACACCCGACCCGAGCCCGAGCCCTTTAAATTTTTTCGCGCCCGACCCGACCTGACCCGACCCGACCCGACCCGACCCAACACGAATATCCTTCATCTGTTCCAGCAGCAGGCTATTCCTGCAGCTGGAGTTGTGGGGAATCATGGGTAAGCCTGATCCCGTGACTTCCCAGAAGCAGTGTCCAGCCCGACCCAAGCCCAAATGCTGGACTCGGAATTTCGACCCGACCCAACCCGAACCCGACACATGTAGTCGGGTCTAGTCGGGTTCGGGCTGGGTAGCCAGGCTTTAATAGAAAGAGAAAAATTGACTGTGCTAATTATACACTTATTCTTGCCCTGAATTTCAGAAAATATATGAAGTTGGTTGGGGGAGGAGAGTGAGATAAGAAAGAGAAAGAGAGATAAAGTGCAAGAGAAGAATGCCTATTCATGCTAATATTAATTCAAAGAAACACACATTAAATTTTGAAGACAACTAATTAACAGGCCTCTGTTTTGTTGGCAGTTAGAAGAGATCAACACTAATAACTTACACCTGTGAGAGAGAGAATTTAGTTTCTAAAATCTGTGAGATAGAGAAAAACAGAGAAACACAAATAGAGAGAAAGGAAACAGAGTCTCCTTCCACATTCTAATTTAATTTTTTTAGATGTTTGTTTTGGAAGCAAGCAAAGGCTCTCTGAGGAAACAGGACAAGAGGGGGTTGAAGGGGTATGGGGGTTGCCTATTAACAACCGCTTAAAGGCCTCTTCCTGCCATTGCTGGGATTTAACCAGCGGCGGGGTGGTGCTTCTGCCATGTGGGGAGTTTGCGCAGTAAAACAAAGCAACCTCCCTGCGGGATTGGGGTGGGGGCCCTCCTCTGTGGGCAATCTGTGGCCCACGTAGTGCCCCCGCCGGGAAAACCTGCACCTCCCTGAACCATCCTCCCCCTGCACTAAATGCCCAGCTTCCCCCTCCCCGTGCTGGGGCCTGCTGGTCTGGCCCCGGCAACCCCACCTCACTTACCTTGGGTCTGGGGCTCCAGTGCTGGGCCTGGGTCCAAGGCTTTTGCAGTACCGACAGTGGCCAGCACTGCTGGTAACGTTGCCGATACTGTTGACATGCCAGCCCTGTGATTGTTTCCAAAACAAACATTTGAAAAAATTAAATGAGAATGTGGAAGGAGACTCTGTCTTGGAAGTGAGAATCCCTTCTTTAAAGGGACGGGGATCCAGGCTCCGGGTTGTTAATTGGCCCGGGGTGCCGTAGAATCGCTCCGGGGCAGTGGCCGGGCGCGGGGGGGTGGGGTTGGTTTCCAGCTGGCCAAGGTGGGATTCCCACTACCTTTTTGGTCCAGCACTGGGAGCCCTGCCATGGGCACAAAATTCAGCCTTCTGAGTGAGGAAGGTGAATTTTGAGAAAAAGAGGGAGAGAGGAGATGAGAAAGAGAAAAGGGGGTTTGACAGAGAAATAGCAATGAGAAAGGCGGCATAATTACCACATTACAAATTTACGTAGGAGTTTCCATAAAAATGGAGACAAACAAAATTGACAACGGAAATATAAAATTAAGGGTGGAATGAATGACGTTAAAACGGGAGCTGAATTATTGTTAGTGCATTGTTGGAAATTCAACCATGTGCTGTGCATGAGTTTCTAATCATTTGGTTGGAAAATTGTTTGGAGCTCATGCTTTAATTTGCAGCAAAGCTCCCTACCAGCAGCACAAAATCAAAAGTTACCCCTGATGTTTCTATTTTATCTACTCTGCATTCACCAATTTATGAATAAGTATTTTTCTGTATAAAACTTGTACAGGGTTCTTCACAGGGGATTGAAGCTGCTTTTTCCACAAATATGATTTCATAAAGATTATATCATGTTAGAGTTACAATTGATTTTCTTTGACCATCTGAGGTGAGATATCAGAGGGCTATCAGTACTTGTGGGATTGTACCCACCAAGGGATTGCTCCCTTTAAAAGGGCGAGGACAAATGGAAAAAAAATGCAAGATCATTTTCAGTTGAAAACATAAGAACAGTTATAAATTAAGTAATAACAGCAACAACTTATATTTATATTGTGCCTTTCATGTAATAAAACAACCCAAAGCATTTCACAAGAGCACTATAATGCAAAATTAGGCATTGAGCTACAGAAGGCGATATTAGGGCAGATGGCTTATAGCTTGGTCAAAGATGTACGTTTTAAAGAGTGTCTTAAAGGAGGAAAACAAGGTGAAGAGGCTGAGAGGTTTAAGGAGGGAATTTCAGAGCTTAGGGCCTAGGCAGCTGAAGGCACGGCCACCATTGGTGGAGCAATTAAAATCAGGCATCCTCAAGAGGCCAGAATTTTTTGAGTGCAGATATCTCAGAGGGTTGTGATGCTGGAGGAGCTTACAGAGATAGCGAGGGGAGAGGTCATGGATGGATTTGAAAACAAGGCTGAGAATTTTAAAATCATAGCGTTGCTTGTCTCTGGAGCCAATGTAGGTCAGTGAACACAAGGGTGAAAGGTTATTAGGACTTGGTGTGAATAATGACATGGCAGCAGAATGTGGATGACTCAAGTTTACGGAGGGGAGAATGTGGGAGACCAGCCAGGAGTGCATTGGAATAGTTTAGGTAATAAAGGCATAAATGAGGGTTTTAGCAGCAGGTGAGCTGAGGCAGAGGTGAAGTCGGGCAATTTTATGAAGGTGAAAATAGGCAGTCATAGTGATGGCACAGATATGTGGTCAGAAGCTCATCTGACGGTCAGATATGACACCAACGTTGCAAACAGTATGGTTCAGCCCCAGATAGTTGCCAGGGAGAGGGATGGAGCTGGGAGCTAGGGAACAAATTTTGGAGCAGGGACTAAAGACTTCAGTCTTCCCAATATTTAATGGAAGGAAATTGCTGTTCATCCAGTACTGATTGTTGGATAAGCAGTCTAATAATTTAGCAACAGTGGAGAAGTCAAGAGAGGTGGTGGTGAGATAGAGCTGGCTGTCATTGTCATACATGTGAAAAGTAATACTGTGCCTTTGGATGATGTCGTCGAGGGACAGCATGTAGATGAGAAATAGGAGGGGACCAAGGATGGATCCTTGGAGGACGTCAGAGATAATGGTGCAGGAGTGGGAAGAGAAGCCATTCCAAGTGATTCTCTGGCTATGATTAGATAGGTAAGAATGGAGCCAGATGAGAGCAGTCCCACCCAGCTGGATGACTGTGGAGAAGAATTGGAGGAGGATGGTGTGGCCAACCGTGTAAAAGGCTGCAGACAGGTCGTGACTGATGACGAGGCATAGTTTCCCTTCATCACAGTTACATAGGATGTCATTGGTGACTTTGATAAGAACTGTTTCGATTCTGTGGCAGGGGCAGAATCCTGATTGGAGGGATTCAAATGTGGAGTTCCGGGAAAGATGGGCACAGATTTAGGAGGTGACAACACATTCAAGGTCTTTAGAGAAGAAGGGAAGCTTGAAGATGGAGTGGTAATTTTCAAGAATGGTGGGATCGAGAAATATTTTTGAGGAAAGGGCCAATGATGGCACCTGAAATGAGAGAATCGTTAACAATCTCAGCTAACATGGGAACCAGGAAAGGAAGTTGGGTGGTCTGCAGTTTAATGGAGATAGGGTAGAGGGGGTAGAAAGTGGGTCTCTTAGATAAGACAAGCTTGGCGAGGGCATGACAGGAGATAGGAGAGGAACTAGAGAAAGATGCAAGTTCAGGGCAAAGGTAGAAGAACAGAGGAAGTTTGGCCAGGTGAGCTCGTGGAAGGGAGGGAAGTGGCAGAGGCAGCTGATCAGATAGTCTCGATCTTAGCAACAAAGAAGTCCATAAGCTTCTCACACTTATTGTTGGAGGAGAGGAGTGGTGGTTGGGGGTTTAAGAAGATGGTTTGCAGTAGACTAAAGAAGCTGGAAGTTATCTTTGCATTCCAGGATGATCCCAGAACAGTGACCAGCTTTAACAGATGAGTGCAGGACCTGATAAGTGCTTTATGTGGTCCAGCCATTTCTGATGGTGAATGGCTAAACCAGTTGTCCACCATGTCTGTCAAATCTGCGCCCTTGGACTTCAATTTAATTTGTACTTAAGTAAGTTTCAGTTAGTAGTGTGGTGGGATTACCTATGCCGTATTACTTATGAATTATGCAGTTAGCCTCATTAATGAAGTTACTGATTGTATCACCAGACATATTTTTTCCTATATAGTACAGCTATCTGACAGTATAGTACAGTTAAACCTATGGGACTGGAATTTAAGTTTCAGTTTGTCAGATACAAACTATTTCCACTTGTTAATATTGGAAAGAGCAGATTTTTATGAACTTAATTAGAAAATGTTTTTATGGCAGGTTTATGAATTCAGTTGTTTCTCATCAATTAAATGGATCTTGGTTTGGCTACCGTGCCAGTGTTTTATACTGGTGTAGTCCTCAGTGAATTTATTGCAATGAAGACAGATAATGAAGATTGTAGAAATCCAAGAGATGTTAGCATTGCCTTTTAAGTAAAAACCCCTTTGATAATGTGCCAGTAAAGTTATATAATCCTACAGGATTCCACCACTGCAGTCACATTGCTAATGAAATTCTCATGTGCTGCCATCCTGCTTGTTACACTCCTGGCAAATATCCAGTAAGATTACGTCATGGAAAATTGTGGTGAAAACAAGGTAACAAAAGCTTTCAGCAAGAAACTCATAAGGAGCAGTACTTTTTCAAAATAAATGTGTAATGTGTAAGTGAATGTGTAATGTTATCGTGCTTTACATTTGTCATTCAAATGTATCAAGAGATTTTAAGTATTATTTTCATCAGTTTCGTCTCAAATTCATATAGCTTGGGTTTTTTGTGGCACAATTCTTAATATTGTAGCTAATACATTAAGACATTCTGGCTGACTCAGTAAGTGGCTATACTACCCCAATCCGCACTGTGTTTGCTGCCAACAACCAGGGCAGCAGTGAAGAATATTGCAATTGGCCAGAAATGGAAAAAGAAAATCAGGCAGGTTTCTCACCCTCATATGTTATCCAATGATTCTTAATGAAAGCAAATGTGTATGGACATCAGGCTAGCAAAGAATTACATTTATTTGTTATGTCCTATCACTATCATGATAGATTAGCCATTCAACATGCCCTATCTAGGCTGTTGCATGGAGAATGTCGATTGGATTGGTGTATGAAAGGAATGCTAGCAGTGATGAAATCAGACCTGGGCATGAGTCACTCCACTCAAGAAGAGAACCAAAATAATGGAACAAATCACCCAAAATTAATTATATAGTTGTGTCTTTATTTCATGGAATCTGGGTAGCACATGTATGAAGAACTTGGTTCCAACTAGTAATTCTTCCAAGTGTTTCTTCACTGTTAATTGGTTGCAGCTTTATGCCTAGAATAAAAGTGGAAGAGCACAACCTTCCTATCACAGCCCTGGGAGGAATTGGTCTGTTGTTTAGCATGTTACACACAACAGTTGAAAACGTATTGCAATGCACACATTGCAACTTGGTAAAAATGGGCCATAGGACAGAATATTAGTGCTAAATGTCTCTGTGACTGAAATTAATGTTTTTCTTGTTAAACTCTTCAAGATGCTTTCTTGGAATAGAAATCTGCCAGACATCAAATATTTACAGAATGGATGTAGAATTTATTTTAAAATAGACCTGATTTTAACCCCCACCATGCCTGGTGAAAAAAGGGCTACGGGGAGGCACATGCCAAGCAGCATGAGAGGCATTTGTCCCAGGCAGGAAAAACCTTCATTGCCATTTAAAAGTTGGTGCCTCATGATGCATTTCAGACCCCAATGGCATCAGTGTGTTTGGTGCATGATCCTGGTCTGGCCATGAAGCAGGCCCTTAAAACTTCAAAGGGTTTCTTGAGAACCAGGAGTGCCCTTTTAGGCCCCACCTGGAAAACTAGGACATCCCTTTCCCTGGGCTGCTTCTCTTCTACCCACACCCAACCATGAAAACCTACCACTTCACCCAGTCCACGTACCTGACCGCTGGGGACATTTCCTGTTGGTTAGCAGCTGCGACCTCTTGCTATGCTCACCTGACTCCTGCATGCCAGCCTACATCATTGGGCTGGGCTTGGGCAGGTGTTGGGCTTGGGGTATTTAAATGAGACCCTGGGGTTAACATAGCATGCTCTCGCCTTGCTGACCCAATGCTCATTGGTTGCCTCAAGTTAAAATGAGGGCTATTGTTACTGCAACATGAAAAGGCAAATGTTTTGAAGTATAATTAATAAATTAGATGAGAAAATATGTGATGTATTTGTTCATTGTATATAATTCAATACCCTATGTCCAATAATGCATAATTTAATTATATACTTGAACCTGTTGTCATGCACGGAAGGAGCCATGAGGAAATAAACAATGAAATGGAGGCATTATGAAGTTAAAAAGTCTGCTGTTAAAACTAAAAAATCTCAAGAACTTGGACACTTGAACCACAGCCCAAAATGGAGTAGCAGTCACGTGACCCCTCCTGTACTGGGAATCAATGATGGAACCCATTAATCTCATCTGAAATAGCTCTGGGAAAAGCCAATCAGAAGGAGCACTATTGCATATTGATGACTTCTAGCTACACAAATTAATAACAAAGGGTTCTGGAGACAGATAGACTCACAGCCAAAACCAGAATGAATAGTTGTGAAGTAGTCACATCATAACAGAATGGTACCCATCCAGGCAACAATAGACAGCCATGGATTCCAGATCCTTTTTGTGGTCACACCAGGGGAGAAAGTCATGTGTCTCCTAACAGAAACTCTAATGTGATGGATTTTTACTTTAAAAGGTAGTCTTCTGGAGAGAGAAAGGCAAGTAAGCCAATACCTTCTGAAAGCAGTCCAGCCAGAGGCTGTAGAAAGAGATCCAGCCAAGCAACAAGCCCTGCTACTAATTCTACACTTCAGCTTGCTACATCAGAGAACTGAAAGTGACCACCACCTCCAGTCTGAAGTCCTAACCACCTGAAATCTACAACACTTCAATAAATTCAAGATTACAAACACCTATAAAAGATATTAACCTCCTTAGAAGTTTCAACAGGTTTACCATAAACCACGAACACCTACCTCATTTTGAACTACATCCTATCTTTTTCTCGCTCTCTATTCTGGTGTAAGTGTGTGTGAGTGAGATTGCGATCACTTCAGGAATCATGTAAAAGTAAATAGTTTTTTTCATAGGTTTAAAAAAAACTATAATTTGTCCTAAAAACACCCAGGAACTAACTCACCATTTTTAACAAAACACGATTGCGGTCAGTTGGGAGGTGAAAAGTGGGAACAACACACATCCCTTTCCACCTGTCCATAACACAGTTATCGTATTCTACTGTTCAGCTTATGATATACAATTAGAGGCCCATAGGTTTCTTTTAATCACCTGTCTCTTAACAACACTACGATTTTATTCCCAGTCTATAAACTGCGTAAGGTACATTTTTCTCTGTGGTAACAACACTCATTCTGTAGACTGTAAGATGTGCACAGTATTTCAGTGCAATATTTATTTCAGTGCAGAAAGCTTTCTATTCTCAGTTCAGCTATTTTTGGGTTTGTTATATCCAGCTTATGGCATTTGCATGGTGAGGTTAGACTGCTAGGCATTATCAGGACATCTGAGCTGCTACTTAAAATACCTGAGACTCAGTAAATACTAGAATAATTATATTTTAGTTGCACATTTCATCATCTTTGTGGTAACTTCAAGTGGTCTGCATGTTTAAAAAGATCCTACACATTTCAGTCCCTGAGTCAAACGTGTTGCAATCTTTTATCCCAGAAGGCTTGGTCTTAAAACTTTATGTGTATTTAATTGTATCTTTGTACTGTTCTGGAAATGACAAGTGCAATAATTAGTCACTGCATTCACAATTGACAAAAGTAGATTAATCATTACAATACATGTCACTTCCTCCTACTTTAAAAGAAAAATCCCCTTTTCATACCAATTAGCTCTTTTTGGACACAAGTGACTCAGACTGTAATTTATGTAGTTCATCGCCATAATTTCACACGTATGCAAATAACATACAGTAGATTGATCTAGTGTTATGACCTGTAGCCTAGCAATAGACACGTGGCCTGTTTAAAATTATATTAATTATGTTTTTTCTTCTGAACAGAGCAACTGTTTCTCAGTTTATATTCGCGATTGGTTGATTTTAGCAATACACAATTGATTCCCTGATGGTCGAATGTCATTATGTGTTCAATTCTCTGATAGTCTTTTGTTGATAGAGTTCCAGTTCCATACTGGTTTTGTGGCAATATGTTTTTGATTCCTGGGTATTATTGTGGTGGTGAGTATGACTCCAATTCTTTGACAACATTGTTCTGGGTGTGTGCTCAGTTCCCTGGTATTCTAATGCAATTAGAATCAACTTACTGGTTTTCTAATGATTATAAGGATCCATTTTCTTGGTTATCTAGTGGTTACTCCCTGTTGTTTTGCTTGTGGATATATTACCACTGCTTTATTGATCCAAAAGTCATGTGCATCTTGTGGTTGAGTGCTGGCCATGGGATATGTTCCTCAATTGATAGTGTTGAATTTGTGTAGCAATAC
Source organism: Heterodontus francisci (assembly GCF_036365525.1). Taxonomy (NCBI): domain Eukaryota; kingdom Metazoa; phylum Chordata; class Chondrichthyes; order Heterodontiformes; family Heterodontidae; genus Heterodontus; species Heterodontus francisci. Next base: position 99,247,730 of record NC_090372.1, on the reverse strand, counting down.
ATCTGGATGTATACCCTGGTGACCCTGTGGTGGAGATGTGTCTGATTTTCTTGCAGTCTAATCAGAAGTGAATATCTAGTTCCCCTGTTGTCTGCTGGTGGATATGTGCTTGCCTCTTAGTGGCCTATTGTGTTGTTCAGTCCAATTAATTTGAACCTTGATCCCAATTTGGATCTTATGAACTTTTGACACTAATCTTAACATAGTCAGAGTTCATGAAAATTCTCATTCCTGGATGGTGTTTTCTCCCTCTTTATTCTTTATCCTAAGCTACACTCAACTCCCCCATCTTACTCTGTATAATAAACATCACACACTTTGTTTCTTTCTGGTAAATTTAATCTTATTGCAGTTGCTCCACAAAGCCCTTTGTAGTGTTTAACATTACCAGTGCTATAATTACTAATTAGGACTGACATAATTAAAGGATCCTAACTGCCTTCAATGTTAAGTGTTTTCACACAATTTAAGTCAGCTTTTTGAGAAATGCATCAGTAACTTTGGTGTGATATGGGAACCCATAAACACAACAGGCAGCATTGAGTTATTGATCTTGTGAGCAATGGGATCAGGAATAAGCTGTACCTCACTGTCCACATTTTTCGTTCACTGTACCTAACATTTAAAGTGACATGCAAAATAATGTGAATTAAGGAGAACTTAAAGTCGGCAACATGCTCACATTTTGATATCTTTTAAATTTCCCCTCCTCTTCTGCTGGTGCTTTTACTGGTTTATAATTCCAAGGGGCTTGGCAATTGTCCATTAATTCACCCAAGTGGCCAACCTTCCTGTGTGAACCCACTCATTATGGGGGGAATTTTATGCTCTCCCCCATGGCGGGTTTAGAGACAGAAGAGTATAAAATCGGTCAGATAGTGGTGGGGGGCGGAGGGTTCCTGCCACCATCTCGCCTCTGCCGAAATTTAGTCCAGGGTGGCCCACCACCTATTGAGGCCCTTAACTGTGCAATTAATTCCCAAATAAGGGCCTCATCTTGCCTTCGCTGCAATTAGCCTTGTGGTGGGCGGCCCTGTCAACGCGCAGGAAGCACGCCATGAGAAACCGTGTGGGCTGTTTCCCGATTCCGGGGCAGGGGTCCCTCGTTAAAAGACACTTCGTGCCTGAACGAGGGATCCGGCATCAGGAAGGGGAGGAGGCTGCTGAGAGCCACCCCCTCCCCCCGACCCCTACTCCACGAGATCCCTCCCACCCTGACCTACCTGTGGCCTGGGTCCAGCACACTCCTGGGCCTCCGGTAGGTACTCCTCCAGCAGCAGCCATCGCCTCCGTGGTGGTGCTGCTAAGTGGAAGAGCTGCTGGCCTCTGATTGACCGGCAACTCTTCAAGGACAGGACTTCCAGCGATGGGGTCCTTGATCCTGTGGAGGGCCTGCCGCTCTCCACTTAAGTGTCCGATTGGCATTAGATTCGGCAGGCCTTCTGGAGAAGAGGTGATGTGGAGTGCTCGGCTTTTTCCGGAAGTCGAGACCCCACGTTGTAAGCACAAAATCTCGGCCTATGTGTTACTAGGCTATTTTACTATGACACATCACAACCAAGCCAGACTGTTCTGGCTTGACGTCCATCCCATACACTTTCCAACGGTGGCCAACAGGATAGTTATCAGGAGTGGGTAACCTGGCTGATGTATCATCTTCTCTTACCTGAGGACACTGAAGCCAATCGTAGTATGCATAGATCCATTTGTCATGGATCAGTATCACACCATGTTTACCCACTGAGCCACTGGGGGAGCACCAGTTCATGGTTTGTATATTGTTTACAGAAAAATGATCCCAGTCAATCCAAAGCCCACAAGATGGGACACATGCAACAGCTTCTAGACTGATTCCAACTTAGGTCAGGTACCATCTGAAAGAATGGTTTGATCGGTGCAGTCTTTACTGTATTGCAGTTTTTCTATGTGAAGATGAAGTAGATCCTAACCAAACCGGGCTGTAGACACTTGTAACGTGTTCGATGAAATGTTAGTCAGGTGATTTTGCAAAAGAACATTTATCAGCCTAATTAAGAGTTGCTGATAATTTCTTGGAAATCAGTATACCTGAAGATGAGTGAAGTGGTACTCTTTCCCCTAGTGATCTGTTAATTGTTACAAATTATTACAAATGCATAACTGTCAACAGTGGATTTACTGCGTCAAAACTAAGTTCCATAAGTTTATACAGTTCAATTGTTTTCATGTTTGTGCGAATAGTTGACCTAATTTCCCTTAAACTGAATTATTTGTATTCTCTACACAATGGGCTGGATTTTAAGAGCCTACGGCCGCTCCCCCTGATTTAAATATTGAAATACAATTCCACAATTCCCGTCGCCCAGTGGCGGGGTGGGTGGGGGGGGGTGGGGAGTGAGATGGGGGTCCACCACGGAGCCTCACCGCTGCCGGGAGGGTCAGGCCAGGCCTCTGTGGCGCACCTCTGCCGGAACCATCTTCCAGGCGTTCCGCCCCTTGCCCCCCTGCCACGAAGCCCGACGTCAGAGGCTCGGTAAAATCCAGCCCACTGAGTTCACAATCTGTATTTTTGTACTATTGTGAAGTGATGAAACAGGCCTGGGACTTTCCCATAAAGAGTGAAGGAGTCTCTCTGGATCTGTCACATAATTCCTATAAAGAACAGCAGAGACAAAAGCTTGGAAGAAAGGCCTAGAAATTAATTGACACTGTGCTTGGCTAAACGTTTAATATAGCAGGTGGCAAGGAAATATGTCACCCACCATATTGGAAAAGGCTGATGTATAGGCATGCAACGCCATCTACTGAAACAGGCATTATGCCCGCTGCAAATGTAAATAGAAAGCCTAAAACCTGTTTCAGAATCCCTTCTGGAAATTGGGCTGCCCTGAATGCAACCAGCACTGGAGCCTCCCCTCCTCTCCTGATTGCTTCTGCCCCTCTCAATTGCCTCCCTTCGCCCTCCAGCTTGCCTCCCACTTCCCAATCACCTGCCATCCCCACTGCCAGGATCTATCTGCATTGTCAGTGACAGTTCAAAATTTAAATCTGGCATTTCAGCCAGCCAGCTGCTGCGGGACTGATCAGTGGTTAAGCCCTGTTTGTAAGGGAAAAAAGGAGGAACCTAGGGAGAGCTGCAGCAGAAATATGGAAGAAGATTAGTAGGGCATTCAATGCCAATTGCAGCATTTGGTATATGGCCAGCCAAAGCTGCCAAAAGTCTTATTATTTTACGAGGTCTGGAAAAATAAGAGGAGTCAACCACACATTCTAAGAATATATTGCACTAAGCATATTTAACAGTTAAACTGGTTTGTTCTCTTACTGTGTTAACGTGCCATATAGCTTCCCATTTATGCCCAGGAAGTAGCACAATGCCCTTTAGACCCTCAGCCTTCATCTGAAAATGATCCTTTACCTCACATCATTATCTACAATAACCCCACAAATACCTTGTATGTACATGATTGCTTGCCACACACAGCTGTCATCATGCCCATTGTAGTATGCAAGCTAACAGTTGAGTTTTACTGCATGCCATAGGAACGGAAGATAGTTTGCTCTTTTGCAGTTCTTTCTTCAAGGAGAATACATGCAGTAACAATCAAGAAAGATTGGCAATGGCTGGCAAAGAGGCCACTAATAGAGTGGGAGTTGTTGAAATGGGACGACATGTACCAACTGAGGGTTTGTTATGGATTGTGCTTCTTTACCTTTTCCTCCCACTTCACCCTATATTAAATGTCAGTGAACAATATCATGAAACCTTTTTGCCACTCCTATTGAAAATGAAATATGAAATGGATTCTGGGAAACCCATTCTAACCTCTCTTCCTATTTCCCTCTTCCAGATGTGTCAGGGAAGATAACTAAATCTCAGTGGATTGGCAGTGCCACCGCTCCAGAGGATATATTCATTTTCTCCCTCACCAACCAAGAGATATTTAACAAAGGGCAACTAGAGAATGTGCTAAAGGGAAGAGCACTGGGGTGACCATGAATGAGCAGGAACATCATGGGGTGGAGCATGAGGAGAAAGATGTTGATGACCTAAAGAGCATGACACATCATCCTCAATTCAAAAGCCTGGGGACCTAGATCTCAGTGATCCTGCATTTAAAAGATGGATGTTTGCAGTGCATCAAATGCGTATGCAGACAATGTGGTGTCAGACACTGTACAGCAGATGATGGGTCAGTTGGAGGAGTCCACTATTCATATCTGCAGTACCCTAATGAGTGGCTTTGCAGTATTGCAGTCCATTCTAGAGTGTGTGAGAACTCCATGAACATTGGTAGAGGCAATCCTCATGGCAGATTCTCTAAGAGCAGTTGGTGCTTCTGCCAGGGATGCTCAGACTGTTGTCATAGAGACTTGTATGTCAGGTTGGCCTCAGATTGATTGGAGCTGGATTCTAGACAGATGTCATTGGTATCATTAGGTCTGTTGTCACACAAATCAGAAATCAGTGACAATGCAGAATCAATGCCCAGTATTGTTGGCATAGCAGGAATGTATTCAGGTGATGGTGCTGCCTCTTAGGTTAACAGCACATGCCTGCCAATCTGTCTGCCATTGCCAATGCCTTCACATGTGGTCAAAAAGATCAGGGCTAAATTTCCCATAGTTCCGTATAAGAGTTGCCGTCAACAGCTGCTCCATCCTGGGACTTTTCTGCCATGAGACAAGGGACACTTGATTCCCAAGAAGCTTCTTTACTACAGCAGCAGTCAGCAACCTCATGCACTCCTGCCACTCTAGTACCAGTTTCGGAAACCACCAAGTTAGGTGTAAGAAATCATATATCATGCATTGAAACTAAAGGAAGTATGGTGGAAAGAAGCAATGGGAAACACACACAAAAAGGGAATATATTAAAATTTTAGTTGGGCTCAACTTGTTTTGGATGCAAACATTGGGGGCTAGAAATTCCGTTTCCTAAATTTTCAGGTGTCAGGGTTGCAATTCGCGGCATACATGCACTGATTCCAGTGGAGATTGGGAGCATGTAAGTTCGGTGCACCCACTTCATTTCCATGACTGTAGTGTGGCCCTGAGTGAATCCCGTGCTGCCCTCTCTCTGTCGTGCTGCCGGCAGCCTCTGCGCACCACAAGGGGAAGGATAGTATTGCAAATAAACCATGTGCTCCAGGCAGCTTTCTCTTTTTAAAGGTGCAGTCCCTATAAAAGGAAAGCTGCACTAATGGAGTGAAGACTACTGGATAATCACTGTGGAAGACTCAGGCTGTAGGGAGCTGTCGCAATTTCAGGAAGAGGTCCACCCACATCAGTGACACCGCTCTGGGAGCACTGGTGACACGTGGAGGCCATATTTCCATCAAGGGGCAGGATGCCTTTGAAGCACACCCTGAGAAGGGAATGGGAGCACTGGGCAAAGGTGGCTATTGGTATCACCCTGAGGACAAGGCAGCAGTGCAGAAAAAAATTAATGACTTTACTCAGGTGGTCAAAGTGAGTGAATGCATCTGAATATCACATCTCAGCCCACCACACAATTCACTCCTCACACTGCTCAATACACCACACCCCCATCACTCACCCAGTAACACACCCTGGCACTCAGAACTCACCCCCTAACATCCTTACATTACACCTCACCCACATACATCTTTCAATCATGCCAGCTGCACAGACACCTCTCCATGCTTCCACAAACCTACAGCTATTTAACTATGGCAGGCACATCATACAAGCACAGTGACACACAGTCACTGACATTCTGCCCACTCTCTTTCAGGAGTAGGTGGCCCACAACAGGTGGGAAAGCTATAGGACCGGTGGAGGACCAGCATGCTTGAATCCTCTGAGCACCCTTGAGGAGATGGTGCAACAAATAAACAGAGCAGATGCCACAGAGCCAGTGGCACCCGATGCTGCCGAGGCCATAGAGGACGATGGTACGTTGCTGCCATAATCAACTTCGCAATTCACTCCTCACCCTCATTCTATCCATGGATTGGAAACTGCAGATGGCATGACTGTGGAACACCTGCTTTCCTCCCCATTGACTTTTTCCATCACACCGAACCCACCGCCACCCCCCCCCCACCCACCTTATGCTTTTGTGCTTTCAGATAGTTAAGAACTGATGCCTGGTCAGCCTCCAAAGCACCATGAGGAAGAGGAAGAACAACCTCACAACAATGAAGAGAAGGCACCTTCACTTAACCTTACACTTGGAGCCACCAGCTCAGATAAGGGGACTTTGTGAAATTTAGAGGCAGTGTAGAGTCAGTATCTGCATGAGTGGGCTGCAGGCAGGACAGGGGGATAGGATAGTTTGTGTGCCAGCTCATTAGAGGGCGAGGTCACAGATGAGTTCTGCTGTAGGGAACTCCAATGAGGACCTGGTTGTGGTGGACTTGAGGAAAATATTGTTGATGATGCACACCAAGACACTTGGTACATTGGCAGCCCTGCCAGGCAGTCGCCACTCACTGGAAAGGAGCACTTAGGAGTCCATTTCTAACATTGCAGAGGACATTGTGCAGAGCTTGGAGCTCATGCTTTCCACTGTGGAAGTGGTGGCACCTCCATGGCAGCACTGCCAGACTGACCCATGATGCTGCTGTCTCAGCTTCCACTGTGGAACAGGCAGAATCCTCCCAACATTTCACTGCTGCAGTTCAAGCTCAGATGGAGGTCATGAGATCCATGGTTACTGGCAAGCAGGCTCAAACTGCTGCCATCCTGGTATGGATCACAGAGTTCATAGTGACATGCAGGCTCTTACAGCAGTCCAGCAATCTGTGCTGCAGCAGATTACCAGGATTGATAAGGTCCACCCCATGGGAGTGGCCGTGGCACCGTGGAGCACAAATCTGCTGTCCTCTGTCAAGAGGGCAACATGTGTGCTCCAACCAGTGCCATACCACCAGTGCCCTTCCTGTTGCCACTCAGCCCATGCTGAGGTAGTGCAGTCCAAAGCCGGGGCCATCAAAGCCCAATGCTGCTCGGGGGTGCCCTGTAAGACCATCTACAGACTCCTCCAGTGAAAGTCAGCAGCCTTCCACCAACCATGCTGCAGCCACTGGGGTAGCACTGCATAGGAACACTAGACCAGGCAAGGGCACCCACATGACAGGCACTGAAGACTTTCACAAGGGTAATTAGTTCTTTTTTTTTGTATTATTGATAGGTTGCTGGATAAAGTTGTTGATTTAAGGATTTTGTTGTTGGCCTCTATTGATTGATGGGACTTTGGATGGGGAGTCTGATAGAAATGTAATGTGGGGGAACTGAAGAAAAGCCTCACAATATGGACTCTCTCACTTGCATGAGATGAATGTGGTTTCCTCCCTGCCTTCTCCTGCTCCAGTTCCTCCTCCTGCTCCTGAGGTGTTCTCCAGATCCCAGGACGTAGTGTCTGTGCGCTCAGAATGGCTAGGTTGTGAAGGAAGCAACACACCACCACTAAAATAGACACCCTCTCAGTCGTGTACTGTAGAGATCCCCCTCAATGATCTAGGCAGTGAAACTGTTGCTTGAGGGGGTCAATGGCTTGCCCTAAGGTGTTTCAATACGCACTCAGTTTCACGCTCTGGGATTCACTTTAACCTCATCTGCCACCCATTTGTTCTTTGGTGAAATGAATGGGATCTGTGTGATTCCTAATGCAAAGGAAAAGTACTGTAGATGATATCATATTAGTGGGGATAAGAAGAATATTCATGCAGTGGGCAGCTGAAGTAGTTAAGAAATGGTTTGCTGCATCACAGTGGCATGAATGTGCCATGCAACAAACATAGGGTTATTCTCTGCATCCACAAAAGGCTGCTGATTGTACTCCCCATTAAGTGCTTGTGGGAATGACTCTTCCTGTATTCTGTGAAGTGGACACAATGGTAGGAGAGTGCCATGCATCTCTGGTGCCGTCCCAGCATCCTGTTGCCCAACTTCCACCACCCATCCGGCCGTTGGTTTCTCCTCTTCTCCCATGAGGCAAAGGTAGAAATGAAACTCTTTGGGAAACCCATTATGTTCTGTCTGATGGGGGAATCAGCGGGAGGTGGCGGAAGGGGGAGCAGTGGCAGGGTGGTGGGGGGGTTGTAGGCAAAGAAGCACCACAGCAAATGGCAGAAATGCAGATACTTAAGTAGTAGTAATAAAATAATTTATTTTTAAAAAAGCTCAATATAGTGGGAAATAAAGATTCTGCAATGTTTTCAACTATCTGTGTTCGGCTCTTTAAGTTTAATTCTGTCTTCTGCACCTTTTGTACAGGCATGATTACCTTTGAGTGCAAATGAGGCAGAAATGGCAGAAGTTGGGATGGTTGGTGTCATCTGCTGGAAATGGGCAGTAAAGTGCATGGGGACTTGTCAATACAGATCTGTACCCCATTTCACTGCCTCTCCAGCCAGTTACCACCCAATAAGGTAGTATGCGGAGCAAATACAGGCTTTGTTCTTTTGCAGTTGGATTTTGTGCCTGTGCAAAATGCTGCCCTATTCCAGTTGCTTGATCAATGAAAACATTTCCTGAAGAATTTTGAAGGGAAACAGGGTAAACGCTTCCTGTGAAGTATGTATTCACTGCTGTGTCTTGTAACAGTGGCTTTTGAACAAAATGCACCATTTTAAAATTACCTCCAGTTCAAGAGCTTGTCAAAGAATCTGTGAGTCACTTTATGCATTTAGAAATTCATTCATCTGGAGTTATTATTTTATGTTTAAATCACTCCTTTGTGTGTCAGGAAAGCATCAAAACTAAATAGACACAATATCAAAAGTAAAGCAACAGCTTTCAGCTGACATGTATAATGAAGAGTATTACAAAATGCAGTGTAGGACAGGGAAGGTATTTTACCAGGTCCTCGTATGCAACATCATTAGATCCCTCATAGAAAATCAAAATACCATGGATGCTGGAAATCTGAAATAAAAGTAGAAAATGCTGGAAATACTCAGCAGATCAGGCAGAATCTGTGGCGGGAGAAACAGAGTTAATGTCAAGGACCTTTCAACAGAACTGGGAAAAGTTAGAAATGTAATAGCTTTTAAGCAAGTGATGGGGGTGGTTAGAAAAAGAACCAAAGGGAAGGTCTGTGATAGGTTGGAAGATAGGAGAGATTAAATAATTAAAGGGTTGTTGGTGCAGGGCCAAAGGAAGTGGTAATGGGACAAATAAAACAAAAGATCTGTCGAGAGGAGGTGTGAATGGCAGAACGATGAACAGCTGACACCCAAAAGCAAAGAAAGAGAAAAACAAGACAGTAAAACCAAAACCTGGAAAGAAGAAGGAAACAAAATTGGGAGCAGAGGTTATGATTTGAAATTGTTGAATTCAGTGATGAAAACAGAAGGTTTTAGAGTGCCTAATTGAAAGATGAGCTTCTGTTCCTCGAGTTTGTGTTGTGCTTCATTGGAACACTGCAGGAGGCCAAAGACAGAGAGGACAGCATGGGAGCAAGGTGTAGTATTAAAATGACCAGAAGCTCGGTGTCATGCTTGCAGACTGAATGGAGGTGGAAGTGTTCCTCCAAGCAGTCACCCAATCTACATTTGGTCTTCCCGGTGTGGACCAGACCGCATTATAAGCAGCAAATACAGCATACTAAATTGAAAGGAGTACACATAAATTGCTGTTTCACCTAGAAGGAGTGGTTGGGGTCTTGGACGGTGATGAGGGAGGAGCAGGTGCTGCATCTGCTGCGCTTGCATGGAAATATGCCATGGGAAGTGGAGGGGATGTTGGGGGTGATGAATGAGCAAACCAGGGTGTTGTGGAAGGAACAGTTCCTTTGGAATGTTGAAAGGGGAGGAGAGGAGAAGATGTATTTGGTGTTGCCATCATGCTGGAGGTGACGGAAATGGAAGAGGGGATGATTGGATGAATAAGGAGGCTGGTTGTGTGGAAGGTGAAGACAAGGGGATCCCTATTGTGGTTCTGGGAGGGAGAGGTAGCAGTGAATGCTGAAGTGCAGGAAATGGGATAGACACAGGGAGGGCCCTGTCAACCACAGTAAGGGGGAATGCTCAATTGAGGAGAAAGGAAGATATATCAGAAGCACTGACATGAAAGGTTGCATCATCAGAACAGATGTGACTGAGATGGGCTGGGGGAATGGAATAGAGTCCTTACAGGAAGCAGGGTGTGAGAAAGTGTTGTCAAGTTAGCTGTGTCAGTGGGCTTATAGTGAATATTCTTCAATAGCCTGTCCCCAGAAATGGAGTCAGAGAAGTCAAGGAAGGGAAGGGAAGAGTCAGAGATGGACCATGTGAAGGTGAGAGCAGGGTGAAAATTGGAAGAAAAACTGATGAAATTTTCCAATTCAGGATGAGGACAGGAAATAACACCGATACAATCATCAATGTACCAGAAAAAGAGGTGAGGGAGGGGACTGAGTGGGACTGGAATAAAAAAATGTTCTACATAACCCACAAAATGGCAGGTATAGCTTGGACCCACACAGGTCCTCATAACAACACCTCTTATTTGGAGGAGGTGAGTTGAGTTAAAGGAGAAGTTGATCAATGTGAGAACAAGTTCAGTCAGACAGAGGAGGGTGGTGGTGGATGGAGACAGGTTGGGCCTCCATTCAAGGAAGAAGCGGAGAGCCCTCAAACTGTTCTGGTGGGCTATGGAGGTATAGAGAGATTGGACATTCATGGTGAAGAGGAGATGGTTTGAGCTAGGAAACTGGAAACTGCTAAAGTGACAGAGGGCTTCGGAAGAATGACGGATGTAGGTGGGATGAGACTGGACAAGGGGGGAAAAATAGAGTTGCGATAGGAAGGAGGGGCAGGAACAGGCTGAAATTATGTATCTGCCATTAGATCATGCCCACATTGAATGTGTTGACCAATAACAAGAGACTACAGAACAGCCCTTGAACTGGAGGTAAGTTCATAAAGTTAGTCTTGTGTAAAACCAAGTGTTGTGGGAAATATATTGGGCCAAGTACTTCGCAAAGAAATTTTGAAGTTTTATTCATCTTATTCTCTTACATTTGCATAATATAATTCATATCCCTGTAATTCTCGTTGGGTAGCTTCGACTTGTCTTCACTTTTATTTTGTCATGCAATATTTTTCTTCAGTTTTCATCTGATTGATTTATTTTTGTAAGAAATAGTGCCCTCACAAACTAAAAACAGATAAATTGTTTCTGGGGTACATTTAATCTAGCAGTTTACGTCAGTGCACAAAATGCAGCTGTTTGTTGTTAGCTGAAGCAATACTTTACAAAATGTCTAAGGTAACCATGACTGTGGCATACAACAATCAGTGTCATGTTCTGCGTCACTAGAAATTACATTAAGTGTTGGCTTTATGTTCTCTGGGTGACAAGGACCGATAGCAATGTTATTACATGGGTTTTTATCATTGGCTGCTTCAATAAAGAGGCATTTGACAATTCTACACACTGGATCAAAATTATCATTTTGAATTTGAAAAAGAAGGCACTCTTTTTGACAAAACATCCAATAGCAGTTTTTGAGAAAAAGATGCATTTAACCTTTTAGTGTTTGTCAGTAAGAATTGTGTTTTTCTTCCATTTTCACTTTTAAAATAGACATATTTTACATAGAAATGCTCGATCCCATACCTGAATAAATGAGGCTTCGAGGATCAGTGTAACTTGAGGGGAAGTAATTATATGCATACAGCACTTGTTCTGGTTTTGTCTTTTTTCTCTTTTTATTTTAAGCTTTTGTAACTACAGTAACATTCTCCAGTAACGTGCATAGTATAGTTGTGAGTGTGAATTTTGGCAAGAAAACTTAAACTCAAACATTTCATTCAGTCTTAAGGAAATGTCCTATTTTTGCATTGTATTCCTAAATATTTTGTTGGTTTCAGCATCACTGGTTGCTCGTGTAAGCCGATCTCATGTCCCCTACAATGTACAGTGAATCATCCTGGCACAATATTTGGACAAATGATACGGGGACCCAGGGATCAAAGCAGAGAATCGTTCTTTTTACATTGTATACTGGAATGTACCTTGTGTCGACACATGAATTTTCCTCTTTAACTAAGAACAAACTGGCTATATATTGTTACTAAACTAAGTCTTTGATAGAGTAAATAACGATAAACTGTTTCCACTGGCAGGAGGGCTGGTGGCCAAAGGACACAGATTTATGTTGATTAGCAAAAGAACCAGATGGGAGATGAGGAGAAATCTCTTTTACACAGGGCTGGATTTTATGGATCGCTTGCGATGGGGTCGGATGCAGGGGGCCCATAGAATTGTGAAGGCTGGGTGAGGGGGGGGGCGGGTGGGGGGTGCGGACAGCCCATCGCCAAGAGAGTTTTCCGAGGGCGGGATAGGCCGACGACGGCCTTCCTGCCCAGAGGCCAATTGAGGCTCTTAAGTGGCCCATTAATGGCCATTTAAGGGCCTCGTCCCACTGCTGCTGGGATTTAACCAGAGACGGGGAGGTGCCTCTGCCGTGTGGGGAGGGTGCCTTGTAAATTGAGGTGCCCTCCTTGCTGGCTTGTGGGGGAGGGAGGGTGGGTCCCTCCTCCATGGGTAATCTGTGGCCATGGAGAATCCCAACTGGCAAACCTCCACCTCCCTGGGCCCTTTTCCTCCGCCCCCCCCCCCTTTTGGGCTTCACATCCACACCCCTCGACGGGGCCGATCCAGAAGGCGACCCCGCCTCACTTATCTGAGGTCTGGGATTCCAGTGCTTGGCCTGGGTCCAAGGCCTCTGCAGTGCTGCCAGTAGCCAGCGCTCCCAGTGACGCTGTCCAGACTGCTGAGCTGCTGGCCCTGTGGTTGGCCGGCAGCTCTTGGAGGCGGGATGCCCATCTTTAATGGGATGAAGATCCCGGCGCTGGAATCTTCGCCTCCGGAACAACAGAGGATCGTGCCAACTCCGCCTTTTCACCCGGGCGCAGGGATCCCTGCTGCCTCCACAAAATCCAGCCCACAGTGTGTTGTTATGACCTAGAATGCACTGCCTAACAGGGTGGTGGATGCAGATTCAATATTAACTTTCAGAAGGGAACTGGATATATACTTGAAGAGGAAAACATTACAGAACTATGAGAAAGGTGTGTGGGATTAATTGGTCAGTTCTTTAGAAAAGCTGGCATAGACATGACTGGTTTAATGGCCTCCTTTTGTGCTTTATGATTCTTTGATCTTGTGAAGCAGCTATTCATCAATATTGAATAATATAGTGTCTTAAGATGCTTATCTTTAAATGTGATACTTGCACTCAGATTAACACCTGGAACTCACAATTTGCCTCAATCTTATCAATTTGCACTTATGAAGAATACTGCAGTCAGCTCGTCTGAAACTGAACTATGTGTTTTCCTTTGAGAAATACCTTGTGTAATCCCACTTTAACTTCTTGCTTGCTGATTCTAGCAAGCTAATAATGAATATAGACAAATAATACATTCTGGGAACGAGGTGTAAGTGCACTGTTACCTTACTGAAGCATCTTTTCCATTTTCAATGCACATGATAACAATCAGTGTGTGAGGTGATGCCATCATTTTACTTGGTTCATAGATGCTGCTAATATTTTTTGGAAGTTATTAAAGACAATGTGATTTTAGTGAAAACTATGGGGGTAAAACTTGGCCCATGGCAAGGTGGCATTAGTAGTTTAGATAATAGAGTTCTTCCTGATGGCCAGAATGGTTGCTTTCTCCTGGCTGTTCCATGAAATAAGCTAGGCTTGACAGCACTTTTTCCCCCACCCAATCCTTTTCCATCTTCTCATGAAGGTGGTGACTTATGCCAGCAAACATTTCCAAGGCCATTTATTTTTAATCAGTTCTCTGCTGAGATATATAGCTTCCCAAATGGCTATTGTTCATGAATCTAGACAGAGAGTGTTGGCGGACAATATTAACTCTGGGATGTAACTCCAACAAAACAAATCCTTTTCTCATTCAGCATTTACACATGTACACGTTCCAGTAAGAGTCACTGGATAGCAATCAAAAGTAAAAAACTGAACTGACTTTTTCCTTCCCCAGTCCTGGAGCACTAAAGCATCAGATCAAGGCCACTGATTTTCATGTCTCACAGGAAATCGATGGGATTGCAGAATTTGATCCCCAAAACTCTGGCAAAAATCCCTTAATCCCATGTAAATAAATGGAATTTGACATATTCAACCAGAATAAATCAGTGATCCTGTCCATGATTAAATGTATTCCTGCTTCATTATTACTTAATTCCACTCAGTGCATTTATCCTAATTTTGATTATACCTGGTCTATGGGAGTATTGGTTTCCAGACAATTCACCACTAGGGGTACCTGGTCGAAATACTAGGCACTGGCTGGGGCCATTAAATAGAACAGACCATTAACAGTATTGATGATTACCAAAGGCATTAAAAAGAGTAGAAGAAACATAATTATCAGTTATTTATAGCCTGCTTGACTCATTTTTTAAACATTCTACCAAACTGTGTGATCAGATTTAATACAAAAGTAACCCTTATAACTGCAAAAGTCAGAGCTTTCAGTTCTTTCTGAGTCAGTTTGATATGCAACTGCTTGGTCTGTGGCGAGTGCAGTGCATTTCAGTTGCAATGGCTAAAATCCCCAGGTTAGCCTGATAGAACTCACTTAAAGTACTTTGCTGTGAATGTAAACATTAACAGAATGAATAATAGTCATACATTACATGTGAAGAGCTCAGTATGAAGAAGGAAAACTTGATGACACTGCCCCCATGCAATGTGCCCTGCCAGTAATTTGAGGCTCCTATGAAAGGAATTGTTTTATGTAAGTTGACAGTCTTCCTCTTTTGGAGGGCTATGTTGCTGCGTTAACATGTCTGGGATTTAAAATAAGAACATATTTCCTGCTTTAGCTGTGGTTAGTGTTTAAAATAGCCCATAGAAATTTATAGTTCTGATTACGTATGAAGCGCAGAGCTGAGAATATTCTCCTAATAAAGTAATCATCGGTTAACTTGTACTTAACTATTTGCTTGTACATCTTGGGATCACTTTAGGTTTTAATTATATGTTTTATTCAACTTAAAACATGTTGTAAGTATGTTTTTTTAGAATTTTATGTAGTAGGTAATAAGTAAGAGTTACTCACTTAATCATGGGCTCAAGCCCCACTCCAGCACTTGAGCACATAATCTCGGCTGATATTTCAATGTACTATTAAAAAAGTGCTGCATTATTGGAGGTGCTAATGTTTGATTGCGATATTAACCTGAAACCCCACCTGTCTATTCAGGTAGATGCAAAAGGTACCATTACACTATTCAAGGAAGAGCAGGACATCTCTCATGGTGCCAACATTTATCCCTCAACCAATTCTTCCAAAAAAATTAGTCATTCATTTAATTTGTTGTTTGTGGGATCTTGCTGTGTACAGTTTGTCAGCCATGTTTGCCTGCAGAACATAGGTAACTGTATTTCAAAAGTAATTCATTGGCTCTGAAGTATTTGGAACATCCTTATGATAAGGAAGGGACGATGTAAGTGCTAAATTATACTAAAAAATATATTTTGGCATTGAAATTCTGTGGAAGTTATGTTAGTCTCATTCTATAACTTCAGTGGAAGACTGGCAGAAACTCCAGGAAAAGAGTGATGATCCAGTATGTTGGGAGTCTGATTAGTGCCTTATGAGGGGTGGATGAAGGTTTTGCCAATTACGAAGTGAATGATGGACAGAAAATGGAGCAGAGACTCACTAAGATGGAACTGCTGGCTCCTGTTGTGTTTGGACTGAAAATAACTCAAACAGAGGGCTGGATTTCATGCCACCCACCACCACCTCCCCCCCCCCCCAAGGTGGGGCCAGAGGCAGGGGGGCATGGAGAATCATGATGGGTCATCGCCCGTCGCCTCCCCGTCACCAAGTGATCTTACCAGGGATGGGATAGGCCGACAACAGCCTTCCTGCCCAGAGGCCAACTGAGGCCATTAAGTGCCCTGTTAATGGCCAATTAAGGGCCTCTTCCCATCGCCACTGGGATCTTACCAGTGGCTGCGAGGTGCCTCTGCCAGGTGGGGAGGGCGCCTTGTAAAACAAGGTACCCTCCCTGCGGGCTTGGGGGTGGTCCCTCCTCTGTGGGCAATCTGTGGCCTACGGATGACCATGACCAGAAACCACTTCACCTCCAGGAACCCTCTCCCCCTAAACTGCACAATCACCCCTTTGCCCCTCCCTTGTTGGGCCTTCCGGACTGACCCTAGCGACCCCGCCTCACCTACCTCTGGTCCGGGCTTCCAGTGCTGGGTTCAAGGCCTCTGCAGTACCAGCAGTGGCCACCACTCCTGGTGGCGCTGCTGATACTGCTGAGCTTCTGGCCCTCTGATTGGTGTGGGCAGAAAAATGCTGAGGTGGGGTTCTCCCCCGCTCTGTCTTTTCAGCCTGGTGCCAGAAGCCCCACCTCCTAAATAAAACCCAACCCAGTAACTACTTAATCGTCCATGTTGTCTCTCTCCTTTATTCAATATAACCTCCCAACAGAGTGCGTTATTACAAAAGATTAACTCTTACCATGTACTACACTCCCTCCTCAATTAAAAAATATGATTACCTCACATTACAATATGACTCAACCAATCTCAACAATACCTTCAATTTAACAGGTTGGAATGCACTTATGTTTTTTCTGTTACCACAACCAATTCATATATGACCAGTACAACCAGAGTAAATTACATGTAAAAAACATTCTTTTGCCTCAACATCAGTTTGTATATAACAGAAATCATTTGACAAGAAATAATGAAAAGAACAGCTTCTTTTCCAAATAACAGTGCAATTTGTAAATGTATCTTGTGTCTTGAGTACCATTTGTAATCACACAGTATCTAACTGTACTGCTTCAAGTATTTCAACGTACTGTTTAGTCTAATAGCCATTTATTCGACAACAAAATAATTTTTAAAATTCTTAACCTCTCTTGTAATGGGAAGTAGGCTTATACTTCCAATTTCACAATTCCTCTTTAACTTCTTGCTTCTTCCTTCTACATACACTCAATTAACTTCTTTCTCTTTCTGGCTGGGTATCTTCTCCCATTTCCATTTCCATGAGCTTGACTGAGCTGTCTCAACATCCCTGACTGTGTCAAACCTGAACTTTGCTTTTGATTACCAACTCCACTTAATGGTTGGGACTGTGGCATTGACTGATTAGTCTTAATCAAAGCCTTGCCTCAGTTTGCTCCATTGTTGGATTCTGTGATACCGGAAAACTTTCAGTTTCTTTGTGACTTACCCTTTCTTCCTGACTTCCACTTTGGACTGCAGGAGGAATTTGAACTATAGGAGAGTTATCATGCTCTCCTTTCATCAGATTTTCTCATTCAAGCAAATAATCTACGTGACACTGACAGAGTGTCTTGCCAATCTTCACTAGATACGAGAATGCACCAAATCTCTTTATAACGACTCCCAAAAACATACTTCTCCGTACTACCTCGGTGCTTTTTCACCATGATCTTCTGACCAACACTGAACTCTAAGTTACATGCCTGGTATATCATAACTCATCTTCACTTGGTCTTACATTGCTCTTACTTTGCTATTGATTTCAGGCTTATGCAAACTAAACCTTGTCCTTGGAGCATGTTTAAACACTAACTTATAAGGTGAGCAACCTGTTGTAGACGGTGGGGTTATTCTGAAAAAGAACTGAAAATTGTCTTGCCTGTGTCGAAGAGAAACATGGGAATTACTGGCTAGTTTGTTACCTAGCAAATACTTTTGCAAAGACCTTTTCACATTATGGACACACCTTTCTGCAGCACCATTCAATGCTGGGTAATATGGTAGTACCAGAGAGTGTTGGACTCCATTCTTAGTCAGAAATATTCAGAACTCTTCTGGCGTATGTTTCAGGCAATTGTCTGACAGTAACACCTCTGACAACCCATAAATTGCAAAGGAACTTCTCAAAATCTCAACAGTTTAGGCAGTTGTGATATTGGGCATAGACTCCACCTGCTATAGCTATCTACCAAAACAAATTACTTTTTCCCTTCCACTTCAAAGAAATTGACATCTGCTCATTTCCATGGTTTCCTTGTGTTTGACCGTGGAATGAAAGAAACTTTGGGTGGATCATTTCTCATTCTGCGACACACTTCACAACATTTCACCAATTTTTCAATATTTCTGTCTACCTTTGGATATCAAGAATAGCTTCTTGCTAGTGCTTTCAAACAGACTATCCCTGTATGTGCTTGATGTAGTTCCTCTAACAATCTTTCTTGAAATATTGCTGGAATAATGACTCTTAAACCACATAGGAAACAGCCTTGATCTACACTCAGTTCATATATGTGCAATACTGCTGTAGTTTCTCATCATCACACTGTTTATGCCAGCCATTCATGACATAATTTCGCACTTTACTGAATACCACATGCCTGCAAGTTTCTTCACTAATTTCTCTGGCAGACACTGGCATGCCATTTGTGTATGTTAAGTAATTCACTAGTAACTCAGTGACTAAAAATGAATCAGTCTTCATGCATTTGCATGATTTGCTAACATACGATATTCAATATCATATGGGCCATCAAAATCAATGCCCATCTCTGAAGCCATGCTGCTGCTGGAGATGGTACTCCCTTCTTTGAAACAAAATGATCGTTAGGGCTTGGTGGTCAGTTAACAAAGTGAATTTCCTACCATACAAGAATTTTGTAACATATATGATGGCTAATGCTTCTTTCTCAACTTGTGAGTAATTTTGCTCTGACTTTGTTAACATATATGAAGTATATGCGACAGGCCTCTCCACATCATCTTCCATTATGTGAAATAACACCAGAGCTAACCATTTTGGTGAGGCATCACACATTAAAACCAATTATTTCTTGGAATCATAGTGGGACAAAGCAGCATCACTAGTTAGAACTTTGTTCACTTCTTCAAATGCTTTCTGGTACTCAATAGACCACTCCCAAGTGATTCATTTTTGATCAGTTCATATAGTGGAGTGAATGTGTTAGCTAATTGGGGATGAACATTGAATAATACACAACAATTCCTATGCATGTTCTAAGTTCTGCTTTGTTCTTTGGTCTCTTTGCTTTCAAAATCCCCTCAACCTTTTCCTGTGTTGGGTGGATACTTTCACCATCTATTTGGTGACCTAGGTATGTTACTCTTGACACCATGAAGCAACACGTGCTTTTTTTGCTTTGATGCTCTACTCTTGAAGTCGAACTAGGCCTTTGTTCAAACTTACAATGTGCTCTTCCTCTTTCTTACTGCTAATTAGAATGTCTTCTAAGAAGCAGCATATGCCTTTCATCCCACTTAGTACCTGATCCATGACACGTACTCTGCAAAACTGCAAGGGCAGTAGACAGCCCAAATGTTAACCTTTCGTATTAGTACAACTCTTTGAGTGTATGAATGGTAAGCAATTTCTTGCCCTTGTCAGTTCTTTCTAATTGCAAGTATGCATTTGACAGATCTATCTTACTGAACACCTTCCCATTGTCTAAGTTAGAAAACAAATCTTCAGTAGTCGGCAGTGAGTAAGTATCATTTTCGATCACCTTATTTACCATTTGCTTGTAATCTCCAGAAATCCAAATGGACCTGTTTGCTTTTTTAAGTACCACAATGGGTGCAGCCCATTCACTGCTGTTCACCTTTTTAATTGCCTCTGATCTTTCTAATCTATCTAATTCTTCACTTACTGCTTCCAACTGGTTATAAGGCACTGGCCTAGCATTGTTAGGGAACCAAGTGTCTAATGAGAGGGAGGAACTGAAGGAAATCAGTATTAGTTAAAAAATAGTGCTAGGGAAATTAATGGGGTTAAAGGCTGACAAATCCTCAGGGCCTGATAATCTGCATCCTAGAGTATTAAAGGAAGTGGCCGTGGAAATAGTGGATGCGTTGGTGGTCATCTTCCAAAATTCTATAGATTCTGGAGCAGTTCCTACAGATTGGAGGGTGTAACCGTACTATTTAAAAAAGGAGCTAAATGGATTGTGTTTTTATTAAACTTATCTGCTTTGTAGAAATCATACTGCCCCTTAATAATATGTTCCTCTGCTATGTATCATCAGATATATTCTGTACTGATGGGCCCTAAATTCTGGTCCAGGCCAAAGGTGGTAATTAGGCAAATTGCCTGCTAGTGGGAGGCAATTTGAGTTGAATCAGGTTTTCTAATGATTGTCAATTTCCTTTCTTGTCTGCAGCCATTTTGCAGTAGGAAGGTGAAGGTGATTCCTCTGCCTGTATCTTTACATCAAGGGAATGTGTCAGGTAAACTACTGAACCAGAATTTCTGTCCATTATGCCTTTGGAAGGATTCAGCAGAACTCTTGCCAGCAGAGAATTGACATGACCAGTCCTGAGGCTCGAGCAAAGACTTAAAACCTATATCAGACAAAATAAATTGATCCCAGACTGTGGCCCAGTCTGTTTTACAATGATACAATGGGCAGTTACTGTTAGCAGCCAATCCATTCTTACAATTTAGAACAAAAACTATGGCTTTCTTCTTGGACAGATGGGGCCCCTGGAATTTCAGGCCGTATATGTTATAAAATGTTCTTGGACTTTCCCCTGATATCACAAAAATTTTATGTATGGCTACCGTCAGTGAAATATTTGCAGGTATTTGCATTTAATACTGTCTTGCGTGCAATTCTGGTCGCCACACTACCAGAAGGACGTGGAGGCTTTGGAGAGGGTAAAGAGGAGGTTTACTAGGATGTTGCCTGGTCTGGGGGGCATTAGCTATGAGGAGAGGTTGGAAAAACTCGGATTGTTTTCACTGGAACGACGGAGGTGGAGGGGCGACATGATAGAGGTTTACAAAGTTATGAGCGGCATGGACAAAGTGGATAGTCAGAAGCTTTTTCCCAGGGTGGAAGAGTCAGTTACTAGGGGACATAGGTTTAAGGTGCGAGGGGCAAAGTTTAGAGGGGATGTGCGAGGCAAGTTTTTTTACACAGAGGGTGGTGAGTGCCTGGAATTTGCTGCCGGGGGAGGTGGTGGAAGCAGGTACGATAGCGACATTCAAGAGACATCTTGACAAATACATGAATAGGAAGGGAATAGAGGGATTTGGGCCCCGGAAGTGCAGAAGGTTTTAGTTTAGGCAGGCATCAAGCTCGGCGCAGGCTTGGAGGGCTGAATGGCCTGTTCCTGTGCTGTACTGTTCTTTGTTCTTTGTTCTTTGTGTTATGAATCCAGGGTATGTCCTTTGTGCGCTCTTTCAGTTGAACCTCAGCCTTCAATTGTCTGTATACCTACCTTTTTCCCCTCGTATTTTGGTGTTGCTTCCAGTTCACGAAGGCCTTGCGCTTGCGATTTAGTAGCTCCTGGATCTCCTGGTTGTTCTTGTCAAACCAGTCTTGATGTTTCCTGGTCAAGAAACCAAGAGTATCTTCACATGTGCTGATTATGGCAGCTTTGAGGGCAGAGCAGGCATTGTGGACATTCTGTGGTTCCTGTTCGTTGAGCATTGCCAAGTTGCTTATAAAACGCTGCCTGAGTCCGTCTTTCTTCGCAGCTCCTTGATACCATCGACATTGATTTTCCTGCGGCAGTGCTTCTGCTGTAACTGCTGTTTTTGGACTAGGTTTATGGAGTTCGGCGATGATCAGTCCAGCAGTCATCGGCTCTTATCGTGGCACAGGAGATGTGAACATCCTTGCGGTCCTTAGCTTGGACGATGATATAGTCAAGCAAATGCCAAAGCCTGGAGTGAGTTCCCAAACAAGAGAAACTGATCCTCCTCAGAGACTTCAATGCCAGAGTTGGGAGGGACTCAAATCTTTGGAAAGTTGTGATTGGTAAGGAAGGTGTTGGAAGGGCTAACATCAATGGAGTCCTTCTTCTGACAAAATGCCTTGAACATGGCCTGATCATAACGAACACCCTATTTCATCAGAGAGACAAATACAAGACCTCAGGGCAGCACCCTCGCTTCAGAGTATGAAGTAATGAAAAAAGAACTGGCATAAAATATTCTAGGACAAATTCAGGGAGGCTGCATGCATGAACCAGAGTCTCACTAGACTGGAGAATGAAGTGAAGGTTGGGCTATAACACTATGGAGATAATTTTCATCCTACCTGCCAGATACGGAGCTAGTTAAAATCAACCAGGTTACTTAACCACCCAGAAACTGTTGGGTGCTGGGGCTTCCTAATTTTAACCTGCTCAAATAAGGAAGCAGCAAAATCATCTGTCCAAAGCCAGCAGAGTCCTTTAGTACAGATGCAGTTTTTAATTCCCCAACCTGAATAGGAAGCCACAGTGAATTTCCTGCCAGGTGAGAAAAGCAGCTAAGGAGTTTGGGGCCAGTAGAGGCTCAAAAAGATGTTATTTTACTTTATTTTTCTTTTTTGTGAGCCCTGGAGGAGCAGGAGTACTCCTCTGGTACATTGGTTCAATTTTACCTCTTGAGGCAGAAAGTAAATCACTTCCTAAGGCAAATCTTGGTATTTCTGGGGCACATGCACTGCCTCATTTATATTGTAAAAATAAGTCCAAAAGCATCATTGCAATATAAATGGACACCAGTTGTAAGTTCTTTCCAGCTAACCTCTGAGGCAGAAAATGACCTTTGAGTACAGTGACAAGTTACTATTGGTATAAAGCTGGTACCATCAGTGCGATATTGCAGAAAAAGTCTAGCTGGCACAAATTTATTTGTAGCTTAAGCTTGGTGGCATTTAAAGGCTTTAGTCATGAGCTGTCCTTGTGAGTAAGACTGGATACCTGAATGAAGTAACTGGGCTTCAAGAGTGAGAGAGGCTAGAAGTGGAAGGGAAAGCTGAATTTAAATGTGATCTGTGTGCAGTAGTATGCATGATATTATCATTACAGGGTTCTCTACAGAACACATAATTTGTTCATATTACTGTGGCTAATGGGAGACCTGGATCCAGTTTCAATGTGACTTCTAATAATTAAATTAAAAGATTTCTCCCCCTGCTCTTGTATTACATATATTCTGTATGTCACAAGATGGAAAAGGAATTCCTTGCCTTTTATGCAAATAATAGACTGCATACTATCCAATCAGAATGCAACTACTATATTACAATATGTTCTATCTTCAAGACAAAGGAAGCCTGTTAGTCTTTCGTAATTGCACACAACGCCAATTGATAACTACCTCTGACAGTTGATATTTGTCAAGTACGAAGAGGAAGTTGTCAGTGCAAAAGCATGAAACTTTGGGCAAAAAAGAAACCCAAATTCTTAAAAATGTTAAATCTTTGAGAGGTTTCACGAATAACAACCAGTGAGCAACAACTGGCTATGGCTGTACTGCTCAGTTGTGCATCAATAATTCTGTGCTATAAATGTTAAATTTAAGTAAATATATATACTTAGGTCTTTTTAAGCTAAGTTTAGTTATGGTCCTAATGATTACAAGTACCTAGATATAACCAATAAAACGGGTTATTTGATTCACTGTTAGAAAGAAAATAGTGCTATGAGTTTGAAATAAGAATGAAAAATGTTGGAAATACAAGGCAGGTCCAACATCTGAGAATGGAAAGAGACATTAATGTTTCCAGTGAGAGTTTCTGATAATTAAATGTTAACTTTGTTTTTTTTTTTCAAATGCTATTGTGCGTTTCTAGTGTATTCTATTCTTACTTGATTCATAACATTTATAGACTTTAAGCTCAACATCATCTCTATTACTTCCTAAAAAGAGATTCGCTTTTACAATCTGTTTTGCAGATTGTTTTGGTATGTATCAGTCCAGTGGGAATTGTGAGACAGTGATTAGGCCTTTGGCCTATTTCTCCTCTGATGTGCCCAATGTGCTATTTTGTGGCCAGACAAATGTTCTCCCTTTAAATGCTGTCACATAGTTTTTTTTTAATGACGAGAGTCCTTTTAGCAATTTTATTTTTTCATTTTTACAGTACAGTGGCAATTTTATAACTTTGTACTGGAAGCAATAAATCAGAAATTTGTGTACACTTGGCACACAACCTTCCGACCCTCAGTTTAAAAGGTCCAAATTTATGCTGTGTGCTACTAGGGAGTGAGACTCCCTGCCAGGAGCTCAAAGTCAGAAAATTAGACCTTGGGCTGAATTTTACGCTGCCCAAGCTGGTCGGATGGTGGTGTGAGGGCACCGTAAAATTGAGTGGGATGCTCCGGGAGGCAGAGGCCTGCTTCCCAACTCAAACCCGATGGGACCTGATGACATGTGTCGGGTTCGGGTTGGGTTGGGCCCATCTTCAGGGTCCGACTTTCGGACTCGGGTCGGGCCGGACACACACGGTATGTGCTCTGCTGGTAAGTATTGGCATTAAAAAACTTACCTGAGCTGGGAGTCTGGGACGAAGCTGAGTCTGCATAGTGAGCAAGTGACGTCACTGTGACATCATCACGCATGTGCTGCAGCTTCTTGCAGGTTCAGTGTCAGGAAGGTAAGTAAATGGATGGTCGGGGTGGGTTCGGGTCGGGTCAGGCCCAGGGCTAAAGCGGAGGGACTCAGGCCAGGTCGGTCTCTGCTCCGCTGTGGTTCGGTCAGGTTCGGGTCGGGTTCCTTTTTCCTGACTTGAGCGATAGCTGCTGGCCTTTCCACGCCTTGGGGCAAAGGGGCCATGGCAGTCGGGCACAGTGTGCCCGATTGAGGGCTGCCCCTGCCGCCCAACCCCCCTCCGGGAGCCAAGATGCCCCCCTCCCCCCAAACAACCACTTCAGCCTCACCAGGGAAGGACCGATCCCCCTGGTGAGGCAAGCACAACTTACCTCATCTCCAGGCTCCATGGAATCGCTGGGCTGCAGCCCAGCAGTGGTCACCTCTCCCGGTGACACGACCTCCTCCCTCAAGTGGGTGGAAGTCCCGCCTTGGGACAATTAAAGTCTGGGGACCCGTAAAATACTTTTACGTTGGTGGCGAGTTCCCGTCCACCGAAGGTAAAATCCAACCACTTGTGTTTTTAGACTAGGTTTATGTTTTTTATCATTTGTAAATAAAATGTCTTCACTTGTGTGTTTTTCTGTTCATATTTTTCTCGTACAGTTTTTATTTTGTCATAGCAGTGTAACCAACTATTTACTGCTAAGTCAGTAGGAAGTTGACTCTAAGACAATTAGAAGACTTCAGCAAGACAGGAGCAGATGAAAAAATAGAGGGCATGTGAAAAAAGGAACGTTTCCAATACAAGCCTTCATAGGAGCTTAGGAGTATCTGAGTGCAAGCTGCAGTGGGTTTGGGAGCACATGGGTGTTTAAAACCAGCAAAATCGACAGATTGCCAGGAAGCTGACCCTAACCCACTGACTTCTGGGTTTCACTGCAGCGTATTAGTCTGTGTGCAAGCAACCGCCTCTCAATTAGAGCAATGTTGACATGGATTTTTAAGTTTAACTTTCAGTCTGTGGGCTTCCTAGAACTCACTTGTGAAGGCAAGGTGAGGACACAGCCAGAATTGAAGGTGCTGAAGCAATCTCAGGGAGCTATGCCTGTAAATATTCAGTACTCACATCTGCTTTCTTACCTGCTTTGGGGGAAGGGTTTATTCACGGTAATTGTGCTGAGAGGTGTCCTCTACCCTTTGGATGTTTGGAGGTGTGATCTTCACTTTGGAGCTCTGATCTATCAGGTCAGCTTGGGTGCCGTTTAGGCTATCTTCGATCAGATATCCGATGAAGACCAGGATGACCAGCACCAGCAGCAGCACCTGTAGCTCCACAAGCATAAGCAGCAGAGAGGTGCAGCTGACAGGAGGCCATTCTTGCAACAAAGAGTCTATAGGCAGAGGAAAAACATCCTTGACATGTTTGAACAGCAGTATCTCAGGAGGCTCAGAGTGTAGCATCAGGTAACAGCAGACACCTGTAGCCAGCTGGACCTGGTGGCCACACTTTACGAGTGGCTGCCAAAGTCACCACTGTACTCAACCTTCTTATCCCTAGATTCTTTCAGGATTCTGCCAGAGATACTTGCAGGATCTCGCAGTTGGTAGCACACAAATACATAAAATAGGCAACTGCTGGCCTGTTTACCAGGGCCAGCAATTATGTCACCATTGCTTGTGATGATGCCAATCAGAATGAGCGGGCACTTGGGTTTGTGGTTCTGGCTGGCTTCTCACAGGTGCAGGGTGTCATCAACTGCACGCATGTGGCAATTAAGGCATCCCCAGATCACCCAGTAGTTCATCAACCGCAAGGGCTTCCATTCCATCAATGTATGTGCAGCCACCCTTTCATGGCCAGGCTGCACCTTCCTGGTACCACTGTGCTGGAGAACTCTTTGCTGCAGGTCAGTGGGGTGCTGAAAGGCCCAGGTTATAGTATCTTTCATCCTATTTAAGGTGGCGTCCAAATTGTGTGAGCCCTTGACTCCATTATCTGCCCTGAAGTGCAAGTCACCAGGTGAAAACCCAACTATCTCTGTAACTGGTCCCACCCCAGTGTGCTTATTAGAGCTGGTGCATGGTCTGTGACTGGACACCCTAAGTGAGACTGAGCTCTTCTGAGGAGTTGACGGTGGTGGCAACCTTGGCCACCTCATGCTGAATGCGTGAGGGCCCTGTAGAAGGTAAAAGACATGAATGAGTACTATCAAGGTAAATGAGAATAGAAAGTGCCGGAAATACTCAGCAGGTCTGACAGCATCTATGGAGAGAGAAACAGAGTTAATGTTTCAGGTCTGTGACCTCTCCTCAGAACTATCAAGGTAAAAGTGTTTTAACTTATTATATTCCTGATCATATTTCACTTGCTGTTGACATCAAGTCAACATGGGTTTTGTATGCCATGTGGCTGTCTGATATCTAATTCTGTCGTCTGGTTGCTGGAGGCCCCCATCTCCGACAGCCAGGTGCACCAATACTCCACTGATCTCCAGCGTCGCCTCCTCTACAATTGTTAGTTGCAAGCTGGCTGCAGGGCCATTTCTGGTTCTCGGCCTCTGCCTTTTCCATAAGGAGAGAAAGAAGATACCTATAAGTGAGAGTAATGGCATGTGTTTACCCAATGGATGGAGATCATTTGTTCATTGTGACTCCGAGGGAGAAGGATGACATTGCATAAGGACAAGGGTGAGTGCCAGTGGTGGATGTACAAAAGGGAATGTGAGGAAGTGCACGGACAAGAGAGGGATGGGGTATGAGGTGTGCTGTGCAGGAGTAGGCTTGAAAAGATAGGATGAGGGGGTTTATGTGATACACACATCAGGAGGTGATTAATGTGCCACTGCTGTCACCTTTCCTGCCCTGCTTAGGTCATTAAACCACTTCCTGCAGCAAATCCAGGAGCATGGCACGAGGCTCATACTGCTGACCTGGTGTGCCACCTTCAACCATACAGACTACGACTTCCCATCACGAGGGAAGAGTATCTCCCTCTGGATCCTCACAGCTCCCAGCAGCACATCCAGGGAGGCACCCATGAAGCAGCCTTTGACCGTCTATTTTCCATTGCAACCCTTCCCAACTCCAACTTCATAAGTTGGAAGAACAGAGATTTCTGGGGGACAGTTGTAGGGTTGGATGAGATTACAGAGAAAAAAGGGGTGAGCCCATGAATAGTTCAAACACATGAAAATTTTATATTTGAGGCAAGGGGAAACTAGGGGCAAGTTAACATCAGTGAGGACTTGTGATGGGTGAGCAGGACTTGGTAAGAGATGGGAAATGAACAGCAGAATTTTGGATGAGCTTATATTTATGGAGGGAGAAGGATGAGAGGCCAGTCAGAAAAGCATTGGAATACTCAATTCTGAGGGTGACAAAGGCATAGAGAAGGTTTCAACAGCAGATGGGCTTAGTTAGGGACAGAGGCTGTTGATGTTAATGAGGTGGAAGTAGGTGCTGTTTGTGGTGGAGTGGATATGGGATTAGAAGCTGACCCAACAAAGAAGATTCTAAAGTTGTGAACAGTCTGGTTCAAGCCGTGGCAGTGTGGTCAGTGTGGGGGATGGAATCACTGGTCAATTTACGGAGATTGTGATCGTGACCAAAGACAATGATCCATTTTTCCCAAAGTTTAACTGGAGGAAATTACAGCTGATCCAAAAAGGGATATTGGACAATCAGTTTGACAACACAGAGGCAATAGAAGAGTCAAGAAAGGTGGTGCAGATGTAGAGCTGGGTATTGTCAGCATACATGTGGAAGCTGGCCCCATGCCTGTGGATGATGTTACCAAGGGGCAGGATGAAGAGAAGCAAATAGTGACAAATGTGCCCAACCTTAAGCCTAGTGTCAGTAAGTGATCATGCATTATGCAACTAGGTTGTGT
Source organism: Heterodontus francisci (assembly GCF_036365525.1). Classification (NCBI taxonomy): domain Eukaryota; kingdom Metazoa; phylum Chordata; class Chondrichthyes; order Heterodontiformes; family Heterodontidae; genus Heterodontus; species Heterodontus francisci. Next base: position 99,219,563 of record NC_090372.1, on the reverse strand, counting down.
TATAAAGATGTTATGTTATATCTTTTAAAGATGTGAATGTGGAACAAACTTTCGGTTGTAATTTGCAGTATGAATGGAGTAGAGGTACATATGGTCAGCAATAATAGAGCTTGAAGATTTAGTGTGGGTTTGGCATGCAACAGCTGGCAGACTACACTTTGTTCTATGTACTTTGAACTTTGTGCTAAACCCAAGAAGCAACATAGGATCAGTCTGGGGGTGGTGAGGGCGCCAACCCAGGTCCACCCCCAGACTGATCCTATGGTCAGGTTCAACACTATGGCTCATCAGACACAAAAAAAGACATATCAATGATAAGAACAGCTCCAGACTTGGGCCCTACAATGGATTTCTAGGCTACCAGAGACACAAGCAGCTTGTTCATACAATAGGTGGGGAGATGTGTGCAGGATAATGTACTTGTGCAGGTGAGTGAGGCTCCCAAGGTCTATCAGCCCAGACTCTGCCCACATTCACTGGTTAAAGGGATCTGGGCAGGGGAGGGAGAGTACAGGAAGGAACCATTTGGGATACAGCACATGGCAGGAGGTCTCCCCTCCCTCACTATAATTGAACTATGTACCTGGTAAATGGTATTATGGACAGTTATACCTTGACACACACCTTAAAATGGTTTATATTTGTTCCCAGATTATATGGCTACTGGACACAGGATAAAGGCTGGCCACCATGTCATGCCAGACATGGTGCACTGCTTGAATTCTGGGGAGCGTGCCCTCGAGTGGCAAACCTTTTCACATCTAAATCATACAGCTGCACCTCCACTTTGCCACCCATCAGAGAATTGCTTTATGTCCCCACGGATGCCCTTTTCTGTCTCCGCATTTATTTTACTTTCCCTAGCCAATTACTTCTTTTCTGAGGAAATTGTTCCTTTACGTGGCTACTTAATATAGTTGTGTTCTACACAATATAGTAAGAACAAAGAACAGTACAGCACAGGAACAGGCCATTCGGCCCTCCAAGCCTGCACCGATCTTGATGCCTGCCTAAACTAAAACCTTCGGCACTTCCGGGGACCGTATCCCTCTATTCCCATCCTATTCATGTATTTGTCAAGATGCCTCTTAAACGTCGCTATCATACCTGCTTCCACCACCTCCCCCGGCAGCAAGTTCCAGACACTCACCACCCTCTGTGTAAAGAACTTGCCTCGCACATCCCCTCTAAACTTTGCCCCTCTCACCTTAAACCTATGTCCCCTAGTAACTGACTCTTCCACCCTTGGAAAAAGCTTCTGACTATCCACTCTGTCCATGCCGTTCATCTCTTTGTAAACCTCTATCATGTCGCCCCTCCACCTCCGTTGTTCCAGTGAAAACAATCCGAGTTTATCCAACCTCTCCTCATAGCTAGTGCCCTCCAGACAAGGCAACATCCTGGTAAACACTTCTGTACCCTCTCCAAAGCCTCCACGTCCTTCTGGTAGTGTGGCGACCAGAATTGCACGCAATATTCTAAGTGTGGCCTAACTAAAGTCCTGTACAGCTGCAGCATGACTTGCCAATTTTTATATTCTATGTCCCGACCGATGAAGGCAAGCTTGCCGTATGCCTTCTTGACTACCTTATCCACCTTCGTTGCCACTTTCAGTGACCTGTGGACCTGTACGCCCAGATCTCTCTGCCTGTCAACACTCCTAAGGGTTCTGCCATTTACTGTATACCTCCCATCTGCAGTAGACCTTCCAAAATGCATTACCTCACATTTGTCCGAATTAAACTTCATCTGCCATTTCTCCGCCCAAGTCTCCAACCGATCCAAATTCTGCTGTATCCTCTGACAATCCTCATCACTATCCACAACTCCTCCAACCTTTGTGTCGTCCGCAAACTTACTAATCAGACCAGCTACATTTTCCTTCAAATCATTTATATATACTACAAAGAGAAAAGGTCCCAGCACTGATCCCTGCGGAACACCACTAGTCACATCCCTCCATTCAGAAAAGCACCCTTCAACTGCTACCCTCTGTCTTCTATGACAGAGCCAGTTCTGAATCCATCTTGCCAGCTCACCTCTGATCCCGTGTGACTTTACCTTTTGTACCAGTCTGCCATGAGGGACCTCGTCAAAGGCTTTACTGAAGTCCATATAGATAACATCCACTGCCCTTCCTTCATCAATCATCTTTGTCACTTCCTCAAAAAACTCAATCAAATTAGTGAGACACGACCTCCCCTTCACAAAACCATGCTGCCTCTTGCTAATGAGTTCATTTGTTTCCCACTGGGAGTAAATTCTGTCCCAACGAATCCTCTCTAATAATTTCCCTACCACTGACATAAGGCTCACCGGCCTATAATTTCCTGGATTATCCTTGCCACCCTTCTTAAACAAAGGAACAACATTGGCTATTCTCCAGTCCTCTGGGACCTCACCTGTAGCCAATGAGGATGCAAAGATTTCTGTCAAGGCCCCAGCAATTTCTTCCCTTGCCTCCCTCAGTATTCTGGGGTAGATCCCATCAGGCCCTGGAGACTTATCTACCTTAATGCTTTGCAAGACACCCAACACCTCCTCCTTTTTGATAATGAGATGACTGAGACTATCTACTCTCCCTTCCCTCGGCTCATCATCCACCAAGTCCTTCTCTTTGGTGAATACTGATGCAAAGTACTCATTTAGTACCTCGCCCATTTCCTCTGGCTCCACACATAGATTCCCTTCTCTGTCCTTGAGTGGGCCAACCCTTTCCCTAGTTACCCTCTTGCTCTTTATATCCGTATAAAAAGCCTTGGGATTTTCCTTAATCCTGTTTGCCAATGACTTCTCATAACCCCTTTTAGCCCTCCTGATTCCTTGCTTAAGTTGCTTCCTACTGTCTTTATATTCCTCAAGGGATTCGTCTGTTCCTAGCCTTCCAGCCCTTACGAATGCTTCCTTTTTCTTTTTGACAAGGCTCACAATATCCCGCATTATCCAAGGTTCCCGAAACTTGCCAAACTTATCCTTCTTCCTCACAGGAACGTGCCGGTCCTGGATTCTAATCAACTGACATTTGAAAGACTCCCACATGTCAGATGTTGATTTACCCTCAAACAGCCGCCCCCAATCTAAATTCTTCAGTTCCTGCCTAATATTGTGATAATTAGCCTTCCCCCAATTTAGCACCTTCACCCGAGGACTACTCTTATCCTTATCCACAAGTACCTTAAAACTTATGGAATTATGGTCACTGTTCCCGAAATGCTCCCCTACTGAAACTTCGACCACCTGGCCGGGCTCATTTCCCAATACCAGGTCCAGTATGGCCCCATGCCTAGTTGGACTATCTACATATTGTTTCAATGCTTGTGTCATGTCCTCAGCCTCAATATGAAAAATGCCACTGGAGATCCACCATTAAATATTAAAAATATATGTATGAGATCTATTCTCTGCAATATATAACATATATAACATTTAGCAATCACAGTGCCTTCCTAGGCTCATTGTAACATTAAGATTTAACTGCTCAAGGGGTAATTTAGATTTTGTACAAGCAGATCAATATTCAATTTAATAGTTGGAGCCCCTCCACTTGAAACCCATATACCAAAATATTTAATCCTTCCCTGTTCAGCACTGTAATGGAGAATTGTCCAGTGCCTCCAATGCACATAAATTTTTCATTGGATGTACTTTTCAATGAATGATTTTCTCACTTGAATATTTGGACTATTCCTCCAGTCTATTTAAAGTGTTTCCGATTGAAATAATTGGTTTTCTTGCTGATAACAATAATACATCATGGATGTACAAGACCAGTTAAGCTTCTGCATTCTCAACATAGTGCCCATGATCCTGGCAGATCTTTTCTAATAAGGGTTCCAGGAACAATGAGAATAGTAACGATCAGAATGGACAGCTTTGTCTTGTACTCAGTACACATCGGTTGGATATAAATATAGGGATGTAATTCCACTTTCTTATAAAGGAAATGCCTGTTTTTCTCCACAATTAGAAACCTTTTCATGAAATCCTAGGAATCTACAATACTAAAATGGCTGTTTCTTCAGAATATGGGAGTGGGTTGTTTGGAGCAGATTTTTGGCAAGAAACATCTCCGGCAGAGGTAGCAGGAGGCCACACCAATGTTAACTGCTGAGCCTTATTTAAATGTAGCTTGTCCACTTGCCACCTTGAATGGAAGTGAAGAGGTGCAGAATGGCCGCTGGCATTCGGGTAAGTGGTGGGAACGAAATTTTGGGAGGGTCCCGCAGGATAGGAGGAGGGAGTGAGGGAGTGGGGAAAGTCCGGGAAGGAGGAATCATAGGCTGGATTTTAAGCAGCTCTCAATGTCGTGATCCATGGTGGGGAGGGCCTGAAAATGGCTCTGGATGAGGCCCGCACCTCAATGCCGGCAGGTCCCGGACCAATCCTCCTGGTGGTGGCGAGGCTCTGTGGCGGCCTCCACCCCCCCAACACCGCTGGGCGACGGGACCACAATTTGAATATTTAAATCAATAAAATTAATTAATTTAAATATACTCATCCATGATCTTGAGGGCCTGCTGCGATCTTCGGCGTGGCGGCCAGCAGTCCCGTACCTTCGGATCCCCATCAGAGGAATCGAGGCACACCAATGCCAGGGATGGTCAGCCCACCCCCACCACGTGGTGGGGTTGGGGGGGTGGAACGATGGGTGCAGGCTGACTGGCTATTTAAATGAGCTGCGGTGCTTAAGATCACAGCAGCTCTTTGGCATGCGGCCCACGCGGACGGGCCACCATTTTTTGAGCTCGCTGCCAAGATCGGCAGATAGCTGATAGAATCCAGGCCCGCAACTTTCTTTGTGGGGCCTGAAGGAGTACTCCAGGTTAGCTGAAGACAAGCTCCCACCTCAGTCCCATAATAAATTTGCATTGGGACCCTGTTGTTGTAATAGAACCCTAATTTGCATAGTTTTATTCGGCTACTGTCTGCTTTAGACATGTGCCTCAATTGCCTGAACAATTTTCCATATTAACATTTCAAATGGTTCGAAATGGTTGGGATTGAGCCAGGTAAGTAACCTGCTCATTTTTGACTGCTCGCCTGTCTGTTTTTTGTCAGGTGAGTAGGATTAAAATCGATCCTGTGGTTTTGTTAGTAAATCATTAATTGTGAACAAAAACAGGCATTTTCCATGTGTTTTCAGAGAGAAATTTCATATTCTAAGACCATATGATAAACCTATGCTGATATTCAATGGCACAGAATTTACAAAACAAAAATATACAAAACAGAGCCTAAAGATAACTCAGCAGAAATCAAGACTAATGGCTGGTATAAGTGGGGCTGTTAGGTGGCAGGTAAATATTTCATTGCTATGCTATGATACATATGAAATATATTAATAAAGGAAATTCTGACTTCCCAAGTTGTCCTCAAATACGTCATGGGCCAGAATTTTACATTGGCCGAAAGTCAGTGGCAAGCCCACCTCCGCCAGGCCTGGGATGCCAGGCCAGGATTTTTCGCTCCCCGGGTCCTTAATTGGTCTTGGGCAGGACATCCACCTCCTTGAGGCAGGAAGTCCTGCCTAATACAGCAGCCAGCCAATCAGCAGGCTGGCAGCTCTTAGTCCCAGCATTGCCACCGGGAGCAGTGACCACTGCTGGGACTACACCCAGCCATTGGAGGCAACAAAAAGGACAGCCCCGGACTCAGTTAAGTTTTTAGGGCCTCACCAGGGACTATCGGCTGGGACCCCATCGAGGCAAGGTGGTTCGGTTGTGGGGCGGGGGGTGGGGGGGGAGTGTTGTACGTTGGGGGCGGTTGGGCTTCGGGTGGCCCTCCGTGGGGCACAGGGTGCCCGATCATGAGGGCACCCCCAGCCCGCAAGAAGGCCGCCTGGTTTTACCAGGCAGGATTCTTGGGGCCTTTGCCGTCTGGCTGCCAAGGGTAAAATACCCGCGGTGGCGGAAGGAGGCCCTTAAGTTAATTGGCCATTTAAGGGCTTTGATTGGCCTGGAGCGGGCGGGCCATTTCTCGCTGCAATCGCCCTACGTAAAATTGCAGCGGGGGCAGGAGGAGGTCAGGAATGACCGCCCCCACCTCCCACTCAATTTTACACCCTCCCCCTTCCCTCCCACCACTAGCCCACTCGTTGGGAGGCCATAAAATTCTGGCCATGGTTCTCGGAATGTTGCTTGCTCCTTTGAAAAGTTGTTGCCATATGAACAGATAATTTTTGGAGTGTAAGAAGATGTGATTAAAAAATGACATTCAACCCTTCTTGGTCCTGCTGTTATTTTAAGTCCAAATGTACTACCTAATTTTAACCTCTGTTTTCTATGTCTCAAAATCCTTATCCCTCCAAAGAAATTTACTGTGACTAAAGACCAAAAACCAGTGACCTGCATATGATTTATAATATTTTGTCAGAATTTTGCACACATAAGGTTTTACTCTGAAGAATCTTTTCTCCCTTCTTTCTCTTTGCACTTTATTTTGGCGGGATTAACATCTTTGTTCGAACTGAGGACTGTAATATATTCAATTTTAACAAAATAAGTTATAAATAAATCAATTTCAATGTGGAAAGCCTTTTTGCCAATTTGATCCCATCCTTCCAGAGTAGTATTGCCACCTTCACATTATAGTTTTTAAATGTTCACCTAAACAGGATCTAGCTTAACACCTCAACTAAAGTACAGCAACTTCAAAAGTGCCTCAGTGCCTTGACTAATGCACTTGAGTTTAGCCTACATTATGCATATTTAGGTCCTGCTGTGGAGCTTAAATACACAATCTTTTGACCCAGAGATGAGAGTATGACTGATTGAACCAAGTTGATAGCTTCACTTGTTCACAAGTCTTTTAAGTGAAAAGGTGTAACAAGCCACAATCAATGCACCTATTTTAACCTAATGTTGACACAAAAGCCAGGTGCAAATTTTGGCAGGTGTGGCTTCCTGTTTAAATGCTAAGCTAAACTTGATGCATTTCTAATACTTGCTCTGTTATATGTTTATGTGTCAGAAGCCTGCACTGGACCGGATTTCAGTCATGAATAATAATATAATGAAACTGATTTGCACTAACTGTCTCTTCGTTAATAAAATGTGATCAACTGAAGAGATATTGATTTACAAAAGTCATTGGGAGTTACTTTGGTGAAAGGGTGAAACCAAGTGAGAAATGGGTGCTGTGCTAATAGGACATGCCTGTCTGAAAGTCTGGTTTTAGCATGCAATTTTTGTCCTAATTGCTGATTACCATAATTTGAACCCGCTTGAAAATGATAAGTCAGACATCTGCAGGTTTAGCACTAAAGTACTAATTGGGTGCTGTACTCACACACTTCAACTAAAGGTGTGGTAAATAAAAGCAAAATACTGCGGATGCTGGAAATCTGAAATAAAAACAAGAAATGCTGGAAACACTCAGCAGGTCTGGCAGCATCTGTGAAAAGAGAAGTAGAGTTAACGTTTCGGGTCAGTTCCGAAGAAGGGTCACTAAAGGTGTGGATTGGGTTGGCTGACACAGCAGCATGCTTCAAGATGGCTCAGGGACCGAGTGAAAGTGTGCACAGGTTCTCTGATGTGGCACTGGAGGTCCTAGTGGAGGAGCTCCAGAGGAGGAGGAATATCCTGTACCCACAGTGGAGAATGAGTCCACTTGGCCCTCCTGTCCCTCTCTCCTTGCTCTGTCTAGCCTTATGTCCTCCTCTCATTCTGCCTGCAGACCAAGGCGAATCGTTAGTAAGATGCTCATGACCAAGAACTCCCTTTCTCCTGTTGACTGCTTAAGGTATCCAATAAGGAAAAGTAGCACAATGCATATTCTTTTTGATGATCTCCTTAGAGAATTTCCAGAATAACTGTTGATAGAGTGTTGACGACCTCTTGATAACATGTCGCAGAAAGTCTCCTGATGTGTTTCAAAAGTCCTCTTCAAATGTCCAGCAGCAGGTGAACAGTGAAAGGTGATATGCCTTTAAGTAGTGCTCAAAATCCTCAGCAATAACTTGTTTACTCCCAATCAGCTGGTCACTGTTAGGGAAACCTGTTAGGTTAAGCGCTATCCACCAAAATGCCATGTGGCCTTGTTAATGAGCAATGGCAGGCAGTCAGCCCCTTAACAATCCTTTGGGTGTCCATTCCTAGTGCCAGCAGTCTGGTGACACTTCTGGATATGGACAAGCCAAAGTGGGCATGGATCAGTTTATGGACAAGCACAGTCTGAGTTGAATTCTCAATCCTCAATACCAGGTTATGGAAAGGATGGGCAAGGCTATGGAAGTGAAAGTTCCCATAACAGTTATGGACAGCAACCATTATATGGAATTTACACACAGCATTCAGATTGCCCTAGCAGCTATGCTCAAAATCCAGGACAGAATATAATGCCCAGCTATTTGAACAAATCTGACAAATTTCATACAAATTTCTTAGCTTGCAGTATTTTTGGAATAAACCAAACAGAAATTACATCCTTGCTGTTCGGAGTGAGCATTAATCAATCTGAACTGTGGCCCAACTTAGATGCATGTGATGTTTTTGGGCCTCTGATATATACAGGGTGGGTGATGGGAAGGGTGTGGGGGAAGATGAGAACAGATACTCAAAATAGATAAACTAGTCACTGATATTATAGGCCCAGACTTTGCAATGGTAATGACAGCAAAGCTGTCAGGGTTCGTTGTCAATACTCCACTGAAACTAACAGCAGCTTCAGGCATCCAGACATGTGCAGAATGATACGGAAATCCTGCAGTTACTGTCAATAATTCTACACTTCTTCACAGGGTGTACTGTTGAGGTCTCCACCAGACTGCAATCTCGAAGCAATCAGTGAACTGACAAAAACTTCCTTATGCTGTTAGTCTCGCTGTAAAAACCCTTGAAAATATTACACCTTGTTGATTGAGGTGTAACTGGGTTTTTAAGAGCATACTTACTTCATAATTACTGTTAAACACCCTCAGTGACCCTGAGAAGCTAATTTTGTGTTTGTGGAATGCCAAACTTTGCTTGCTGACACCACTGGTGCTAGATCGCCTGGAGATCCAGGTGTAGACAGTGCCAAATTTAAACTGCCATGAAGAAAGGGGATGTCCGTGACACAGAGACCACTAGATATTTTCTTCAAAGTAATTGGTGAGGGCCATCACTTTACCGCTGACTGGAAAACCTAGCCCATTTTGTGGGACAGTGATGTGTGCAAATGGCTGCGATGTTTGTCTACTACACCAGCAACTGTATTGCTACCACATGGTAGAACACACTTCAATAGATGGTACAATGTGTTAAGGTGCTAAAGCACATGAATACTTTTTCAAAAATATGTTTTATTCATAAAATTTGAAAAAATACATGATATGACAGTTCAAATTTAACAATACATAAAGTGCAATGCAGATCAGTTTCTTTTAAAACAGTACATGAGATGCCTCACTACACTTGCCAGTAAAAGTTATATTTACAATGTACATTTAAATTTCATGTCAAACATTCTCTAATGCATACAGCCCCAGGGGTTTTACTTGGGTCCAGCCCTTTGGTAAACTACGGCAGGAGGGCCTTAGTGGCTTTTCCCCATTGAGCCTTTGTGGCATCTTCCCCAACCTTTAGTATGGACCTTGGAATGTACCAGTCTGCAACACTCGGTCGTTGACAACTCCTTGCACTGGAAGACCAGCAAGTTTTGGGCAGACCAAAATGCATCTTTCACTGATTTGATAATCCTCCAGGAGCAGTTGATGCTTATCTTGGTGTGTATCCCTGGAAACAGCCTGTAGACCTCTGAATCCTGTGTTACGGAACTGATCAGGGTGAACCTTGGCAAAGACCACTGCATCTCTCTCCAGACCTGCTAATGTACAAGTATACTTTGCATGTGTATGCTTTGTGTATGCAACCTATTTGCACCAGCTGCTGGCACAGCAACTTGCTTTGGTTAACAGTCCATCCCTTTTAATAGCAGTAAGTAGTGGAAGAGCAAAATTTCAGAGTAGTTAAAAAAATCTGATGGATTTGGTTGCCAACTCTCTGTCCTCATTATTTCTCTATCATACACAATATTGCAGTTCATAAGTAAATTTTTAAGGTAAATATATTTACTGTTGTCCTCAATATGATAATTCAACAAGTAGATCTGGGTCACAAGTGGCATGCACATGCACCAAACAAGTAATGATACGAATGTTCATTCTGGGTATACTTGCATACCCTGACAAGCAATGCAAGGGCAATCTGCCCAAGTATGTATGCTGATATTAGTAGGAAAGTAACACCATGAACACTGGCACAGTAGTATCTGTTCCTTTGGATGAGTGAGGTAAATGTGTAATATATGTGTGTTTGCGTGGTGTGTTTATGTATGCATGTGGTATGTGTTCATGCATATGTGTGGTATTTGTTCATGCATACATCGATGAGATTCAGCAAATCTTGTGCTGCAAAAGAGGATCAGAGAAAAAGATCAACAGTACCAAGCAAGCATTTTAATTAGCTCAATGTTTTTGAGCAAGGTAGCAGAATAGCTTCTGGATAATTTTGAAGCATTTAGTAGATGGTATTCCAAACGCAAAATACTGCAGATGCTGGAAATCTGACATCAAAACAAAAAGTGCTGAAAATACTCAGCACATGCTCGGCAGCATCTATGGGGCGAAGAGCAATGTTAACAGCCCCAATATTTGCTGGGGCAGGTTTTCAGAGTGGAAGGTGTGGGAGGAATTCTGGTTGGGAACTGAGAACCACAGAGTTTAAACTCAATGGCATGTATGTGGCCGTTTTTTTTAACAGATTCCCTACCTGGAAGCAAATTTAATTGACATGCTCAGCTGCCTATTGGGTGGGGTATGTCCTAGAAAATGCCACAGCCAGGAGCAGATAGGTTTAATAGGTGTAGGCAATAGAGATCATAGGAATGGGGTGGGCTGGGGTGGGTACAGCACAGAGGGGAGGGTGGAGGGGCATGATCGCAGTGGAGGGGTGTAAATAACAGGGGGTCGGGGAAATATCAAACATTGGAGGGCTGGTTTGGAGATCAGGGCCAGAATGTTTCCCTTGGCAGCCGTCCACTGACTGAAAAGTCGGTGGCGAACCCGCCTCGCCTGGCCTAGGGATCCGGACCGCATTTTGTGGTCCCCAGGCCTTTAATTTTTTTTTATTCATTCATGGGATGTGGGCGACGCTGGCCAGGCCAGCATTTATTGCCCATCCCTAATTGCCGTTGAGAAGGTGGTGGTGAGCTGCCTTCTTGAACCGCTGCAGTCCATTTGGGGTAGGTATACCCACAGTGCTGTTAGGAAGGGAGTTCCAGGATTTTGACCCAGCGACAGTGAAGGAACGGCAATATAGTTCCAAGTCAGGATGATGTGTGACTTGGACGGGAACTTGCAGGTGGTGGTGTTCCCATGTATTTGCTGCCCTTCTCCTTCGAGGTGGGAGAGGTCGCGGGTTTGGAAGGTGCTGTCTAAGGAGCCTTGGTGCATTGCTGCAGTGCATCATGTAGATGGTACACACTGCTGCCACTGTGCGTCGGTGGTGGAGGGAGTGAATGTTTGTAGATGGGGTGCCAATCAAGCAGGCTGCTTTGTCCTGGATGGTGTCGAGCTTCTTGAGTGTTGTTGGAGCTGCACCCATCCAGGCAAGTGGAGAGTATTACATCACACTCCTGACTTGTGCCTTGTAGATGGTGGACAGGCTTTGGGGAGTCAGGAGGTGAATTAATCGCCTCAGGATTCCTAGCCTCTGACCTGCTCTTGTAGCCACGGTATTAAAATGGCTACTCCAGTTCAGTTTCTGGTCAATGGTAGCCCCTAGGATGTTGATAGTGGGGGATTCAGCGATGTTAATGCTGTTGAATGTCAAGGGGAGATGGTAAGATTCTCTCTTGTTGGAGATGGTCATTGCCTGGCACTTGTGTGGCGCGAATGTTACTTGCCACTTATCAGCCCAAGCCTGGATATTGTCCAAGTCTTGCTGCATTTCTACACGGACTGCTTCAGTATCTGAGGAGTCACGAATGCTGCTGAACATTGTGCAATCATCAGCGAACATCCCCACTTCTGACCTTATGATCGAAGGAAGGCCATTGATGAAGCAGCTGAAGCCGGTTGGGCCTAGGACACTACCCTGAGGAACTCCTGCAGTGATGTCCTGGAGCTCAGATGATTGACCTCTAACAATCACAACCATCTTCCTTTGCCCTAGCTTTTGACTCCAGCCAGCGGAAGGTTTTCCCCCTGATTCCCATTTACCTCAGTTTTGCTAGGGCTCCTTGATGCCATACTCGGTCAAATGCTGCCTTGGTGTCAAGGGCAGTCACTCTCACCTCACCTCTTGAGTGCAGCTCTTTTGTCCATGTTTGAACCAAGGCTGTAATGAGGTCAGGAGCTGCGTGGAAATGGCGGAACCCAAACTGAGCGTCACTGATCAGGTTATTGCTAAGCAAGTGCCATTTGATGGCACTGTTGATGACACCTTCCATCACTTTACTGATGATAAAGAGCAGACCGATGGGGCAGTAATTGGCTGGGTTGGACTTGTCCTGCTATTTGTGTACAGGACATACCTGGGCAATTTTCCACATTGCAGGGTAGATGCCAGTGTTGTAGCTGTACTGGAACAGCTTGGCTAGGGGCGCGGCAGTTCTGGAGCACAGGTCTTCAATACTATTGCCGGAATATTGTCAGGGCCCATAGCTTTCTCAGTATCCAGTGCCTTCAATCGTTTCTCGATATCACATGGAGTGAATCGAATTGGCTGAAGTCCTACATCTGTGATGCTGGGGACTTCAGGAGGAGGCCGAGATGGATCATCAACTCGGCACTTCTGGCTGAAGATCGTAGCAAATGCTTCAGCCTTATTTTTCGCACTGATGTGCTGGGCTCCCCCATCATTGAGGATGGGGATATTTGTGGAGCCACCTCCTCCAGTTAGTTGTTTAATTGTCCACCACCATTCATGACTGGATGTGGCAGGACTGCACAGCTTAGATCTGATCCGTTGGTTATGGGATCGCTTAGCTCTGTCTATCGCATGCTGCTTACGCAGTTTGGCACACAGATAGTCCTGTGTTGTAGCTTCACCAGGTTGACACCTCATTTTGAGGTATGCCTGGTGCTGCTCCTGGCATGCCCTCCTGCACTCTTCATTGAACCAGGGTTGGTCTCCTGGCTTGATGGTAATGGTAGAGTGGGGGATATGCCGGGCCATGAGGTTACAGATTGTGGTTGAGTACAATTCTGCTGCTGCTGATGGCCCACAGTGCCTCATGGATGCCCAGTTTTGCATTGCTAGATCTGTTCGAAATCTATCCCATTTAGCATGGTGATAGTGCCACACAATGGAGGGTATCCTCAATGTGAAGGCGGGACTGTGCGGTTGTCACTCCTACCAATACAGTCATGGACAGAAGCATCTGCAGCAAGCAGTTTGGTGAGGATGAGGTCTAGTATGTTTTTCCCTCGTGTTGGTTCCCTCACCACCTGCCGCAGACCCAGTCTAGCAATTATGTCCTTTAGGACTCGGCCAGCTCGGTCAGTAGTGGTGCTACCGAGCCACTCTTGGCGATGGACATTGAAGTCCCCCACCGAGAGTACATTTTGTGCCCTTGCCACCCTCAGTGCTTCCTCCAAGTGGTGTTCAACATGGTGGAGTACTGAGTCATCAGCTGAGGGAGGGCGGGAGGTGGTAATCAGTAGGAGGTTACCTTGCCCATGTTTGACCTGATGCCATGAGATTTCATGGGGTCTGGAGTCGATGTTGAGTACTCCCAGGGCAACTCCCTCCCTCCTGTATACCACTGTGCCACCGCCTCTGGTGGGTCTGTCCTGCCGGTGGGACAGGACATACCCAGGGATAGTGGTCTGGGACATTGTCTGTAAGGTATGATTCCATGAGTATGACTATGTCAGGCTGTTGCTTGACTAGTCTGTGGGACAGCTCTCCCAACTTTGGCACAAGCCCCCAGATGTTAGTAAGGAGGGCTTTGCAGGGTCGACAGGGCTGGGTTTGCCGTTTTCGTTTCCGGTGCCTAGGTCGATGCCGGGTGGTCCGTCCAGTTTCATTCCTTTTTATTGACTTCGTAGAAGTTAGATACAACTGAGTGGCTTGCTAGGCCATTTCAGAGGGCATGTAAGAGTTAACCACATTGCTGTGGGTCTGGAGTCACATGTAGGCCAGACCAGGTAAGGACAGCAGATTTCCTTCCCTCAAGGACATTAGTGAACCAGATGGGTTTTTACAACAATCGACAATGGTTTCATGGCCATCATTGGACTAGCTTTTAATTCCAGATTTATTAATTAAATTCAAATTCCACCTTCTGCTGTGGTGGGATTCGAACCCATGTCCCCAGAGAAATACCCTGGGTCTCTGGGTTACTGGTCCAGTGATAATACCACTACGCCACCGCCTACCCTAATTGGTCTGAGGCGGGACTTCCACCTCATTGAGACAGGATGTCCTGCCTCATGGAGCTGCTGGCCAATCAACGGGCAAGCAGCTCTCTGTCCCAGCAGCATCACTGGGAGCGGTGGTCACTGCTGGGACTGCAACCCAACCATTGGAACGAAGGTAAGTTTTTGGTGTCTCGCAGGGTTGATCAATCAGGCTTTGCAGAGGCAACGGTGGTCGATTGGGGTTCGGGGGTGGGGGGGGGCGGGGGTGTGTGTTGGGGGTGGTTGGGGCTGCCCTCTATCGGGCACAGGGTGTCTGATCATGAAAGCCCCCCACTCCCCAGGCCGTCAGAAAGCCACCTGCTTTTGTCAGGCAGCTTCTCTTGGGCCTGTGCCGCCCAAGCAGCTATGGATAAAATCCCCGTGGTGGTGGGTGGAGGTCCTTAATTGGCCGTTAAGTGGCCACATGAGGGCCTTGGTTGGCCTGGAGCAGGTGGGTCATTTCACGTCGCCGCCGCCCGTGTAAAGTGGCGGCGGAGGCAGGAGCAGGTCCGGAAAGGCCCCCCGGGCCTCCCACTCCATTTTACACCCATCCTCCCCGTGCCCCACAATCACCTTCCCACTCTTAGGGGAGGTGTAAAATTCCGGCCCAGGGCAGTGATGGAGATCGGGAGGTAGAGATTGTGAGTCAGGGAGGGGTGTGAGTCGAAGATCATAGGGGGCCAGAGATGAGGGGAGGGTCAAAGGGATGGATGTCAGTGATCACAGAGGGGGGTGCGGGATTTGGCTGGAGAGATCACGGGGTGTGTTGTTGATGGTGAGTGATGGGGCAAATTGTGGAAAAGTAGAGAAGGAGAGGTTGTTTGTAGGTTTTCTTGTTGGGCTTGGAGAAAACACACCTGCTCCTCTTCATCCACAAGCAATGCTGTAAAGGCACTTAACATGATGGATCCATCCCTTCTCACCTTCTTTTACCCTGCGAGTTTCTCAAGCCAGGGTAACTCAGCCAATGTGGGTTAAAAATAGAAGTGTGTTAAAATGAAGGCATGCAGCTCTTTAAAAGGTTTCAACAACCAATCCATCTCCTAACAGAAGATTGGTTGCCCACCCCTCCTCCAACCTCCATTAAAACTGCAAGTGGGCAGATTAGAGACAGGTTGGGTTTCTGTTTCAGATTTGTCATGTTTTAATTCCCCACCGAAACATACCCATTCATTTTTGGGAGTTAAAATTATCACCACTGTTTCAATTTGACTTTTCTTCCAATTCTGGTGAAATATTATTGACCTGAAACATTAACACCGTTTCTCTCTCCACTGAAGCTGCCTGGCCTGCTGAGTATATCCAGCATTTTCTGTTTCGTTAATAGTAGATGGCAGTGCTGATTTATCATTGGTTTTAGTGTTGCTTTATTAACTTTCCTTTTTATGGTTAGAAATAGGAGTTTATTTACAGCACTGTTGAATAGTTTTGCTTTGTTAACAGTCTAACAATGTTAAATTAGTATTTCAGTTCACTTTTTTACATCAAAATTCTCTGGCCGGCCAGCCTAGTGAATCGCAAACTTCGGTGTTAGTCTATCACCTCTCAATATGTATTATTACAACTGTCCTAAGGTAGCAACATCTTCAGCCAAGCTTAGAATTATGAATCACTTTCGCAGAGAAGAATTCCAACTCCATGCAATTGAAATGCTCAATTATCAGATTCATAATGCTCAGCATTATTAAGCCAATTACATTCACCACATATCTCACCTGAAAATAGTACCAGTTTTTATAAGTTTTAATCATTTTGTGTAAAATTTATGTTTAAAAAATAGCAGAAAGCATGGGTAAGAAAAGGCCTTTCAGCCCACAAATCCCATTGCTTTCACACTTCATGCTCATTCCACTATATGTGGATTCTGCTTTGGTTAATATAAAGATTGGCAAAGGGATTTGTGGGGCCAATGTTACCTTGAAATTCATCTGTAGTAATGTGATAAATCCAAATTAGTGAATAACTTGATGCAAAACTGTGAAATATATACAAAATAGTTGATAGCTGGAAGTGATTGCATGGTAGTAATCTCACAGAGGGATGCAAATGACATTATAAACCACAAAAGTAAAGTTCAACCTCTTTATAACTGTCATCTAAACTCATCAAAAAGATTAGGATCACTCCAAGCTGTATGCTTATTAATAGTATTACTGTATATTGTTCAGATTTAATAGGGTATTTTATTGAGTGTTTTACTGCTAGTTGCTATTTCATTGATGCATAATGACATCAGTGCTGAAGGATGAATTATTTTGACAAAATTGCTGAAGTTCATTAAGTAATTAATAGTAATTAATTACTTTAAACGATAGTGTACTTTGTTAAAATGTTTGATATCCACTCAAGGAATCTCTACAGATTATTTCCAACTCATTAGCATTCAGGTTGTCAGAAACTCTCATTTGCTACCGTCAGATCTTACTTGCTGTTAGCATGTACCTTCAGCCAGATTACCCACAATTATGAATTCTGATCAGTTTTATATTACACTGATTGAAAAAATAGGAACATGCAGCTAATCCATAAAGCATGTTCTGGTGGTGTTTGTAAATGACTCGAGTTTCACACTTGACCTAAAGCTTATGATGAATTACAGCCTGATGCTAACTTTGGTGTAACTTGAAGAGAGTGCTTAGTTTTTTACTGTAAATGACTATAATGACTATAAATGTATTTGAGTCAAGTTGTACTGCGATTAGACCAACTAATAAGAAACTCATGGTTTAATATTAGATCCAGGCTCTTTCCGTTTAGTTTCTGATAGCTGTCACTGTGGTTTCCTTTTACTGTGGTTTCAATAGAAATAGCTATTTTTGAGATGTTGCTACCAAATACTAAATTAAGGACTGTAGCTATATTTTTAGATGAGGTTGAAGTAAGAAGTATTTGCTTTTTTGAGGGGTTTATCAACCCTTATCTCTCTTTTTGTTCATGAATTGATAAAGTATTGTGAGATCAGTGCTTCTTTTGTGCACATTTTTAAAGACACAAGCCTTGAAATTCGACAATTTCTGGGGATGAAAATCTGGCATGCTGGAAGTAGAGGGACAGAAAATTGGCGTTGACCTAATTTTTTCTGGGTTTCTGAACATTTTTGTTAGCTTAGAGAAAATTTCTTATGGGAAGAGCAGGGGTTAGGCACTTCTGCACACATCCTCTCTGTCCCAATGTTACTTTTAGGCTATAACTGGTGATATCCCGGGCATCCCCACACATCCCATCAGTTGTGCTTCTTGTGTGGCCAGCAGAAGGTCTGCCTGTATGAAGTGGGCTTGCTGTGCAGGGCCGTGTATGGGATCCAAAATCTTATAATCAATAGGCAATCTATCCAAGAGCGATCTAATGTGCCCTTTAGATCTTTTGCCATTCCAGCCTGTGAGCTCCTCCCCCAACACCTCCCTAAACACCTCCACCTCTCTGCCTCCCTTTCCTCCTTTAATCGCTTCTTACAATCTACCTCTTTGACCAAGCCTTTGGTCGCCGCTCCTTATATCTCCTTCTTTGGATCAGTGTCTATTAGTTTTATTATGCCTCTGTGAAGCACCTTGTAATGTTTTTTCCAAGTTAAAGATGCTACCTAAATACGAATTGTTGTTATGTGCCAGTCTTGTATAAAATGTTCTGGAAAGCACTTATGTACTTAAACCTGAAATATCAGAAAACCTGGAGCAAGAAAAGGCCTCTCAGCCTAGCAAATCTGCAACTTCCATTGTCTGTACAATCTGGCCTGAGTCATGGTTTTGATTCCTAAAGCACATCCACAATAACAATCTACACTTGAGCCCTTCATTATTCAAGCTTGCCCATTTGCTTTCTCTGGCTGACATTTTCATGGTCCCGCCAAGATAGGAACTGCAGTGTTCCATAGTTTATTTGATTATCTCTGCTTATGCTCTCTTACAGTTCAAGCTAGTCCTTATTATTTGCCCTCTTGAATCAGCAGCGACTCCGTTGACTGGGTCATGTGGGCCAAATGGATGATGGCCTCATCCCCAAAGACATGTTCTATGGTGGACTTGCTATTGGCATGAGACCAACAGGTTGCTCACATCTGCAATGCAAGGATGTCTGCAAGCGAGACGTCAAGTTGACTGGGATCGGAGTTGATACATGGGAAGTCTTTGCTGCTGACCGGAGTGCTAGGAGACGAGCTGTCAGGAAGGGCGTGGAAAAAGCAGAGAACAAAAGAAATGACCAGATGGCAGAAAAGAGAGCCCAGCGGAAGGAAAATACATCAGTCAACCTCGGGCCAAAGTTATTTATCTGTGCCAGCTGCAGAAGGGACTGCCCCTCACAAGTCGGCTTCACACCCGCAACAGTTGATGTTCAGTCCAGAACTGCTATACACCCCTGGTGTGGTGCATTGTCTCCTCAGAGGGACGGATGCCATCATATATTAAGAACATAAGAAATAGGAGCAGAAGGCCATACAGCCTCTCTCATCTGGTCAACCATCCAATACAATAATGGCTGATCTTCTACCTCAACTCCACCTTCCTGTATGATCTCTATGTGCTTTGATTCCAAAGTATCCAAAAATCTATTGATCTCTATCTTGAATATACTCAACTGCTGAACATCCACACCTCATCAGGGTAAAGAATTCCAAAGATTCACAACTCTTTGAGTGAAGGAATTTCTCCTCACCTCAGTCCTAAATGGCTGACCTCTTATTCTGAGACTGACACCCTTGTTCTAGACTTTCCAGCTGGAGGAAAAATCCTTCCAGCATTTACCCTTTCAAATCCCTTAAAAATATCATGTTTCACTGAGATCACCTCTCATTCTTCTAAACTCCAGAGAATGTAGGCCTAGTCGACTCAATGTCTCCTCATAGAACAATTCTCTCATCCCAGGAAACCTATGTTGCTTTTCCTTTAAGGCAAATATACTCTTTCTGAGGTAAGGAGACCAAAACTGTACACAGTACTCGAGGTGTGGTCTTACCAAGACTCTATATCTTTGTAGTAAGACTTCTTTCATGCTCTAATCCCTTTGTAATATTGGCTAATACACAAATTGCTTTCCTAATTGCTTGTTGTACCTGCATGTTAACTTTCTGTGATCCATGTACAAGTACACCCAGGTCCCTCTGTATGCGTACATTTCCCAATCTCTTACCATTTAGAAAACATTCTGCTTTTCTATAAAAACAAAATACTGCGAATGCTGTAAATCTGAAATAAAAACAAGAAATGCTGGAAATACTCAGGAGGTCTGGCAGCATCTGTGGAGAGAGAAGCAGAGTTAACGGTTCAGGTCAGTAACTCTTCTTCAGAACTAGATATTAGAAATGTGAAAGGTTTTAACCAAGTAAAGCAGGGGTGGGGCAAGAGATTAGAAAGGAGAAAGTGATAGGACAAGGTCACAGAGAATAACTGACCAGAAGGTCATGGAGCAAAGGCAAATGGTTTGTTAATGGTGTGTTGAAAGACAAAACATTAGTACAGATAGGGTGTTAATGGACTGAAAACTGAACAGCCACAAGCACAAACATGAAAAAAACAGTAGATAGGCAAACTGAACAAACTAAGATAAAATAAAATAAACACAAAAAATAGAAAAAAGAAAAAAGAAAAAATAACTAAAAATAAAAGTAAAATGGGGCGTCCGTCATGCTCTGAAATTATTGAACTCATTGTTCAGTCCGGCAGGCTGTAGTGTGCCTAATCGGTAAATGAGATGCTGTTTCTCGAGCTTGCGTTGATGTTCACTGGAACACTGCAGCAATCCCAGGACAGAGATGTGAGCATGAGAGCAGGGGGGAGTGTTGAAATGGCAAACAACTGGAAGCTCGGGGTCATGCTTTCGGACTGAGGGGAGGTGCTCCGCAAAGCGGTCACCCAGTCTGCATTTGGTCTCCCCAGTGTAGAGGAGACCACATTGTGAGCAGTGAATACAGTAGACTACATTGAAAGAAGGACAAGTAAATCGCTGCTTCATCTGAAAGGAGTTTGGGGCCTGGGATAGTGAGGAAAGAGGAGGAAAATGGGCAGATATTACACCTCCTGCGATTGCAGGGGAAGGTGCCGTGGGAAGGGACGAGGTGGTGGGGGTATTGGAGGAGTGGACCAGGGTGTAGCGGAGGGAATGATCCCTTCGGAATGCTGACAGGGAAAGGGAGGGGAAGATGCATTTGGTAGTGGCATCACTCTGGAGGTGGCGGAAATGGCGGAGGATGATCCTTTGGATATAGAGGCTGATGGGGTGGAAAGTGAGGACAAGGGGAACCCTGTCCCGGTTCTGGGAAGGAGGGGAAGGGGTGAGGGTAGAGATGCGGGAAATGGGCCGGATATGGTTGAGGGCCCTGTCAACCACAGTGGGGGGGAAATCCTTGGTTGAGGAGAAAGGAAAACCGATCAGATGCCCTACTAATCTGTACTAATGCTTTGTCTTTCAACACACCATTAACATATTGTTTACCTTTGCTCCATGACCTTCTGGTCAGTTATGCTGTGTGACCTTGTCCTATCTCCACCTTCTCCTTTGTTATCTCTTGCCCCACCCCCACTTTTCTTGCTTAAAACCTTTCACCTTTCTAATATCTGGTAGTTCTGAAGAAGGGTCACTGACCTGAAACGTTAACTCTGCTTCTCTCTCCACACATTCTACTTTTCTACCAAAGTGGATAACTTCACACTTCACTGCATTATATTCCATCTGCCCCATTCTTGGCCTGTCACTTAATCTGTCTAAATTCTTTTGCAGCCTCCTTGTATCCTCCTCACAGCGTACTTTCCCACCTAACTTTGTTTCATCAGCAAACTTGGGTACATTACACTCTGTCCCCCTAATCTAAGTCATTGATATAGATGTAGTTATTCCATTAATATCCAATATTACAAATATTCGTCCAGGTTTTGTGTTTAAAGGAGTTTATTAGCATGTTATTAGATGCTTTTGCAGGGACTTTTTTTCACAGATCTCCTACTGTGAATTTTTTCTTTTCTAATTTGCAGTTTGCTTTGAACCCAGAAGGTAACCATTTCCCCCATATGTTACTTGCAGTGCAATCTCAGACTGAGCTGTGGATGTTGCTTCTTAATTACCTGAGAATTTCTTGTTATTTATTACCGGTTCTGTACATCTGGGGTGCACTGTAGCATTTGCAAAGAGGAATTTTAGGTGTCCTCCCATACTTTGGACAGTGTGTATTGGTAGGATATTCAACTGGACGGAACATGACAGCAGAGCACAATCCCGTTCTCATTTGCATTGTCTGGAACACAGCAATTCAGTAAGAGTACTTGTGTAAGGGATATATAGATACAGTGGGAGTGACACAAAAGTGACAGAAGATGGAAGGAGAGTGAGAAAAGATGTTGTGGACACTTTGGAGTGGGCAAGGAGAAAATTCCAGAATCACAGAATTGTTATTGCTCAGAAGGAGGCCATTCAGCCCATCATGTCCGCATCGGCTCTCCGAATGAGCAATTCACCTAATGCCATTCCCCTGCCTTCTCCCCATAACCCTGCATATTCTTCCTTTTCAGATAACAGTCTAATTCCCTTTTGAATGCCTCGATTGAACCTGCCTCCAACACACTCTCAGGCAGTGCATTCCAGACCTTAACCACTCGCTGCATAAAGAAGTTTTTGCTCATGACGCTTTTGCTTCTCTTGCTATTACTTTAAATCTGTGCCCTCTCGTTCTCAATCCTTTCACGAGTGAGAATAGTTTCTCTCCGTCTACTCTGTCCAGACCCCTCATGATTTTGAATACCTCTATCAAATCTCCTCTCAGCCTTCTCTTCTCTGAGGAAAACAGTCCCAGCTTCTACGATCTATCTTTATAACTGAAGTTCCTCATCCCTAGAACCATTCTTGTGAATCTTTTCTGCACCCTCTACAATGCCTTCACATATTTCCTAAAGTGCAGTGTGAGAACTGGACGCAGTACTCCAGCTGAGACAGAACTAGTGTCTTTTATACATGTTCAATATAACCTCCTTGCTCTTGTACTCTATGCCCCTATTAATAAAGCCTAGAATACTGTATGCTTTATTAACTGCTCTCTCAACCTGTCTTGCCACTTTCAGTGACATATGTACATATACTCCCAAGTCCCTAAGCTCCTGCACCCCTTTAGAGTTCTACCCTTTATTTTATATTGTCTCTTCATGCCCTTCTCACCAAAATGAATCACTTCACATTTTTCTGCATTGAAATTCATCTGCCACTTGTCCGCCCATTCCACCAACTTGTTTAAGTCCTTTTGAAGTTCTATGTGATCCTCCTCACAGTTCACAATGCTTCCAAGTTTTGTATCATCTGCAAATTTTGAAATCATGCCCTGTACATCAAGGTCTAGGTCATTGATATATGTCAGGAAGAGCAAAGGTCCCAACACTGACCCCTGGGGAACTCCACTACAAACCTTCAGTCCGAAAAACATCCATTAACCACCACTCTGTTTCCTGCCATTCAGCCAATTTTGTATCCATGTTGCTACTGTTCTATTTATTCCATGAGCTATAACTTCACTCGCAAGTCTGTTTTGTGGCACTGTATCAAATTCCTTTTGGAAGTCCATGTACACCACATCAACTGCATTGCCCTCATCAATCCTCTTTATTACCTCTTCAAAAATCTTTAGCAAGTTGGTTAAACACGATTTTCCCTTAAAAGATCCGTGCTGGCTCTCCTTACTTACCCCGCGTTTGTCCATGTGACTGTTAATTTTGTCCCAAATTATTCTTTCTAGAAGTTTCCCCACCACCAAAGTTAAACGGACTGGCCTGTAGTTACTGGGCTTACCTTTACATTCTTTTTTGAACAAGGGTGTAACATTTGCAATTCTCCAGTCCTCT
Organism: Heterodontus francisci; assembly: GCF_036365525.1. NCBI lineage: Eukaryota > Metazoa > Chordata > Chondrichthyes > Heterodontiformes > Heterodontidae > Heterodontus > Heterodontus francisci. The sequence continues at coordinate 99,196,367 of NC_090372.1, read as the reverse complement.
GGCACCACCCCTGAGTCTAAGGAAGACTGAAATATTATGGTCAGTGCTTCAGCAATTTCCACTCTCAATTCCCTCAGTTTCCTTGGATGCATCTCATCCGGTCCTGATGCTTTATCAACTTTAAGTACAGACAACCTATCTAATACCTCCTTCTTATCAATTTTAAATCCTTCTCGTGTATTAATTACCTCCTCTTTCACTGTGGCCTGGGTAGCATCTTCTTCCTTAGTAAAGACAGATGCAAAGTATTAATTTAATATCTCAGCTATTCCCCCTTGCCTCCATGCATAAATCCCCCTTTTGGACTCTGATTGGCCCCACTCCACCTTTTACCACCCTTTCACTATTTATATGCCTATGGAAGACTTTGGAATTCCCTTTTATGTTAACTGCCAGTCTCGTTTCATACTCTGTCTTTGCTTCTCTTATTTCTTTTTCACTTCCTCTCTGAACCTTCTATATTGAGCTGGTTCCCCATTGTATTATCTAACTGACATCTTTCATAAGTACACTTTTTCTTATTCATCTTCATCTCTATCTCTTTTGTCATCTAGGGAGCTCTGGATTTGTTTGCCCTATCTTTCCCTTTCAAGAAAATATACCTTGACTGTGCCTGAACTATCTCTTCTTTGAAGGTCGCCCATTGTTCAGCTACTGTTTTTCCTACCAACCTTTGATTCCAGTTTATTCTGTTCAGATTCTTTCTTACCCCATTGAATTTGGCTTTCCCCCAGTTAATTATTCTTACACTAGATTGTTCTTCGTCCCTTTCCCACAGCCAACCTGAACCTTATGATTCATTGATCACTGTCCCCTAAATGTTCTCCTTTTGATATTTGATCCAACTGGCCCACCTCATTCCCAAGAATCAGGTCTAGTAGTTTTTTTTTCCAAAATATACTTTATTCATAAAAATCTGTAAAAAATACATTCCCAAACAGTTTAAAACAGCATCAAGTCAAAAAATACAAACAGTGCAAAGGTGATCAGTTTCCTTCAATACAATCATGAGTTGCCTCACAACCCTTCCATTTCATTTGTCATTCCATTAACATTTTTACATTTTACAGCAAATGAAAATTTTTCCGATACAGTTCAAGGGGTTTCCCATGGATCCAGCCCCTCAGTTCAGCTTGGTGGGGGGACCTTACACTGTGGTCTTTCCCCATTGAGCCTTTGCTGCGGCTGCCCCAAGCTTTAGTGCATCCCTCAGCACGTAGTCCTGGACCTTGGAATGTGCCAGGCTGCAACATTCGGTCGTGGACAACTCTTTGCGCTGGGAGACCAGCAAGTTTCGGGTAGACCAAAGGGCGTCTTTCAATTGATAGTCCTCCAGCAGCAGTTGATGTTTGTCTCGGTGTGCATCCCTGGGAACAGCCCGCAGAGCACAGACCCCTGTGTTACAGAGCTGCTTGGGATGAACCTCGACAAAAACCACTGCATCTCTTTCCTCACCTGCTTTGCAAAGACACATTCCAGAAGGAGGTGGGCAACCGTCTCTTCCCCACCACAGCCACCGCAGGGGCATTGCGCGGAGTGGGCGAGACTTCGGGCGTGCAGGAAGGATCTGACGGGGAGGGCTCTTCTCACCACCAGCCAAGCTATATCTTGGTGCTTGTTTGAAAATTCTGGTGTTGAGGCATTCCGCCAAATGACTTTGGCGGTCTGCTCGGAGAACCATCCGACAGGATCCAACGTCTCGTTTTCTCGTAGGGCCTTGAGGACATTCCGTGCAGACCACTGCCTGATGGATCGGTGGTGAAAGGTGTTTTCCCGCAGAAACTGCTCCACGAAGGATAGGTGGTATGGCACGGTCCAACTGCATGGAGCGTTCCATGGCAATGTGACCAGGCCCATCCTTCGCAACACCGGGGACAGATAGAACCTCAGCCCGTAGTGACACTTGGAGTTTGCGTACTGGAGGTCTACACACAGCTTGATGCAGCTGCACACGAAGGTGGTCATCAGGATTAGGGCCACGTTGGGTACGTTTTTCCCGCCCTTATCCAGAGGTTTGAACATTGTGTCCCTCCGGACCCGTAGTGCCTCCACTCTCGTTCAACTGGAAACGTACTACCGTAGAAAATTTTCCTCAACACACTCTAGGAACTCCTGCCTCTCTCTACCCTTTACACTACTACTATCCCAGTCTATTTTTGGATAATTTTAAAGTCCCCTATTGTAATTATTCTATAATTCTTGTACCTCTTGTAATTTTCTTGCAAATTTGTTCCTCTACATCCTTTCCAACAGTTGTTGGCCTGTAGACTACACTGAGCAATGTAATTGCAACTTTTTTGTTCCTTAGCTCTAGCCGAATAGATTCTGTCCTTGACGCCTCTGGGATATCTTCTCTCTCCAGCACTGCAGTGCTCTCCTTACTCAATACTGCCACCCCTCCCCCTTTTCTTCTTATCCTATTTTTCCTGAACACCTTGTATTCAGGAATATTTAACACCCAGTCCTGCCATTCTTTGAGCCAGGTTTCTGTCATAGCCACAACATCATATTTCCACATCAATCTGCACCAGTAACTCACCAATCTTATTTAACACATTATGTGCATTCACACATGCACATTAACCCTGATTTAGACTTTATTACTTTCTCCCTTACTCTGACCCCACTTAATAACTTACTATTTTCAACTCTTGTGCTGTCTATCTCTCCCAGTATTCTGTGCACCTTGGTATTTCTGTCTGATATTTCCTCTTGGTTCCCACAGCCCAGCCAAGTTAGTTTAAACCCTCCCCAATAGGACAAACAAATTACTCTGCAAGGAACTCAGTCCTAGTTCTATTTAGATGCAACTTGTCCGATCTGTGCTGGTCCCATCTCCCCCAGAGCCGGTCCCAATATCCCAAGATAAAGCCCTCCCTCCTACACCATCTTTCCAGCCATGCATTCATCTGTTTTATTCCTCCTAATTTTATATTCACTTGTGCATGGTACTGGGAGTAATCCGAAGGCTAGTAAAATGGTTGGGAGACAAAGTTTTATTTTTTGTGAGTAATGCCAGGCAAGATGAAATAGTTCTATTACAGTTATCATTGTGAAGAAAGAGTAAATTCATTTTCATGTTGTCTGTAACCACACCCTGGACTGAAACGACTTTCAGTAGCAGTAGAAGGAGAACAACAAAAAGCCACTTGCCTGCAGTCATTGTTCCAGCCCTGGCTAACATTCTTAGCTTGTACACATTCTGATAAAAGCCTGTAGCCCAACAGCAAGATAGCACAAATAGCAATTGCAGTTTTTGTGTTTAATATTCCCCTAGGGTTATAAAAGTGACCTTCGCCTGGGTTATATATAGAAACATAGATACTTATTGAGACAGCCCGTCACAATAAAGAGCTTTACTTCATTTACATTTTAATGAGTAAAATGAAAAAAGTGGTAACAGTATTGACTGGTGACATGTAATGTGTTTTGCATAATTAAAATACCGGCTTTCCTAAGATTATTTCCTTTTTATTTCTTCTTTTTCCTTTGGCAAGCTTTAAAATTTTGTTTTAATTATGAAGAAAGCAAAATTGGTTTGATAATCAGGAATGTTATAGTGAGAATCTTACTGACATTTGGGTGTTAAATGTTTCAAAAAGAGCTAATTATCTAAGAAAGATCTTTTCGTAATACAGCAGATTATTTATGTCCACACGCTTTCTTCCTTGAGGAACACTTCCTTTGTGTGCACTTGGAAAAAAAATGATTAACTAGTTAGTCTTCTCCTTTATATTCCTTTAGATGAATATTAAAATATACTAATTGCAACAAGCAACATCAGAATGATTTAGTTTTCTTTAAACTGAAAAAAAAAGCTTTCATCGTATCTGTAATTATTTAGTAGACATAGAATCATACAGCACAGAAGGAGGCCATTCTGCCCATTTTGCCTGTGCTGGCTCTCGGAAAGAGCTAACCAGTTAGCCCCACTCTCCTGCTCTTTCCCAATGGCCCTGTTAAATATTTCCTTTTCTAAGTTGTTACGACCAGGTGAGAAAGGGGTCCAAGCTTCCCTCTTAGCCTTCACCTGGTCTTACCGTAACAGGATTTTACTTTTAAACACACCATGTTGGTGAATCCTTGTTCACTGCTCTCCAATTATAAGGCAAAGAAACCAGCACAAACAGGTTTTCTTAGGTTTAAAGAAAAAAGGTTGAAATTTATTGAACTTAAACTCTAATTTAGTTAATGCCTACAGATACATGACGCACCCGCGTTAGCATGTATATGCGATACACTCATGCAGATAGAGACAGAAAAGAGCAGGAGAAAAATAAAGTGGAAAAGTTTGAGGCAATCTCTGAAGATAGTTTTTTTGTTACTGTTCCTTGAGCTGGCTGCGAGTCTTTGATTGTAGGTTGGTCTTGCTTTTTGTTGGGGTCCAGTATTCTTCTTAAACCTTGTTCGATGTAGGAGACTTTTCTCTCTTGGGATTCATGTGTCTTTAGTGGATTTGGAGTTCTGTGAGAAAGAGAGGGAGAGCCAGACCCGAGAGGTCTTCTTCAGTCCAGGAGCAAACAGTCTTTTCTCAGTTCAAAAACTCAGTACAATTCAGAAAAACCCAGGTTGCCAAGCAGGTTAGTCATGTGACTAGCTGGTCTGACCACGCCTGTTTGTAGATTCTTTTGTCTTAGCCAGCCCTGGAATGTCTCTTCTGACACACAATACCTGGTGCACAAAGTCCATTGTGGGCTAAATTGGAGCAGGGAATAGCCCTTTTGTCCCTCCAAGCACTGTCTGTTAGTATGCAAATGTTTTTCATCCAAGTCTGGCAGCCCTTGTAACGGGCCTTTTCTTCTTCCCAGCAACAATTTGAAATTTAATGTCCATACGACAAAATTAATATGCCTCATTCTTGGCAGGTGGGGGCCCAGCATGCCATCTCTCCACATCCAACGGAATGAAATGTGATTTGTAAAAAAGTGAAGAAGGGTTGAGAGAGAAAAAAAAAGATACAGGAAAAAGCATGGGTATCTCTCTCTTTCTCTCTTCGTCATTCACATTCATTCATAAATCCTAAGACTTATTGCAGTCTGTAATTTCTTGGTAACAGTATTGCTTTAAACTGCCCTTTTTGGCAGCCCAGTGAAAATGTGGTCCTTTGGGGAGGTTTTTCTTTAGTTTGCCCATTTCCATGACTGCCTAGGATGTCTTTGAAATGGTTAGGTTTAATTAGCCCTGAGTTGGAATTTTTGTATCAGAAGCATCAGTAGCAGGCGGGTCTATCCTGAACTTTCTTTCAGTGCTTTGCTGAGTCATGCAAAGGCTTTTGACTTCAGGGGATGCGTGGTTCCCTTTTCCTTTGACTGTGAGGGAGGATTCTTTGTTAATCTCCCCTTTGTTCTCTGGGACACTCCTACCTGCAGGTATTTGTGCAGACTCTACTGCACTTCCCTGTGGCACTTCGACAAGGTGAAGCATCACCCTCACAGTTACTCTGCCCCCTAGATGGTTTTCTTTGTCTCTGAAGGTTCCTATAAATGCTGTTAGCAACTCTGGTGGGGTGCTTCTAGAGCCTGCATTTACGTAGGAGGATGTAGGGTCTATCTTTTCAAATTTTTCGGGGTTGGCTGACCGGACAGTAGGGGTTTTCATCCGGGATTCCTCCTGGACTTCTTTTAACCTGTCCTCTTGGTCACTTTTTCCCCCTCCATGTCTAACCTTTTGCCAGCCGTGTGCCTGCCTGTTCCCTTTTGTTCACATTGGGAGTCCCTTAGAGTTCATCAACCCTCTGCTGGAGGGTCCTCCTAACACTGGTACAAGACTTAGGGGTGCAGGCTTCACTGTAGGTTGGGGTTTCCCCTCAACCTGGCACATGTGGCCACTCTTGCAGTACTCCACCACATCTTTGTGGAGTTTTGGCCAGCCAAATTGCTGTCTTCTGCGGGCTTTGGTTTCTCGTATACCGGCATGTACAGCCACTGTAGTCTCATGGACCCTTCTTAATATTTCTCCCCGGTACCTCCGCGGCACCACTAACTGGTGAACTATTGTCTAATTCTTGCCCTCAGGTCTGTGAGGAGAGTTCAATTTCCTCATCAGTACCTCATTCTTTAAATAGTAGCAGTCAGGGACTCCCCCTGCTTCACTTTCAGACTGGGCAGCCTGTGTTAACTCTCGCAATGCTGGGTCGGCTCACTGAACCTCAGAGAGGGAAAATCCATTTGATTCATTCCCTGGGCCTTCTAACTTTCCAAAGAAAGTCTCGGACAGGCAGACCTCATGGCCATCTGCCTGCAGTGCCAATGTAGTCTCCTCTCAGGGAGTTGGTTTGATCATGGCTTGATCCACTACACATTCAGGGAAACTGCAGGGGTCCGTCTCCCACCACTGCCCTGTCTCTCTGACCTCCTGCAGTCTTTCTTTCACTACTGGGGGGGGGGCTAACTCCTTCACCCCTGCCAGATTATTACCTAGGAGCAGGTCAACCCTGTTCACGGGCAAACTAGGGACAATCCCTATGGTCACCGGTCCCGAAACTAGGTCGCACTCCAGGTGCACCTGGTGCACAGGTACAGGCATGCATTGCCCTCCAATACCTCCAAAAGGTCAGGCCTTTTCCCAGTAAAAGGGATCAAGTGGCCCCTGCGCCCCTGACAATTAGTATGGGCTTGTTGGCCCCACATGAAGGGTATGGAGTTACTTTCTCTTCAGACACAAAACCCTGATAACCTTCAGGAATCCTATTAAATGTTCCTGCATTTGCAGTAGTAAGCTTCCTGGGTCTCACTCTTACTGCAGTTAAAGCCACAGCTTGTTCTGCTGTGCTTTCCATAAGGGTCCCTTCTTCACTGAGCAGGTGTGCCCCGATCAACCTCCCGGTTTTCCCTTTAGTTTTCAGCGGTGAGCTTTTAAATGCCCTGCTTTATTACAATGGAAGCACACAGGTCTCCGGGTCTCACTCTTGCTCACAGCACCTCCCTTTTTGGCTGGAGAAGGGCCCCCTATGTCTCCTGCTTTCCTTTCTCTCCCAGGACTGCCTGTGCTTCTATCAGCTTCTCACCCTTTGTCCTTTTCAGATTTGTGGGGGTGATTAGGAAAGGTTCTGCCCTCAGAAACAGACTTATAAATTAAAGCAAACTCATCGGCCAGAACAGCCGCTTGCCCGTGGCTCTCTGGACCCACTGCTCCTCTACATGGGTCTTTATGGAGAGTGGGAGAGTGTTTTTAACTTCCTCTAATGGAACTACTTCCCTGAGATTTTCATAGCTTTGAGAGCCGTCAGCCACTGGTCAAAAACCAGCTGCTTACTTCTTTCAAACTCCAGATAAGTTTGATTAGATTGCTTCTTAAGGGTTCTAAACTTTTGGTAATAGGCTTCGGGTACTAATTCATATGCCCATGGGTTAGCATTTTTGGTCAGTTAATAATTTGATGAACTCTCATCTGGCAACAGGGAATAAACCTCATGGGCTTTTTCAGTTAGCTTGCTTTGTCGTAAAAGAGACCCGGCCAGAATTTTACAGTGGGCAGACGGGAGCCGGACTCCGACGTAAATGTCGGTGATGAACCCGCTTCCGCCCAGCCTGGGGATCCGTCCTGTATTTTACGGATCCCCAGGCTTTAATTGGCCCGAAGCGGGACTTCCACCCGCTTGAGGGAGGAGGTCCCGCCTCAGTGAGCTGCAGGCCAATCAGTGGGCCGGCAGCTCTTAGTCCCAGCAGCACCACCGGGAACGGTGGCCACTGCTGGGACTGCAGCCCAGCCAACTCCATGGACCTGAGAGAGTGGGTAAGTTTGGGTTGCCCTACCAGGGGGATTGGTCGTGTCCTGGTGAGGCTAGGGTGTTCGTATGGGGGGAGGGTGGTGTCTTGGATCCCGAGTGTGGGTTGGGAGGTGGGGGCGGCCCTCCATCGGGCACCCTGTGCCCGACTGCCATGCCCACCCTCCCCACCACCCCCTGGGGCGCGGAAATGCTGGTAACTATCGCTGGGCAATCTTTCACGTCCCCAGCACACCCGCTTGTGGAGGGGTGTGAGGGCCCTTAAGTGGCCACTTAAGGGTCATGATTGGCCTTGGGTGGGCGCGCCGTTTCCCACCCCGCGCCCCCCCACCGCCTGACCTCCGTAAACTTGTCCGGAGGCGGAATCGGGGCGGGCAGGCCTCCCGGAGCCTGCCGCTCAATTTTACACCGCCCCCACACCTCCATTTGACCTGCTGGGGTGGCGTAAAATTCCGGCCCAGGTCTCAGCTGGTCATTTTAGCTGCCTTGCCAGTTTCTCAAAAGACACAAAAAACGCTTCCACATCATCCTCATTGAATTTTGGAATTAGTTGAGCGAGTTTTAGCAATTCTGTACCCATCTGTGAATTCTGATCCTCCATATAGACCATGCTTTCACTGTGGTTACTCTGTCACCCCCTAGTTAACTCAAGCCGCTTCAGTTCTCTTCGCATTCCTTCCAGAATATTCTTTCTCTCTCTCTCTCCTCTCCCTTCTCCTGTCTTTCTCTCTCTCTCTCTCTTGACTTTCGTTTTCTTCCCGTTTCTTCTGGAAGGCTCTTTCTTTCTCCCTCTCTCCTCAAATTCAAGTTTCCTTTGTTCCAATTGTATCTTTGCTAACAATACCCTGTCGGAGTTTGCATCTAACACTGCTTCTGCTTCTTCAGATTCAAGGGAATAATGGTTGGCCAGTAGCCTTAGGAGATCAGACTTCCGGGCCTTGCCATGTACAGTGATCCCACACTGCTCAGCCATTTTCCTCAACTCCTCCATAGACAGTCATAGAGTCATAGAGTTATACAGCACAGAAATAGGCCCTTTGGCCCATTGTATCTGTACCGGCCATCAAGCACCTATCTAATCTCATCCCATTTTCCAGCACTGGGCTCGTAGCCTTGTATGCTATGGCATTTCAAGTGCTCATCTAAATATTTCTTAAATGTTGTGAGGGTTCCTGCCTCTACCACCCCTGCAGGTAGTGTGTTCCAGATTCCAACCACCCTCTGGGTGAAAATCTTTTTCCTCAAATCCCCTCTAAACCTCCTGCCCCTTACCTTAAATCTATGCCCCCTGGTTATTGACACCTCTGCTAAGGGAAAACGTTTCTTCCTATCTACCCTATATATACCCCTCATAATTTTGTATACCGCAATCAGGTTCCCCCTTAGCCTTCTTTACTCTAAGGAAAACAACCCTAGCCGATCCAGTCTCTCTTCAGAGCTGAAATGCTACAACCCAGGCAACATCCTGGTGAATCTCCTCTGCACCCTCTCCAGTGCAATCACATCCTTCCCATAGTGTGGCTACCAGAACTGTACACAGTACTCCAACTGTGGCCGAACTAGCATTTTATACAGCTCCATCATAATCTCCCTGCTCTTATATTCTGTGCCTCGGCAAATAAAGGCAAGTATCCCATATGCGTTCCTAACCACCTTATCTACCTGTGCTGCTGCCTTCAGTGATCTATGGGCAAGTACACAAGTACATTAAGGGGAGGTGGTGGCGTAGTGGTATTATCACTGGACCAGTAACCCAGAGACCCAGGGTATTTCTCTGGGGACATGGGTTCGAATCCCACCACAGCAGAAGGTGGAATTTGAATTTAATTAATAAATCTGGAATTAAAAGCTAGTCTAATGATGGCCATGATTGTTGTAAAAACCCATCTGGTTCACTAATGTCCTTCAGGGAAGGAAATCTGCTGTCCTTACCTGGTCTGGCCGACATGTGACTCCAGACCCACAGCAATGTGGTTAACTCTTATATGCCCTCTGAAATGGCCGAGCAAGCCACTCAGTTATACCTAACCACTACGAAGTCAATAAAAAGGAATGAAACCGGACGGACCACCCGGCATCGACCTAGGCACCGGAAACGACAATGACAAACCCAGCCCTGTCGACCCTGCAAAGTCCTCCTTACTAACATCTGGGGGCTTGTGCCTGAAGTTGGGAGAGCTGTCCCACAGATGAGTCAAGCAATAGCCTGACATAGTCATACTCACGGAATCATACCTTACAGAGAATGTCCCAGACACTGCAATCACTATCTCTGGATATGTCCTGTCCCACCAGCAGGACAGACCCAGCAGAGGTGACAGGACAGTGGTCTACAGTAGGGAGGGAGTTGCCCTGGGAGTCTTCAACATCGACTCTGGACCCCATGAAGTCTCATGGCATCAGGTCAAACATGGGCAAGGTAACTTCCCACTGATTACCACCAACCGCCTTCCCTCAGCTGGTGAGTCAGTACTCCTCCAAGTTGAACATCACTTGGAGGAAGCACTGAGGGTGGCAAGGGCACAGAATGTACTCCGGGTGGGGGACTTCAATGTGCACCAAGAGTGGCTCGGTAGCAACACTACTGACCAAGCTGGCGAGTCCTAAAGGACAGAGCTGCTGGACTGGGTCTGTGGCAGGCGGTGAGAGAACCAACAAGAGGGAAAAACATACTTGACTTTATTTTTTATTTTATTTTATTTTTATTTACAGATACAGCACCGAAACAGGCCCTTTGGCCCACCACGTCTGTGCCGACCAACAACCACCCATTTATATTAACCCGACAGTAATCCCATATTCTGTACCCAACCACTGTTCTCACCAATCTGCCTGCTGCAGATGCATCTGTCCATGACTGTATTGGTAGGAGTGACCACCGCACAGTCCTTGTGGAGCCTTCACATTGAGGATACCGTCCATTGTGTTGTGTGGCACTATCACCGTGCTAAATGGGATAGATTTCGAACAGATCTAGCAATGCAAAACTGGGCATCCATGAGGCGCTGTGGGCGTTCAGCAGCAGCAGAATTGTACTCAACCACAATCTGTAACCTCATGGCCCGGCATATCCCCCACTCTATCATTACCATCAAGCCAGGAGACCAACCCTGGTTCAATGAAGAGTGCAGGAGGGCATGCCAGGCGCAGCACCAGGCATACCTCAAAATGAGGTGTCAACCTGGTTAAGCTACAACCCAGGATTATTTGCATGCCAAACTGCGTAAGCAGCATGCAATAGACAGAGCTAAGCGATCCCATAACCAACGTATCAGATCTAAGCTGTGCAGTCCTGCCACATCCAGTCGTGAATGGTGGTGGACAATTGAACAACTAACTGGAGGAGGTGGCTCCACAAATATCCCCATCCTGAATGAAGGGGGAGGCCAGCACATCAGTGCGAAAGATAAGGCTGAAGCATTTGCAACAATCTTCAGCCAGAAGTGCCAAGTTGATGATCCATCTCGGCCCCCTCCTGAAGTCCCCAGCTTTACAGATGCCAAACTTCAGCCAATTTGATTCACTCCGCGTGATATCAAGAAACGACTGAAGGCACTGGTTACTACAAAGGCTATGGGCCCTGACAATATTCTGGCAATAGTACTGAAGACCTGTGCTCGAGAACTTGCCACACCCCTTGCCAAGCTGTTCCAGTATAGCTACAGCACTGGCATCTACCCAGCAATGTGGAAAATTGCCCAGGTATGTCCTGTACACAAAAAGCAGGACAAGTCCAACCCGGCCAATTACCGCCCCATCAGTCTACTCTCAATCATCAGCAAAGTGATGGAAGGTGTCATCAACAGTGCCATCAAGCAGCACTTGCTTAGAAATAACCTGCTCAATGATACCCAGTTTGGGTTCCGACAGGGCCACTCAGCACCTGACCTCATTACAGCCTTGGTTCAAACATGGACAAAAGAGCTGAACTCAAGAGGTGAGGTGAGAGTGACTGCCCTTGACATCAAGGCAGCATTTGACTCAGTATGGCATCAAGGAGCCCTAGCAAAACTGGAGTCAATGGGAATCAGTGGGAGAACTGTCTGCTGGTTAGAGTCATACCTAGCAGAAAGGAAGATGGCTGTGGTTATTGGAGGTCAATCATCTGAGCTCCAGGACATCACTGCAGGAGTTCCTCATGGTAGTGTCCTGGGCCCAACGATCTTCAGCTGCTTCATCAATGAACTTCCTTCAATCATAAGGTCAGAAGTGGGGATGTTCGCTGATGATTGCACAATGTTCAGCACCATTCATGACTCCTCAGATACTGAAGCAGTCCGTGTAGAAATGCAGCAAGACCTGTACAATATCCAGGCTTGGGCTGATAAGTGGCAAGTAACATTTGTGCCACACAACTGCCAGGCAATGGCCATCTTCAACAAGAGAGAATCTGTTCATCTCCCCTTGACATTCAACGGCATTACCATCGCTGAATCCCCCACTATCAACATTCTAGGGGCTACCATTGACCAGAAACTGAACTGGAGTAACCATATAAATACCGTGGCTTCAAGAGCAGGTCAGAGGCTAGGAATCCTGCAGCGAGTAACTCACCTCCTGACTCCCCAAAGCCTGTCCACCATCTACAAGGCACAAGTCAGGAGTGTGGTGGAATACTCTCCACTTGCCTGGATGGGTTCAGCTCCAACAACACTCAAGAAGCTCGACACCATCCAGGACAAAGCAGCCCGCTTGATTGGCACACCATCCACAAACATTCACTCCCTCCGCCACCGACACACAGTGGCAGCAGTGTGTACCATCTACAAGATGCACTGCCGCAACGCACCAAGGCTCCTTAGACAGCACCTTCCAAACCCGCGACCTCTACCACCTCGAAGGACAAGATGGGCAGATGCATGGGAACATCACCACCTGCAAGTTCCCATCCAAGTCACACACCATCCTGACTTGGAACTATATCGCCATTCCTTCACTGTCGCTGGGTCAAAATCCTGGAATTCCCTTCCGAACAGCACTGTGGGTGTACCTACCTCACATGGACTGCAGCGGTTCAAAAAGGCAGCTCACCACCACCTTCTCAAGGGCAATTTGGGATATGCAATAAATGCTGGCATGGCCAGTGACGCCCACTTCCCATGAATGAATAAAAAAAATCTACCTGTGCTGCTGCCTTCAGTGATCTATGGACAAGTTCACCAAGGTTCCTCTGACCCTCTGTAAAGAAGTAATTCCTAGGATCCTACCATCCATTGTATATTCCCTTGCCTTGTTAGTCCTCCCAAAACACATCACCTCACATTTCCCAGGAATAAATTCCATTTGCCACTGCTCTGCCCATCTTACCAGCCCATCTATATCGTCCTGTAATCTAAGGCTTTCGTCCTCATTATTTACGACACCACCAATTTTCGTGTCATCTGCGAACTTACTGATCATATCTCCTATCTTTTGGGCCTCCTTATCTCGAGAGACAATGGATACGCGCCTGGAGGTGGTCAGTGGTTTGTGAAGCAGCGCCTGGAGTGGCTATAAAGGCCAATTCTGGAGTGACAGGCTCTTCCACAGGTGCTGCAGAGAAATTTGTTTGTTGGGGCTGTTGCACAGTTGGCTCTCCCCTTGCGCCTCTGTCTTTTTTCCTGCCAACTACTAAGTCTCTTCGACTCGCCACAATTTAGCCCTGTCTTTATGGCTGCCCGCCAGCTCTGGCGAATGCTGGCAACTGACTCCCACGACTTGTGATCAATGTCACACGATTTCATGTCGCGTTTGCAGACGTCTTTATAACGGAGACATGGACGGCCGGTGGGTCTGATACCAGTGGCGAGCTCGCTGTACAATGTGTCTTTGGGGATCCTGCCATCTTCCATGCGGCTCACATGGCCAAGCCATCTCAAGCGCCGCTGACTCAGTAGTGTGTATCTCCTATATTCACATCTAAATCATTAATATACACTACAAACAGCAACGGTCCCAGCACCAATCTCTACAGTACAGCACTGGTCACAAGCTTCCAATCACAAAAGCAACCCTTGACCATCAACCTCTGCCTCCTGCCACTGAGCCAATTTTGGATCCAATTTGCCAAATTGCCCTGGATCCCATGGGCTGTTACCTTTAGATTAGAATTAGAACATTACAGCGCAGTACAGGCCCTTCGGCCCTCGATGTTGCGCTGACCTGTGAAACCATCTGACCTACACTATTCCATTTTCATCCATATGTCTATCCAATGACCACTTAAATGCCCTGAAAGTTGGCGAGTCTACTACTGTTGCAGGCAGGGCGTTCCACGCCCCTACTACTCTCTGAGTAAAGAAACTACCTCTAACATCTGTCCTATATCTATCACCCCTCAACTTAAAGCTATGTCCCCTCGTGTTTGCCATCACCATCCGAGGAAAAAGACTCTCACTATCCACCCTATCGAACCCTCTGATTATCTTATATGTCTCTATTAAGTCACCTCTCCTCCTCCTTCTCTCCAACGAAAACAACCTCAAGTCCCTCAGCCTTTCCTCGTAAGACCTTCCCTCCATACCAGGTAGTAAATCTCTACCTAGTCAATCTCCTCTGCACCCTTTCCAAAGCTTCCACATCCTTCCTATAATGCGGTGACCAGAACTGCACGCAATACTCCAGGTGCGGTCTCACCAGAGTTTTGTACAGCTGCAGCATGACCTCGTGGCTCCGAAACTCGATCCCCCTACTAATTAAAGCTAACACACCATATGCCTTCTTAACAGCCCTATTAACCTGGGTAGCAACTTTCATGGATTTATGTACCTGGACAGCAAGATCTCTCTGTTCATCTACACTACCAAGAATCTTCCCATTAGCCCAGTACTCTGCATTTCTGTTACTCCTTCCAAAGTGAATCACCTCACACTTTTCCGCATTAAACTCCATTTGCCATCTCTCAGCCCAGCTCTGCAGCCTATCTATGTCCCTCTGTACCCTACAACATCCTTCGGCACTATCCACAACTCCACCGACCTTCGTGTCATCCGCAAATTTACTAACCCACCCTTCTACACCCTCTTCCAGGTCATTTATAAAAATGACAAACAGCAGTGGCCCCAAAACAGATCCTTGCAGTACACCACTAGTAACTAAACTCCAGGATGAACATTTGCCATCAACCACCACCCTCTGTCTTCTTTCAGCTAGCCAATTTCTGATCCAAAGCTCTAAATCACCTTCAACCCCATACTTCTGTATTTTATGCAATAGCCTACCGTGGGGAACATTATCAAACGCCTTACTGAAATCCATATACACCACATCCACTGCTTTACCCTCATCCACCTGTTTGGTCACCTTCTCGAAAAACTCAATAAGGTTTGTGAGGCACGACCTACCCTTCACAAAACCGTGCTGACTATCGCTAATGAACTTATTCTTTTCTAGATGATTATAAATCCTGTCTCTTATAACCTTTTCCAACATTTTACCCACAACCGAAGTAAGGCTCACAGGTCTATAATTACCAGGGCTGTCTCTGCTCCCCTTCTTGAACAAGGGGACAACATTTGCTATCCTCCAGTCTTCCGGCACTATTCCTGTCAACAATGACGACATAAAGATCAAGGACAAAGGCTCTGCAATCTCCTCCATGGCTTCCCAGAGAATCCTAGGATAAATCCCATCTGGCCCAGGGGACTTATCTATTTTCACACTTTCCAAAACTGCTAACACCTCCTCCTTGTGAACCTCAATCCCATCTAGCCTAGTAGTCTGAATCTCAGTATTCTCCTCGACAACATTTTCTTTCTCTACTGTAAATACTGATGAAAAATATTCATTTAACGCTTCCCCTATCTCCTCTGATTCCACACACAATTTCCCACTACTATCCTTGATTGGCCCTAATCTAACTCTAGTCATTCTTTTATTCCTGATATACCTATAGAAAGCCTTAGGGTTTTCCCTGATCCTATCTGCCAATGACTTCTCGTGTCCTCTCCTTGCTCTTCTTAGCTCTCCCTTTAGATCCTTCCTGGCTAGCTTGTAACTCTCAAGCACCCTAACTGAGCCTTCACGTCTCATCCTAACATAAGCCTTCTTCTTCCTTTTGACAAGCGCTTCAACTTCTTTAGTAAACCACGGCTCCCTCGCTCGACAACTTCCTCCCTGCCTGACAGCTACATACTTATCAAGGACATGCAGTAGCTGCTCCTTGAATAAGCTCCACATTTCAATTGTGCCCATCCCCTGCAGTTTCCTTCCCCATCCTACGCCTCCTAAATCTTGCCTAATCGCATCATAATTTCCTTTCCCCCAGCTATAATTCTTGCCCTGCGGTATATACCTGTCCCTGCCCATCGCTAAGGTAATCCTAACCGAATTGTGATCACTATCACCAAAGTGCTCACCTACATCTAAATCTAACACCTGGCCTGGTTCATTACCCAGTACCAAATCCAATGTGGCATCGCCCCTGGTTGGCCTGTCTGCATACTGTGTCAGAAAACCCTCCTGCACACACTGGACAAAAACAGACCCATCTAAAGTACTCGAACTATAGTATTTCCAGTCAATATTTGGAAAGTTAAAGTCCCCCATAACAACTACCCTGTTACTCTCGCCCCTGTCGAGAATCATCTTCGCTATCCTTTCCTCTACATCTCTGGAACTATTCGGAGGTCTATAGAAGACTCCCAACAGGGTGACCTCTCCTCTCCTGTTTCTAACCTCGGCCCATACTACCTCAGTAGACGAGTCCTCAAACGTACTTTCTGCCGCTGTAATACTCTCCTTGATTAACAATGCCACACCCCCTCCTCTTTTACCATCTTCTCTGTTCTTACTGAAACATCTAAATCCTGGAACCTGCAACATCCATTCCTGCCCCTGCTCTACCCATGTCTCCGAAATAGCCACTACATCGAGATCCCAGGTACCAACCCATGCTGCAAGCTCACCCACCTTATTCCGGATGCTCCTGGCGTTGAAGCCTTAACCAATCTCCCATGCGAGACCTTATCAAAGCCTTACTGAAGTCCATGTAGACTTATCCCAAGTTACTTCACCCTGATTTGGAGAGCTTCTAGCTTCAGTTGCAGACATGTTCGTATTCAAGCACACAACCACAAGAAAACCTGTATTGAAAACTTGCTCTTTTTTGGCTTGGGAACAATTTGGCTTCCCACTTCCAATTTCTTGTTTGTCTGTGGCTCAATTCTGGATGCTAGCACCCAAATTTATGTTATTACCAGGTGAGAAAGAGGTGTCGGGTTTCCTTTCAGCCTTCACCTGGTCTTACGTAACAGGGTTTTATTTTTAAACACACTGTATTTTTAGCTCCCCCGAGGTGAAGACTTGTTCACTGCTTTCAAATTGTAAGGCAAAGAAACGAGCACAAACAGGGTTTCTTCAGTTTAAAGAAGAAAGGTGAAATTTTATTAAACTTAAACTTAAAACTAATTCGGTTAACGCCCATAGATACATGCCATGTCCCACGTTAGCATGCATATGCGATGCGCACATGCAAATAGAGACAGAAAAGAGCTGTAGAAAAATAAAGTGGAAAGGTTTGAGGCAATATCTGAAGAGTTGTTATGTTTCTTTAAGCTCACTGTAGAATCCTTTTGTCAGTAGATCTTGTTGGGGCCCAATATTCGTCTTAAACTGTGTTCACTGTCGGAGACTTTTCTCTCTCGGGGTTCATGTGTCTTCAGTTGGTTTTTCGGGTTCTGTGAGAAAGAGTTGGGAGCATACAGGACAGGAGAGGAGGTCTTTTCAATCCAGGAGCCAAGAGCTTTCTGCCAGTTCAAACACTGTCTCTACAATTTAAAACTGCCAAAGTTGGTCAGCAGGATACTCATGGAGTTGACTGGTTTGACCAGGTCTGTTCTGTGTATTGTATTGGAACAGTGGATAGCTCCTTTGTTCCAACTCTGTCTGGTAATATGCAAAAATGTCTTTCCAGCCAGGGGCCTGGCAACCCTATTCTTCCCAGCAACAATTTGAAATTTTATGTCCATGGGGTGAAATTAATGTGCCTCATTCTTGGCAGGTGGGGGTCTGCATGACAATAAACATAAAGGAAATACATTTTTACAAAGCTTTCTGACACTTTTCGCTGCCCTTCATTTCTCTGTGCCTTGCTTTTACTTTGTGTTATCAGTTGGAGTGAGCCTGCGATGCTTTCACCATTGGCCACAACTGACAAGAATCAATTCCAACATCAGACTCTAGGGATGCATAATGTGCTGAAACTACCACTGGAACTCCAATGCATGCCACATAAATTTGGGACAAACCTGAATTTCTGGGAGCCAGAATTAGTGGAAATGGGCCTGTTCTCAGAATAGGATCGTCTCATTTACCACGTCTCAATGGGCATTATTCCAAGGAACTGTGTAAGAATGCTGGCAGATTGAAACTTACATGAAACAACACTGAAATATTATCTGCAGATTTTCCCGTATACTGCTACAGTGCTGAGAACGTACCTTTGATTGAGACGAGAGCTAAATATGGATATGTCACCTGCAGGAAAGCATTACAAACAGCCAGGGAGTAGAGAATACTATCATTTGTGATGAATTATTGATTTGATAGTGTCAATTGCATCTATCGCATAGTCTTTTGATGTCACTGTACCTCGTATGCTGCTTTGACAGAGGTAGTGATAATGTGATGGTGGGTGGGCCTGGCCTTTGATCCTCCTGTAAATTGCTTCTGGAGTTCTATTTATAATTGTGCCTATAGGATCATCTTTAAATGTTGTGACTAAAGCCGCTTATTCTAATCCTCTGGTGTGACTCAAAAGTATAAGTAGAGGCCACACTGTTATTCGGGAAGGTAGTGAAATATATTATTTTTATTTCTATGAAGGAGAATTTGTTAGGTGAGTCAGAATAAAATAAAATGTATTTCAGACAGAATAGTATCTTGGCATTTTGGCTTCCTGTCCAGCTGCAGCTGCTTCTTGGCCATGCTCCCAGTGTCAACTGTAAGAGCTAGTGCTGGATGGTACCCCATCAAGGAATGAGGGAAAAACAGAGGAAATGTCAATCAGGCATCTTACACAGCTTCAGACAGCTGGTTACAGAGCCACCACAGAAGAGACCTTAGAGTAAGTAATCCTCTGACCATGCAGCTGGGGGTATGATGTGTGGCACAGGACAATTTCAAACAAGATGAGGCGGAGAAATTTAAAAATATCTATCAATTTATTTGATTTACCGAGTAATATCCATGTGTAACATTCATGGCCCTAATATTAAACAACCCACCAATAAGGGCGTGAGGAGATAATATTGTTTAAACGCTAAAAAGCAGTAATTGTGTCCCCAACTCATTATGTATGCACCCGTTGCTGTTTTTACAGCAGTAGGTTGTGAGGTGTGCAAGTGTCCTGTCTTGGAGAGGCGGGAAACCTAGTTACCAGATTTGAATGAAGCAACTGGGAACCTGATTTAAATTAACTGCTGAAGGCCGCGTTTCCCATAGTTTTGGAAACCTGGCAGCCAATTGAAGACGGGAGCTGCCACCTGCAGAAGTTAACTCCATTTTACAGCACTCCTTGTGGGCCGGGAGGAACAGGACTGCTCCCCTCAGGTCACTCAAGGAAGCCTTCAGCCTTTCCTCTGCTGGTCATGGCCTCTCTCTAGTCCATGCCATGACTTCCCCCGCCCTCACCTGAGCTCTGATCTGCAGCCTGCCCCGCTATCGTGATGGCTGGTGACCATCCCCAAGGGTCCCAGCTGTGGCCTCCTGCTGTTGATTTCCCCTCCTCGGCAACTAGCAGTCAGCCAGCCTGCCGATTCATCCATTTGCCAAGTGGGGAATGGAAGAAAATTATAATGAGGTCTTGCTGTGTCTTTGTAATGAAATAATTGTCGTATTAAGATTAATTTTTCAGTTTTTCCTGGGTGGTGCAGTGGGTTGGCACTAAGTTTTACTGATCTGGATGGTCTCAACTTCTAAACTGAGTTATCTGTGGCCAGTTTATGGCCCTGGAGCCATAACGATCCCATTGACTGCAATTTTAACCTGCTCCCCAGATCAGGCAGCAAGGACACACAGCCAAAGCTAGTGGGGTCCTTCCTTACATATGCATGTTCGGATGTTAGGTCTCAATGTCATGATTGGGATCTAACCGCAGTTTTATCTCAGATCAGTCAGTCCACGTCCCATTCTGGGCAGGAGTTAAACTATCCAGGGCCTGAAGTTTCCGACTTGCTTCACCACCCACCTACCCAGCATTAAACTCTAATATCAGCTGAGGTGATGTATTATTGGCTAGGGAGGAGAAAAGTTATCCCGGGTTCTCATTGGACAGGATTGGATATGTCTGTTGTACTCCCATGGTTGATCAACCTAATTCCATTCACTGCCGAGGCTCACAGAGGAAGGAGGAGCCAACAGGAGGGCTGCCAGTAACTGTGAGATCAATGGAAATGAAAATAGGGAGAGATGTATAATGGGTGACTTATTCCATATCACCTATTTCACACTATTGTTCAAAGTCAAAATGACCCCAACCACACTGGCAAAATTACCAGTTCTTAATCACGTAGCAGTGACTTACAGTAGGTGAAGAAAATCAGCTCTATATTTGTTTTGGGAGGAGGAGGAGCCTGTAGAGCCTTTACCAAGTTGTCTTCTGGATGCAATATTTTTCAAAAATAATATATTTCAGTGTTTTGTGTGTTTGCAGCAAACAATGTTAGAAAGTACAACCTAATATATAAACTGTATGCAAGGGAAGAATGTAACATAAATTGCTGAATATATAAACAGTAACAGGCCAATGTCTCATCAGTACATGAATCCCCTTCTACTTCTCTCCAATGCCACTTAATTGGGCTAGTCAAAATTTTCAAATAAATCAGGCTAGATATCTCAGGGAAGTATCTTGAGGACAAATTCACCCCTTATGTAAAAATACTGTATGTGCAAGTGCTTGCACATAGATTGGGAGATGAAATGTGTTGGATTATATTCGAGTGGGTTTATTGTGGCCGTGCGTGGATTGACCTGATTGAAGCTGGAGTCCTTCTTGGCTCAATCTCAGGTTTTTAAAATTTTATTTATTCTTGCCTATCCTATGGGGAAGCTCCTGACCTTCACTTGTTGCCTTCTCCAGATGGCTTGCAGAATGCATTTTGTCTTTTTTATAACTTGCATTATGTTTTTTAATCCTTTATCTGTTTAAGTCTCTCTCTATCAAAATTAACCATGAAGAGAAGGAATCCTGAGACGTCTAAGCTTTCAATTTTCCTTCCCTGAGGTGAAATGCCAGATCTTTACTTGATGTTTCTGGCTGACTGCATGACTGAGATTGGAAGCTGATTGTGCGGGGAATCACAGAGCCCATCA
Source organism: Heterodontus francisci (assembly GCF_036365525.1). Lineage (NCBI taxonomy): Eukaryota > Metazoa > Chordata > Chondrichthyes > Heterodontiformes > Heterodontidae > Heterodontus > Heterodontus francisci. The sequence goes on along the minus strand of NC_090372.1, from coordinate 99,175,348 downwards.
TATTGCTACTTCTGTGTAATATGATTATAGAAATGGGTACAGGATGTATGCAACTGCACATAAATTTATTTCCGTATTATTCCCAAAGGGAAACTTTAGATTGCTGCTTGTTCTTCACTATTTTATTTACATTGATCAAAGCAGCAGATACTGTGATGTGTGCACTGGTGGTATCTGCAAGCATCGAGCTGGAGGCATGGTAGACGAGGTGGTGGTGAGGAAGAGGGTAAGGTGCAAATTTCAAATTGCTAGCTACATGACTGCCCTGTAGAGATGAAAATGAAGTTCCAAAATCCTGCACCACCAGTAAATAGTTCATGTTCAGTTGTGTACAATGTCCTCAAGAAGAATGATTAAATTGCCAATACATTCGGCATAGAATTGCATTTGAGAGAACACTATGCAGGGATGTACTTAGATCCTTTGGCTATCACATGTCTCATACTGCAACGTATGATTTGTGGACCACCTTCAGGGTTGAAACACAATGGAATAAATTGTTCATTTTATTGATCTTTTAGTGAAGAGTTCATTGTAGTAGGAGTAAGGGACTCATCAAATGGATTTGTGTGTGTGTGTGCACGCGTGCAGATGCACATGTGTATTGGAGGGGTGGGAATCAAATAAACAAACTTAAAAGTAAAATGTACTTGGTGTTTGGAGTAATATTTAACATATTGAAGCTTTCCAAGTAAAAATCTGCATGCGTACTTATCAAACAAGAAACATTATTTAAGCACCATTTAAAATGTCATTACAGCTGCCTCATTGTTATTCGGTCAGCCAAGAGAACTTCTGTCATTTACTGTTGTATATAACCTTTCTCCATATTGTATAAGAGCCAACATACCTTGTTTCACATTATAGTGTTTCATGTACAGTTGAAGTCTTTGTCCCAAAAACAGATGTCAAACTTTAAATGAAAACAATGAATTCTTGTTTATCACATTGGTCTGTAAAAAAAGTGGCATCTAAATTATAAAGATGCACTAAAGTTCATTAGACTCCCTGCAACAATGTATAAGTGAGCCTTTTCCTAAAATATTTCTGTGTGTACAGATTAATTTAATAATTATCTTAAGAAAAACAATGGAGCATCTGTGATGGTTCATATTCAATTTGGAAGTCATGTTTAAAGTATGTATATTTTTGCCTTCCTGCCAACCCCCAAAAGAAAATCAGGGTTTATAAGGTCTAAGTCCACCCTTGAATAATATGTGGTAATATAATAATATGTGGTAATGTAGTATTATGTTCACCTTATCCTTTAATTGCTGTTAAAAGTGATAGAACAGTTGTTATCTTCCAGAATGCTGATATAAATTCAGTTAAATAATTAACAGATTTTCTCTTCATGCTGGAAATTAAGAAGGAACATTACTTCCAACTCCATATTTACCTGTGCATTCAATTCTCCCCCCAAGAACATTCATGCACTTCCAATCTTCATTTTTAGCTATTAGAATAAAAATTGGCTAGAAGTTGTCATTTTGTGCTCTGCACTATAATGCTTCTTCTCAAGAGTTTTAACACTTTACACCTGTACTATCCTCCATGTGGGCCTAAATACAAGTTGATTTTGAGAACTACTGAAAACTAAAATAACAGTATACCAAGGTGTGTGGCAGTGACAATTTTTGAGGAAGCGATAATGCATGCTGGTGAGAAGTGGTTTTAAGCCTAACATTCGTAGGTATGCAAGTTCCCTGTCTCAACCATACGCTTGAGCAGGAGCTGAGCATGGAATTTTGTTTCCTTTTGATATTGTTGTGTAGAATTTTGTTTTGCTGTTGTGGAATTGAAATGGGAGAGAAGATTTTAGAAAATATGAATGGTGAAAAAACAAAAGTAGAAATAACCAATTGGAAAGGAGAAGAATATAGAGAATTAAATACTGAACCAATAAGAAAGAAGACAATTAACTAATAGTTGACCTATACACAAACTCAGACATCCAATAGTCACACTATACTTGACAGATTTGACATAGATGACAATCAGAAGAAACGTTGTTACTAAGATATTGCCATGCAAATCCCACCTGCCACGAATGAGGCATATTAATTTTATCATATGAAATATTAATTTTAAACTGTTGCTGGACTGAAGAAATGACTTGTTTAAAGAGATAATCAGTGGCTGGAAAAATTTGCATTCTAAGAGACAGTTGACTGGGAAAAGACAATGGAACTGCTCACTGATCCAATTAACCCAAATGGATTTTGATCACCAGACCTTGAATGTGGAACAAGCCAGCATTACATTACCTGTCGCCCCTCCACCCCACCCCCCGCCACTACTGCGGGTGTCTGCTAAGATGAAAGGAATCCAGAAAAATGCAGGAGAGTTTGTTTTTAAAAAACTAGTCACATGACTAACCTGCTGGCCCAGGATTTTTTGAATTGTGTTCACAGGACAGTTTGAAGACAGAGACTGCTTTGAAGACAACAGAGAAGGAAGATCTCCCTCCCTGGCTCTCTCTCTCTCACACATGAATTTCCAGATCCACTGAAGTAACTTAAACCTCAGGAGTGAACACTCTTACATCGAAACAGGTTTGAAAGCGTGCACTGGGCCGCAACAAGATGGCAAGATTTAACTGCAATCAAAGACTCCACATTGAGCTCAAAGGACAATAAATGACCTCCAGCTATTGCTTCAAACTTTTCCCCTTTATTCTTGCTCCTTTTGTGTCTCTATCTGCATGTGTGCTTATTACGTATGCATGCTGGCATGGTCGCATCGTATATTCATAGTAGTTTTAAACAAATTAGAGTTTTAAGGTTAATAAGCTTACACCTTTCTTGTTTAAATCTAAGAAAATCTGTCTGGCTGATTTCTTTGCCTTACAATTGGAGAGCAGTGAACAAGGTTTCACTGAGGGGGAGCTAAAAACACGGTGTTTTAAAAATTAAACCCTGTTACAGTCAAACCAGGTGAAGGCTGAGAGGGAACCCCTAGACCCCTTTCTCACCTGGTTGTAACAGTATATAATACTAGGTTAATAACAGCATTAATCTGTTTCTTTTCAAAGCTGGATGAATGTGGTGTAGAATGTACCACCCAAAACAAAATCCAATGTTTTGAATGATGCTGCCCTGAACTGAGGCTGAAGTAGGGACATCATTGTCAGCCAAATGAGTTATGTCCTTGAGACGATTACAACACACAGCTTTTGAAGCTTGAAAGTGAACCATCCCGTTCAGTGCAAGAAATATAGCCTTTCCAAAAATACGCTCACAGAATTCTAGGAATATTCCTGATTTGAACACTGTCACATAGGAACTTGTGCTTTTATTGGCAATAGTTATTCTTGGATTTCCTTCCTTGGCTCCATGTTGATTATCTGTCTGCAACTGGTATCTCAGAGGAAAAAAATAAATGTTGAAAAAATGTTTTCCAATCTTTGACTTTTGGCTAGGTTTAAGGAAATTTTATGGAATCATTGAAATGATGGTTATTTCAAATGTGATATCAATAATTGTTGATTATCAAATACTATGCTAGAGAAACAAATCTACAGTATTCCACAATGTTAGCTACTATTTAATCAATCCAAGAGAAGCAAGCTAATATAACAGATATGGATATTTCAGTGTCTCATTAATTATTACTGTCTTATTGTATGTAATGATAAGTTATTTTATTTTGCGAATTACATAGTAACTGGATATGTACAGGGAAGCAAATGTCATAACTTTATCTTGTCAAAGCAGAAGACCCCAAAGAAAATTGCATGATAATATTTTCCTGAATTCGTAAAAGAAAACTTGCATTTATAATTGTGCTTTTCATGACCACAGGATGTCCCAAAGCACATTACAACCAATGAAAAACTTTTGAAGCAGAGCCACAGTTGTAATGTAATGTATTGTAATGTAATATCACCTTATGTGGATTAATATTACATTTTCTTTGAAAATGCTCAACACAGCAGCCAATTTGTGCAAGCACAGCAAGCTCCCACAACAGCAATGTGATAATGACCAGATCATCTACTTTTTTTGTGATGTTGAATTGAAATATTGGCCAGGAGACCAGGAATAACTCCCCTGCTCCTCTTTGAAATAGTGCCATGGTATCTTTTGCATCCATTTGAGTGGGCAAATGGGATATCAGCATAACATTTCATCTGAAAGATGGCATCTCCGACAGTGCAGCACTCACTCAGTATCGCACTGAAGTATTAGCCTAGATTTTTTGTGCTAAAGTCCTGGACTTGAACCCATAACTTCTGACTCAGAGGCATGAGTGCTACCAACATGGCTGTGGGGAAGTGGTGTCCAAACATTGTGTGTTTTTTAAATTATGATTGTTTCAAAACTGAGGAGGGAATGGGGCCCTTTAACTGCTTGTGATGTGTAATCTTTCTACCCCACCTATTCAGTACCCCAGGAACTGCAAAAGATATAAGAGCCCCGAAGTTCCCCAACCCTGGGGCTGTAACTGGAGGGAATTCTGGATGGGTGGGAGCAGAATTTGAGGTGGGATCCAATAATGCCAAGTTTACACCTGTCAGAAATTCAAACTATGGTGAGGGCGAACCATACTGAACCTGGCCCTGTATAAGCGGGTGGGTTATAATATGAAAATTAGGAAAATATAGGAAACTATGTCATATTCCATATTTTCCTCCAATCAAAACCTGCCAATGCTGGGCACAAGGGATCCTGTGCATCCCTGACAGCTAAGGAATGTTGGGATGGGGGTGGAGAAAGGGGATTTAAAAGTTAAAAAGGCTGGGTTTTGACAATGTAATTGCTCAGTGGAGAAAAATCAGTTCTAGAAATGCTTTCCAAACCTCATGGGCCCACTTATGTACAGTAACATACTGTACTATAATCCCTCCTCCTTCCCACCACAGCCCCCAATTGCTTTGAAAATGGCACCTTCAATATGCCAAAGCACCTTAGCCTGGGATGAAAGGAGCATTTAAGGGCTGAGTTTTGTCTCAGGTCTGTCCAGAAGGCCTCCCTCAGAATTTTGGCCCAATAGAATGTACATGTGCAGGAAAGACATTTTCATGCTCTGACGCATACTCCTGTCGAACATTATGGTTCTAGTGACCTGCCAGTGAAAAACAGCCTTCGTACTGTTGATACTAAAATCCGCTTCTAAGCATAAATCATATCCAGTTAATGTTGCAAAGATTGTAAGTGATCCTGGGCAGCAGGCAATGCAATGTAATTCAACTTCAAATGAATGGGAAGCAAAGTCACAAGAACCATCTCTGCTGCATCATTGCCTTCATGCTGAGAGCACCCATAAGGCAGTTTTTGCACTGAAGGTTCTATCAGGGAAAACTATGGCCCCAGTGTTTATCAAGACACAGGGAAGCTGAGGCTGAGGCCGAGGCAGAAAATGACCAAAGTACCTGGCAAAGCTGGGGGTATGGAAGTCCTGCCGATCTTAATGACAGGAACCCATTATCATTTTGTAGCTCCCATCCCACCTGGTAGCCACCCAAATGGACAGCCTAACCGGCAGGCAGAAAGGAACACTGGTGGCAGGAGACCACAGTTGGGAAAATTTGAGAACGGTCCTCTGGAATCAGAGCTGGGGGAAGGTTGGCAATCGGGAGAGAACTGTGATCGGGAGGTGGGTAGATGAAGCCTGCGATTGGCAGGGGTGGAGGAGCAGGTGTCAGCAATCGGGAGAGGGTAGAGGCCTATGATCAGTGGGGGAGGTCAATGATCAGGAGGGGAGAGGCCTGCGATCAGGAAGCAGAGAGGTGTGCGATCATGAGAGGGAGAGGCCTGTGATTGGGTTTTTGGGGGGGCGGTGGTGCGAAGCCTGCAATCAATGGGAGGAAAACAGACCTGTGATCTGGAGGGGAGAATCCTGCGATTGAGTGGGGGTCAACGTCTGTGCTTGGGAGGGCTGGGCGAGAGGTCAGTGATTGGCACAGGCAGGTACAGAGGGTGCAATCAGGAGTGGGGTCAGGAGGAAGTCGGTGGGGCTGAGGGAGGCCAAAGGCTTCCTTGAGCAGCCAAGGGGAGCACTGCAGCGTCTCCTGGCCCACAAGGAGTAACACAGCCACTTACTTTGGGGAGCTGGCAGCTCCCGTCTCTATTTTCCTGCCAAGTTTCCCAATTCCTAGGAAACGCATTCAGCAGCAGTTTACTTTAATTTGGTCTCCCACTTGCACTGTAGGAGCCCGCATTAAAAATGTTGCTAAGCATCCCAGCTCTCTATGGCAGAACACTCAGTTGCCGTGATATTGGTGCAGACATTTGTGTGGAGGGTTGGGGGTCCTGGTCTATACAGTTCGCTTTTCAACCCTCTCTTACCAGTCGTTAATATTGAGGTCTATGTTACTGTGACAGGGCAAGCTAAACAAGCAGTATATTAAATGAATTTATATTTTAAAATATGATCCTTAAAGGAAATGTTAGTCTGCCGGGTTGGTGTTGCAACAGAATGAAGAAGTGGAATGTGTTAGTCAGAGCTCAATGGGTGGCACTCTCGCTTCTGAGTCAGAAGGTTGTGTGTGCACGCCACATTCCTGAGACATGGGCAGAAAATCTAGGCTGGCACTTCAGTGCAGTACTGAGGTAGTGCTGCATTTTTAGAGGTGCTGTCTTTTAGATGAGACGTTAAACCAAGACCCCGTCTGCCTCCTTAGGCGCAGGTAAAACAGCCAATGGCATTATTTGGGAGAAGAGCAGGTGAATTCTCTCTGGTGATCTGGTCAATATTTATCCCTCAACTAACACCTAAAAAAGAGATTACATTGTCATTATCACAATGCTGTTTATGGGATGTTGCTGTGTGCAAATTGGCGACCGCATTTCCTACATTACAACAGTGGCTCATTTCATAGATTGTGAAGCACTTTGGAACATCCTGAGGTTGTAAAAAATGCTATATAAATGCAAGTTCTTTCTTTTTGCTTGCAGAAACCAAGCACTCATCTAGTCAGACTGTGTTAAAATTGGAGGAACAGAACTTTCATTTTCTGACTTGCCATGGCAGAAATTATAGGGAACAAGTCGCCTTTGCCCTCTTAGCTGCAGGTGGTGCAAAGCTTGAGAGAGCCAGGGGATTGGAGATAAAGTGGAAACAATTGTTTCTGACAAATGAAATAAATCACAAAATAAATTGGTTTTAAAAAAGAAATAATGTATAGTATGTTTGTTAAAAATGCAAATTTAGATATCTTTTTAATTTTATCAAAGACCTTCAAAATAAAAGAGAAATATTAAACAATGGTCTGAATTTAATGCCGGCGGCGGTGACCCCGATGACAGGTTGGAAAGCCGGGGGCAGCCACACCACAGCTGTTTCCATGAGCCCCAATGTGATTCTGTGCCCAGCAGGCAATTACCAGCACCTGGTGCGGAGCTCCCATTCATTTAAGGGCGGGGATCCCAGCTCTTTAGTCTGAGCAGCGCCACTGCTGGGAATGCATCCAGCCAGGAGCAGCAAGATGGAGCAGGCTCCAGAACCAGGTAAGTGAGGTCAGGCTCACCAGCGAGGGTGTGGGTGGAGGAGTCTTTGGTGAGGGTAGGGGAGGGGTGTCAGTGGGGGGGTGGGGAGCCCTCTGTGGGTCAAAGGGTGCCTGATCAGGAGGGCCCCCTCCCCGCAGCTTGCAGAGAAGCCACCAGCCTTTACTGGGCATTCTCCTCACATGGTGGGGGGCCTCTCTGATGCTCGTATTCCATCAGCGGTGGCCACTTAGGGGCCTTGATTGGCGTCTGGGCGGGAAGGCTGTCCTTGAACTTCCCTGCCTGATTGAATTGGGTGGAGTTGGGAAGACGACGGGCCCTACACTCCCTTACCTTGCTACTTGCTCCCATGGACCGTATTACATTCCGTCCATTGTGCTGAATTTTACTAGCCTTCTAGGGACAGACTGAAGGGGTAGTGGGGAACAAGCCATAAAATAATGAGGGAGGGCATGGGGTGTAGTGCCCATTGCCTTCCCGACGCCGTCCAACCCAGTCTGGGCAGGGAAGGATCAAGAACGGCTTTCCCACCCAGAGGCCAATGGAGGCCCTTAATTGGCTACTTAAGGGCCTCTTCCTGCCACTGCTTGCATTCTACCAGCAGCGGGGGTCTCTGCCATGTAGAAAGACTGCTTAGTAAAAGCTGGTGGCATCCCTGTGGGCTTGGTGGGAGGGAGGCCCCCATTTTGATCCAACATCATATGGCCCACGAAGCACCCCCTGGCAGCGAGGGCCATCCCTGTGGAAACACATGCCCATGCCTTCACCAGCAACCCCCGCACCCCCCCCCCCACCCCCCCACCACCCCACCTCTCTGGGGCCTGTCTAACTGGCCCTGACAATGCCAACCCCACTCATCTGGGTTCCAGGGAGGTGTCTATGATGCTGCTGTGGGCTGGTTGCAGTCCCAACAGTGGCCACCACTCCCAGTGGCAGTGCTGAAACTGAAGAGTTGCGGCCCCTCCAAATGGCCGGAAGATCTTGGAGGTGGGATCTCCACCCTTAAAGGAGCGTGAATCCCCGATGCCAGGTAATTAATTATCTGATTGCCACAGAATCAGGTCGGGGCTCCCAGAATTGGCCAAGGCAGGGTTGTCCCTGGCTTTCCAGCCAATCATCAGGGCCACTGCTGCCCTGACAAAATGCAGCCCGATGTGTTTAAAACTACTGTCATAAAGAAATAGAAATTCTCAGTTTACTTTGTTAGTTGTAGAAGCAAGGTAGTAAATCCTTCCTCAGTTGTGATAGTGTTTTTGTCCTACTCAGTTTTTTAAAACGGTACGTGCCCTAGGAATGCTGTGAGTGGGTGGTATTTGTAACATGCAAAGGACAACTAATTTTTCAGTGTTGCCGTGAGTAATTGTGACTCATCCTTTGGGCCATAGCCTGCCCACTCAGAGCTATCTGTTTGCTGATTACCATCTCCCCGTACAATGAAATATTTATGCATTTGCCCTGTGCTTACCATGTACTATTGATTTTTTTTTTCCTGTAAACTGGGTTATATTTAGTTCCGAAGGCTGAAATATAGATTACAACCCAATAAACTGGATTTTTAGTCAGATGTCTATTGCTTTTTGGAAATTAGTTGTTTTGTCCCCTGTTTTTTGGCTTACTGTTAACTGCAATTGAGGTGTAGAAGTTAAGCTTTCCTCAGCAGGTTTACTCTCTATTGAATATGTTCTGTGAGTACAAACAAGATTTTATAATTACGTCTGACAATTGATTTAAATGACTTTTATTCAAGAGCTTGTATAAAATAATTCTAAATGTGCATTTTCTGTACGTTAATAAGAAGAGTGCTTTTTCCTGTATGTACATATCTTTTGAAGGGGCAAATTAAAAATTCTTGTTGTGTGATGAAAACCTTTGAGGATTTATTTTTAGTAGCATTACTTCAGGGAAGAGTTCTAAAAGATTTGCAGTTACTTTTTGTGTCCCAGATTACTCAAGAGACTGTTAAACATAGAGACAGCTTCTGCACACACAGACTCGCTCTAGGCAGAGACTGGCTCAGTAAGATGCTGCTTGTCCCTTTCATATTAATATTAAACTGAAGCATATTGAGGAGAAATAAAATAATTTTGTCCAACAAGGTTGTCATGACGTCAGGCAGCATGACATCAATACCCTCACTGGTATGGTGCCACAATATTGGTGATATGCCATCTATGTGATATCATTTCTCTTGTCAGCGGGATGTTCAAATTAGGTGCCTTGCCTGGATGTATCACTAGTCAAACCCAGATTCCAGTAAATTTTGTGGCAGCCTGAGTATTGTCAAACTGACCTCAAAGGGATCCCAAAGGAGAGCAGGATCGCAGTCACAAGCCAGGCGGAATGAGGCATATCTCAACATTGCAGATTTACAGCAAAAAAATATTATTGCAGATGTGGTGTAGCAGAAAACAGGTGCATACTTAGAAAGCTGCAAAGGAAATCCAGTACTCAAAGGGTTGAGTATCTCCACTTATTTTATCTATGTGTGGTCTGCGGACCTGTGGGATAACCAGCAATCAGGATGTGCTTGCTCTGTGTTTCCCAAAAGTAGTGTATCTAAACAATGAAATCCTATGTTGAATGGTGAAGCACATATCTGCTAAAAAAAATGTGCTAGTATTTAAACAGGTGCTATTGTCAAAAATTATCAATAAATCTTACTATATTGTTCACAAACACACACTGTGGTATAAATCTCGCTTCAGGATATTATTGGATTAGTTGGGCACAACAACAGCAGAACAAATTGACAAATTAGTTCTTCTTTTCTACAAACACAAAAGAAGTGTTGGTCAAACTCTTTTTCTTGAAAATCATTTGCTTTTAATGCAGAATTTGTATTTTCCATGGTACAGTCTGTTCCTGGTAATTGAGTAATTTGTTTACCACAAAATCTCATTAACAGGATAAATCATTTGTCAGGATTTCAGCACCAGAAATTATTATTAATATTTTTTACTCACTTCTTGCACAGTTCTAATTTTTAAATGGATATTTTACTGCAATGAAAGTTTTTTTTAAATTGAAACGTTTAAAAACAGTAAAAACAAATGATTTATGCTCCACTAATTTGCCATTTTTGTTCAAGTATTCCCCCAACCCCCATGAAAGTGATGATTCCTCCTGAGGTACGTTTGTCTGAGTGCCAGTACCTTTCCTGTGTTGTACATCTTTCATGTAAGAGCAAAATACTGCGTATGCTGGATATCTGAAATAAATTCAGAAAGTGCTGGAAAAACTCAGCAGGTCTGGCAGCATCTGTGGAGAGAGAAATAGAGTTTACGTTTCAGGTCTGTGACCTTTCATCAGACCTGGGTAAAGTTAGAAATGTAATAGGTTTTGAGCAAGGGGAGGGTAGGAAAAAGAACAAAAGGGAAGGTCTGTGATAGGGTGGAAGACAGGAAAGGTTAAATGACAGAAATGTTAGTCGTGCAGGGCTAAAGGGAGTGGTGATGGGGCAAGAAAAGAAACAAAGAAACAAAAGATGTGCCTCAAGCAGGCATGCTGCCGTGCAAAAGCAAAAACAAGAGAAAAACCAAAACCTGCAAAGAAAAGGAAACAAAATGGGGGCCAAAATTACGGGCTGAAATTGTTGACCTCACTGTTGAGTTCAGAAGGTTGTTCAGTGCCTAATCGAAAGATGAGGTGCAGTTCATCGAGCTTACATTGAGCTTCATTGGAACCTGCAGTAGACTAAGGACTGAGAGGTCAGCATGAGAGCAAGATGAAGAATTAAAATGACAGGTGACCGGTAGCTCGGGGTCATGCTTGCAGACTGAAGAGATCACCCAATCTGCATTTGGTCTCCCTATTGTAGAGGCGACCACATTGTGAGCCGTGAGCACAGCATACTAAATAGAAAGAAGTACATGTACATTGCTGTTTAACTTGGAAGGAGTGTTTAGGGCCTTGGATGGTAAGAAGCAAGGAGGTAAAAGGGCAGGTGTTGCATCTCCTGTGCTTTCATGAAAAGGTGCTATGGGAAGGGGGGGAGTGTTGGCGTGATTGAGGAGTGGACCAGGGACTCACAGAGGAACAGTTCCTTCGAAATGCTGAAAGGGAAGGGGCAAGGAAGATGTTTGGTGGTGACATCACGCTGCGGGTGGCAGAAATGATGGAGGATGATCTGTTGAATATGGAGGTTGGTGGGGTGGGATGTGAGGACAAAGAGAAGCCTATTGTGGTTCTGGGAGGGAGGGGAAGGGGTGAGAGCTGAAGTGTGGGAAATGGAATGGGCACAATCGAGGGCCCTGCCAACCATAATGGGGAGGAATCCTCTGTTGAGGAAAAAGAAAGATATATCAGAAGCACTGGCATGAAAGGTTGCATCTTCTCAACAGATGCACCGGAGATGGAGAAACTGGGAGAAGGGAATGGAGTCCTTACAGGAAGCAGGATGTGAGGAAGTATAGTCAAGGTAGTTGTGAGAGTCAATGGGTTCATAGTGAATATTAGTTGATAGACAGAAATGGTGACAGAGAAACAGAGAAGTCAAGGAAGGGAAGAGTCAGAGATGAGCCATGTGAAGGTGAGAGCAGGGTGGAAATTGGAAGGAAAATTGATGAAGTTTTCCAGTTCAGGGAGAGAGCAGAAATCAGCAAACTCTATCGCAGGTGCACACTTCACCCTGCCGGATTACCCCAACCCAGAGGTGGTACTGAGTTCCAGAAACAACATCTGTCTTAGTGTGCTCATTAAGAAAATACAATATTTTACTTTTAAAAATATTATTTCAATATTTGGAACTCCAATTTTAGATGGATTTGCATTCCACCAGAAGTTCCACACTGCGATTTCTTTTCAGTTCTTAGCTGAACCAGCAGGTGGAGCACCATGCCGATGTCAGGTGTTCCATCCTGGGTAAATCCTACCTCCAGGGGAAAGACTTCACAGGGGTGGATCTTGAACTTTGTGTGATAGTGTAAATCGGCAGCCCATTTTACATCTCTTATGATTTTTTCTCCAGGGAAATTCTTCTGGTTGTCTTGCCAATATTTATTGCTCATCCAGCATCGTTAAAATAGATTATCTGGTTATTACCACATTGCTGTTTGTGAGACCCTACTGTGAACACATTGGCGGCCACATTTCCTACATTACAACTGTGATTACATTTCAAAAGTACTTCATTGGCTAGAAAGCACTTTGAGACGTCCAGTGGTCATGAAAAGTGCTATATGTATGCAAATCTTTCTTTTTTATTGCACAAAGTCAGAATCTACTGTATGTTGTCTAACTTGCTACCTCCTTCCAGTTAATCTGACACTGGCATTAAAGCTGGCCATGGCGAAGGTGGTTCCTAGATCTTTATCTTCACCTTGACAGATGGCGTGAGGACAATGGCTCAGAAAACAAATGTGAATTGATAAATAGACAAATAATATATTTCTGTGGCAATTAAAGAAATGACAGTTTATGTATCTTTTTAATTGAATAGTTGAAGCCAGCTCGCCACTTCCTGTGGTGCTACAACCAACTGCTCCGATAGACTTACGAACTGACCTGCGGATCACGATGCCAGTTGTGGACCCTGCCGCAAGAGAACACCAGTTACAGCAAGAACTACTGCTGTTGCAGCAGCAACAGCAGCTTCAGAAACAGCTTCTCTTTGCTGAGTTCCAGAAACAACATGAAACGCTCACCAGACAGCACCAAGTCCAGCTCCAGGAGCACCTCAAGGTACTGCAGCTTAAAGCTTATCAAACCCAAGCAACATGCACTGCACACAGTTGGAGTAATAAGCACCAGAATACTTGAAATCTTTAGTATTTACTGAGCTGAATGGAGACATCTGAATATCTAAATTAAATAGATTTAATTGTTGTGATCATCTAGATGGCTGACTAACATTTTATCTTGTCAGGTGGTTCACAATTAAATTCTTTAGTGTATCATCACAAAGATAACATGGTCGATAAAATTCTTGGGCTGTGCTTCATGTCATGACATTGCTAAATTCTTAATGGGAACGATGGCATATGGCTTCTATTTTCCTCTGATATTCTGTTTCAAATCAGGCAGGATAGTGGCAGAACAGGACCTTCAGCACCTTCAGCACCTTCTAGTCATGTCCCTGCCACCCACTGAAACTGCCAGGAGGGGAAGGCTGTAGTCTGTGGGGCAGAAGTGGTTGGCTGGATGATGCCCCCTTTGGAAGGAGAGGCAGCTCAGGCCCCACAACCTTACCTTTGATTACAGTTACCCTTAGATTATAGAGGGCCCAGAGCCTCCTTTAAGCAGAGATCTGCCTCTTCAGTTGCTGCAGCATCACCACCCAGTTTTTCAAGTTGACTGCAACTGGCTTCTGCTCTCTTGCTGGGAATCCCACAAGGAATCTGTTCTGCATAAGCAGCCCTGACCAGAAAAGTCAAGTCACAGTAGAGTGGAAAAATGAAAACTCAGGCCTGTGTGTGCATACTGTTGGAGGTAAGTGACTCCCCTTGAATGATCTATTCTCAACTCAGAGTCTTGGATAAGTCTTATCCAATAATTCATTTTGTGCTCCAATTCAGTTGTTATGAATAGGACAAATCTTCATGGAAAATGCACATATTTTCAATGCTATTTCTCTACAGTCAATGTCTTTTGTGGTTGGTGATATATCCCTTGATCAAGCAACAATATTGACATCTCTGACATAACTGTAGGCTGATAGCATTAAAAAGAAGCTCAGAAGTTTCCAATATTATTTAAGGTCACGTTTCCTATAGCTGTATTCTGATTCCCACTTCCCCTCCCCACACTTTGGTGTTTTTTTGGACTGAGTCATCATACGGTAACAATTTAACTAACTTAATATCAATTACTTGTCTAAAAATTCTAGCTGACAAAATACAGTGGAGATCAATGAGTTTCTGAGTTCATTGCTAAGTTCTGAAGAATATGAATTGTCCCACTGATAGTTTTGTCATTTATGTGTGTTGAGGTTTTGGGGTAGATTTTTAACTTACTACCCAGAGGTGAAGAGTCATAGACTCATAGAGTTATACAGCACAGAAACAGGCCCTTCGGCCCATCGTGTTGACTGGTGTTTGCAGATTGACTGCCCATTGTTTAAAATTTTCAATTTTGAATTCGATGAACAATCAACCGGTTTGTGTCTCATTGGTCTCAATAGCCCAAGGTTCCCTATTGTGCAGCTTCTATGTGCTAATTTAAAGAAACAGTGAAGGGGACAGGCTGCAACAGGCCTCAACTCCAACTAAATTAAAAGCAAAATACTGCAGATGCTGGAAATTTGGAATAAAAACAAGAAATGCTGGAAATACTCAGCAGGTCTGGCAGCATTTGTGGGGAGAGAAGCAGAGTTAACGTTTCAGGTCAGTGACCCTTCATCAGAACTCCAACTGTTGGAAGTGTCTGTATTTGAATAAATATATATAATTACCTCTTCATGAGAAAGTGCACTGATTAAAGGGCAGTATTAGGAACTCCTTAGTGTCATCTGTGGTATCAGACCTCTCCTTTGATTTCAGTTAAAATGTGAGTGACAACAGTTTCTGAAAACAAGTGAGTGATCAAAATTCAAGTCATGTCGGCTCACTTTCTATCACGTTAAAACTAAAATACCTGCGATATATATCAGCAAAAGATCCCATCCAGATAGTTTATATAATTTAAGTCGTAACAATATGTAGTTTTTTCTCATTTTGTTCCTCTTCTTGAAAGCAAAAAACTTTACATCCAGCCCATCTGGGAAGGTGGGACAACCTGGCTGTGGGCTTTTTCATGTCTGCTGCCAATACATTCTGCAGGTCATATGATACAAATAGATTCACAAAGACAATGCAGCTCGTCTATTCCACCCACCATCCCACCACACACCCAAGATGAATCACCTTGCTGATGTATTGTGTTTCATCTTGCAGCCAAACTAAGGACTTATGAAATGTGGATAGGAAGGTCCTTATGCCCCTTGGTTGAGGAGTCCATAACCAAGGAACATAGATTTAGGATAAGAGGTAGGAGGTTTAGACGGGATTTGAGAGGAAATGTTTCCGCCAAAGAGTAGAGGGGGGGTCTGGAACTCACTGCCTGAAACGATGGTAGAAGGAGAACCCCTCGGAACATTTATAAAGTACTTTGATATGCACTTGAATTCCATAACATACAAGGCTACAGACCAAGAGCTGGAAAGTAAGATTATATGGTTGGCTATTTGTCGACCAGTGCGGACACGATGGGCCGAACACCTTCCGTACTGTAAATTTCTATGATTCTATGAAAGTGAATCTCACCTAGCCAAGGCAAATGAACATCTGTGACTGGCAGCCCTGCAACCTGAACTCAGTAGCCTCTGGTTGAGATCCAACACTCAGCAGCTTGTGCCATCCCCTTGACCAGTCAGTTGTGAGACAGTTGTGAAACTGATAGATTACAATGTTTGTGTCTTAAGTGTTGTTGTCTTTGTTTGAAAGCAACAACAGGAACTGCTAGCTGTGCAACACCAGCAGGAGCTTCTGGAGCAGGAACGTAAACTGGAGAATCAGCGCCAGGAACAAGAGTTCGGACGACAGCTACGGGAGCAGCACCTTCTGTTTCTTCGAAATAAAGAAAGGGGCAGAGAAAGTATGTACTTCAATCATTTAATCCAGTCTTGCACCTGCTGTGTGCTGTTTCTTGTGTTTGAATAGAATATCCATCAATGCTTTTTAGAGACAAATGTTGATTATACTTGTTAATGGAACCAGCAATGGTATTAACATCATGGAGTGTGGGTGATCCAAATATTAATTCAGAGAGTGCTAATGATCTGTCTGCAATTTTATTTTGATTGAAATAATTAGTTTTGCAAGAGAAGAACTTTTTTTTTGTTTTTAGTTGCTATTTCATAACCTTTTCCCTCATCTTTGAATTTTAAAACAGAAAAAAAGAGAATACATGGTCATGCTATTGGTTGTAAGTGAAGAATTTACCAGAGACACCCTAATATCTCAGTTGGTAATTGTATCCAATGCGGTACATAATCACTTATATTGAGGAGAATCCAGACTTCAGCATTGCCATTGTCCTCAGAACCGTTGAGCTAGAGAGCGGAACAATCAGACAGAGTTCCTACCCCTGATCTGTATCCATTGACTTGCTGGAAGTTGATGCCTAGAATTTCTGCAGGGTTTCTTCAGATCTCGACTGTTTATGCAGATTCTCCAGCATTTTCACTGGTCTTCCATATAAGTTATAGCAGGCTATCAGGAAAATTCCCTGGAAATTCCACCTTTTTCTGTTTGCAGGGGGCATGTGAAGATAGGATCAGGCTGGCTCTCTTTTATTGAATCACTTGCCAACACTTACTGTTCAAGCTGGCATAAAGAATAGCTTCTTGAGCAAGATGCTAGATGGTTGCCAACATCTGTGGAACCATACATCATCCATCATTAGTCAGCAACATCAAGAGTTAGAATGGGAAGTGGGGAGCAAACGAAGGAACGAATGTATCATTTGAATACTTCTTCTGTTGAACCAACCTGCGATGATATTATCATCTGAATGCTTAACAGGCTCCTGGCATTACCATTTATTAAAATGGCAGAGAGAGGAAATGCCATGAGCATGTTAACAGCACTAACAATAATTTCTGCCTTTATAGTGGCTGACTGATTGCACACTCTGACTTGAAGAAACCAGGCTCGTTCTTACTGCGGTGCGGATATAATTGTTTCTCTCTTTCTCCTAAGAGCACGGTTCCAAGCTTTTAGCAAAAACAAGCAGCTTTCACATAATACCAGTGGACATAAAAATCTAGATACCACATTTGCTGACAGGAAATTGTGTAACATTCACTGATATTCTTACCTTATGGATTGGGGAATTAAGTAGACAATTTATCAATGTTTCATTCATTACGGAAATCATGAAGGATATCCTGTCGCTCTTATTTTTACTCACCGATATTGTGAAATGTTTATAACATTAAGAAAAAACAGCCACACAAAAGAGCAATTGAGAAATCAGTTTAGGCCATTCTATAGACCTGAAAAGATTGCCTTAATCATTTGCTGTGAATGAGGGAATGATTTCCGTCTCACTACCACCCCTATTTTCAGCATGAATGAAGTTGGAGCATGATGAAAATTGTTAAAACAACTCACTGCTGATTTCTTGCCCAAGGCCTGTCCGATGCAATTTTCCTACAAGCCTTGATTAGGCGGCCAGCACTCCTACCTGAAATAGGCAGGGACCTCATTATAATATTTGAATTGCAGTCCAATGATGTGTTTAGCACCCTGGTGCAATTTGGCCTTCCAGTGCATGGACAGTGCACAGCATGCAATCCTCCCCTAAAACAAAGTGTTCAGAGGGCAAACAAGTTCAAGGCTGCTCCAAAACAAACATTTCAAACCAGCTTCCCCAAATATTTTTCTGTCGCAGAATGTGTGTGAATGCTCTTCCATGCAACCAGTGTTCCCCCTCCCTTACCCCATCCCTGGGATTACTTCCCTTACGTCTTTATTCAGAAACCTCTGGCTTGGCTGCACGAAGGAACTGACAGATTTCCCATTCTATGGGAAATCCACACTCATTCAGCGCTGGGAGCTTGGCAAGAATATCGAAATGAGGACTGATCACAAAGTGTAAGAAAAGGAATGAATATGGAGGGAGCACCCAGCATCGACATAGGCACTGGAAACGACAACGGCAAACCTAGCTCTGTCGACTCTGCAAAGTCCTCCTTACTAACATGTGGACGCTTGTGCCAAAATTGGGATAGCTGTCCCACAGACTAGTCAAGCAACAGCCTGACTTAGTCATACTCAAGGAATCATACCTTGCAGATGATGTTCCAGACACCACCATCACCATCCCTGGGTATGTCCTGTCCCACCAGCAGGACAGACCCACCAGAGGTGACGGCACAGTGGTATACAGCCGGGAAGTAGTTGCCCTGGGAGTCCTCAACATAGATTCCGGACTGCATGAAGTTTCATGGCATCAGGTCAAACATGGGAAAGGAAACATCCTGCTGATTACCACCTATGCCCCCCTTCTCCATGTTGAATACCAATTGGAAGAAGCACTGAGGGTAGCTAGGGCACAGAATGTACTCTGGGTGGGGGACTTCAATGACCATCACCAAGAGTGGCTCGGTAGCATGACTACTGACTGAGCTGGCCGAGTCCTGAAGGACATAGCTGCTAGACTGGGTCTGCGGCAGGTGGTGAGGGAACCAACAAGAGGGAAAAACTTACTTGAGCTCGTCCTCAACAATTTACCTGTCGCAGATGCATCTGTCTGTGCCAGTATTGGTAGGAGTGATCACCACACAGTCCTTGCGGTGACTAAGTCCCGTCTTCACATTGAGGCTACCCATCATTGTGTTGTGTAGCACTACCACCATGCTAAATGGGATAGATTTTGACCAGATCTAGCAACTCAAAACTGGGCATCCATGAGGCACTGTGGGCCATTAGCAGCAGCAGATATGTATCCAACTACAATCTGTAACCTCATAGCACTGCATATCCCCCACTCTACCATTACAATCAACCCAGGGGATCAACCCTGGTTCAAGGAGGGCATGCCAGGAGCAGCACCAGGCATACCTAAAAATGAGGTGTCAGCCTGTTAAAGCTACAACACAGGACCACTTGCATGCCAAACAGCTGAAGCAGCATGCGATAGACAAAGCTAAGCAATCCCACAACCAACGTATCAGATCTAAGCTCTGCAGTCTTGCCACATCCAGTCATGAATGGTGGTGGACAATTAAACAACTAACAGAAGGAGGAGGCTCCACAAATATCCCCATTCTCAGGATGGGGGAGCCCAGCACATCAGTGCAAAAGACAAGGCTGAAGCATTTGCATCCATTTTCAGGCAGAAGTGCCGAGCGGATGATCCATCTCGGCCTCTCCCTGAGGTCCCCAGCATCACAGATGCCAGTCTTCAGCCAATCCAATTCAGTCCACATGATATCAAGAAACGGCTGAAGGCACTGGATACTGCAAAGGCTATGGGCCCTGACAACATTTCGGCAATAGAACTGAAGACGTACTCCAGAACTAGCAGCGCCCCTAGCCAAGCTGTTCCAGTACAGCTACTACACTGGCATCTACCCGGCAATGTGGAAAATTGCCCAAGAATATCCTGTACACAAAGAGCAGGACAAATCCAACCCGGCAATTACTGCCCTATCAGTCTACTCTCGATCAGTAAAGTGATGGAAGGTGTCGTCAACTGTGCTATCAATTGGCACTTGTTCAGCAATAACCTGCTCACTGATGCTCAGTTTGGGTTCCTCCAGGGCCAGTCAACTTCTGACCTCATTACAGCCTTGGTCCAAACATGGACAAACAAGCTGAAATCCAGAGGTGAGGTGAGATTGACTGCCCTTGACATCAAGGCAGAATTTGACCGAGTATGGCATCAGGGAGCCCTAAGAAAACTGGAGTCAATGAGAGTCAGGGGAAAAGTCTCTGCTGGTTAGGGTCATACCTAGCACAAAGGAAGATGGTTGTGGTTGTTGGAGGTCAATCATCTGAGTCCCAGGACATCATTGCAGGAGTTCCTCAGGGTAATGTTCTAGCCCAACCATCTTCAGCAGCTTCATCAATGACCTTTTTTCAATCATAAGGTCAGAAGTGGGGATGTTCGCTGATGTTTGCACAATGTTCAGCACCATTCGTGACTCCTTAGATACTGAAGCAGTCCGTGTAGAAATGCAGCAAGACCTGGACAATATCCAGGCTTGGGCTGATAAGTGGCAAGTAACATTTGCGGCACACAAGTGCCAGGCAATGACAATCTCCAACAAGACAGAGTCTAACCATCTTCCCTTGATGTTCAATGGCATTGCCATCGCTGAATCCCCCACTATCAACATTCTAGGGGTTACCATTGACCAGAAACTGAACTGGACCAGCCATATAGATGCTGTGGCTATAAGAGTAGGTCAGAGGCTAGGAATTCTGCAGCGAGTAACTCACCTCCTGACTCCCCAAAGCCTGTCCACCATCTACAAGGCATAAGTCAGGAGTGTGATGGAATACTCTCCACTTGCTTGGATGGGTACAGCTCCAACACTGAAGAAGCTTGACACCATCCAGGACAAAGCAGCCCGCTTGATTGGCACCCCATCCACAACCTTCAACATTCACTCCCTTCACCACCGACGCACAGGGGCAGCAGTGTGCACCATCTACAATATGCACTGCAGAAACTCAGCAATGCTTCTTAGACAGCACCTTCCAAACTCGCGACCTCTACCACCTCAAAGGACAAGGGCAGCAGATGCATGGGAACACCACCACCTGCAAATTCCCCTCCAATCCACACACCATCCTGACTTGGAACTATATCGCCATTCCTTCATTGTTGCTGGGTAAAAAGCCTGGAACTCCATAACAGCACTATTGGTATACCTACACTCCAACGACTGCAGCGGTTCAAGAAGGCAACTCACCACGACCTTCTCAAGGGCAATTATGGATGGGTAATAAATGCTGGCCTAGCCAACAACGCCCACATCCCATGAACGAATTTAAAAAAATCATGTACATGGATCAGATCTTCCACTGGCATTATCAGGCAGGTGGAGCATGCTCCCTGCTCTTCTTACTCACCCAGTGAATGCTGACACCAAAGCTTTAAGAGTAAGAACAATCTGTTTAAATTAGTCTCCTAATGTATGTATACAAATGTGTACAATTGTAAAAATATTCAGTGTTGTCTTTTGTCTATTTTTCCAATTCTGTCCCTTTCCCTTCAGATGGCACTGGTTGATACTGGGGGACAATTCCATGGATCCTGTCAGCTATGGTCGACCAACTATTTTTAAGATATGCAGCCCAATAAGGTCTTGGTCCTCTTGTTAGAAATGATCTACATTTATCTTTTATTTCCTATTGTAATTTTATTAATAAAATGTCTAGGTTGCTCAAAGTAACATGACTGACTACAAATTGTGAAGCCCTTCTCACCTAGAACAGCGAAAGAAACTTTAGTAAACATCAATAGTTACATGACATGGAACAACCACAGTTCAAAGTTAGACATCACAGAGTGATTCTGATATGTAAACAGCACTGCCAGGAAACAATTTAAGTATAAATCAGTTCCAAATGCCCTCTCTTGGCACATGCTTTCAGTCAGTACTCAGTTGGAAAAGGTCAGCTACTGATGCCAGCAAAAGCTATTGTAAATAACTAACAAATAGCTGTGTGATGACAGTAAAACCTTTGGGTCAAAGCTGCAGTGGTTTCACAGTAGGTATTCACTGCCTTAACTTGTACTGATCTATGTAATAGAAAAAATGAAGCAGGAACTGAACAACTGAACCAATGCAAAGCATACCTTTGGAGGACTGTACAGTTCTTTGAAGTTTCTATACTTGTTGAAAGGGGTCAGTACAGAGACCCCCAACAGGGACCCATATATTTTGTCAGCACAGTTTAATTTGGTTTATGGTTCACTCATTCCTAACATCAGTTCGCTTCTGATTCATCGAAAGGAGATTTCTGTTTTGCTAAGATATTGTTGTTAAATCAACCACAGGGCTGGCATTTCCAGAAGGTCCCAGAATGCAAAGGAACTCCATTTGTCTGGAGAACATGAATAGTAAATGGAAATAGATATCGTATAATGGCAATAAAATCAAAGAGCCGTGCCAGATTTTAGAAAACTTCACAACACCATATCACTTAGTAACATCTCCCGGCATGGTGAACTCTGGTGTGTTGAATCCCATGTATAACGCCCAGCCTACTGTATCCTGGTTTTTCTGTCACGTACAAATGGGTACTGTTCTTTTGCCACATGACATTAAAACTACCGCAGTCTATTTGCGAAATGGTTCAAGTAAACAGCCCTGCAATTATCAGTGGTCTGAAAGACAGTTGTTCAGAGAATCGCTGTAAGTGCATGGAGTGTGCAAGACAACATTTAGTTATCCTGGTCTATGTTTTCTTAGCTGATTTCAGATGGGACAACATTAGGGTGCTATAGTTAATCTGAGTTGTCCTTTAGGTAGGCAGTTGCTGGATGAACTGCAGTGCACATTTCTGGTCCTGTACCTTTCTGGTTTCCTGTAAAAGGAAGCAAAAAAATCAGTTCTGTTTGCTACCAAATGACTCTGGCTTGAAAGTGCTGTATGTGGAAGTCAGGTAAGGACAGGAATGGACTCAGTTGCAATGTCCCATGCAGTTGCATTGCCTGCTAACTTTCATTCAGCCCAGGCTCACAAGTAGAAAAAATAAACATTTGGACCAGAGACTGGAGGGATGTTGGCAATTAGAAAACCGCAGCCCAACAAGGAGAGGAAGGAGAGAGAGAGAAAAAAAAGAAAATGTTTCAAGGGTAACCAGGGCAAAACCTGAAATATCCAGTCTCATCTACATCCAGATCCAGTATAAACTTGGTTGTAAGCTGCCAAGTGGCTGCTACCAGCAAGCAGTTAATATTTACAAAGACTGAAATGTGTCAAATATAAAAAAGTTAATAAAATGAGAATATCAGTACATCAATTATCTATACTCCTATTTGCTGCTTTTTGTGTATCTGTTAAAATTCCTGTTGATAATGGGAGACCAGTCAGATGCCAGGGCTCGGGTGCCAGGGCTGCCAGTGTATTTTCTTTCTTTCCCCAGCTATATTCTGCTTCTGTCAGCAAGGTCAGCTGGCACCTACCTGCTCCAACTCCTCTAAGCATCTGCTCACAGTTCCAGTGGCTGGACCCAGGAGAGGCAGCCAAAAAACTCTGAACCGATGGCAACTCAAACCCCTACCCCCCCTTGCTACAGAGATGAGCGTTGCACTGCCTTTCCAGATTTCTGTTGCCCAGTCTGTGCACCTCTGATTTCAGTCGTGGTACCATTTTTAAAGCTAGTGGAAAGCCTGCTCATTTAAATATGGAGTGGAGTGGTATTGAGTGTAACACCGACCAGCTGGTAACCAACTGGTGTTATATTCCACATACACACTACTTACTAGTACAACACTGCATTTTAGTAAGCAGCCTTAAGTCAGCAGCTCCACAGTGCTGATATCAGCGCTGAAGATATATTACTTTTACCATTCACCTCTGTAGCTGGGGTCCCATGGATGGAATTGGGAGAGAATTTTTGGTTGCCTCTCAAGCCCAGTTGCTGGATTTTCAGGTAAGTGCATGAGGGAATCACAGAACTGTTACAGTACAGAAGGAGGCCATTCGGCCCATCATGTCTGCACCGGCTCCCTGAATGAGCAAATCACTTACGTGTCATTCCCCCACCTTCTGTCCATAACCCTGCACATTCCTCCTTTTCAGATAACAGTCTAATTCCATTTTCAATGCCTCAATTGAACCTGCCTCCACCACACTCTCAGGCAGTGCATTCCAGACCTTAACCACACGCCGCGTGAAAAAGTTTTTCCTCATGTCGCTTTTGCTTCTTTTGCCAATCACTTTAAATCTGTCCCCTCTTGTTCCCGATCCTTTCACGAGTGGGAACAGTTTCTCCCCATCTACTCTGTACCGACTCCTAATGATTTTGAACACCTCTATCAAATCTCCTCTCAGGCTACTCTTCTGCAAGGAAAACAGTCCCAATTTCTCCAATCTATCTTCATAACTGAAGTTCCTCATCCGTTGAACCATTCTCCTGAATCTTTTCTGGGAACTTTGAACCAGTAGTTTAAATGTGTCAACACTGGGTAATCCTACTGACAGGAGCAGAATAGTCGGAGGGATGCTGCTTGAAATATCAATTATCCACCAGTTTCTAATATCTGATCCAGCAGTCCCATCTACTGTGGGTGATTATTGTGGGCTGGATTTAGTGTTCCCGTCGCGGCTTCCAGCATCGGATCTGGAGGTGGGCACGATCGCCGCTCATCACATCTGGTGGGCCCACTGCAATCACACAGCGGGCGACCAATTATCATAATGGAGGCACAGATCCCGTCCAATCACACAACGGGGGTGGGCTGTAAGGCACCGCATATGGCGGTAGATGACTCCAGAGCAATTGCTGGCGCCATATTTAAAGCCCTGCCAGCATTCATTGCTGTCCTAGAGTCAGCTGTTTGCTGTTTGCTGCTGAAAATGCTGTTGAAGTAACTCCTGGACCCCCTGTGCCTCCCGACAAGGATGCCACACTATGGCAGAGGCACGACGTGGGTGGCCCCACAGTTTAGTGATGCCACCCTGGAGATTCTCCTCCAGGCTGCGAGGGAAAGATGGGAGTTCTTCTTTCCCAGGGATGACAAGAAGAGTTCCTCCCGCCTGACCAAGCAAACCTGGATGGAGATCGCAGAGGAGGTCAGCAGCCGTGGGGTCACCCCCCTGAACATGGGTACAGTGCAGGATGAGAGCCAATGACCTCCTTTGTTCTGCCAAGGTGAGTACTCCACACCACTCTCATTTTTGGGGATTGCATGTGGCTTGACATCATAGAATCACAGAATAATACAGTGCAGAAGAGGCCCTTCAGCCCATCAAGTCTGCACCGATGCATTAAAGACACCTGACCTGTCCACCTGATCCCATTTGCCAGCACTTGGCCCATAGCCTTGAATGTTATGACGTGCCAAGTGCTCATCCGGGTACTTTTTAAAGGATGTGAGGCAACCCGCCTCTACCACCCTCCCAGGCAGGGCATTCCAGACCGTTACCACCCTCTGGGTAAAAAAGTTCTTCCTCAAATCCCACTTAAACCTCCCGCCCCTCACCTTAAACTTGTGACCCCTCATAACTGACCCTTCAAATAAGGGGAACAGCAGCTCCCTATCCACCCTGCCCATGCCCCTCATAATCTTGTACACCTCGATCAGGTCACCCCTCAGTCTTCTCTGCTCCAGCGAAAACAACCCAAGCCTATCCAACCTCTCTTCATAACTTAAATGTTCCATCCCAGGCAACATCCTGGTGAATCGCCTCTGCACCCCTTCCAGTGCAATCACATCCTTCCTATAATGTGGCGACCAGAATTGCACACAGTACTCCAGCTATGGCCTTACCAAAGTTTTGTACAACTCCAACATGACCTCCCTGCTTTTGTAATCTATGCCTCGATTGATAAAGGCAAGTGTCCCATGGGGAGGGAGTGACCACAAATTCACTGGCAAAGGGGGTTAGGCAGCATCACATCCTGCCAGATGCATATCGGCCACATGCCACTTTCTTATGAAGCTCACCCCCATCACCTCTTCCGAAAATTGATATTACTATCTCCCTCTTTTCACTTGCACGACAAGTGGACCCATAATAACAAGGAGACCTCAAAGAAGGGCAGAGGAATTCCAGACATATGGCCTCTCTTGACAGCTGAGAATGAAGTTAACGGAGACTCAGAACGCCCGCTCAATAAACTAGACTCTCTACGCAAGAAATCAAGGATTGTTTTAAATCAACATCTAATACACTTCTGGAGATCCACATCACGCATGGATATCATGACGAGATCTGCACAGCCGAACCCACAAACATTTGTGTTCACTCATACAGGTCAGTGTCTGCAGGAGAATCCAGCAGAAGGGGAGATCATTCAACCTCTGGAGAGGAGCAGTCAGAGGATGCACCATCACATGACTCTCCTGCACCTTTCACCAGTGCAGATTCTTTCACTTTGGTAGGTTTCTACTCGGCTTTAGAATCAGGGTTACAAGCAGGTGAGAGCACTACATGCGCCTGAGCAGCTGGCTGAGGCTGAGACAGCTGAGGCCTCTGACAGTTGGAGGACTGTGGGTGGCCAGTTCCATGCTGAGCCCCAGGCTGATGATGAGCCTCTGATGTCAACAGCACAGGACATGCTGGAGTTTGCAGAGAGATGAAAGGCAACATCTGGCGGAGCTGCCAGAGGCCATGCGCAGCCATGAGCGGATGATGGAGGTGACCATTCATGCCATGAGTGCTGCAATGTCTCAGATATGTGAGTGCATCGCTTCCTCCATCAAGAAGTTAGCGACCCTTATGGAGAGCCAGTTCCCAAAAATGCACGCAGACCTGCACACCCTTGCCTTGGCCATGTGCTCAGTATAGCAGTGGTAAAGCAAGAGAAGGACAAGGCACCTGGAATCTTCTCCACATCCTCGTCCTTATATGGTCAGCAGGGCGGTTTAAGTGAACCTTGAAAGGGAGGAGGAGAGACTAACCTCCACAGTTGGGGGCTGCCCTCAGGGCACTTAAAGTGTGGACAGCAGTTCCTCAGCCCCTCCGCCAGTGAGCCCAACTCCAGTAGCCGCGACGCCCGAGGAGAGTCCTACAAATGTGCAAGAAACCTTCAGGCAACCAGGGCCCGCCAGGCCTCAGGCAGCCAGAGGATGGCTGCCTGCCTCCAGCCCAGCTGCTAATGCAGGGGTTATATCTCATTGACGCATTCAAACATATAAAGAAAACCACCTCGATGCACTTAGTGTTTCACAGGTGTTTGACGTTTGCAATTTGTTTTGTGCTATAAAGTATTTTGGTTATTGAAGTTAATGTTCATCGTGGAAAATGCTTATTCTTTCCTGCCTTAATTGTGAGAGCCTGACTGCACCCTTCTCTCTTAGTGGCCTTCCAGTGTGGGCACAGCCCACATGGGCCATGAGGCGACATACTGAATGCATTGAGGTGAGTCTTCATTGATTTCACTATGAGAGGCTATCATGGTGACTGGAAGTGGGTAAGTATGAGATTTTCCCTTTCTTCCTTGGCCTGTCACTCAATGTGCCTGGCCTCCAGTGCTACCGGCTCATCACCCTCCTCTGCCTCCTCCTCATCGGTTGAGGAGTGGCAATTCATTATATCCTCATCATGCAAGGCCTCCCCCCTCTGCAAGACTAGATTGTGCAGGGCACATCAGGCCATCACGAGACCCTCACTGGGGAATTCTGCAGGGCTCCACTGGATAAATCCAAGCACTATAATCAGGAGTCAATCTGTGTGGATTTAACCCCTTACTCACAACAGGATCAGATGTGGCAAAAGTTCAGTTGTGAAGCTACTTATTGAGACAAAGACAAAACAAGTTTATTAAGTTTCATGTAAACTATGGCAATGAACTCAGGCAGTGATTTACAGTCTAACACGCACTATATACTTCCTATATTAGTCCTGGATGGGGAGCGCACATATTTTCTTGCAATTTTT
Organism: Heterodontus francisci; assembly: GCF_036365525.1. Classification (NCBI taxonomy): domain Eukaryota; kingdom Metazoa; phylum Chordata; class Chondrichthyes; order Heterodontiformes; family Heterodontidae; genus Heterodontus; species Heterodontus francisci. The sequence goes on along the minus strand of NC_090372.1, from coordinate 99,147,856 downwards.
GGTGTTTGAACATCTCTTTGTTTCTCTCACTCTCTCCAGTCTTTTCTCTTTGTTTTCTTGTTTCTGGTTCTGTCCACCATACAGACCTGACTGGTAGGGTCTCTTTTATCCTGGTTTTTATCCAATTAATCCCTCCAGTGCCCAATCATGTTCATCCCTGTGGCTATCATGCTCTGTGTATGCCTTTCTTGACCAAGCAGGTATTTGTTCATGTGGCTGTCATCAACCTTACATAATTACATAATGCCTTTCATTACAACACTGTCTTATTCTCCTTTTCTCAAGGTCTTTCTATCCTGTGCCTTCTTATCCACTTGAGAGCGACCTGCCAGCCAACTCTGGAACCAATGGCACAATGTTGGATTTCCGGGAGGACACGTCCAATGGTATTCTCTGGCCCACTGCACCTCGATTCCCGTTCCAAATGGTCTCACTAAATTCAGTCCTGTGTTTCCACTCTACTATAGTCATACATGCTCTTATGCCATAACAACAATAGTTCGATCAACCCGTAAATACAGAACAATAACCACTTTATTGGTGATTACTCTTCTCCAACATGCATTATTAATTTCTAATAAACATTGTATATAAAGCAATTGAAAATATGTTGCAACTGTATTGATTTTGCTATCAAGGGGCTACAGTTTTTAAAATCCAAAACCATGTAGTGTACTGATTTCAGTTCATATTCTTGAGCGATCACTCTATAGATTAAGCAAAGTTAGAATGTACTATTAAAATATTTATAGTGTCTGGCACTCTGAATTAAAGGAAACCAATTTGAAAAGTTTGCAGGCATTCACTTCTGCAAATGTTTCATAATCTTTATTACAAATCATTATAATTAATGAAATTCGTACTGGTTTATGCTAATCATAAAACATATAATAAAATGTTTATGACAAGAGTGCAATACTTTGTCTAATAAATAAGCTGTTATAATAGCAATATTGGAATAAACCAGTAAATAAATATATAACTGCAATTATAATTTATAAATGATTGAGAAAATTGTGTAATCTGCATTGATAGTGAGCTGATATTCAGACTATATTTTCAGATTTACTAATATATTACTGTTGAGAATTTGGGTGTGCTGCAAATACTCTCTCAGATTCAGTAGCATTGTCACACCTATAGGTATGCTGAGCATCTCACTTTATGGGAGTTTTCTCTCACTGCCCTATATTTATTTTTAAGATAATGTAAGTGGGGGCAGGGAGGGAGTATAATAATAGTACCATCGTGTGACCAGAACTGGATAGTCTTGCCTCTGGCACATGTCCCCATGTCCCTCTCCATATCCTTCTGAAAGCAGACCAAGAAAACACAAGGGTGAGGAAATTCCTTGAAACTGCACCTGTTCTGCTAGTGTTACTTTGCCAGAAGTGCAGCAGAAACCCTGTTTGCACACGTAAACAGTGCTTCTGCCACACTTTCGCTGAAGTAATGCTGACACAGTGAGAGCAACTCCAATGAATTTCCTGGCCTAGAAGAGGCAAGACAAGATGTGAATTGATAAGCTGCTTTATTTCAGAAGTCTTTCTGTGGACAAATAAGATCCTAAAATGTGACGTATCTCCCTCCCCCAGTATAGGTCTCCATGTGTTAGATGTGTTACGCCTTTGGCTCACATACAAAGACTATGGACCCGATTTTACTGGGTGAGAATTTCCAAGTGTGGGGTCAGGGTGGGGGGATGTGGGAAGGAGTTCTGGTCGGTTGAACGCTGTAGTGTTTTGACTCCCCAGTGTGTGTGTTTTTTTCAAACAGGATCCACACCCAGAAGCTAGCCTGATTAACAGGCTTGACTTCCTGTTGGCAGGGAAACCTGCAGGAGAGGTTGCAACCAAGGAACATGTGAGTTTGTGCTGCTAGGGTAGAGACCATTTGGGGGCGGGGGCCTGGATGCAGAGTGCTTTATAGGGTTGGTGATGATCACAGTGGGTCAGAAACAGGTCCAGGGCAGAGATGAGGGGTTGGTGGTCATGGGATTGATCTGATTGCAGAGCAGGAAGCAGGTTAGCTTGGGTGGCCAGTCCACAAGCAGTGCTGGAAAGGCAATTACCTCTTTCGTGCAACAATCCTCACGCCCCTCCCTATTGCTGCTGCGATTACTGAGGCCTAGGAAACTTGGCCAGCCAAGGTGAAATTTAAAATGGAGATAAAATCTGAGGCACACAGCATCATTAAAATATGTAAATCAGTGACCCACCTTCTGGGGGCTGGTTGGTGAATCCCCAATTCCTCATCCCACATCTGTTCAAATCAGAAGTGGGTAAGTTCAAGGTGGGTTGGGCTTGAGTTTGAGATTTTTAAAATTTTTGCGTCCACCTGACCCAAACCCACCTGTTTTGGGGTGTTAAAATTCCCTCCATGTGCTTCTCACTCGGTGTATCTGCATGGCTGCCGATCCTCCTGGACCCCAGAAGCCCAGGAGATGACTGGAAACCTGCCTGAAGGATGTGCAACTCCTATGCCTGCCAACTCTGAACCCATGTGCAGTGGGGTAGTCTTGCGGTGCATGACAGGCCCCAAAATACGTGTGCAGCTGGACCACAGTGCACCCCAGCTTCACCTTGGGGAGTTGGGGGTTAATCAACCAGCCCTCAGAAGGTGGGTCACTGATTTAAATATTTTAATGAGGCTGTTGCTCTTGGGTTCTGCTATTGGCTGCCTTTCCTCCAAATTCACCACTTTGCTGAACTAGCCACAACCGATGACCTGCTTACTCTCACCCATTGTGGCACTGCATCCAGTGATCTCTTATATCTCCCCCATTCAGAATTGGAAACTAAATATGCAACTGTTTTTTTTTATTCATTCGTGGGTTGTGGGCGTCACTGGCCAGGCCAGCATTTATTCCCCATCCCTAATTGCCCTTGAGAAGGTGGTGGTGAGCTGCTTTTTTGAACCACTGCAGTCCATTGAGGTAGATACACCAACAGTGCTGTTAGGAAGGGAGTTCCAGTATTTTGACCCAGTGACAGTGAAGGAATGGTGATACAGTTCCAAGTCAGGATGGTGTGTGACTTGAAGGGGAAATTGCTGGTGGTGGTGTTCCCATGCATCTGCTGCCCTTGTCTTTCTAGTTGGTAGGGGTCGCGGGTTTGGAAGGTGCTGTCTAAGGAGCCTTGGTGCGTTGCTGCAGTGCATCTTGTAGATGGTACACACTGCTGCCACTGTGCGTCGGTGGTGAAGGGAGTGAATGTTTGTGGATGGGGTGCCAATCAAGTGGGCTGCTTTGTCCTGGATGGTGTTGAGATTCTTGAGTGTTCTTGGAGCTTCACCCATCCAGGCAAGTGGAGAGTATTCCGTCACACTCTTGACTTGTGCCTTGTAGATGATGGACGGGCTTTGGGGAGTCAGGAGGTGAGCTACTTGCCGCAGGAATCCTAGCTTCTGACCTGCTGTTATAGCCACGGTATTTATATGGCTACTCTAGTTCAGTTTCTGGTCACTGCTAGCCCCTAGATGTTGATAGTGGGGGATTCAGCGAAGGTAATGTCATTGAATGTCAAGGGGAGATGGTTAGATTCTCTCTTGTTGGGATGGTCATTGCCTGGCACTTGTGTGGCGCGAATGTTACTTGCCACTTATCAGCTCAAGCCTGGATATTGTCAGGTCTTGCTGCATTTCTGCACGGACTGCTTCAGTATCTGAAGAGTCGCGAATGGTACTCAACATGGTGTAATCATCAGTGAACATCCCCACTTCTGATTTTATGATTGAAGGAAGGTCATTTGATAAAGCAACTGAAGATCATTGGCGCTGGGACATAACCTTGAGGAACTCCTGCAGTGATGTTTTGAAGCTCAGTTGATTGACTTCCAACAACCACAACCATCTTCCTTTGCGTTAGGTATGACTCCAACCAGCGAAGAGTTTTCCCCCTGATTCCCATTGACTTCAGTTTTGCTAGGGCTCCTTGATGCCGTACTTGGTCAAATGCTGCCTGATGTCAAGGGCAGTCACTCTCACCTCAACTCTTGAGTTCAGCTGTTTTGTCCATGTTTGAACCAAGGCTGTAATGAGGTCAGGAGCTGATCTTGTCCTGGTGGAACCCAAACTGAGCGTCACTGAGCAGGTTATTGCTCAGCAAGTGCCGCTTGATGGCACTGTTGATGACACACTTTACTGATGATTGAGACTAGGTTGATGGGGTAGTAATTGGCCTGTTTGGACTTGTCCAGCTTTTTGTGTACAGGACATACCTGGGCAATGTTCCACTTTGCCGGATAGATGTCAGTATTTTAGCTGTACTGGAACAGCTTGGCTAGGGGTGCAGCAAGTTCTGGAGCACAGGTCTTCAATACTATTGCCAGAATATTGTCAGGCCCATAGCTTTTTCAGTATCCAATGCCTTCAGTTGTTTCTTGATATCATGCGGAGTGAATTGAATTGGCTGACGTCTGGCATCTGTGATACTGGGGACCTCAGGAGGGGGCCGAGATGGATCATCAACTCAGCACTTCTGGCACTTCTACGTCTTTTCCATTTAATATTAAGAGGCCGATATCGGGAAACAGTCCCAGGTAATTTAACCTGGTTATGGGATCTGAAGTGTAAACTGGGTAGTTGGGCACATGTGCTGTTTATCTTGTGGCCTTGTGAGCACAGGTAAACCATTGCATGGATGCAGACACCAGATGCTTCACGCTGTCCCATTTAGCCAGCTGTCAGCCCAGGCTGGAAATGTGCGAGACCTGAAGACAATGGGCAGAATCTTAACTTCCAAGGGAAGGTGGGTTTGGGTGCGTACTGACAATTAAATCCCCGAAAAGTGACATCAGGTCAGGATCCTGACATCATCCTACCCACTTCCGGGTTTCAGCCAGGTGGGTGTGCAGGTGAGCCTCAAATTCCACCATCCCACTGACTGGACCCACATCCAATGTACAATGATACAAAATAAAGAAAGTGCCATGCTTCAGTGAGTTTTAACTGTATTCCAACATTTCTAATCTCTAAGTCTTGGTGAAGGTCTCGCAGCTTTCTTTCTTACTGTCTGGCTTTGTATGTGTCTCTTGATCTACTGCGTTCACAGCCAGAAATAGATCAAAGACTGTTGAGCACAATGAGTGTGAGATGTAGTGCTGTTGTGAGAAACGCTATCGGCACTGGAGATCAAGGCGTAGAATCAGTCTGGGTAGAAATAAGAAATAGCAAGGGAAAGAAGTCACTGGTGGGAGTAATCTATAGGTTCCCAAACAGTAGTTCCGCAGTGGGGCACAGTATAAACCAGGAAATACTGGGAGCTTGTAAGAAAGGTACGGCAATAATCAAGGGTTATTTTAATATGCATATAGACTGGATTAGTCAAATTGGCAAGGGTAGCCTCGAGGGAGAGTTCATTGAATGTATTAGAGATTGTGTTTTGGAGCAATATGTTGTGGAACCAACCAGGGAGCAGGCTATTCTAGATTTGGTGTTGTGTAATGAGGTGGGATTAATTAATGATCTTATTGTTAAGGATCCTCAAGGGAAAAGTGATCATAGCATGCTAGAATTTCAAATTCAGTTTGAGCTTGAGAAGCTGGAGTCCCACAGTAGGGTTCTGGAGTTAAACGAAGGTATTTATATAGGCATGAGGACAGATTTGGCCCTAGTGGACTGGGCAGGAAGACTAAAAGGTAGGACAGTTGACAAGCAGTGGCAGATGTTTAAGGAGATATTCAATTTATCCCAACTAAAATATATTCCAGAGAGGAAGAAAGATTCTAGGAGGGGAAAAAACATCCATGGCTAAGCAAGGAAGTTAAGGGTAATGTAAAGACAAAAACTAAGGCATATCATATTGCAAAGGCCAGTGGCAGGCTGGAAGATGGGGAAACTTTTAAAAATCAACAAAGGGTTACTAAAAAAGTAATAAAAAGAGCAATGGTAAATTATGAAAGAAAACTAATGCAAAATATAAAAATGGATAGCAAAAGCTTCTATAAGTATATAAAAGGGAAGAGGGTAGCTAAAGTGAATGTTGGTCCATTGGAGGATGAGACTGGGGAGTTAATAGAAGGGAACACAGAAATGGCAGAGACTCTAAATCAGTATTTTGCTTCAGTTTTCACGGTGGAGGACACTACTACAATCCCAATAGTACCAGGTAATGCAGAGGTTATAGAAAGGGAGGAACTTAGAACAATCATCATCACAAGGGAAAAAGTACTGAGAAAACTATTGGGGTTGAAGGCAGACAAGTCCCCAGGGCCTAATGACCTACATCCTAGGGTCTTAAAGGAAGTGGCAGTGATGATAGTGGATCCATTGGTTATAATATTCCAAAATTCTCTGGATACAGGAAAGGTTCCAGTGGATTGGAAAAAAGCTAATGTAACGCCCTTATTCAAAAAGGGAGGGAGGTAGAAAGTAGGAAACTATAGACCAGTTGGTTTAACATCTGTCGTTGGGAAATTGTTAGAATCCATTATTAAGGAAGTAATAAAAGGACATTTAGAAAGTCAAAACACAATCCATCAGAGTCAGCATGGTTTTATGAAGGGTAAATCGTGTTTGACTAATTTGCTAGAGTTCTTTGAAGCTGTAACAAGCAAACTGGATAATGGGGATCCTGTAGATGTAGTTTATCTGGACTTCCAGAAGGCATTTGATAATGTGCCGCACAAAAGGTTAATACACAAGGTAATTTCACATGGGGTTGGGGCAATTTATTAGCTTTGATAGATGCAACTAGTGAGGTACCGCAGGGTTCGGTCCTCCGGCCCCAACTATTTACAATCTATATAAATGACTTGGATGCAGGGATAGAAGGTACTATAGCCAAATTTGCAGATGACACTAAAATAGGTGGGACAGTAAGTTGCAATAAAGAAATAAGAAATCTACAAATGGATATGGATAGATTAGATAAATGGGCCAAAATTTGGCAGATGGATTTTAACGTGGATAAGTGTGAGGTTATCCATTTTGGTCATGGTCGGAAGAATAGAAAGGCAAATTGTTATCTAAATGGAGAGAAACTTCAGAGTGCTTCGGTGCAGAGGGTGTCCTCGTGCATGAATCGCAGAAAACTAGTATGCAGGTACAGCAGGTGATAAGGAAGGCAAATGGGATTTTGGCATTTTTTGCAAAAGGAATAGAGTATAAAAGTGGGGAAGTGTTGCTGCAACTGTACACGGCATTGGTGAGACTGCACCCTGGAGTATTGCTTTAGTTTTGGTCCCCTTACTTGAGAAAGGATGTAGTTGCATTTGAGGCAGTTCAGAGGAGGTTCACTCGATTGATCCCAGAGATGGGGGGCTTGTCCTATGAAGAGAGATTGAGCAGTTTAGGCCTTTACTGTCTAGAGTTTAGAAGAATGAGAGGAGACCTAATTGAGGTATATAAGATGATTAAGGGGATTGACAAAGTAGACATAGAGAGGATGTTTCCTCTTGTGGGGCAATCTAGAACGAGAGGTCGTAGTTTTAGGATAAGGGGTAGCAGATTTAAAACAGAGGTGAGGAGAAATTACTTCTTTCGAAGGGTCATGAATCTGTGGAATTCACTACCCCAGAGTGCAGTGGATGCCGGGATGTTGAGTAAATTTCAGGAGGAGATAGACTGATTTTTAATTAGAAATGGGTTGAAGGGTTATGGAGAACGGGCAGGAAAGTGGAGTTGAGGCCAAGATGAGATCAGCCATGATCGTATTGAATGGCAGAGCAGGCTTGAGGGGCTGAATTACCTTCTCCTGCACCTAGTTCTTATGTTCTTATGTTTTCCAATTGCTGAGACAGGCTAACAAATTGTATGTTATTTAAAATCTACGGTGTAACTTATTAGTATCTTAAGTAACTATCGTCTTCAAGCCTTTTATTAAACTTCTGTGAACTTAACATGCTTTAAACCGCATTTAAAAATAACTTTTTTTCCCAAAACCTTTCTGTTAAAAAGTGATTAAAAGATCCCAATATGTGACAATTATTAAATAACATACTATTTCAGGTGCAGTGGCCAGTACTGAGGTCAAACAGAAACTTCAGGAGTTCCTGTTGAGCAAGTCAGCAAAAGAGTCTCCATCAAGTGGACAAAACCATTCCTTCCCTCAACATCCCAAGCACTGGTATAAGTAAGTATAATCATCCTACTCATAGTGTTTATATTTTTGCAGAAAAACTGCTACTTTGATTAAGTTGCCATGTTAGGAAATCAGATTATGTATTTTTTTTATTCTTTCATTGGATGTGGGCAGTGCTGGCAAGGCCAACATTTGTTGCCCATCCCTAATTACGCTTGAGAAGGTGGCGGTGAGCTGCCTTCTTGAACCGCAGGATGCCAACATTCCATGAAAGAATAAAAAAAATCCGAGACATACGTTCAGTTGCCTTTTAATTATAATTTTCATTGCTCTAAGTATGACCCATCAGACCAAAACAAAATGAGACAGAATCAGTAGCGGAGGGAGTCCCGTAGAATTGCGCCAGGAGGCGGAGGGCCTGTCGCCAAGCGTTTTTGGCAGCTGCAGGATTGACCGGCGATGGCCTTTCCACCCAGAGGCTAATTGAGACCCTCAAGTGGCCTATTAGCGGCCACTTAAGGGCCTCTTTCCCCACCGCCGCTGGGACTTAACTTGCGGTGTGCACAAGGGGAGGTCACCCAGTAATATGAGGTGCCCTCCCTGCCAGCTTTGGGGGGGTACCCTCGTCCATGGGCAATCTGTGACCCAAGGAGAATGCCTGCCGGGAAAAGCTCCATCTCCCTGGATACCCCTCCCCCTGCACAATACCCATTCTCCTACATCCCCCCTCGCCAGTGCCTTCCAGACTGATCCCGCATCACTTACCTGAGGTCTGGGGGTCTCCAGCACTGGGCCTCAGTCCAAGGCCTCTGCAGTGGTCACCGCTCCCAGTGCTGAGCTGCTGGCTCTATAATTGGCTGGCAGGATCCCTGTCTTTAAAGGGACAGGGATCACGGCACCATCCACTGATGTGCACAGGGGAGGCTTCGAAAGTCCGAGGTGGGGACCCCCCCCACCTTTTCAGCCCAGCGTCGGGAGCCCCATCAGCACCACAAAATCCAGCCCAAGACACTGGTCTCACTCGACTAGTTGATGTGAATTTCAAGAAGTTCTTTTAATGAAATGAAATATAAAAATCCACTATATAATGGAGTAATTGCAGCATCCCCAAACAAAGCAAAAAAGAGCTTGTATGTATATCGTGCCTTATTACATCTGTCAAGATGTCCCAAAATGTTTCACATACAGTGAATAACTCCGAAGTGCTGTGCAGTTGAATGTGGCAGTTATACTAAACATAGCAAATTCCCACAAACTGATATGAAATGAATCTTGAGTTAATCTGCTTTAGCTGATTGTTGAGAAATGTTGACCAGGAAAACTCTTTGTTCTTTGAATTTTGTCATGGAATCTTTAATATCTATTTGAACAGACAAACAGCATCTCTAGCAATGCAACATCCTTCAGTGTTGCAGTAAGATGCCCTCGGGGGCAATTTGAACCTACGATTTTAGGTTTAAAAAGTGAGTGTGCTATCAACTGAACCAGAATGGCACTTATTACCTATTCCAATATCTGAAGTGCACCCCTTCCACTAGCATCATTGTTGCCGTAGTGAAAATAAATATCCCTTATTGGTAATTAAAATGAATATAGCAGGCTAAGTGTCATAATGACTTTAGTATTGCTTTCTTCATCTGAATTATTAAACATAGTCAAAACTTAACTGAGTTACTTTCCTATCACATTGAGAGGAGTAACCATACAATAATTGGTGTTGTTTTTATCATCATCCTTTGCTTTGTGAAACGACAACACTTTTTTATGCTGTGACTGCCATCATGCTATATCGTCAAAATGAAATCACGTATTGCTATACTGCTGCATTCTGCAGAGACTGACTTGTTAAAGTGGCATTGCATAATAGTGTGTTGCACAAATGATGTGGTGTAGTCTGAAGTACAGGACAATCTGCTTGTACGTTTCTAGCTTTCTATATAAAATAGAATCATTGAATTATACAGCACAGAAGGAGGCCATTGAGTCCAGTGTGCCAGTGCTGGCTCTTTGAGAGAGCTGTCTAATTAGTCGCACTCCGCTGCTCCTTCCCCATAGCCCTGCAAACTTTTCCCCTTCAAGAATTCAATTCCTTTTCAAAAGTTATTATTGAACCTGCTTCTGGCACCCTTTTAGGCAGTGTATTCCCGAATATAACAGTTTTCTTCACGTCTTTCTTGTCTTTCCTTCTGTTGTGTATCATTTTAATTTACTGATAGATTTCCCATGGCTTTGCTGACAGGAAAAAAAGTTTGTTTCTTCCTGTAACTGTCTGTGTTCCATTTGCTAATTCTTCCAGTTACCTGTCTGTCTTCCTGTTTGCCTTCTATTTTTTCTGTGTTTGTCCATTTCTCTTACAGACTTTCTCTCTCTATGGCAGTAATTTTAACCTTCAAAAATGGGTGGGTTTGGCTGGGAAGTTAAAATATTAAACATTTCTAACCTGATCCAATCAGCGTCCAACTCGCCCACTTCTGGTTTTACCAGAGGCAGGACAGGAGACGGGTGACCCTTCTGTTCTCAGGAGAAGGGCCAGTCGGTAAAAGCTTTAAGGAGGCTGAGTCCCTCCATTATAACGTGATTTAACCCATGTTGGCCAGGATTCCCTGGGATTGGGATACCCGGCAGGTAAAAGAAAGTGAGACGGGCCAGATCAATAAGGTAAAGTGCATACTACAGCACTGCTTGTGGGCCAGGAGGATCAGGAGTGTTACCTTCAGCATCAACAAGCTACCAAGTAAACTGGCCCGCGATCTGTCTGAATTCCCATCCCCATGATTCCTGACCACTGATTTTGCCACAATCCCATTGCAACTACCAACCTTCCCCCCGACTGCAACCACTGACCCCGCACCGTAAACACTGACCCCTCCCCCAGAATTTTGTGCTCCCCCCAAATTTCCAGAAATGATGCCAAGAATGAAAGACTATAGAAGGAACTTGCACTTATATAGTGCCTCACCACATCTTTTGAACATTGCAAAGCCCTTTACAGCCAATGGGTTACTTTGAAGTTCAGTCACTGTTGCTACAGCTAGTTTGTGCACAGCAAGATCTCATCTTAAATGCTTGATCCAATAGTCTGTTTTTAGTGGCATTGGTTTTTATGGCTGGAATTTTACACCAGCCTCCAAAGAGCAGGGTGGGGAGCATAAAATGGAATGGGAGGCTCGGGGGGCCCTTCCCGGCCCGCTCTTGTCACCGCCACCATTTTACATGGGGTGGTAGTGGCGAAAACTGACCTGCCCGCCCCAGGCCAATCAAGGTCCTTAAGCAGCCGGTTAATGGCCACTTAAGGGCCTACACCCACCTTCACAGGAATTTTACCCTTGGCCGGTTGGGCGGCCCAGGCCTGAGAAAAGCCACCTGACCAAAGCAGGTGGCTTTCTGACGGCAAGGGGTGGGGTGTCCCTCATGATCATGCACCCTGTGCCTGACAGAGGGCTGCCTCTGATGCCCCAACCACCTCCAACACCCAACACGCCCCGTCCCCACAATCGACCAACCTTGCCTCGCCGAGGCCTGACCGATCACCCCTGGCAAGGTCTCAAAAAACTACCTTTTCCCGGGGCGTCCTTTGTCTTGTTGTCGAAACTGGGTTGCAGTCCCAGCAATGGCCACCGCTCCCAGTGGCGCTGCTGGGACTAAGAGCTGCCGGCTCACTGATTGTCCGGCAGCACCATTAGGCGGGACTTCCTACCTCAATAACAGCAAAATGCGGATTAGATCCCCAGGCCCGGCTGAGGCAGGTTTGCCACCGACTTTTCAGTCGGTGGACGGCTCCCGTCCATCGAGGGTAAAAGTCAGCCTAATGTCTCTTCAATCTTAACCCTCAAAAACATGTGGGTTGGGATCAGGTGAGATGTTAAAACTTGAAAGATCTCAAACTTGACCTGCCCACTTCTCATTTAACAGAGGCAGGACAAGGGGCTCAGGAAACCCGTTGGATCTTGTTCTCAGCCCGACATTGGCTTCCGTGGCGGGGGGGGGGGATCAGAGAGTCAGAGCAGCAGTGGCTGACACGGAACCCAATGCCAGGATTGCCAAGCCCAATCTTCCTGGTGCCGCGAGGCTCCGTGGTGGCACCTCCGCCTCTCTGTGATGGGACCCCACTTTAAATATTTAATATATCTCTCTGCATAAATTGAAATTTAATTCCCCGTGATCTTGCCTTCTGTTCCCAATCTTGAACATGTCGTATGACACTCGCATGCATTCACTTTCCCATCCAGGAGAAGCTGGCGCCACCAAGGTGGGGAAGGAGTCAACTCTGCATTATTTAGTGTATGGTGGAGGAAGGGGTCAGCTCTGCATTATTTAGTGTATGGTGGAGGAAGGGGTCAGCTCTGCATTATTTAGTGTATGGGGGGGAGGGTTCAGCTTTGCATTATTTAGTGTATGGGGGAAGGGTTCAGCTTTGCATTATTTAGTGTATGGTGGAGGAAGGGGTCAGCTCTGCATTATTTAGTGTATGGGGGGAAGGGGTCAGCTTTGTATTATTTAGTGTATGGTGGAGGAAGGGGTCAGCTCTGCATTATTTAGTGTATGGGGGGAAGGGGTCAGCTTTGTATTATTTAGTGTATAGTGGAGGAAGGGGTCAGCTTTGCATTCTTTAGTGTATGGGGGGAAGGGGTCAGCTTTGCATTATTTCGAACTGTTTGCAGGGCTGGCAGCCTTTTAAAAATGGCGTCAGCACCTGCTCCGATCAGGTGATGCCGTGAACGGCATTGCCAATGCTGCCCCGCCACGTGATTTGGGGGGTTGGGTGTTGGCCACTGTCAATATATTAATTGTCCGTCCACTGTGAAATCTCAGCAGCGCGGCTCCCATGTGGGGTGGCCGCCATTTTCTGCGCCTACAGCCGCTTTCAGCGGCGGGACAACAAAATCCAGGAGGTAACAAAACCTAGTCCCCCTAGCTACCCTCCATACAAACCCACCAGCCCCACCCCCAACAACCAGTTCAGTGATGGGATCCTGGGATCCTCCCCAGGGTCAGGGAGCGAATCATCCCCCCATCCCTGTTTAGGGAACGGCCATCTTCCCTGGGGTTGCACACATCTCTGAGTTGGGGATTGGACTTCCTCTTGCCTGGGTTTTTTTTTTCATTGGAATAGAAAAGATTAAGGGGGATCTAATCATTACCAAGTAGTCATAAACTCAGAATGAAAGTGGAAGTTAGAATTTTTTCACAGAGGCTATTTGAATAATTTACCACAAGTGGCTATTGAGACAGAACCTAAAATATGGGAAATAATTCTCTGCGATGATTTCTGAACTTTGAGATGATTCTGAACCAACACTGAACCTCTCAAAAACTTTGTACAGGGGAGTTTCTTCAGTGGGATAGGAATGACACAAAAATTGATTTTAGATTGAATAGCAAGTTTGAATGTGATTTTGGAAAGTTGGAAAAGGGTTGCACATATTTTTCAGTTGGACTACCATCTGCTTAATACAGTTGGAATGTCAAAAAGTAGGAGGGAAACAGCAAATACTCATGGAATAGAGCAGAAGGTAATGGGAAAGGAAATGTGGGACAGGTCTAATTCATGATAATCCAACGAGTGCAAAACAAAACTGAATGACATGGAAAAGGTCTCTTAAATTAAATGCAACACAGGCCTTCTGCAAAGATTGTGTTGCCATTTTATAGTATAGTCTGAATATGTTTGTTAATTTACTTCTCTTTGTTCCTGTGCCAGGGGGGCCCACCATGCTTCACTGGACCAGAGTTCACCACCACAGAGTAGAGCTTCTCCTTCATATAAGCAACCATTACCGGGAGTTATTGACACAAAGGATGATTTCCCCCTACGAAAAACTGGTGAGACAAATATGCACGTTTACTACTTTAGTTGTGAAATCCTTTTGGACCTTCAATGACTTAATAAGGATGACCCATTTTGTTTTGTCTCAGGATATAGTACGAATCACTGAATGACTCTGCTTGTATTGATAAATTTATATACACACATTTAATCGAATATGTAAAGTAAAGCTTTTTGTGATCTTTTGATATTTAGCTTGACCGTTTGATGTCAACTTTTACCTTGAGAGTCAGTTTTTTTTTAAATCAAAAAATCTATTCAGACCAGGAATAGGACATGCTGGAAACTCTCAGCAGGCCTGACAGCATTTGTAAAGGGAGCAGACAAGACTTTCCGGGTATTGACCATTTATCTGAGGAAGGATCCAGACCCAAAGCATCTTGCCTGTTCTGTCCACTGTTGCTGGCTGACCTGATTGTTTCTGATGGGTTTCTGTTTTTGTTTCTGATTTCCAGCATCTACAGTATTTTGCTTTATAGTCTTAGCAGGAACTGCTCTTCAAGGAAAACTATTTTCTACTGGATTACCACATAATCCTATCAGTTATAAAGGGATATCCTGTTCTCTTAGTGATTGTTCACAGTTGTATTTTCTTTTTATGTTTTATGCTTTAAAACTGATGATGAAGGGGCAGCCTGGAATGGATATTTTGTATACCATTCCCCTTTAAGTGGCATCAGGGATAAGTTAGTGCTCTAAGGGCATGATGTCACATGACAGGAAGTTTTATTAAAAATAACTTCCCTCAGACAGCCTTTAACCAGCATCTGGCACAGCAGCAAATACAAGTAGCTCCCTTTTTAGCATCGTAGGATTATGGACAGTTTAGTTTAATGTACTTCTTTAACATGAGTTCACATTTACACTAATATTCTGTAGCTGCAATGCATCACTCTTAAGCCAATTTTAATGAAGAGTACACTAAGTGTTAAACAAATAAATAAATTGATTTCTAGTTCACCCAATTGTGCTACATGGTGTGGTCCGGAGTCACTTAGACTTAGAGTGTCTCAGGTTAAATCCCCAGTCTGTGTTAGTAGCTAATCTTAGGCTGGCAGCCTTGGCAATGTTACAATTGGCAAAAACAATCAGCCAGTGCTCCCTCTTCTGAACATTATCTAGAGACAGCACAGGAGAATGCATTTATAGTTTTGCTACATGTAGCACATGGAGGAAATCTTCCCTGCAGGTCAAAGACCAGGCTTTGGTTGTGATGAGTCCCATAGTCAACATTTACTAGCTGGGTTCATACATGAAGAATGGACCTATGGTCAAGTGCTGGTGATAGGCTGGCACCTGTAGAACTACAGTCAATGTGAGTCACCACCTTCAGGAGAAGAAGGAAGATTTGTGGAACACATTTTGACATCATTACCCAACTTAAATTGCACACTTGACACAGGATATAAAAAGCAAGATACAACCTTTGTAATACACTGTAGCTGAAGAAATCAGATTTCCTTATAAGTAACCTTTATCAGACTTTCTTTATATACAGTAGTAACCTTTATATATACTGAAGAATTTGCTTGGTTGCTGTAATTTTGCAAAGTGACATAATGAAGTTAGGGACAATGCTATAAGATAAACTGTAACCTCATTCTCCTTTGGTAAATGATTATCTTGTGTGTTATAACAGCTAATGGGGACAATTTTGACTTTGATAATGGCAATGAAAATCAGGAGAGTTGTGTAACAGGCAGCTGAATCAATATTGTCACTTTTATACTATTGCCCAAAGTCAAAATTACTCCCAATAAATACTGTAGTAACTCTGTCATAAGTATTTAAAATATAAATGAAAAAGATGAAGATCTAGTAACTTTTTGAAGGAAAGAATTTAAATTTATATAGCAGCATATCAAATCTCTTAAGACATATAAACATATTTCACATACAATTAATTGCACTGAAATGCAATATGTGCATATATTTAGGCAAATGTGGCAGCTATTTTATACATTGCAATGTCCCATAAATAGCAATGAGATTATTGGCCAGTTAATCTGTTTTGTTTTTAATGATGTTATTTGATGGCAGAATGATAGCCAGGATCTGTTCCCTGTTTTTCAAATGTTTAACAGCCACCTGAGCAACAGCCTCAAGCAGAGGCAGACCAGGTCTCAATTTAATGCCTCGTGCAAAGGATAGTACCTTTGACAAATGTATCTTTCCCATTAGTACACTGGAGTGTCCACTCAATTTCATGTACTCAAGTCCTCCTTACTCACCAAGCTGAGGTGGTGCTATAATGTGCTTTCTAGGATGAATGATTTCCTCAAGAATCTTTCTTAAAGTTCATAGAAAATTTTACATCTTAATGATCCAGGTTGGGGTCCTCACTTGCTGGGAATGGATTTTGGAAATATTGGAATATGAGACAAATAATTTTCTGACCATTCATTTAAATAATCAGAACATCATGTGCTGCATTTGCCCAGATTTCAGTGATGTGCTCTTGATGTACGAGGATTCAGTCATGTCTGAACAGAATAAAGTGATCATGAGGATTGTGTGCAACCACAGAGTGTCTTCATTTTAGTGGTAGTGCTTTGTAAGTTTATTGTATTACTATACAGCCAGCAATTATTAATGGAAAAAAACATTTAGGGCACCTTCCAGTCTGGTGGGTAATGAATCATCACATTTAAAAATGGAAATCTTTGTGTCATATAATAATTTTCTTTTGTTGCCAGTACTTAATCCAACAGCTTCTGTACTGCAAAAAATAAGCATTATAATATACCATGTTAAATGTGAGTTAGTAACTTTAAACAAACATTCACTATCAAGATACTAAGGGGGGGTAATTTAATCCCTCAAGAAAATGAGTGGATTTGGATAGGATGGGAAGTAAAAATATTTTAAATTTCATACCCAACCCCAACCCATCCATTTCTGGTTTTAATGGATGTGGATTGGAAAGCGTGCAACCTATCTTTTCTCAAGAGGTGGCTAGGTCACTGAAATATTTTAAGGACATTGCATGCCTCCATTTTAGCAGGTTTTTATTTAAAACTAATGTTGGCCAGGATTTCTGGGGCTTGGGAATCCCGTCACGTACAAGGAGGCAAGAAGGGTCTTATCTATAAAGTACGTGCATATACAGCACTGCTTGTGGGCCAAGAGAAGCAAGAGTATTTCCTCCAGGTCCAACAAGCTTACTTCTATACACACCATGATCTCTGACCTTCACCCTCTTCAACCACCCCCTGCAACCTCTAATACAGCCATCCCCATCTCTGACACCCCCCACCACCAAAGTTCAGAGTAAATATCAAGGCTGAAGACTAACTGGTCATTTTTTAAATCATGTGTTCATATTCTTTCTTTCTTTTCAGTGTTTGTTGTGGTATTAGTTCATCTCCACAGTTTCCCGTCACTTGTACTACCTCTTCACTTTCATACCCCTGTCCATGCACATTTTCGCTTCAGCCCAACATTCACGTACATGCACTTTACAGCAGGGATCACTGGATCATAATCAAGAAATAGAACCCTGGCTTAATTTTCACATCCCTATTCCAGGGTTACTGACACTGGGTTTTGTAGCCTACTGGCCTCCCTCCCACCCGCCCCCCCCCCACCAAAGTGAGATCAGAATGTTCAGCTAAACCCCATAACATTTGCTTTTAATTTGACGTGATATGTAAAACTGCATCTTAGAAGAACATACATGTATATAGTGACGTTATTTTGTTCGCAAACTGGCAGTACAAGAAATATAAAGCTTACTAGTAATGAGAAGTGATTACATAGATAATTCTATATGGTTTTTTTTATTCATGGGATATGAGCATCACTGGCTATGCCAGCATTTGTTGCCCATTCCTAATTGCCCTTGAGAAGCTGGTGGTGAGCTGCCTTCTTGAACCGCTGCAGTCCATGTGGTGTAGGTACACCCAGTGGAGAGTTTTCCCCGATTCCCATTGACTTCAGTTTTGCTAGGGCTCCTTGATGCCACACTGGGTCGAATGTTGCCTTGATATTAAGGGTGGTCACTCTCACCTCACCTCTGGAATTCAGCTCTTTTGTCCATGTTTGGACCAAGGCTGTAATGAGGTCTGGAGCCAAGTGACCCTGGTGGAACCCGAACTAAGCATTGGTAAGCAGGTCATTGCTAAGTAAGTACCGCTTGAAAGCACTGTCAATAACACCTTGCATCACTTTACTGATGATTGAGAGTAGACTGATGGGACAGTAATTGTGAGATTGGATTTGTCCTTCTTTCTGTGGACAATTCTGTGGACAACATAACTGGGCAATTTTCCACATTGCCGCGTAATGCCATTGTTGTAGCTGTACTGGAACAGCTTGGCTAGGGGTGCAGCTAGTTCTGGAGCACAAGGCTTCAGTACTACCTATGAGATGTTGTCACAGCCCATAGCTTTTGCTGTATCCAGTGCCTTCACCTGTTTCTTGATATTATGTGGGATGAATCGATTGGCTGAAGACTGACATCTGTGATGTTGAGGACCCCAGGAGGAGACCAAGATGGATCATCCACTCAGTACTTCTGGCTAAATATGGTTGCAAAAGTTTCAGCCTTGTCTTTTGCACTTACATGCTAGGGATCCCTATCATTGACCATGGGGATGTTTGTGGAGCCTCCTCCTTCGATTAGATGTTTAATTGTCCACCACCATTCATGACCGGAGATGAATATACCTATGACAAAGCATAAGAAATAATTGATGTTTTCACTATTTAAACTGAATTAATCCCACAACATTTCAAGCCCACGTTTAAAAAATATAAGGGTTTATTTTCCTCTCCCATCCTGGCCTTACTACCAGACAAGTGATGCACCCAAATTGCATTTCTCCTGCTGGGATTTTCTGTCTTGGACCATTAATATGGCCTGGGGACACCCCCATCACAGGCCAACCTCCAGCAAGGCCTAGTACTGATGGAAGGGGTTGGGAAGTTGAGGCATCGCTGCTGGCTTTCATCCATGCAAACGGTCAGTTTTTCGCCCTGTATATCAGTTTGTCTGTATTTCACAACAGAAATTCACTGGGGCTGGAGGTTGTCAACATGAATCATTGTGCAATATCCTGCTGTGATGTGGATCACTGACTTTTATGTATGTAAATGTTTATGTTCGGTAACCTAGCTGTTTTCAGTCTGCTTAGGTAGAAATAGTTCAGGTTCCTTTGTTCCCATGAAATAACTGGGGTGACAACTCACACTCCATGGGGAAATATCACGAGTAACGTTGATACTCAGTATCAACTCAGTACAAGAGATTGCAAAGTCCAAATTGGAGACAATGGGGGGTTGGTGTTTTCAATTTCATTCCAAACTGGGTGTGGTCATGGAGCAACTGTGCCTGAAGCCAGCATTGGGAGGACCCAATTATTTTCAGCTTCAGGCCTTGTTAACATAACTTGCGCGAGCTTAGTTTAGTTTAGTTTAGAGATACAACACTAAAACAGGCCCTTCGGCCCACCGAGTCTGTGCCGACCATTAACCACCCATTTATACGAATCCTACACTAATCCCATATTCCTGTCACATCCCCAACTGTCTCTATATATTTCACTACCACCTACCTATACTAGGGGGAATTTATAATGGCCAATTAACCTATCAATCTTATGTTCAGTAAGCACTAGTGAGCAATTCATAACACCAGGAAGTCCAATGGCTCCATGGGTGAGCCAAGTTGGATGAAATTAGTAAAAGGGAGAGGAAGGCGCCCTACACAGCAGCCTGCAGTGAGCTGCAGTATTTTTTCAATTCAGGAGAAAGATTATTGATCCCAAGCAAAGTCTATGTCTTTCTGTTGTGTGCTGTGCACCACATTTTCAGAAGGATGTTAAGGCAATAGAGAAGGTGCAGAAAAGATTCACAAGAATGGTTCCAGGGATGAGGAATTTATGTCACATGGATAGGTTGGGGAAGCTGGGTCTGTTCTCCGTGGAGAACAGAAGAATAAGAGGTGATTTGATAGAGGTGCTCATGAGGGGTCTGGACTGAGTAGATGGGGAGAAACTGTTCCCATTGTCTGAAGGATCCGGAACCGGAGGACACTGATTTAAGTTGATTGGCAAAAGAAGCAACAATGACATGAGGAAAAAACCTGTTTACACAGTGAGTGGTTAGGATCTGGAATGCACTGTCTGAAAGAATGGTGGAGGCAGATTCAACTGAGGCCTTCAAAAGAGAATCAGATAATTATCTGAAGATGACAAATTTGCAGGGCTAGGGGGAAAAAGCAGGGGAGTGGGACTAGGCGAGTTGCTCTTGCAGAGAGCCAACATGGACATGACGGATGGAATGGCTTCCTTCTGTCCTGTGACCATTTCTATAATTCTATTTCTATGATTCTATGATCTTACAAAGTGGGCTGAATTGAATGCCCTCTCCCCCACCGTCTACCACCCGTTTTTTTAACTCATGGATCGGATGCGGGTGTCGCTAGCAAGGCCAGCTTTATTGTCCATCCCTAATTGCCTTTGAGATAGTGGTGATAAACCCCTTCTTGTACCGCTGTAGTCCATGTGGTGCAGGTACATCCACAGTCCTGTTAGGGAGGGAGTTCTAGAATTTTGACAGTGAAGGAAAGGCAATATATTTCTGAGTCAGAGTGGTGTGTGACTTTGGAGGGGTAGCTTGCAGGTGGTGGTGGTTCCATGTGCCTGCTGGCTTTGTTGTTCTAAATGATAGAGGTTGCAGGTTTGGAAGGTGCTGTCGAAGGATCCTTGATGAGTAACTGCAGTGCATCCTGCAGATGGTGCACACTGTTGCCATAGTGTGCCAGTGTTAGAGAGGGTGAATGTTTAAGATGGTGGATGGAGTACTAATGAAGCAGATTGCTCTATCCTGCATGGTGTCAAGCCTGTTCAATATTATTGGAGTTGCATTCATCCAGGCCTGTGGGGAGTATTCCATCACACTCCTGACATGTGCCTTGTAGATGGTGGACAGGCTTTGAGGAATCTGGAGTTGAGTTGCTCATCACAGAATTCCGAGCCTCTGACCTGCTCTTGTAGCCACAGTATTTATGTATTTATTTATATTACCCGCCATAACTTTGCTGCCTGTGTTCTAGCTTGTTTCAAGTCCTATTCACCCATCACCTCTATGCTTGCTGACCTACATTGGCTCCCAAATTAAGCAATAGCTCAATTTAAAAATTCTTATCCTTGTTTTAAAAACCTTTTACGGCCTCTTCCCTCCCTACCTCTGTAACCTCCTCCAGCCCCACAACCCTCTGATATATCTTTGCTCCTCCAATTCTGACCTCTTGTTCATCTCCGATTTTAGTTGCTCCACCATTGTGGCTGTGCCTTCAGTTGCCGAGGACCAAAGCTTGGGAATTCCCTCCCTAATCCTGTCTGCCTCTCTACTTCACTTTTCTCCTTTCAGGCACTCCTTAAAACGTACCTCTTCGAGCAAACTTTTGGTCATCTGTCCTAATTTCTTCTTATGTGACTTGGTGTCACATTTTATTTGATAATGCTCTTGTGAAGTAACTTGGGACTTTTAACTATGTGTCAGGCAACCCCCCCCCACCTGCCAAGATTGAGGCACACATGATTTCACCACATGAACATTAAAACTTAAAATTGCAAGACCCTGACTGGAAGGACATTTGCATAGTCCTAGCAGTGTTGGAACAAAAGGGACCCAGTCATTGCTTCCCCAATACACAGAAGAAGTGGTCAGACCAGTTTTAGTCACATGATGAGTTGGCTGTTGAGATTTGAACTTCCAACAAAGGATTCGAACTGAGAAAACTCCTGGTTCCTGGTTTGATAAGACCTCTCTCCTGTCTGCCCTCATCTCACTTTCGCCAGCTTTGGAAACCATTGAAGACACGGAAACTCAAAGAGAGAAAAGGTCTCCGACGTGATCAAGGTTTAAAAGGAACACTGGGCCCCAATGAAACGCAAGACCATATCTTCAATCAAGAAATACAGCGAGCTCGAAGCACAGTAACAAGATATTGCCTCAAACTGTTCTACTTATCTTTTCTTCTGCTCTTTTCTGTCCCTATTTGCATGTGTGTATTGTGTGTGCATGGTAGCGTGGGCACGTTGTATATCAGTAGGCATTAACCATATTAGAGTTTCAGTTTAAGGTTTAATAAATTTCATCTTCTTTAAACCGAAGAAAGCCTGTTTGTGCTCATTCCTTTGCCGAGTAATTGGAAAGTTGTGAACGAGGATTCACAAAGGGGGAGCTCAAAACACAGTGTGTTTAAAATTAAACCCTGTTACAATAAGACCAGGTGAAGTTAGTAACAGACCCCTGGACACCTTTCTCACCTGGCTGTAACACATGTTAAAAGCACTATATAAATTCAAGCTGTTGTTGTAAAAAGGGAACCAAAGAACCATGAGTTGACCGACTAATTTGATAGCTGCTCTATTATTTTCATTGTCAAATTGATATAGAATGATGATAAAATGTTACCTTTGTATTTAGCCACGACTGTCAGTCAAATGCAGAATCAAAGGTATCAGGGTGGTCTCCCAGCAACCTGACTAGTAATTATCACACTTGCAGAAAAACGGAAAAAATGCTAGGGTCTTGCCTGCAAGCAGTCCCAGTGGGACAATTGTAAAGACCATGCTCTATTAATTGTAAGCAGGGAACAGCCTGCTGATCAATATGTGTTTCTATCACATGGGTAGACTTGGCATCTATTGCGCTTTATTAGTCAATATGGCGAACTGAGTCCTAAATGACATGTGCGTCTGCTTAATCTAATTATTTTGTTTTGACAGGGGCTGCCTACAGGTAATTGACATGAAGAGGGATGAATCATTTCCTTTTGGAATCTGCAAACCACTTTGTGTATTCCACACCTTCCACCATGCAGACACCATTTAAAAATGGCACAATACAATGGCATTTATATGTATAATTGCATTTATACAGCATCTTTAATGTAGTAAAGCATCCCAAGGAGCGCAGAAATCT
This sequence comes from Heterodontus francisci, assembly GCF_036365525.1. Taxonomy (NCBI): domain Eukaryota; kingdom Metazoa; phylum Chordata; class Chondrichthyes; order Heterodontiformes; family Heterodontidae; genus Heterodontus; species Heterodontus francisci. The sequence goes on along the minus strand of NC_090372.1, from coordinate 99,125,075 downwards.
CAGAGGGTTGTAGGGTTGGAGGAGGGTATAGAGATAGGGAGGGGCGAGGTCATGGAGGGATTTGAAAACAAGGGTAAGAATTTTAAAACTAAGGCATTGTTGGACTATGAGCCAGTGTAGGTCAGGTGTGATGGGTGAACAGGATTTGGTGTGAGTTAGGATTCTGTAATGTAGTGTAGTGGTGACTGCACCTTTAAAAAGACATACCTTTAAGAGACCAGGCCACTGATGCAACTGATGACATCATCAGACATATATAAGGAGGAGACACAATTTTGAGAGACACTCTCAGTACATGGCTTGTAAAGAGCATATATATACCAGTGAGGAAAGACCTGGACCTGAGATCATGTAATGTAGATAAGTAAGACAATAAATAGTGTTTTATATTGAATCTGAATGTAAAGCCTGCAGTTATTATTTAATGAAGACTTAAAATGCAGCATACCACTACAGATACTGGCAGCAGAGTTTTGGATGAGCTCAACTTTATATAGGGTGGAAGATGGGAGGCCAGCCAGGAGTCCATTGGTATAATCAAACTTAGAGGTAACAAAAGCATGGATGAGGATTACAGCAGCAATTGTGCTGAAGCCGGGGTGGAGTCTGGTGATGTTATGTGAAGGTGGAAGTAGGTGCTCTTGGTGATGGAGGGGATATGTAGTCGGAAGCTCACCTCAGGGTCAAATATGACATCAAGGTTGCAAACAGTTTGGTTCAGCCTCAGACATTTGTCAGGGAGAGGGATGGAGTCTGTGCTCAGGTGATGGCTTTTTTAACAGGTACTGAGGACAATGGCTTCGGCCTTCCCAGTAATTAGTTGGAGGAAATTTCTGCTTATTCAGTACTCGATGTCAGACAAGCAGTGTGACAAATCAGACAGTGGAAGGGGTCAAGAGAAGTTGTGTTGAAGTCGAGTCGGGAGTCTATATGTGGAAGCTGGTGTTATGTTTTTGGATGATATTGAGGTGCATCACGTAAATGAGAAATAGGAAGGGGGCCAAGGATAGATCCTTGGGGGCTCTAGATATAGTGATGCCAGAGAGGAAAGAGAAGCCATTGCAGGTGATTCTCTGACTATCACCGGAAAGATAAATTGATAGATAAATAGGCAAATTGATAAGACTGGATCTAGCTACAAATTATCAGTAAAGAATATATGTAAAGATAAGTTTGCCTATCCTGCACTCCCAGTGGGAAACTGTGCCCAAATGAACTGTATGCAAGAGAATTAGAGCTGCCACAAATTAGTGGCAGCTCCAACCTGTAATTCCTTCAAGAGCGGCTCATAAGCAAAATATTAATCAGCATTTTATTAAGGATAGTAAGCATAATAAGCATTTACCCCATAAAATAGAGATTCTCTGGATCCATCCGCGCTATGCTTATGTTGTAATAATACAGACGTGGAAGAACCTTCGAAGTTTGGAGCAGGGGCTTATTTGATCCATTGGGGTGAATAGTAGCCCCACAAAAACAGGTGGATTGGGGTTGAGTGAGTGAGTGAGATATAAAAAATGTTTAAATCTCAAATCTGACCCCATCCTACCTCCAACTCACCCATTTCCGGGTTTAATCGAGACAGAATGTGGGGCGGGAGGGGTTTAGGTTGCCATTGCCCTCCCAGGAGGCAAGTTGACCATTTAAATATAAAAATGAGGCTGGCAGCCTCAGATGTGACCTATTTTACAGCTTTAACCCTGACCACTGGGTTGCCCAGGCCTCAGAAAACCTGGCAGCTCAAGGGAGGGAAGGACATCTTTACGGAAAATGTAAGTGCCCTTACATCATTGCTTGTCAGCTAGGAGGAGCAGGAGTGCTTCCTCCGGCTCCCTAGGCTTACCTGCTTCCCTGATATTGACTTCCCCCACCATCAGACTGCCCAGTCCTGATCAGTGGATCAGTCCCCCACAGCTATAGGCTCCTTACCTGTGGCTGTGGCCTGTTCTGGAGTGCTTCCCATCTGACTGGAAGCCAAGCTTGTTGATCAAGCTGACTTTTGGGTAGGAAACCTGTGAACAAGAAATATGCATGCTTTGGAGTCAAATCTCCATGGCATGCAGGCAAACCTGGACCTTCGGGTTTCCTGGCCCCGAATCTGTCTCAGCTTTCAATGTTTTATCTCTTCTTCCCATAAATGATGCATTGGTATCTGCCTCAACTAGCCCTTGAATCAAATGCTTTAACAGCTTGCTGTGTAAAGACATTTCTCTCAATTCTCTCTCACCCTCTTAGTGACAATTTTAACTCTCCCACCAGAGGAAATAATCTTCCCTGCTCACTTTGAAATGATCCTTCATAATATTAAAATTAAATCTCCCCTTATTCTACTTTGTTCCAGTGGAAATAGTCCTAGTATCTCAAATATCTCCTCATAACTACAATTTCTCATCCCTCGTAACATTCTGGCGAATATACACTGTCTGTTCTGTCCAGCTTTTATGTCCTTTCTATTATGGGGCATCCCAATTGCACAGAATACTTTAATTGTAACCTAACCATCACCTGTACAAATTTATGATCAATTCTTTACTCTTCTACTCTATGTCTCATTTATAAAACCCAAAATATCATTGGCCTTTTTATGACTCTATCAACCTGGACTTGAACTTTCAAGAAATTATGTATATTCTTCCTGAGGTCAAATTTCCTGATCTGTGATTGATATATATATGTAACCTACTATTGTTCTGTTGGACTCTGTTCGTTGTGGTTGTTGGAGGTCAATCATCTCAGTCCCAGAACATCACTGCAGCAGTTACTCAGGGTAGTGTTATCGGCCCAACCATCTTCAGCTGCTTCATCAACGACCTTCCCTCCATCATAAGCTCAGAAGTGGGGATGATTGCTGATGATTGAACAATGTTCAGTACCATTCGCGGTTCCTCAGATAATTAAGCAGCTCACATCCATATGCAGCAAGACCTGGACAACATCCAGGCTTGGGCTGATAAGTGGCAAGTAACATTCGCGCCACACAAGTGCCAGGCAATGACCATCTCAAACCAGAGAATCTAACTATCTCTCCTTGATGTTCAATGGCATTACCATCGCTAAATCCCCCACAATCAACATCCTGGGGGTTACCATTGACCAGAAACTGAACTGGACGAGTCACATAAATGCTGTAGCTACAAGAGCAGGTCAGAGGCTGGGATATCTGCAGAAAGTAACTCACCTGCTATCTCCCAGTGCCTGTCCACCTTCTACAAGGCACAAGTCAGGCGTGTGATGGAATACTCTCCACTTGCCTGGATGGGTGCAGCTCCAACAACACTCAAGAAGCTCGACACCATCCAGGACAAAGCAGCCTGCTTGATTGGCACCCCAGTCACCACCTTCAACATTTACTCCCTCCACCATTGATGCACAGTGGCAGCAGTGTATACCATATACAAGATGCACTGCAGCAACTCACCAAGTCTCCTTCAACAGCACCTTCCAAATCCGCAACCTCTACCACCTGGAAGAACAGGGGTAGCAGATGCATGGGAACACCACCACCTGCAAGTTCCCCTCCAAGCCACACGCCATCCTGACTTGGAACTATGTCGCCAATCCTTCATTGTCACTGGGTCATAATCCTGGAACTCCCTTCTTAACAGCACTGTTGGTGTACCGACACCCCAAAGACTGTAACCGTTCGAGAAGGCAGCTCACCAGCACCTTCTCAAGGGCAATTAGGGATGGACAGTAAATATTGGCCTAGCCAGTGATGCCCACATCCTCTGAGCGAAAAAAAACTCCGGTTCTTCTAACCATGCAGATATCCCAATTTAAAAGCAAATTATTTTTCTATTTTGCAACTCTTTCAGAAACATAGCTATCCATTCAGTGCCACTCACATTGCATCAGTATCAGCCTGCATTAAGGTTAACAATATCCAGTTTTTGTATATCACGTGATTTCCACCAGTGGAACTCATAGTTTATTCATACAAACCAGATGGTCTCAGGCTCAACCCCTTGTCTGTGGATAGTTAGCTGAAGTTGGAGTGCTACAGTTGGTCTCAGTATCCCTGGGTTAGATTAGGACTATTAACCAAAGATTTTGGCCTGGATCTTAACAGGAGTGACTTATGTAGGCAGCGGAGGTAGAGTTTTGGATGGTAAACCTGGAAGTGTGGGCTTCCCTGCATAGTATGGAGTTTTAACTTGACAATGTGTTTCTGTTCACCTTGATGGGTTTCCCGCATGGAAGTCAGCCTGATTGACAGTCTTGGCTTCCAGTTAGGCAGGTAGGATTCCCGAGGCAGGCTGAAGGAGCAGGTAAGTTCAATCCCTGACCCTGGGGAGTGAGTGTTTTTGCTGGGGGTGGGGGGCGGCGGGGGAATTTGTCCTATACTAGAATGCGTGACGGTGGGGTCTGTTTCACAATTCCAATGGGGGAATGTTCAGTTTGCGGATGGGGGAGTCTGATTCCCAACCATGGAGATCTTTGTAGTGGGGGGGAGCCTGTGGACTTGGGGGAAGCACTCTGCTCCTCTTGGCCCACAAGAGGTACTGTAAAGATACTTACCTTCTTCCTGAAGCTGAGCTCACCTTCCTGAAGCTGATAGGTTTCCTGAGGCCTGGGAAACCCAGCCTTCCACTGTAAAACCTGCAAAGCAGGTTAAGTCAGAGCTGCCAGCCTCATTAAAATATTTAAATTGCGAACTTGCCTCCAGGGGAGCGGGTTGGCTTGCCCATCCCTTGTCTCACCTCTATGAAACCCGGAGTTTGGCGGGTTGTAGGCAAGTTGGGGTCAGGTAAGATTGTAAAAAATGTTAACATCTCACCCAACACCAATCCACCTGTTTTTGGGATTTAAAATTCACCTCTTGTGTTTCTGATCGCATTCCTTCAACTTCTTCCAGAAGTGCGAGATTATGGATTTTAGTTCAGGACATTGGTCATTATTGAATCGTTGTCCAATGCTCATTGTAGCTCAGGCACACCACTATTTTTTCCCCTTGTTTTTTCACCGATATTTTGAAGCAATTAAGCAACATATTGCTTCACTGCAGTTAGAATGGTGAAAGTGACAGGTTTAAGTGGTGTCGACCTTTTTATGTTTCACTCAAATATTAGTATTATACATATTTAAATGACATTTTAAATCAACACAATAGTCTTGAAAATGGATGATGACCATGCAGCCTGAGAGGCAACATTTGAAAATTGTTTTTTTAATAGTAATGTGATTACATTAAACTAATAGAGATTTGTTTTTCAATCTATGTGGCACTGTGATTTATGTAAAAAGATACTAGTACAATATGATGAGGACTGTGTCATCTTTTGGATTTCTCTCTTCCTCCCACCCCCAATGCCGCACAATCAATGTGGAGGGGATTACCTGGTGTTGGAAGAACAGTCAACTTCATTTACTACAAGCTTGTGAGGCTTGGAAAATCTTTCTGATTACATCTTAATTTTAGCAAGATTTTAACTCCCATCAGGGTCCTAAAGGCAAGTCCAGAGGGGACGATGGAAGTGTTTGTCTATAATGGGAGGTTCATGATAACAATTTGAAATAATGTATCTCCTAAACAATCAATGATACGATTGTCTGGTTGAAAAATTTGCTTCTGTAACACTTGGTTTTTCTGCAGTACAGGTGTCATTTTGTCTCTAAAACAGCGTCCGTGATGCGTATGCACTCTTGTGGTGTTAGCTGCATGGACATCATTTAGTGAGGGTGTTAGCGCACGCCCCGGAAGTATCTGCTGAAAGTATGCAGAGTAGGCAGATTGTGACGTCAGCCAGCATGTAATGCTGAATTGATGCCAGTGCTGCCATTTTGCAGCTCAATGTTCCAGTTAATGTTCTCTCTTAAACCTTGCACAGCTGAATATGCATTCAGTAGCAGGAGGACACCCCACCCACCATCACCTCTGCCCCCAATCAGTGCTAACTTTCAGGTTAGTTGCTGATTTATTTCTGCTGCCTCTTGCTGCGATTGTAGAGGTCTTTGGTGGTTTCCAGAATTGTTCAAACTTGTTGAAGTGTACAGGGAGCGGTGTGGCACGTGCTGAAGGACTTTGTCCTGACTTCAAGGATATTGCACAAATCACTTACTCCCAGAGTATGTTCAATAGTTGCATCCCTCTTGGATTACAGTATGACAGGGACAATAAGCAGAGGCAACACAGAGATGGTCAAGATGCTGGAAGAGGGAAGAGGGAGGAGGATGGGAAGTAGGGCTCTCAGCAGGAGGCCATATCCACCCAGGGTGCTCAGGGAACAATTGTCCTGCCTCAACTTCAGCAAGAAATAGTGTGTTAAAGTCTCCGTTTCACTAAGGACGTCCTCACTGAAATCTGACACCTGCATCTGCCACCACTGTAGCCACAGAACAAGACGAGATTGGCATTGCCAGTGGCTCTGAAGGTGTCTGTGGTTGTGAACTCTTCTGCATTAGGCTCTTTCCAGACTGGAGCATGCAATATTTGCAACATCTCCTAGTTTGCCATCCACTGATGTGCAAAAGAGGTCACTAAGGTTCTGTATTCCAAGAATACAGAATTCTGAATACATTCATTCTCTCTTGCCAGAGAGAAGCAGGCAGAGTGAGCTTGTGGCTTTGAGAGGATTGCAGACTTCCCCCTTATATATCTCTTTGTGGATGCAGCATGTTAACTCTGAGATGTACTGTAACCAAACACCCAACTGGTGTGTGATCATATGCACCATATCATGCAGACATGTCTTCATTCTGCGGCAGTCCGCTGTACCAGCTACATTTAAACCACCATGACAAACCAGAGGATGGCTACTGGGTGACCAGGGCTATCTGCTGACCACATGGCTCATGATTCCAGTGCGCAACCCACAAAGATGTGCGCAACATGTATACAATGAAAGCCATGCAGAACTCAGCAAATCATTTATCAAAATTCATTGTAGTCTGCTTTATGCTGCACAACCTTGCCATCATGAAGGCGCAGCCCTTGCCATCAGTAATACAGTGATCAGCTGAGGAGGAAGAGGAGGAAGCAACCAAAACAGCCCCTTTCTGGCTGGGCTGTCTGTGATCGACTCAGCTGTCTGCAGTACCAATGAATGCAAACTCAATTGCCCATTTACTCCACCTTCCCTCTTCTATTGACAATCACAGCATTGTCTTGGCCACAATGCAAAAATAAAAGCCATGGAACAAACATTTCAAACCCAAATTTATAAATCAAACCATGCCATATTGCATACAAAAGTCAACTAATCACCCTTGCGCATTCTTTTAGTGTCTGCCTTCTGTGTGCCTTTACCTATCCTAGTGCTCCTACGCAGTGCTACCCAATGGCTGCAGCATAGCTGTTGGAAGGCTGCTGACTTTCAGTGGGGGAGATGGCTTTGGAAGGTGATCTTGAGCAGCTCTGGGCCTAGAAAGACCAGCTTTGGACTGCACCACCTTGACATTTGTGGTAGCAGTCTGGGTTGGCTGGCTGAGAGGCAACAGCAAAGACACTGGCAGAGTGGCAGTGGTGGAAGGGTGAATGCTATCATCCTGAGAGAGACAGCAAGTTTGTGCTCCATGGAGGCACTGAGTATAAATTAAGAAATAATGGGGTATAAAAACAGAAGGTGCTGGAAATACTCAGCACGTCTGGAGGCATCTGTGGACAGAGTAACAGAGTTAATGTCTGTGACCTTTCATCAGAACTGGCAAAAGTAAGAAATGTAATGGGCTTTGAGCAAGTGAAAGGGGGGAGGGGGAAGTAGAACAAAAGGGAAGGTGTGTGATAGTGCAGAGGGCAGGAGAGATTAACGACAGAGATGTCACAGAACAAAAGGCAAAGGAAGTGCGAAATGTTGTAGGAAAAGACAAAATGTTAGTTCGGAGAGAGTGTTAATGGAAGAGCAATGAGCAGCTCTGTCCAAAAGCAAAAACATGAAAAACAGGTAAGACAGTTGAAGAAAATAAAATAAATAAACACATTTTAAAAATTAAAATATTAAAATGGTAGTCATGCACTGAAATTATTTAACTCAATGTTGAATCCAGAGGCCGCAGAGTGCCTAATCGGAAGATGTTTTTCAAGCTTATGTTGAGCTTCATTGGAACACTATAGCAGACCAAGGACTCAAATGTGGGCATGAGAGCAGGATGGTGAATTAAAATGAATTAAAATGAAGCCCAGGGTCATGCCTGGGGACTGAGTGGAGGTGTTCTGCAAAGCAGTCACCCAATTTGTCTTTGGTCTTCCCAATGTAGAGGTGACCGCATTGTGAGCTGTGAATACAGTAGATTAATTGAAAGTAGTACAAGTAAATTGCTGCTTCACTTGGAAGGAGTGTTTGGTGCCTTGGATGGTGAGGAGAGAGGAGGAGGAATTTAAATTCAATGAATCAATAAAAATCTGCAATTGAAAGCTAGTCTCAGTAATAGTGCCCTCAAACTATCGTTGATTGTGGTAAAAACCCATCTGGTTCACTAAGGTCCTTTCGAGAAGGAAATCTGCTATCCTTACCTGGTCTGGCCTACATGTGACTCCAGACCCACAGCAATGTGTTTGACTCTTAACTGCCCTCTGAAATGGTCTAGCAAACCACTCAGTTCAAGGGCAACTAGGGATGGGAAACAGATGCTGGTCTGCCAGCAATGCTCACAACCCATGAAAGAAATTTAAAAAAAAAGATAGAATTTCACCTTCAGTTTGAGGGTGAGAAATTTGGGTCTGAAACTAGTGTCTTAAACTTAAATACAAAGACAAAGATACAAAGACAGAGTTGAGAAAAAAGGTTAAAAGGTAAGATGGTATACAAGCAGTGGCAGACATTAAAGGAAATATATCTCAATAAAGATATATTTCATTGTGAAAGAAAGACTGTATGAGAAGGATGCACCAGATGTGGTGAACTAAGAATGGTGTCAAATTGAAAGAAAAGGTGTACAATGCTGCAAAGATTAGTGGTCAGCCAGAAGATCAGGAACATTTTAGAAACCAGCAAAGGATGGTTAAGAAAATAATAGATGGAGAAATTAGAATATGAGAATAAACTAGCAAGAAATATAAAATCAGATAGTAAAAGCTTCTACAAATATATAAAAAGGAAAAGAGTAGCTATAGTGTTAGCCCCTTAGAGGATGAGACTGGGGAATTCATAATGGGAAACAAGGAAATTGCAGAGACTTTGAACAAAGTATTTTGTATCTGTGTTCACAGTAGAAGACACAAAAGCATCGCAAGAATAGTAGAAAATCAGGAGGCAAAAGGGAGGGAGGAACTTAAAACAATCACTAACACTAAAGAAAAAGTTCTAGGAAAACTAATGAGACTAAAGGCTGACATGTCCCCTGGACCTGATGGTCAGCATCCTAGGGTCTTAAAAGAAGTGGCTGCAGAGATAGTGGAAGCATTGGTTGTAATCTTTCAAACTTCCCCAGATTCTGGAAAGGTCCCAGTGGATTGGAAAACTGCAAATGTAACACCTCTATTCAAGAAAGGAGGGAGGCAGAAAGTAGGAAACTATGGCCGGAATTTTACTTTTGTTGGACGGGAGTCGTCCACCGACTGAAAAGTTGGTGGTGATCATGGCTCCACATGGCCTGGAGATCCAGACCAATTTTACAGTCCCCAAGCCCTTAATTTGTCTGAGGCGGGACTTCCACCTAAATGAGGCAGGAAGTCCCACCTAATGGAGCTGCCTGGCAATCAGCGGGCTGGCAGCTCTTAGCCCCAGTCACAACACCGAGAGTAGTGGCCAATGCTGGGACAGCAACCCAGCATCAACAAGAAGAGGAAGGATGCCCTGGGAAAAGGTAAGTTTTTGGGGCCTCGCCGGGGGTGATCGATCGGCCCTTGGTGAGGTAAGGGTGGTTAATTGGGGGGATGGGGGTTTGTTGAATGTTGGGGGTGGTTGGGGCATCGGGGCGGCCCTCCATTGGGCACAGGGTGCCTAATCATGAAGGCCCGCCCCCCCCCCCCCCCCCCCAGGCCGTCAGAAAGCTGCCTACTTTTGTCAGGCAGCTTTTCTCAGTCCTGGACCACCTGACAGGCCAAGGGTAAAATCCATTAACTGGCCACTTAAGGGCCTTGATTGGCCTGGGGCAGGCAGGCTGGTTTTCCCCACCGCCCCCCTGCATAAACTGGGGGCAAAGACGGGAGTAGGTCGGGAAGGGCCCCCGAACCTCCCACGCCATTTTATGCCCCCCCTCCCCCTGTCACCAACCTGCTCTTTGGGGGGGCATAAAATTCCAGCCTATAGGTCAGTTAGCCTATCATCTGTCATTGGGAAAATGCTGGAATCCATTATTAATGAAGTAGTAGCAGGATATTTAGAAAATCATAATGTAATCAGGCAGAGTCAACATGGTTTTCTGAAAGGGAAATCATGTTTGATGAATTTATTAGAGTTCTTTGAGGATGTATCAAATAGGGTGGATAAAGGGGAACCAGTAGATGAAATGTATTTGGATTTGATAAAGTTAAAAGGTTACTACATAAGATAAGAGCTCATGGTGTTGGAAGTAATGTATTAGCATTGTCAGGCAAACCCCACCTGCCAGGACTGAGGCACACATTATTTCACCAAATGAACATTAAAACTTAAAATTGCAAGCCCTCACCAGAAAGACATTTCCATGGTAACAGACAATGTTGAAACAATGGGGCTACAGCAGTGGCTTCTCCAATACAGAAGTGGTCAGACCAGTTTTGGACACATGACAGACTGGCTGGAGTTTTTGAATTTGAACTTCCAACCAAGGAGGTTGAGGAGACTGTTCCATTTAAGGAGCTAGTCACATGACTAAGCTGCTGGGCAACTTAGGAGTTTGTTTTGAATTTGAACTCCCAACAAAGGTTTTTGAGGACAGAAAAAGCCGTGTGCTCATGGAGTAAACTGTTGTCCTGGAACTGAAGCAAGAATCATAGCCTCTCTTCCCATGGAACTGAATTTTGTGAAAACATGTGAAACTCAAAGACAGAAGGATTTGCCACATGAACAAAGTTTTAAGAAGATTACTGGGCCCCAACGAATCGCAAGACCATATCTTCAATCAAGGACTACAGCGAGCTCGAGAAACAGTAACAAGATATTGCCTCAAACTGTTCTACTTACCTTCTGCTCTTTTCTATTCCTATCTCCATGTTTATATCACGTGTGCATGCTAGCATGAGCACATCGTATATCTGTAGGAGTGAACCATATTAGAGTTTAAGTTTAAGGTTTTAATAAATTTCCTCTTTCTGCTTTAAACCAAAGAAGGTCTGTGTGTGCTCAGTTCTTTGCCTTATAATTGGAAACTGTGAACAAGAATTCACAAAGGGGAGCTCAAAACACAGTGTGTTTAAAATTAAACCCTGTTACAATAAGACCAGGTAAAAGACCCAAGGTCACATTGCTCACCTGGTCGTAACAACATGGATAATGGATTGGCTAACAAACAGGAAATAGAGTGTCGGGATATATGGGGCATTTTCAGGTTGGCAAACTGTAACTAGTGGAGTGCCACAGGGATCAGTGCTGGGGCCTCAACTATTTACAATCTATATTAATGACTGTGATGAAGGGGCCAAGTGTATTGAAGCCAAATTTGAGGATGACACAAAGATAGGTGGGAAAGGAAGTTGTGAGAAGAACACAAAGTGTCTCCAAAGAGATATAGATAGGTTTAGTAAGTGGGCAAAAATTTGGAAGATGGAATATAATGTATGAAATTGTGAGGTTGTCTGCTTTGATGGAAAGAAAAGAAAAGCAGAATATTATTTAAATTAAGAGACACTGTTGAATTCTGTGGTACAAAGGGATCTGGGTGTCCATGTATATGAATCCCAAAAAGTTAACATGCAGGTACAGTAAGTAATTAAGAAGGCAAATGGAATGTTGGCATTTATTGCAAGGGGGATGGAATATAAAAGGAAAGACTTGCTACAACTGTACAGGGCATTGGTGAGAGCGCACCCACAGTACTGTGTACAGTTTTTGTCTTCTTATATAAGGAGGGATATACTTGCATTGGAAGTCATCCCAAGCAGCTCTGTAACACAGGAGTCTGTGCTCTGTGGGCTGTTCCCAGGGACGCATACCGAGATAAACATCAACTGCTGCTGGAGGACTATCAGTTCGGTGAAAGACGCCCTTTGGTCTGCCCGAAACTTGCTGGTCTTCCAGCACAAAGAATTGTCCATGACCGAATGTTGCGGACTGGCACATTCCAAGGTCCAGGACTACGTGCTGAGGGATGCACTAATCCTAGGGGCAGCTGCGGCAAAGTGCTCAATGGGGAAAGACCACTGTGTAAGGTTCCCCCCACCAGGTGAACTGAGGGGCTGGATCCATGGAAAACCCCTCGAGCTGTAGCCAGAAAATATTTGTTTGCTGTAAAATGGACATGGCATGTCAAATGAAATGGAAGGGTTGTGAGGCAACTCACTCCTGTATTGAAGGAAACTGATCTCCTTTGCACTCTTTGTATTGTTTGACTTTGTGCTTTTTGGAACTGTTCTGTAATGTATTTTTTTACAGATTTTATGAATAAAGTATATTTTGGAAATTAAAAAAAACAGTTCAGAGAACGTTCACTAGGCTAATTCCAGGGATGAAGATGTTGTCTTATGAAGAATAGTTGAACAGGCTAGGCCTATACTCAATGGAGTTGAGAAGAATGAGGTGATCTTATTGAAATATTTAAGATTCTGAGTGGCTTGACAGGGTAGCTGCTGAGAGGATGTTTCCCCTCGTGGGGGAATCTATAACTAGGTGGCGCAGTTTCAATATAAGGGTCTCGCATTTAAGATGGAGCTGAGGAGGAATTATTTCTCTGAGGGTCGTTAATCTTTGGAATTCTCTTCTCCAGAGAGCAGTGGAGGCTAGGCCTAGTGGACTGCTATATGGCCTTACATGCTCCTTTGGCTACTAGCAACATCGCTAAAACGAGGAGCCCTCTCGTTCCCTTGGTGTGACATGGCTTCTCTCTCAGTGGATAAAACCAATTATCCAGCAGCCTGCAGTGCGTTGCTACAACTTCCCTTTTATAGGGACAGCATCTTTAAAAAGGGAAGGTTGCCTGGAAGACGTGATTTCTAAAGAACACTGTGTGACCCACCACCTCCCCCCACAACGCCCCCATCCCCACCCGGAATGTTCAGAGGACACCTGCACAGAAATTTCAGCTGCTGGGAAAGCGAGCGCACGCATGGAGGAAGCTCTTGTTGTGGTCGCAGATCAGTTGGACATTGAGGGAGTTGATGGATCTCAATGGCTGGTCGCTGGGTGCCTTGATGACCACATGGGTGCAATCCAGGAATCCAGTGATGGAGGCTAAACCTGATGCCCTCTGTGCCTGCATAGACCAATCTGTGTCCAAGTGGATGTAGACCCCTGGCCTGCTCAATATGGTATCCGTGACCTGCCTGATGGTGAGATGAGCTGGTGACTGCACGATGCCGCGTAGGGTACAGCTGATCCCTAGAATGCCCCGGTTGCAAAGAAATGCAGGGCAATGGTGATCTTGATGGCTGGTGGTCAGGGATGTCCGTGGGGACACAAGACCTCAGGACATTGTGGATCAAAGCACAAATGTCTGAGACCATCTGCCTGGATTGGTGCAGCTTCTTACGGCACTGGCGCTTTGTCATTTGCAGGTAGCTGACTCTTGGGCAGCAGCTTCTTCGTAGCGCCTTCTTCCCCCGCTATGATACTGTGGCTTGTTATCCAGCATCTGCTGAAGCTCATCCTGGCTGCTCTGTCCATTGTCAGAATAGCCTGTTCCCATCTGAACTCCCTCAGCTGGGCTTTGTGCATTCACTAGGCCTTCCCCTGCCAACCTCAGGTACCCCAGTGGGGCCAGTGGCTTCAAGTCCCTTTCCAGACTCTTACCACTCGGCACTGAGAAAAGCAAGTCTTTCAGTAATGGCTGCTCAGTGACATTTTTGGAGCTGCTGAGCTTTAATTTGTGCCTCTACGTTATGTTAATCACCTCTTCCCATAGCCCTCATGGCTCTCTGCATTGTTCACATCTCCTAAACCCTGCCATGGTCCAGACATGGCATTCTCCCCGTTCCCTTCCTTTAAAAATTCACAATTGCTGCTGACAAGCCTGTTAATGAGCTCCTCAATGAGTTCAACAGGCATGTAATTGGAGGCGTGCAGGGTTCCCATTCCCTCCCTCTCAATGTTCCTTTAAAAATGGTTTCGCATTCCGGAGGCGGCGGGACCCAATGCCGACATCCAAGAGCGCAATTTTTAAATTGCTCTTGCACATGTCCCTGCACCTGAAGGCTTAAAAAATCTGGCCCACCATTATTAATATTAGTTATCAACACAAATTCAGTGAATTTTACGAGTAGAATCAAGGTTCCTGCGCCTCCAGTTTTCTGACACAAATCCCTGCCTCCCACCCCACACCCACCCTTCCCTGTTTTTGGTTTTCCTTCTTTGCCTACTTGCTGGTATCCTCTTGTACAGCAGCTGTGGATGAGAAATCATACTCAACTGCAGGAGATCCAGCCTTTATGATAGTGTGGGAAAAAGACATTGAAGTGGATGACCAGCCATGATCATATTGAATGGTGGGGCAGGCTCGATGGGCTGAATGGCCTACTCCTGCTTCTATGTTCCTGTGTTCCTATGAGGTAAATCCAAAAACATTAGCGGATGTCATGTGGTCATCCATCATGTGATAAAACCATCGGAATAGCTCTAACCAGCATTGGCAATCCTCGTCTGAAGCCATACAGAGTCAATTCTAACTTGTTGCAATTGATATTATAGGGTGGTAAGCCTCAAAACAGGGACAATAAGCTTAAGGCCTTGCTGATGCTGATGCTGTACCTCCTCCCACATTTATAGGGGCTTACCACTGGCTGGCCAAAACAACTGCTTGTTTCAGGTTGTAGGCCTCTTTCAACATAGAAGTCATACGCAGGACTTTGATTGCCATTTTAAAACATTACTGATCAGAACATGCATCATGTACCCTTCGACCAGTTTTACTGGCCATAGAGTTGAAGAGGTCCCTGAACGGAATGATCTTCCTGTCACAGAACTAGCCCACTGGGCTGCCCAATCTTGCGGCAGCCTGAATCCGGTGCCCTTTGTGTCAAGCAGTTCGCCAGCTCTATTTGAGTGAGGCCTGGGCTTCAAAATGCCTCTGCTGTTTGTTTGCCAGAACCAGGGTTTCCTTGGCGGGGATGGCGGTGGGGGATTGGGGGGGGGTGGTGTGGTGCGGCAGTAGGGGGTGGTGGATCAGCTGCCTGCGTGCTTCATCAGTCAGCTCCCTCAGACGTTAATTTTGACCCTGTGATGTCATGAGTCTATTTAACCAACTGTGAACAGTACGAAACTGCAGCATATCCATAGACTTTGCCTAAAATTGAATGCTGAAGGTCTGGCATTTGAGAAGTGTAAAATCCTCATTGCTTCCTGCTATGCAAATTCCAATCTTTCCACCAAGTCTCAGCAGTAATCCTTCTTGCAAAGTTTCTCAATATGGTCTTATAATGGGTCAGATATAGACCAACAGCAAGATTATGCGCATATTGGACAAATGCCTGTTTGGATCTTAGTCTAGGACAATATTGTTATGAAGTATTTGTAAGTAGCAGTGGTATTTTCTTTCCTATATGTTCAGTTAAAGGAAGGCATCATGCTGCAACACTGTCCTTTAAATACTTTCTCAGTTCTGGTTACACTTTGCAGCTTTTAAAGTGCGCAGGCTTTTTCCAATTGTATATAATCTGTCAAATTAATACTGTACTGATAAATATTGTGCAAGTGAATAATAGAATAAAAATTACATGTTCCCTGAATTCTCTGAAAAAGTAACAGCACATTCTATACATATACTTTCAGTGTAAATTCAGTTGTTAAGGACTAATTAATAATTGTTCACTACATGTTATCTGAGTACATATTTACCGGAATGTGGTATATGTGCTTGATCACGACAGACCAGTAAGTTCTTGGTCATAATCAGGTTTGCACGTAACATGCCAGTAAGCAACAAATTGAAACTTGGTTTTAAAATAAGTGTCCATAGAGTTTACAAGGGGCTTGTTAATATCAAGTTTTCACAAAGTGGATTTACCAGTATGGCAGTCAGTTCAAGTTAAGTGTTTTGCTACATCTGTGCTTTCTTATCGGCTGAGTGTGTGATGCAGAACTGTGCTATAATGATGCGGGCAACATTAGGCAAGAGCTACATAAAAGGTTAAAGAAAAGACCAGAGCTGCTTAATTGTTTGCAGATGACTCCACAATGAAGCATATGAGTTTGTGATCAACACATTACTGAGTATTGTACACAGTAATAACAAGTGCCATAGTTTACATCACAGGTCACTCGAAAAGAAGAAGTGGGCTCTAACCCCTTGTCCTTGGACCGATAACCCCAATGGTCCTATGTCAGCTGACCTCTTGTCCTGAAGCTTTTCCAGGAAGAGCAACAGGAACAAGGATGACACATGCCAAGTGACCCTAAACTGGTGAGGTGACCATAATGCCATGCTTGGGCCCTGGGGACTACACAGAGCCTATGGCTTCTTCACGGGACCACTTCATGCTGACTTGTCACAGGAACACCCACAGTATTGACTAGACTCTTTGGCTGGACTTATGGGTGACCTTTAACACAAGGGCAGACTGCTTTCCTTTCCCCCCAGGCTAAAATTTGACCACCTCCAGAGTCATAGGACAACGCAGAGCTCGTGCACTAATTCTTATTAACCTAGTTAAATATTGAATACCATACTGAATGTAAAGAACCTTCTCATTATATACTGAAACAATGTGCACTCACAAGCCTCATTAAAATGTTTGATCCATTCTCAGAAAAGATATAGCTTACTGCCACACTGTTCCAAACAATAATAGTGACCAGCATTCCATTATTTATCAAACACAGGGAAACATTAATACAATCCTGATGACATCTCTGTTTTCTCAGTCAATGCACTATCAGAGTACGGCAATTGAGAGATGAATTAAAATTAGGCCTGGCAGTGACATTTGAATAATAATATTTGCACTGGTGATAACATATGTCACTGAAGTAGGTTTGAAGCAGAGTCACAATGATTACTGAGGCTGATTGGCGTGCAAGATTCCAGAATCACAATTTTAATCCTTTCCTGGATTTAATAATGCCAATTTGTATTGATGCAGCTGCAGTACTGTGCCATTGTTTTTTTCTGTAAGAGCAACATTTTCACATAAAAAGACTCAAATGCCGAAAGGGACAAAATTATAACAGCACATTGTCCCTTTAAAATATATTTTTTATGTTTTGTCCATCAATTCAGCAACGGTGTGGAACAATAATCCTTGTGGTTACTGCAGCTGTTCACCAACACCACCCCCCCCCTCCACCGCCTCCCCCCCCCCCCCCCCCCACTACCGAATCCCCCCAAAGAACAATGAGGTTTGGGTGATGTTAAACAGGGTATGATGTGCGTGCAATTTTTGTGTCACTTGTTGCTATGGCACCAACAAATGAAATGGAGCCTATATATTGTTTTCTCCAGGAACAAAAAATCTTGTATTTATGCTCCTGATATACCAGACAGTTACATCTAATTTAGATTGTCTGTGATCAAAGTGGCTGAGTATTTTTAGCAAGGCATCAACAAACTGAGAATCTGAGTCAGAAGGTCAATATTATTCTGTCTGTTGCTTCCCTTTCAAAGAAATAACAAACTGAAGGCATATGATGTTTGCAGTGAAGAATGAACTGCAAAATTCCATCAGTTCAAAAAGATAAACATGACCATCTTGAGATCAATAAATTTTTAGGCACTAAGGGAATCAAGGGATGTGCAGATAGGCTGGGAAAATGGATTTGACATAAAAGTTCAGCCACAATGGTACTGAATGGCAGAGTGGGCTCAAGGGGCCATATGGCCTACTCCTGCTCCTATTTTCTATGTCCTTATGTTCTTTAAATATTGGGCATTATTGGGGTTCAGATTCGAAATTTTGTTTATTAGCAAATTGCACAGTGATAGCTGTTTGAAAATATTGTGTACAATTCAATGACATCCCTTACCTGGTTGCTTTTTCTCCTGGCTTCATGTAGCCAGTAAACTGCATAGTGTGTAGCTTTCACAACTATCAATCTTAGCTGAGCCAGTCATCCTTTCTGATTACTCCATTAGTATTTATATTCCTAGATAACATCTTTTTAATTTGATAAATTATATTACAAAATATGGATTAAGAATGACAACTAATATCATGATATATCATGACATCTTACTCGATGAGCGTTGATATAATCTGAGGCATCAGAGACCTGATTACATTCAAGATTTCCACCTCCTCCCAACCCAGGCATAATCTGCCAATTTAGCTACATTTAAGGGTAATAGTTACAGCTAGCAATAAGAGTGGACAAACACATTTGTATGTCATTCTTCTGACTGTTGTTTCAATTTGGGTGTTAAGTGTGTTAACAGCTCCATGAAGAAAGGTCAGAGGAATGTCAGGGCGGCACAGTGGCACAGTGGTTAGCATCACAGCCTCACAGCTCCAGTAACCCGGGTTTGGTTCTGGGTACTGCCTGTGCGGAGTTTGCAAGTTCTCCCTGTGACTGCGTGGGTTTCCGCCGGGTGCTCCAATTTCCTCCCATAGCCAAAGACTTGCAGGTTGATAGGTAAATTGGCCATTGTAAATTGCCCCTAGTGTGGGTAGGTGGTAGGAGAATTGAGGGGATGTGGTAGGGAATATGGGATTAATGTAGGATTAGTATAAATGGGTGGTTGATGGTCAGCACAGACTCGGTGGGCTGAAGGGCCTGTTTCAGTGCTGTATCTCTGTATGATTATGAATGTTTTATAGTATAAAAATGTGCTATCACTAATAGTAGTTTCCACCCTTTGATTATATAGAAACTATCAAGCCTCAGTGCTTTGTGTCAGTGTGATGGCCCGTATATGGAAAGAACAGTTGCGTGGTGTCCACATTGGAAGTGATCATTTCTCACATAGCTTTTGAGCTAACAATAGTTTACATTTCTACAGTGTTCCGCATAAACAATGCTTTAGAGGGTATGTGACACAATTGGAGACTGACAGCAGATACAGGTTGAAATAGAGAATTTGGGCGAGGCGACGCAAGCAAGACTAAAATAAAAGTTTCTTAGGAGCTTTCAAGAGCAGGGAGGGAGGTGGTTTGGAAGAATCTTTAGAGAGTTTCAGAGAGCAGGAGCATAATGACAAGTGTGATGGCTAACAGTGGATTCGAGAGTGAGGATTGAATCAGTGTTGGCAGAACAAAGGGAGGTAGAAATTACCATCTTGAAATTAATTTGCTGGGGTGCTAGTTACTAGTGGAGTTCATTAAAGGTACCATAAATGGAAGTCTTTGTTGTTTTTGTTGAGTGAGGATATATTTTGAATGAGAGCAAAGAGAGCATTGGAGAGTTGAATGTCAAGGTTATAGAGTAATATTTTACTTTTTAAACATGGTTTACCCACTGTGGATGGAAATGGGATTTCTATCCCATTTCCTCCTCACTTTTCACAAATCTGGTATATTTCTCCCTTTTGTGCTGAAGCAAATAAGATTAATTTCATTGACCAAAGAGAAAGTTTTTAGTTAACAAGATGTTAGTGCTGAATGAAGTGCTGATGGATCTTGAGTTTTTTTTTGTTCAAGGATGAATTTGAGGTTCCCTCAGGTGTCAGTTATATATGTAGTCCACTGTGGAACTAAGTATTATAGAGAAAGAGGGTCCTAGTTTGGTCTTTGGTTTGTGATTAGCTGATCTTTGCTTCAGTATAGAGTTGCTACAATTGGACTCAACATCCCTGACTATAGAGGAGATAAATCATCCAATTGTGATCAGTACCCAGCAATTCCTTCTAGAAATATGTATGTTGGATGAGTCCTATTAGCAGAGTACCTACCCTCACTATCTGGGCTCCCACATGAAAAATGTGACTTGTGAAAGGTATGGGATAGTAGTTGACTCCCATGAACCATATCCTATCATGGACCAGTGACTTCAGGTGGGGCACTGAAGTAAGAAGAATTTTAATACTGAAAAAAACAATAATTATGACATAACTGTGATTGCTGTAATGAATTGGTATGAAGTTTAATAGATCTATGTGTTCCCAAATCTGGCAAGAGTCAGCCATTAGCAAAATTGAACAGTACTCTTGTCAGTTATTTTGTCCTGTTTTATTTTTATTTGCTGCAGATTTAGGAAACCTATTAACTACCATTAGGGATGGAATTAAAGAAAAGAAAAAGCCTAACGGGTTCTGAGTGGCTCATAACTATGTCATCAGTTACAAATGTTCTCTTTAATTTTCTCATGGGGAATTAGTAGAACCAAAAATGATGCCTCCTGTTGCCTTTTACTATTACAAATTATAATCATGCTAAACTTTTGCTTAATTTTACTGTGAAGAGAAGGAAGTAGCTTTTAAATCCTTTTTGCTTGATGTCTCATTGAATTACTGTGACACGCAATCATACATGTTAAACTAATCTACCATATGACAAAAGTATATTATGTATGGTAATTGGTGCGTAAAGTGGAAGGTAGGATTCCCAGAGCATACATGCTGAATACATTAATTTTATATTTTGGTAGGGGTTTGATTTAAAACTGTTAATCTGTTTCTCGTGCTTGTTTTATTCAATCCAACCCTGTGTCATCTTAACAGATGCAATAGTTAGATTTAAATGAACTTTGATCTCTTGCTTTTCATTTAATCTTTCATTCATCATAAAATTGGTTCTTCCTACCTAACGGTCCATAGATATGTGCTGTTGTTAGAATAATACCTGTACTGTAATTTATGACAAAATGGGAGGCAGAGGGTTCAGTCCAGCTTCATGGAAGTGTTGAGTAACATAGTGTTAGCCACTAATAAGAACAGAATGAGAGAACTCTACTGTTGAGAACATCCCACCCTCCAAGTTCAAAGATGAAGGTGGAGGGAGGGGAAACAATTTGCATCCAGGGGTGGCAAAATTTATATTGAAATAGACTAAATTATAGGACTCCAATGGCAGAATGGCTAGAATGTTATCGTCCCTCCTCTGGGACCTGGGTTTTGAACTAGCTCAGAATACCAGGGTGAAAATCTCTCAGTGACAGCGGTAATAATCTTGTGAAATGATCTGAGGCAATGCCACTTTACTTGTTAGTAATGGCAGGATCAGAGAACATGGTAACATGATAACTTGGTATTAAACTGGTAATCTCATTCAGAGATTCCCTAAGAATGACTTCAGCGAGAACTGGAAATATCACATTGGTGCAGTAGGTGGTGCTGTTCTGCGGTTCCGGTTATTACATATTGCAGAAGCAGAGTAGTTGGAGTTTTTCTTTGCATCTGGCTGTACTATACCTGACCCAGACCTTGGAGTGCTTGATGTTACCACTAGGTACAAGAATTGGAAAAGTATTTGAAAGGTATTCAAATTATGAGGTGAAATACATTCACGTAATATGCAATTTTAAATTATACAACAGTAGATAACACTTGCCACTTGTGATAAATGTAATGCATTTAGGTTGAAGATGTATTTGGATGACTGGGTTCAGTTTAAGTCTCTGCATTGATGAAAAGCTTCAGACACTGGAACTTTCAACTTCAGCAGATGTAAAACTGGTCGTGGCAGATCAGGCACAGTGTACAACAAGCTGCTGGTCGGCTGCCACCCAATTTACAACCTGCCGCTGTTCTAAGTCCTGCTTGAGATTTTTGATGGTGTCCAGAAAAGGGTTCAAGGCTAATTTCTAAATGTAGAGGGTTGAGTTATGAGGAAACATCGGCTGCTCTAAAATGTTACTCTCCTGAGAAGAGGAGGATCAGTGGAGGATTGGTAGAGGCCTTTAAAAGTTTCAGGGGAATGGAGAAATTAGATCCAAAAAAGTTCTATTGAAGAATTCAAGGAATGGAGACAAAGCTTAAAGTTAAGGGTGCAAGTGAAATAAAGGATTTTGAGCAATAATTTTTTCAGTTAGAGGATGATGGAAATGTGGAAATAGATTACCAGTGGAGATAGCTCTGAAAACTGGCATGTTTTAAAAAAGGACCAGATCAGATCCTTATATAAATTGGATTTAGGGCTCCAATTACAGCATGGAACCTGAAGGGCTGGCTCGATTATACCAATAGATTCCTGCCTAAAAATATTAGGTTACCAAATCCTGCTATGTGAAATGCTTTAATGCTTTAACCACAAACAATTGTAAATAGTGGTCCAATCTGGATTCTGGCTGCCTGAAATTCAGAATTGTCAGTTTTCATTTAGTTCTTGAGCTCAAATTAAGTATGTGAATTTGCGAGTGGGGAAGCCTTCTTTGAAAGTAAGGACCACCTAGCAGTAACTGCCTTTCATCTCCCAACATAATAAGCTTGAGAAAAATGGAGGCTGTTGTTGAGTTAAATATGTCCAGGTACACATTCACAGCACGATGTTGTTAAAAGTATATGGACATTCAAATTACAAAATTTGTCAATTCTTAGAGTAAATCATTCGGATTGATCTGGGTTTAAAAATCATTTAGTCCTGGTTACAATATCCTCTTTGCTCAAGTCCCTTATGTAATTTTATCTGAAACCCGTGATTAACTATGTTTTACTGATAGATGTTACACCCTTGCCAATTAACACATGTAGGTGGAAGTCACACCAACTTGAATTGGCAAGGTAGCCCTGATTTATCCATTCTGATTTTTTTGTATGATAAAAATCACGCTGAGGTCAATTATTTTAAACAAGACAATGTTGGATTTCAGGAAAATTTGGGGCAAAATCAGTCAGGTACAGCTCACCCCAAAACTACACAATTGCCATATTTCCACAGCTACCATATTGTCCAATGAAAAGTTTATACTTCAGGAGTGATGGGGCTGAAATTAGACTTAGGTACGGATGAAAAACAGGTGAAATTGCTTTTACGGCCCATTATACGATATTAATGGAACAGAAGATGGGGCAGAGTGTATAATGGGTGACCAATGCCTGTTTTGCAGCCCTGCCTGTGTCCAATTTCATCTGCATAATATTCACCACAGCATGAAATGTTGCAACTTTCACAAGACTGTCATAACTTTTAAAAACTCATATTGGGTGTATTTACACTACAGCGACGAAATTCAGCTCTGTGGCCCTGCTGGTGCCGGCATTATGGAAGCCCGAAACTCAAAAGGCTGGAACTTCCAGTCTGGCCTGTGCACCATACCCTAATTGTAAGGGTGCTGGTGTGTGTGCGCTGGAACCATGCAGAGTGGGTGGATCATGACCTCTAATGCAGATTTGTGGGCAGTCTCCCATTTTGGAGCACACTTAATCAATCCCAGCTAAATATGCGTTCAGCTGCATGAGGGAGCCCCCCCTCCACCCCACAATAGTGCTATTTAAAGGGCTAACTATCCAACTTCCAGGTGAGGTGCTTGTCAGTCCCTTTTCTGGTGCAGAGTAAGTGGACGTACTGTGAATGTTATTGGAGGAGTTTTGCAAACTTTCTGGATTTGCACGGGAGTGGTGCTGGATTTTGACAAGGAGGTCAAACAAGTTGGAAGGCCTGTTAGTAATGGGGGCTACAGTTCTAGTTTGTTTTGGGCTGCAGCATGACTTGGAAATGGAGCACAGGCAACAGAGAGCAGAAGCTGTGCATAAAGGAAGAGAAGGGCTCTCTACAGAAGGCCCTACCCACTGAGAGACTTTAGAGAGCACTTTTTCTACCTTCACCTTAGCTAGGAGCAGTGTCTGAAGCGCCTACATTTCACCAAGTAGGTGGTGGTTGAACTGTGCTACTTCCAACAAGCTGACCTGCAGGGTGAGGATGGCACTATCAGTGGCCCTCAAGATCACTATGGCCCTAAATTTCTTTTTTTTTACTCGTTGATGGGATGTGAGCATCGCTGGCGAGACCAGCATTTATTGCCATCCCTAACTGGCCTTGAAAAGGTGGTGGTGAGCTGCCTTCTTGAACCACTGCAGTCCATGTGGGGTAGGTAAACCCACAGTGCTCTGAGGAGGGAGTTCCAGGATTTTGACCCAGCGACGGTGAAAGAAAGTCAATATAGTTCCAAGTCAGGATGATGTATGATTTGGAGGGGAACTTGCAGGTGGTGGTGTTCCCATGCTTCTGCTGCCCTTCTCCTTCTAGGTGGTAGAGGTCGCGGGTTTGGAAGTTGCTGTCTAAGGAGCCTTGGTGAGTTGCTGCAGTGCATCTTGTAGATGGTACACACTGCTGCCACTGTGTATCCGTGGTGGAGGGAGTGAATGTTTGTAGATGGGTTGCCAATCAAGCGGGCTGCTTTGTCCTGGATGGTGTCGAGCTTCTTGAGTGTTGTTGGAACTGCACCCATCCAGGCAAGTGGAGAGTATTCCATCACACTCCTGACATGTGCCTTGTAGATGGTGGACAGGCTTTGGGGAGTCAGGAGGTGAGTTACTCGCAGCTGGATTCCCAGCCTCTGACCTGCTTTTGTAACCATGGTATTTCATTGGCTACTGCAGTTCAGTTTCTGGTCAATGGTAACCCCCTAGGATGTTGATAGTGGGGGATTCAGTGGTCGTAATGGCATTGAATGTCAAGGGGAGATGGTTAGTTTCTCTCTTGTTGGAGATGATCATTGTCTGGCACTTGTGTGGCACGAATGTTACTTGCCACTTATCAGCCCAAGCTTGGATATTGTCCAGGTCTTGTTGCATTTCTACACGGACTGCTTCAGTATCTGAGGAATCATGAAATGTGCAATCAACAGCGAACATCCCCACTTCTGACCTTATGATTGAAGGAAGATGAAGTAGCTGAAGATGGTTGGGCCTATGACACTACCCTGAGGAACTCTTGCAGTGATGTCTTGGAGCTGAGATGATTGACCTCTAACAACCACAACCATCTTCCTTTGCGCTAGGTATGACTCCAACCAGCGGAGAGTTTTCCTCCTGATTCCCAATTACTCCAGTTTTGCTCGGGCTCCTTGATGACATATTAGGTACACCAGTGAATCCTTCCATGTGGGAGCAGGTCGCATTAGCCACATTTCACAGTTTGCCATACATTGCTACATCACAGAGGTGACAGAGGCCCTGTAAAAAAAGAGAGGGGACTTCATTGTCTTCTCACTTACCAGAGAGAAGCAGGAAGGGAGAGCACGTAGATTTGCCAGGCTAGCGGGATTACCAATGGTGCAGAGTACAATCGACTGCATGCATGTGGCTCTGTAGGCCTCACATGTTAATGGAGAGAAGTTCCACAACCGCAAGGGCAGCCACTCCATTAACATGCAGTTGGTGTACGACCATGCCCAGAAGTCGCTGTCAGTGAATGCCCTCTATCCTGGCAGCAGCCATGAGGCATTCATCCTGTGCCAGTCAGCCATGACTATCATCTTTGTCTCACCACAAGGAACCAGAAGCTGGCTGCTAGGTGTCACGGGATCCTTGCTCTACATGTGGCTCATGACCCCCCTTTACTATCAACCATGCGAGGACAATGCGCCTATAATGACAGCAATGTAGTCATTAGATATATTGTGGAGCCTGAAACAACAGTTGCGCAACCTAGATCGCTTAGCTGGTGCCCTCCAGTACACACCAGAGCATGTTTCCAAGTCTTCAGTGTGCTTCACAATCCTGTTTTAATGAGGGCACAGCCCTTGCCACCAGGTCTTCAGAGGCCACCTCGATAGGAAGAGGAGGAAGAAAGGAGGCATCCAGGTTGCCTTCGCACAGCACAGGCTGTTTGCGAGCAGATAGTCAGACTCCGGTTGTCCTGAGATCTCATCCCCACATCACAGTTGCTCTGAAATTCCCCACTTTTCAATCCATCCACCACATGCCATCGCAGCATTCTGTTGGCCAAAATCCTGAAATAACAGCCACCAACGATAAACCAATCCATAACAAATTTATCCAATACCACTTCCTATAATACATGTAACTGAACTATCCACATTTCTGCATTCCCTTAGTGTCTGCCTTTGCCTGTCCTAGTGTTCCTACGTAATGCGAACCCAGTGGCTGTGGCATGGCTGGTGGAAGGCTGCTGACTTTCAATAGCACTGGGCCTTGTGGGCCAGCTTCACCAGACTGATCCACCTTGTTGACTGGCTGAAAGGCAATAGCACAGCACTGGCGGAGTGGCAGTGATGAGAGCACAAATACTGTCATCCTGAGAGAAGACAGCAGGTTCATGCTCCACACAGCCACTGGCATTCCCTCGGGACACTCCTCAGCAATCTAAATAATCTGTTGGAGGACAGATTGCTAGACTGCTGTGACAGCCTGCAAGCCCCTTTGAACGCTGGTATCTGCAGCCATAATTGCAGCAGTCTGAGCCTGCATGGCAACAAGCATGGATCTCATGACCTCAATCTGAGCTTCCACTGCAGCACTGAGACATTGGGTGGCTTCTACCTATGCTGGAGTGGAAGGTGAGACGTTGGCCACCAGATGCTGCATCAATGGTGGATCTGCAAGTGCTGCCGCAGAATTGACCACCACTTTCATGCTAGAAAGGATGGGCTCCAAGCTCTGCACAAAGTCCTGCGCCTAGTTGGAGCCAGACACCTCCATGCTCCTTGACAGTGGTAAGAGGCTCTGTGACAGGCCGAGCCACACATCAAGCATTTCTGTGTATGCTTATGAGCCTTTTCCTGTACCATGCCCTATCAAAGTCCTCATTTGAGTCCTCTGCAGCAGTACCATCTGCAACTTTGATCTCCTGTGAACTGGGACATGAGCAATCCTTTCTCGTTGGCCGAACTGCAGCCCACTCATGCCCGCTGACTCACCACGTGCAGATCCCGACTCCATACTGTCCTCTAAAATACACTCAGTGCCAATATCTGAGCTGGTGGCTGCAAGTGTCAGATCAAGTGATGGTGCTTCTTCATCAGAGATCTAGTGTAGCTCTTGTCCTTCCTAATGAGGCTGCACTGACTGGCAGGCAGTAGTTTTTGGGTGTCTGAAAGCAGAAATATAAAAGGGGAGGGTTGGGGGAAGAGGGGTGGGGTGTAATGCAAGAGGTCCATGGTCACATCATCTGCAGCTTGTAATTCATGTCAGATAGCAGTATGAGGGTGAAGTGGGATTTGAGAATGTGCACAAGGCAGAAACATAGCAACATCCTGAATGTTCTTTGTGATGCTTAAATCAATGGTCTCAATCACAGCCAGCCCCATGATGCGGAGCACCGTCTCTTCCAGAGGGCTCAATCAGTGCAGATGTGCCTGTCCCTCACTGTTGTAGTCACTTACTTGACAAAAAGTAAATTGTATAAAAGCTGCTGCTCCCTGTAGTTATGTGCCAACATGTCCTGCAAGAAAGACAGAAGAGCGTCTTTGAATGTGTTGCACTGTGTTTGGTTGATGTGCCTGCCTTAGATGAATAGCTGGAGGTATGTGGAAGCAGCAAGAGGTGGGTGTGGGTCAGTGTATGAGAATGAGGTGGAATCTCTGAATGTTAGGCCTGTGTCCTGATTGCTGATGGCTGAGTGAAGGAGTTGTGGTGCGTTGAGCAGCACAAGAGGTGGTGGCATTGTCAGTAGGAACTGTCATTTGATGATGCATTCACTGACCTTGACCACCCGTGTGAAGTCATTGAACTTTTTCTGGCACTG
Source organism: Heterodontus francisci (assembly GCF_036365525.1). NCBI lineage: Eukaryota > Metazoa > Chordata > Chondrichthyes > Heterodontiformes > Heterodontidae > Heterodontus > Heterodontus francisci. The sequence goes on along the minus strand of NC_090372.1, from coordinate 99,097,555 downwards.
CAGCCAGGTCCTTGGGTTCAGATTCTGGGATTTGACCTCCTTGGTCACCTCCTCCCATTTCCTTCTCATGGTTTGCTTTTTGGGCCTTCTAGCCTCATGTGGAAACATGGCATCTCTCCTCCTTTTGAACTCCATTCCGAAAGCCTCCTGCACCACATTTAAAAACCTGGGAACCAGTTTCTGGCCTCTTGCTCCATTTTCTGTTTTGTACCTTCCATCCGAGCCTTACTGAGACTGTTTCAGCAACTGCTGTATCCTGAGTGCCATTTCCCTCTGAGAGGTGCAGGCTGCCTTTGAGGACCAGGCTAGTTGTGCGTCATGCTAGCCACACATGCTGCTGAATCCCCTGCTGAGCATGCAACCAGTCAGCAGCATGTTTTGTGCTGGGTTGTATGCTACAATCATGTAAATGAGCTGGCAGTGCAAAGTTTGCATGCTACTTGCCTCATCGGGAATGAATGCTGGGTAATTGCGCAGCTTGATCGCTGGACTGCAAGTGAGACTTATCAAACTTATTCCCCTATGAGTTTAGCATTGATGCTAAACAGTTTTGGCTTTATGCTAATGCAAAGCTTAGGTACTATAAATTGGGTTTAGGCCAACTCTAAAGTAAAATGGAGTGAATCTTATTCCAGGAAATTTCACTCTGATTTATTCGAGCACTGGTCTGGCTTTGATTCTGCTTTCGTGCTATGGCCACATAACAACTGTAATGTTGGTATGAAGTGAAATTGATTTGCACTAATACCACCCGACCTTAAAAGAACCATCGTAGACATGCTTTACACCAATTATGTTATTACACATGTGCTTTCAAAATTATATCCTGATTGCTTTACCAGGATGACAGTGTTCCTTTAACATCTTTCTTCATGGCTATTGGTGACACAGGTGTAAAAATAATTTCGAACTATGTTTTGCAGTGGGATCATTTTGCCTTTTTGTTTTTGCTGCTTGACAGAATTGACGTACAAAGCAATGACATCTTTTACCACCAAATTCTACAGAAATATCAACAGCTTCCAAGAAGGTCATTTCCTGTTGCTCAGATTTCCAAGTATTTGCTTTTTGTCCACCAGATCACTGCCTGTTCACTGAGGCCCCCCTTCCCCTATTTCCTGTCTGTCCTCATTAAGTCTTCATTTGAAGTCAGTACATACCGAGTCCACACAAAGATAGCACTTGTTCTTTCAAATGTTATCAAACATACTGGATTGGCAGCTGTCATGTGCAAAAAAAACAAGCAATACTTGAATGAAGCTTGTCGACAATGTTTGTTTTACATAAACAGGCTCTTTTTGTAACTGTAAGGTATCAACTAATGACTTGAAGAAACTTTTTTGATATGAATATAACACTACATGGAGATGTATAATTAAAAAATTATGACCTTACTCTTTGTCATATAAGATTCTATAACTCCAATAAGATGTTGGAAAATCTAACAGACTAGTTTGATCTTTCAGAATCCTACATCTTCTGGGATTTTGGAATTGACATTCCCGTATGGGTTTGGAAAAATATAAGATTAGAGATACAGCACTGAAACAGGCCCTTCAGCCCACCGAGTCTGTGCCAAACATCAACCACCCATTTATACTAATCCTACACTAATCCCATATTCCTACCAAACATCCCCACCTGTCCCTATATTTCCCTACCACCTACCTATACTAGTGACAATTTATAATGGCCAATTTACCTATCAACCTGCAAGTCTTTTGGCTTGTGGGAGGAAACCGGAGCACCCAGAGAAAACCCACGCAGACACAGGGAGAACTTGCAAACTCCACACAGGCAGTACCCAGAATCGAACCCAGGTCCCTGGAGCTGTGAGGCTGCGGTGCTAACTACTGCACCACTGTGCTAGTTGAACTAGTTATACAATACACTGGTGTAATATTAAAGTTTTTATGTAAAATATAGATTGTCAATGACTGAAGTTCAAATATGGGTTTCTAATTCTATTTTCAGTATGTAATAGTGCAAGGTGTTATAAGTTAGCTTTCTTCCCAATACCTTTTACATATGCTCATGAAAAAAGTCAACTTTCATAGACAAGCCTAATTTTGCAAAAGGGAACTTAAACCGATAGTAGGCCCCTTATTTGCATTTACAAATGGCCAAATACCTGTTTCAGGCATGGGCCCTTGATACCTCTTCTTCTGCCTTTAATAATATGGCAGGCGGTACACTTCCAACACTGAATGCAGGTGCGTGTGTCTCTTGCCTTATCAGACCTTATCAAATGTGGCACCAACAAATTTCTAGGCCGCCGATTCTTAACAATCATTGCAACTGCGGTGTGTACTTTAAGCATTCCAATTCCTAAATCAAACTACAAGTTCCTATTAAAAGACAATATAGTTATTCTTATGAATTGAAACTAGATGAGTCTCAGGATCCAGCACACTGGGGAAATACAAAAGTCATTTTGTGACCCATTCTTTAATGTAACTAACACCAATGTTTCAGTGCCAATCCAGTCTCAAGCAGTCTGTCATTGACAAAAAAAATAAAGGTAGCATGTTGCATAGCAACGTGATAGGATTCCTGACCTAAGGTAGATCATTGTGAAAGTTGCAGTATTGGTGAGAGTGATGGGTGAGTGCACTGCCCAGTAACCAGCTACACATTTCACTGGCAGATGCTTACAAGCAGAATGACTTGCCAAATTTCTAGAGAATTTTGTTTCATCTTTTAGGGGTATATAACTTTTATGATGTCAGTTGTGTTAGCTGTGTCAGTGGCAGCTGTTGCTCAGTTGGTAGCTCTGAGTCATAAAGTTCTGGGTTGAGGTCCCATTCCATGACTTGAGCACAAAAATCAAGGCTGACACGCTAGTGCAGTACTGAGGGAGTACTGCACTGTCAGAGGTGCCATCAGAGGTGCAAGCACATCTGCTTGCTTGGGTGGATGTAAAAGATCCTATGGCACTGTTTTGAAGAAAAGCAGGAGAGTTATCTCTGGTGTCCTAGCCAATATTTATCCCTCAATCAACATCACAAAAGCAATTTATTTGGTCATTATCACATTGTTGTTTCTGAGAGTTTGCTGTGTGCAAATTGGCTGCCATGTTTCCTACATTACAACAGCGACTATACTTCAGAAGTACTTCATTGGCTGTAAAGTGCTTTGCGACGTCTTGTGGTCATGAAAAGCGCTATATAAATGCAAGTCTTGCTTTTTTTCTTTAATGGTGGTGTATTAATTTCTTCTCCATCAGTTCGGTGCTAGGACCCCAGCTATTCACAATATAATATCTCCAAATTTGCAAATGACAAAACTGGGTCGGATGATGAGTTGTGAGGAGGATACTGAGAGGCTTCAGGGTGATTTGGACAAGCTAAGTGAGTGGACAAATGCATGGCAGATGCAGTATAATGTGGATAAATGTGAGGTTATCCACTTTGGTAGCAAAAACAGGAAGGCAGATTATTATCTGAACGGCTCTAAACTGAGAGAGGGGAATATGCAAAGAGACCTGGGTGTTCTCGTAGACCAGTCGCTGAAGGTAAGCATACAGGTGCAACAGGCGGTAGAAAAGGCAAATGGTATGTTGGCCTTCATAGCGAAAGGATAGCAGGGATGTCTTGCTGCAATTATACAGGGCCTTGGTGAGGCCACACCTGGAATATTGTGTGCAGTTTTGGTCTCCTTATCTGAGGAAGAATGTTCTTGCTGTAGAGGGAGTGCAGCGAAGGTTTACCAGACTGATTCCTGGGATGGCAGGATTGACGTATGAGGAGAGATTGAGTCGGTTAGGATTATATTCGCTGGAGTTCAGAAGAGTGAGGGGGGATCTCATAGAGACCTATAAAATTCTAACAGGACTTGACAGGGTAGATGCAGGAAGGATGTTCCTGATGGTGGGGGAGTCCAGAACCAGGGGCCATAGTCTAAGGATATGGGGTAAACCTTTCAGGACTGAGATGAGGAGAAATTACTTCACCCAGTGAGTGGTGAGCCTGTGGAATTCACTACCACAGAAAGCATTGTATGTTTTTAAGAAGGAGCTATAGCTCTTGGGGCGAAAGGGATCAAAGAATAGGGGGAGAAAGCAGGAACAGGTTACTGAGTTGGATGATCAGCCATGATCATAATGAATGGTGGAACAAACTCGAAGGGCTGAATGGCCTACTCCTGCTCCTATTTTCTATGTTTCTCCTCTTTCTAATCTCTGTACGCCTCGTGTGGTTGAGAGATTGAGGTATTGCCCATACTGTAGTTGAAAATCTGTAACAGTAGCTCGTTGAAAATTCCCCCAGTTGGTAATTATATATTTTTCTCTTTGCTTAGTGCCTCCCTGCAGCAATGAGGTTGAGACCAAAATCTCAACAGATCAGAAAATTGAACTTGCATCTCATCAAGTTATGGTATGATGCACTGCTGCTCCAACACATCACACCTTAATGTATTCTCAGTTGTGTTTGATGTGGTGAGGGTGTGCACAGTCAAAAGAGTAATTAAGAATAGTGACACAGAGTATATTTTAAACATTTTATTTACAATAAAAGTGTGCCTGCTCCATCTGTAGATTAGAACATTTCTGTTAGTTGATGGTGCTCTTATGAGATGGGGATTGAAGTCCTTCTGTCGTTAGGAATCTTCTGCTTTCAAATAAGAATCAATGCTGATATGCAATGTAAATATAAGGCCTTGGCCACCTATTGTCAGCAGATAGCTAAGAAACAACAGTGATGGTATCCAATAGATCAAACCCACTGTGATTTTACAATATCAATATAAACAAGATTTTGTATGTGTATTTTAAATGAAGATTCTTGTAGTGATCATAATCATAGGTTAGTGTATCACTGGAGATTGCTGCTGTATCAGATTCTTTGTGGTTAGCGTTCCTGTTTCCATACAGCATGATGTTTTAAATAACACTCCAAAAAATTAGACCTCTGGTAGTACAGATAAAGTTGCCAATGGGGAATTGAACCCCAGTTGTCATTAGATTTTAATACATTACTCATTGTTTCCTGCATTTTAATTATAGTAGTGGGAATGTGACTCAACTATTTCTAATTCTTCTAATCAGAGTCTTCTGTGCTCACAGGTTTACTATATAATATATACTGTTGTTATAATTCCTTCTTTGTTCCTGGAAAATTTAAAGTTTTTCAGTGGATATGTAAGTGTAATTTCATTTGATGTACCTATATTACAATCTAGCTGCATCACAGTTTACAGGTAATGGGCTATTATCTTCTGTAAACAACCGATGAAATGATTTGCTCTAATTGTATAACCCACACATAATGGTGCAACACATTAGAAAGACAGTCACCAGCCCTGTGGCAGTGACAGAGAGATGCTCATTGCACTGAGCTGCTGGTTTCAGGTGTTGTACTGTAGGAAGTGCAGAGAGGAAGCCAGATGCCTTCCTGTACGTTGATGGAAAGTAACAATAAGCCTGATCTGCCTTGCCTTTTAACATCAAATGGCCTGACGATCCAATCATGCTCAACTAAATGCGAGCCATGGTCCAGCAAGATTGGGGAGAAAATGGAGGATTTTGTAACTACACAAAAATTACAAACCCAGCAGTTTTACATATTCATTTACTCATTATTTCAGCAATATATAATTAATAATAGCTCATTTTACATCTTTTAACATTCAAACACATCCTATGTCAGGTATCAACATATTTTATTTCCTTACTAAAATTTATAGGTAAATTATATAATTGAAGACTCATAGCTGCTGTGTTAAACCAAATGTTAGGATATATAGTGTATCAAATATAAATGATACTGTGAGCTGCCAGCTTTATATACAGATTTGAGAGTGTAGAATGAAGTCATATACAAACAATTCATAGCTGGAGAAACCAATCATAGTTGATATTATACCAACCAGAAGTGAGCACAGGGGGCTCTGACCAGAGGAATAACAACAACTACCACTTTCATTTATTTGGGGCCTTTAATGTAGAAATTTGTCCCAAGATGCTTCATAGAGACAAAAATGGACACTGAGCCAAGAAAGAGATGTTTAGAGGAGTGACCAAAAACTTGGTCAAAGAATGAGAACAGTTGGATATATTCACAGATAAGAAACAACACGGGATAATGAGTAATAAAAGGAAAAATAATGTGCAATTACTGGACACAATGGTGAGCAGATGAAGACTTACAAGGATGTATTTGGAGGGTATTTGTCTTTGATAGTGGAACATTTCCATGCTGGATTGAAGGATTATTGAGAATATGAATGTTATTTTTGTATATAAAAGGAAAGTAGCACTATCAATTTTGATCTGAAACATCAGGAACGAAGGGTATATTCTATCAATGCTGCTTACCATTTGAGAACTTGGATCAGGATCTTTTATGCTCTTATAATATCAAAGTAGAGATCTTTAGATGTTCATGATAGATGCTCAGCAGTGGAGGATGCTGTGAGATGTTTGCTGAGTGGTCACACTTGAGAATTTAAGCTAATTTGGTTCTTGAATTTAGCTTTGGAAAACTTTAATTCCTATGAGCTGGATTTTGTGTAGGAGGTGGGGCTCCCAGCACCGAGTGATCCTCTGGTCCTTTTCCATCAAAGTTTCACGATCCAGGATCCCCATCATTTCAAAGACAGAGATCTCGGCTCCATGAGCTGCCAGCCAATCAGAGGTCCGGCAGCTCAGCAGCATCGGCAGTGCCACCAGGAGCAGTGGTCACTGTCAGTACTGCAGAGGCCTTGGATCCAGGCCCAGCGCTGGAACTCTGGACCTCAGGACCTCAGGCAAGAAAGGTGGGGTCACCGAGGCCAGGCCAGTAGGCACTGGCGAAGTGGGGACAGGGGTGGTCATAAAGTTCAGGGGGAGGGGGTTCCTGGGAGGCACATTATTTCCCGGCTGGGGCCCTCTGTGGGGCACAGATGCCCAGGGAGGAGGGACCCCCCCCCCCCCAAACCCACAGGGAGGGTGCCTCATTTTACAAGGCACCCACGTTGCATGGCAGAGGTTTCCACTCCCACCCTGCAGTTAAATCCCAGCAGCGGGGGAAAGAGGCCCCTTAAGGGCTTCAATTGGCCTGTGGGCGGGAAGGCCATCGTCGACCTATCCCACCCTGGGAAGATCGCTTGGTGACGGGGTGGCGACGGGCCATCCACCCCCCACCACCTGTTGTGATTCTATGGCCACCTGCCTCTGACTCCACCTCAGGGGCCCATAAAATCCAGCCCTTTGTGTGCCTTTACGAACTTGTGCTTTGGTTAATCTGTACTTCTCCATATTCCAGTCTAAAAGACCATTCTTACTGAATTAACTAAATAAATAAAGTCAAGTGTGTTGCTATCATTACAAAATGATACAGAAACTCAGTTAAAAGGCCAGGACCAGAATCACTTCTGATGGATGCACATTGAGAACAATCACCTCAAAACGTTTTGACCTCTAATATCAAATACATGTCAAAAGGGCCCCTCACATCCCAAATCAATTAGTAGTGTTTAAGTGCAATGCCATCCATGTCATCAATATCCATGGATTGCTGGAAACTACAGGTTGTAATGTAGGCTGGCTTCTAAACTTTCTGAAATGAGGTATATGAAACTGTCCATGAAGACAGAGCTCACTCCTCCACATCTTCAAAGCATTATTGTGGTATTTGCACACAGTTAGCAGTGGGATGTGCAAAGTACAAGCCATTCTTCTGGCCTTTTGTGTTTTTATCCAAAACTTACATCAATAAGTTAGCATACAAAATGAATATGGTACAGGAATGTTGTGACATGAAAAAAGTTTGTCATATTTTTCTATTGTTTAAGGTCAGCCATAACATCCAGCAAAAGCATTCTTTTTACTTCATTAAGAGTAAATGTGATTGTAGCTTTCATCTGTCTCAACCTTTTTAATGAACAATTATGTATTGTCTAAGTGACATTTTGATTTTGTAATAATATTCATTCATTCATTGGTGTCTTCTTCCCAGAAGGTTGACTGCCATGGATCTCCATCCCTGTCTGTCCTGTACGGTCCTTACACATTCTGCATAGGTCAACTGCATCCAGTCCATTATATCTCATTCATTTTCTTCCCTGCTTCCCTCTCCTATGTTTTCCATCAATCTTTCCCTTCCAATAATTGTCTCTGTCTCCCTTCTGCTCTAATGATGTGACTGAAGTAATGTATCTTTCTCTGTTTGATGTTATGCACTAATTTCCTCTTTTCTCCAACCATCTCCTGCATTTCCTCATACGTTCTTCTGTTTGTGTAGGATATGCAGAACATTCTTTGATATGTCCACATCTCGAATGCATTCAGCTTATCAATAGTCTCTTTGTTTGTTTGCATGTCTGCAAGGCATATAACATAGATGATACATGTAGTTCTTTTCTTTTTTTCTTTTGGGCCTCCTTATCTCGAGAGACAATGGATACGCGCCTGGAGGTGGTCAGTGGTTTGTGAAGCAGCGCCTGGAGTGGCTATAAAGGCCAATTCTGGAGTGACAGGCTCTTCCACAGGTGCTGCAGAGAAATTTGTTTGTCGGGGCTGTTGCACAGTTGGCTCTCCCCTTGCGCCTCTGTCTTTTTTCCTGCCAACTACTAAGTCTCTTCGACTTGCCACAATTTAGCCCTGTCTTTATGGTCATGTAGTACTTCAGCAGTAATAATATAATTGGCCCCTATTTGGTTAGTGATTTGTTGGTTCCATTCACCCTAAACCTTGAGATCCTTTTCTTATCCGAGAGCTTTGAAATCATTTCTAAAACAGATTAGAAACTGTCTCCACAATTATCGCTGCCTGTATCCAGTTAAAGATATTCATTTTCAAGAACACAAGAATTAGGAGCAGGAGTACACCATTCGGCCCCTTGAACATTCTCCGCCATTTGTTAAGAGCATAGCTGATCTGATTGTGGCCTCAACTCCACTTTCCTGTCTACAGTCCATAACCCTTGATTTCCTTGTCGATCAAAAATCTATCTAACTCAGCCTTGAATATATTCAATGACCCAGCCTCCACTGCTCTCAGGAAGAGAATTCCAAAGACTAATGACCCTCTGAGAGAAGAAATTCCTCTTCATCTTAGTCTTAAATGGGAGACCCCTAACTTATAAACTGTGTCTCCTAGTTCTAGACTCCCCCACAAGGGGAAACATCCTCTCAGCATCCACCCTATCAAGTTTGCTCAGGATCCCATATGTTTCAATAAGATCACCTCTCATTGTTCTAAACTCCAATGGGTTAGGCCTGGCCTGTTCAACCTTTCCTCATAAGATAACCCCTTCATCCCAGGAACCAGTCGAGTGAACCTTCTCTGAACTGTTTCTAATGCAATTATATCCATTCTTAAGTAAGGAGACCAAAACTGTACATAGTACTCGAGATGCCGGCTAACTAAGGCCATGTACAGCTGTAGCAATACTTCCCAACTTTTATACTCGATTCCCCTTGCTATAAACACCAACATTCAATTTGCCTTCCTCATCACTTACTGTACCTGCATACTGGCTTAAAGGCAAGAGAGCTATCAACTGAGCCACAGGTAACACTTACTTGTCCAGTAAGTGATGATTATGTGGAACTTGCTACCACAGGGAGTCATTGAGGTGAATAGCATAGATGCATTTAAGGGGAAGCCAGGTAAGCATATGAGAGAGAAAGGAATAGAGATTTATGCTGGTAGCGTTAGATGATGAAGAATGGAAGAAGGCTTGAGTAGAACATAAACACCTTCATGGACTAGTTAGGCTGAATAGTCTGTTTCTTTGCTGTTCATCAGTCAGATTTTATGGAGCTGCTAGGAGAGTAGGAAGCAGGACCTTAAAGGTATTAATCTCCTGATTACTCCTAGTGTCATGCACTAGTGAGTACAGAAATTGGAGGATAGAGCAGATCAATGCATGGCTGGAGAGATGGTGCAGAAGGGAGAGCTTTCAATTTCTTGGACATTGGGACCACTTCTAGGGAAGGTAGGACCTATTCAGGCTGGACAGGCTGCAATTCAACAGAGCTAGGACCAAAGTCCTCGCAGGGTGGTTCACTAGTGCTGTTGGGGAGGGTTTAAAACAACTTTGCAGATAGATGACAACTAAGATGTAGCAATAGAAAGAAGACACAAGGTAACAAAGAATTGGGAGAGACAGATAGCAATAGAGTAATAAATAGTAAGGTATTAGGTGGGATCAGACTAAGAGTGAATGCACTAAGATCTAGATTAGGTTTATAGTCCATGTATGTAAATGCACAAAATGCGGTAAATAAAGTTGGTGAGCTTCAGGCGCAAATAGCCTCATGGGAATATGATGCTGTGGCGATAATGGAGATCTGGCTGAAAACAAGGCAGGACTGGCTACTAAATATTCCTGGATAAAAGGTGTTCAGGAAAGATAGGAAAGGTCCGTGTCAGCATGGATAAAAGAATTGGCTGAAGAAAAGAAAACAGCATGTCATGGTAAATGGTTGTTTTCCAGACTGGAGGATGTTAGACACTGGTGTTCCCCAAGGTTCAGTGATAGCACCATTGCTTGTTTTATATATATATATATATATATATATGACTTGGATATTGGAATACAGCGTAAAATTACAAAATTTGGTGATGATATGAAACTTGGAGGTGTGGCAGACAGTGAGGATGATACCAATCAACTGCAATAGGACATAGATAGGCTAGCAGAATGGGTGGATGAGTGTCAGATTGAATTTAATACAGAAAAATGTCAGGTGATGCATTTTGGAAAAATAGAATAAATGGTATAGCTCTAAAGAGTGTGCAGGGACAGAGGGACCTGGGGGCTCATGTGCACAGACCTTTGAAGGTGGCAGGACATATTGAGAGAGGAGTTAGCAAAGCATATGGGATCTTGGGCTTCATAATTAGAGATATTGAGTCCAAAATCAGGGAAGTTATGCTGAACCTTTATAAAGCTCTGTTTGGCCAGAGTATTGCGTCCAGTTTTGGTCACCACACTTTAGGAAGGGATGTGGGGGTCCTTGAGAGGGTGCAGGGGAGATTTACCAGAATGTTCTAGGGATGAGGGATTTTAGCCTCAAGGTTAGGTAGGAGAAGCTGGGGTTGTTCTCCTTGGACCAAAGGAGATTGTGGGGCAATTTGATAGAGGAATGTAAGATTAAGATTAAATAAGGTAGACAAAGAAAAGCTGTTCACATTAACTGATGATACAAGGACTAGAGAATGCAGATTTAAGGTTTTGGGCAGGAGATGCAGTGGGTATGTAAGGAAGAACCTTTTCACGCAGAGAGTGGTAACAAACTGGAAATCATTGCTTACGACTGTGGTGGAAGCAGAGACGATGAATGATTTCAATAGGTAATTAGATGGGCACTTGAGGGAAATAAACTTGCAGGGCTACAGGGATAGAACCGGGGAATGGGACAGACTGGATTGCTATACAAAGAACTGGCATGGCCTCAATGGTTTGAATGGCCTCCTTCTGTGCCATTATGACGCTATGGTTCTATGGCTTTATGAAAGAAAGGAGGAGGGGTGGCAACACAGGGAGTTGACATATAACTCTGACTCTTAACAGCTACCACACCTGGTTGGGGTCAATAGTGTGGTGGGTTGCTCAGGCTGAAACCCATCCTTGCCATTCTCTGAGCAAGATCGGTAGTTTTGTACCACCGTTTACCAAGATTAACGGCACCCACTAAGAACTGAGTCAAAAATTCCGGAAGGAACTTCATATAGAACCCTTTCAATTACAGAGGAGATAGTTTCATCCCCTCAATCTGCACTAGATTTGAAACCAACTCCAGAGGCAAAAGGAGTGTTCAAAAAATGAGAGTGTTGGGGGAGGGGGTAGATATGATAGCATAACTGTAATAAAATTTTGTTTCCGTACAGATAAGAGGTCCAGCAGCATATTATCAAAGGTTCTGGCAACAACCCAGAAATTAGGACAATATTGATCCGAAATCCTTGAGAATGCATATTTTAGTAGTAAAATCAATCACAAGCTGTCTGTTTTGGAAACTCAGGCTGGAATTTTACTGTGTAAAAACAGGAATCCTCCGAGGCGGCCGAGATGTAAAATGGCGGGCGATGACATCGGGACGGGTCCCTGACATCATGATGCCCAAACACCATTTTACGCCGGTCGGATGGTGGGTGAGATTGAGGCTCCGCTCGCCGTCCACTTAGAGTCAATTGACAGCCATTGAGATCATTAATAAACCAATTGACAGCCATTTTACATCAGCTGTCAGATTTTACGGCAGTAAAACGAGTCGAAGGACTTGTCAGGAACCCAGCAGCTTTAAAGGAATGGTAGGCAGTGTCTCTATGAAGGAGTTGTAGGTACTTTTTTTTTGATTCTTTGTTCATTGATATTTCTTTGCCTGACTTTGAATTTTGGGTAGTTTCTGCTGGTTCAGCAGGGTTCATCTGAGTGTTAGTCACTTCTGGTCGGGCCTCAGCAATATTGACTTATTGGGTGAAGGGGAGGGGGTTGTGAGTGCCTGTCCTTACAGCAGGATGGTAATACCTGAACTAATTGCATCTCTGGAACACTGCATCAATGGGAATTGTGCACTCTGGAGGCGGCTCATCTAATGAGGAGGACTACGCACCAAAGAGGGACAGGAGGGCAAATAGCCAGGGGAACCGACAACCTGCTGGTCCAGTGCAGCCTTGTAATGGGGAAGGGGGAGAAGGTGATAGAGTGGCCCAGGTGCAACTACCTGTTAGGAGACGAGCCCACCCAGCAGCCAGGGTCTTCTTTGAGACCACATTTGAGCTTTCGACAACTGTCAGAGCGCCAGTGCCGAAGAAGACTACACTTGTCATGGGAGACTGTCACATCTCTGCGTGAGATGCTGGCAGTGAAGGTCACTTCCAACTGCGTGGGTGGCCATCCAATGTCGGTCGCACTGAAGCTAACAGTAGCACTAAATTTCTATACATCAGAGGGATGAGCAGCTTCCAAAGGTCGCCTGAGCATTAGAGTCAGATCTCTCGAGGGACATGAATTGCCCTCAAACGAGGGACCCCCCCCCCCCCCCCACCTCCACCTCCTGACACCACCAGCAGGCCACCAGGTCTCAGTTAGCAATGTATCCACACAACGGCAGGTCCCTTCGTCCTCCACAAAATTGGAGGTGGGAAATGGCCCTTAAGTGGCCATTAATTGGGCCTCTATTGGCCTGGGAAGAGAAGGCAGTCCTTGGCCTTCCCTGGCCTGGACAAAATGGCAGGAGGGCAGGACAACGTTGGGAATGGCACCCCTTGCCATTTTGTTTGACCTTCCTCCTCCGTTTCCTTCTTTAAGGGCAAGATAAAATCCTGCCCATTAACTCTGATCTGCTCAGGTTTAATGGGCTTGGGTTGGATCATTAGAAACAAAACCAAAATAACTACACTAGGAACATAGGAATAGGAGTCGGCCAATCAGCTCCTTGAGCCTATTCTGCCATTCAATTAGATCATGGCTGATCTGTATCTTAACTCCATCTACCTGACTTGGTTCAGTAACCCTTAATACACTTGCCTATCAAACATCTATCAATCTCAGTTTTGAAATTTTCAATTAACCTAGCCTCAACAACTTTTTGGGAGAGACAGTTCCAGATTTCCACTATCCTTTGTGTGAAGAAGTGCCCCCTGACATCAAACCTAAACAGCCTAGCTCTAATTTTAAGGTTCTGGACCTCCCCACCCCCCCCACCACAGGAAATAGTTTCTCTTTATTCTATCAACTCCCTTTGATCCTCTTAACACTGTAATTAGACCATCCCTTAATCATCTATATTCAAGGGAGATCAAGCCTAGTCTATTCAACTTGTCCTCATAATATAACTCTTTTTGCCCCAGTATCATTCTGGTGAATGTGTGCTTCAGGTCCCCAAGGTTGCTTTGACTGTTCTCAGTTGCTTCACTCCATTTGTGAGATTCGAATGGATGGATCGTTTTTCAACTGGCACAGACATGATGGGCCAAGTGACCTCTTTCTGTGCCTTAAACTTTCTATGATTCTATTTCAGCCTGAGTGTAGTCTTAATGTGTTATGTGTGTTATGCTTCATTCCTCTCACTGCAATTATCAAAGAATCTTGCAAGTAGGAAATTAATTGATCTCAGTCTATTTTTCCTTCTCTTCCAGGAAAATGCTTGTAGAATATTATTCTTGCTTTCAAGTAGAGTAGCCCATACGTTTTTTCCCACAGAACAATTGCAGTGGCGAAATGCAGTGATGAATCCTTATTATTACTGCTGTAGTTGAAAAGCTGTTAAATCTTCTCTCTTGTGTGAGCAGAGTTGCAGAGTGCTTGACAGGAAGCGCTCTGTTTATGTGATTGATCTGAATTGCAACAAGGGATGAAGTTGTGGCCAAAAATAGAAACTAATTTATGCAGCTGTGTGTGAAATAGGATTGTGTATAATTCCAGCTTCTTTCAGCCTGCCCTGAAGAGCTCACAACAAGCCCAGAGGATTTGCATTACATTAGGCAACTGCTCTAATGGAAATCTCTTTACTGCTCAGCCGGACAGGGAGCTAATAAATAAAATGACCCTGAACAGAAAGCCAGTTTGTTTCCTCTTTTTTTCTGTCTTGATTGTTGATGGGGCTCAAGTATAAGTTTTTTTTTGATTAATGACAGTCCTTAAAACACCCAGAGGATGAATTCCATTTCCATTTGTTTTTTAAATTTCTTGAAATCTTACAGCACAGAAGGTGGCCATTCGGCCCACTGGGTCTGTGCCAGCTCTTTGAAATTAATCCCACTCCTACATGCTTTCCCCATATCCCTGAACACAGGCTGCTCAATTTCTTCCTTTTTTCTTTTCCGCTGTTCTGAAGGTTCTTTCTGAGGTACGGGTCAACAAGTATCACCAACCATTAAGTACCTCACTCAGTAGGAATTCTTCATGTCTGAGACGAAGCAGTTAGTGTCAGCAGTCTGCTCAATCATGGACAACATCAAGACTGATCTTGTCCTCACTCAAAATGCTTACTTACCAGTAGGATCAATGGATTGCAATTGGGAACGAGGACTCGGGCTTTTCTTCTCTCGGTCTTTGAGGGCAGGTGTACAGGCTTTAGTTATAGCACTGCTTCCTCCACTAAAATCATCCAACTCAACACTGACTGGTAATTCAATCTGGAACCTTTTGAACGATATGGACTGAACTTTATCAGCCCCCGGGTGATCGGAATGGAGGTGGGTGGGGGGGAGGGGGGGGTGGTGACCAAATAGTGGGGAGCCACGTGGGATGGCTCCCTGATGCATTCCTGCCACTGGGGAAGTTTGCAGTGGTGGGCTGTGAGGCAGATCGGCTTCCTGCTCCATGAAGGCATGCAGTCGTTTTTACATATTAAGGCTCCAATTAGGGGCCATTTTATGGGGCCACCGGCATTTTGCTGGCGGCAAGGCACTCCCCAGCTGCATGGGGATGCTGCCATCTTCATGGAGTTGGTCTCTTTACAGCAGTCCAGGGGGCAATCGGAGCCAGAGGCTCCATGGCCGACAAAAGGGGCTGCTGGTAGGAAAGGGAAACCCTGGCACCCCCACCCCCAACCCCACTTCCTGAGGGGCAAGTGGATAACCAGGGAAAGAGTAGGGCCCATTAGGGACCAAAGTGGCAATCTGTGTGTGGAGCCAGAGGACATAGGTGAAGTAATTGATTACTTTTCATCTGTGTTCACAATGGAGAAGGAGGATGTAGGTGTAGAGATCAGGGAGGGGGATTGTGATATACTTGAACATATTAGCATTGAAAGGGAGGAAGTATTAGCTATTTTAGTGGGCTTAAAAGTGGATAAATCCCCAGGCCCAGATGAGATGTCTCCCAGGCTGTTGTCTGAGGCAAGGGAGGAGATAACAGGGGCTCTGACACAAATTTTCAAATCCTCTCTGGCAACAGGAGAGGTACCAGAGGATTGGAGGACAGCGAATGTAGTACCATTATTCAAGAAGGGTAGCAGAGATAAACCAGGTAATTACAGGCCAGTGAGTCTAACATCAGTGGTAGGGAAACTATTGGAAAAAATTCTGTGGGACAGGATTAATCTTGGAGAAGCAGGGATTAATCAGGGATGGTCAGCATGGCTTTGTCAGGGGGAGATCATTGTCAAACAAACTTGATTGAGTTTTTCGAGGAGATGACTTGATGTGTACATGAGGGTAAAGCAGTTGATGTAGTTTACATGGACTTCAGTAAGGCTTTTGATGAAGTCCCGCATGGGAGATTGGTTAAGAAGGTCAGAGCCCATGGGGTCCAGGGCAATTTGGCAAATTGGATCCAAAATTGACTTGGTGGCAGGAGGCAGAGGGTGATGGTCGAGGGTTGTTTTTGCAAGTGGAAGCCTGTTACCAGTGGTGTACCACAGGGATCGGTGCTGGGACCCTTGCTGTTTGTCATGTACTTTAATGATTTCGATGTGAATATAGGAGTTCACAGATGACACGAAAATTGGTGGTGTGGTAAATAGTCAGGAGGAAAGCCTTAGATTACAGGACGATATAGATGGGCTGGTAAGATGGGTGGAGCAGTGACAAATGGAATTTAATCCTGAGAAGTGTGAGGTAATGCACTTTGGGAGGACTAACAAGGCAAGAGACTATACAATGGATGGTAGGACTCTAGGAAGTACAAAGGATCAGAGGGACCTTGGTGTACTTGTCCATGGATAACTGAAGGCAGCAGCACAGGTAGATAAGGTGGTTAGGAAGGCATATGGGATACTTGCCTTTATTTGCCAAGGCATTGAATATCAGAGCAGGGAGGTTATGATGAAGCTGTATAAAATGCTAGTTAGGCCACAGCTGGAGTACTGTGCACAGTTCTGGGCACCACACTAGAGGAAGGATGTGATTGCACTGGAGAGGGTGCAGATGAGGTTCACCAGGATGTTGCCTGGGCTGGAGCATTTCAGTTATGAAGAGAGACTAAAAAGACTAGGGTTGTTTCCTTAGAGCAGAGAAGGCTGAGGGGGGACATGATTGAGGTATACAAAATTGTGAGGGGCATTGATAGGTTAGATAAGAAGAAACTTTTTCCCTTGGCGGAGGGGTCAATAACCAGGGGGCATAGATTTAAGGTGAGGGGCAGGAGGTTTAGAGGGGATTTGATGAAACATTTTTTTAATCAGAGGGGATGGTTGGAATGTGGAACGCACTGCCTGAAGAGGTGGTAGAGGCAGGGACCCTCACAACTTTTAAGAAGTATTTAGATGAGCACTTGAAATGCCATAGCATACAAGGCTACGGGCCAAGTGATGGAAAATGGGATTAGAATAGTATGGCCGGCACAGACATGATGGGCTGAAGGGTCTGTTTCTGTGCTGTATGACTCTATGACTCTATGACCCACCAAGTGGTATGGCCTATTACCCTCGGCCTTCCTGAATTTAAATTTTTACTGTGGCCAAGTAAGGCCAAGTGCGCCTTCATCTTGTGGCATCCTGAAGATCTCCAACCTGCCTCAGCAGTGCCCTGCATTCCTGGTGCCATTGCTGAGGCTTCAGAGCTGCCAGCTCTTTGATTGGGTCGGCAGCATCAGGAGCCTGCCCGCTGTCTTTAATTGGATGGCAGGGAAGGGAAGGCCGGCTAATTAGGAATCCTCCTGTCGTAAAATCGCCGAGATGGTCCCGCTGTCGATAAACGCGGGCTTGGGACACGCCTTTCGCCCTCACGTCGGGGTCCCGAAGCCAGTGCTAAAATTCAGCCCTATGTCTCAGTACTACATCTCCACTGTTATGATCATAGGTGCCTTTGGACAGCAGGCCATTGTGGAGCTCTCTATTTTCTAAGTGTATTGGTGGATCACATTAATGTACCCCTTGAGGTTCATGTCCACTAGTGTTAATGTTCCAAGATGGCTTTGAATGTCTTGCTAATGAAGGCAATACCAGATAGCTCATTCAACTGCTCAAGCCATTGTTCTGGATGAGGGCTATTCAGACATGCGTCTCCCCCTCAATACCTTGGAATGTAAGGCGTTTCAATGCAAATTGCAGTGGCCATCTTAGCTGCTTTCTTTTCAAATTTTGAACTTAGGTTTCCAGCTTCCCTTTTTTAAAAGTTTAATTTAGGTTTACAACTGATGAATTAAAAATCATCATTCAGCATAGCACGTTTATGACAGTATGTAGAATTTGGTTTAAATAAAATTGAAGCTAAACCATTCCATTTTCAAGATCACTGCCTCTGTGTTCATTCCTTTAGCAGCACATGTTCTAATTTGTTGATTTCTGTCTGTCAGCCATGGGAATGAGAGCATTACATGGAAGACTGGATTCCCAATGCTAGATATGTGCACAATTGCATAATATTATCTTAAACACTACAATGCCACAAAGCTAAGTTTTCAGCTGGCCCACCAGTGAAGATTTTTAAAATAAAAATAAACAATGACACAGACTTCACTTGGAGTTGGAATGTTTCTTACAATGGTCATGGTGGAAGATATCACAGAATGCTGACAGGGGATATCAAGAAATCGTTAGCTAAATGCTGATGGTGCCTCGGGCACTGCATTAATCCTTAGAAAAGCTGCAATTCTACCCAAATCTATTTCATGCCCTTTGTTCAGCTGGACCTCAAACTAAATGCTATACTGAAAATGTTGGAGGGAGCAGCACCCAGTATATCTGTTATTCTGACTCATTTCCACTGTGAAAGACTATGCAATGCATTTTGTCGCTATGCAATATCATCACAAGGGGGAATTTTAACCTCCTTAAGACAGATGGGACAGTGTCTGATGGGTTAGTTAAATTCTTAAAAGGAGAGAAAACTGAGCTTGGCCCACCACAAAAACATCTACTTCCAGTTTAACCAGAGCAGATTGGGGGTCAGGTGAGTAATCTATTCTCAAGAGCCATGTCAGTAATTATAATATTTAACTGAGGCTGTGTGCCTCTCTTTTAAGCAGCCATGTGGATTTAACAGCTGCTGACTGGATTAACCCAGCGCCCAGGAAACCCAACAGCAGAAGGGAGACAAGAAATGTCAGGTCTAGCAGGTAAGTGCTTTTCAAGCACTGCTTGTGGGCCAGGAAATGTAGAAAACAAATTCAAACAAGGTGCTGCCATTGAATTTGGCAGGAGCTCTGCATTTCCCATATGTCCCAACTGCTAAAAGTTACCCCAACCCCTCCACACCTCCTGTAAATGCTGGGGCTAAGTTATCCAAAGAAGTATGATTTCGGCAGCAACTATTGCTAGCACCCATAGGATGATCACAATAACACATGTGGCCTTTTCTCCATGAATTCCATGACCAGAATTCTCTTGTTTGAGTATTCTTAACTAGATAGTTGCCAAATTGCACACGTAGAAAATCAGAATGGCAATAATAGCCTGGATGAGGAGTTCATCGAATGCTTTCAAGATAGTTTCATAGGGCAGCTCATTCCAGAACCAACAAGAGAGCAGGTATTGAGTAATGTGACAGGATTAATTAATGACCTCAGAGTAAAGGCATCTCTAGGTAACAGTGACCACAATATGATTGAATTTTACATCCAGTTTGAAAGAGAGAAGAGTGAGTATAAGACTAGTATTTTAATTTTAAATAAGGGCAACTATGTGGGCATGAAAGCTGAGCTAGCTGAAGTGAACTGGATTACTAGGCTAGGTGATAGATCAATAGAGAAGCAGTGGCAGACATGCAAGGGGATATTTCTGAATACTCGGTATGAATATATTCCTACTATAAAGAAAAATTCTAATGGGAGGATCCACCATCTGTGGTTAACAAAAACAGTTAAAGAAAGCATCAAACTTAAGAAAAAGGCATATCATTGCGCAAAGGTGAGTGGCAGGTCAGATGATTGGTCTGAGTAGAAAGAACAGCAGAGAATGACTAAAAGGTTAATCAGGAGAAAGAAATTAGAGTAGCTAGAAATGTAAAAACGGACAGCAAGAGCTTCTACAGGTATTTAAAAAGGAAAAGAGTAAGTAAAGTAAGCGTTGGTCCTCTGGAGAGTGAGAATGGGAAGTTAATAGTAGATAATAAGGAAATGACAAATTAAATAAACAAATATTTTCTTCTGTCTTCACTATGGAGGATACAAAAAACATTCCAGAGTAGCTGTAAATCAGGAGGTGGAAGGAAGAGAGGAACTTGTTGAAATTACAATCAGCAGGGAAGCAGTACTGACCAGACTGATGAAGCTCTGGGCTGACAAGTCCCCAGGTCCTGATGGGCTTCATCCTAGGGTCTTAAAAGAGGTGTATAATGAGGTAATAGATGCGTTGGTGTTAATTTTTCAAAATTCGCTAGATTCTGGAAAGGTTCCATCAGATTAGAAAATAGCAAATATAACCCCTCTATTCAAGAAGTGGGGGAGGCAGAAAACAGGTAACTATAGGCCAGTTAGCTGTCGTGGGGAAGGTGCTGGAATTGATCATTAAGGAGGCTATAGCTGGGCACTTAGAAAAACTCAAGGTAATCGGGAATAGTCAGCATGGCTTTGTGAAAGGGAGATCATGTTGAATCAATTTATTGGAGTTCTTGAAGGAGTAATATGTGCCGTGGATAAAGGGGAGCCCGTTGATGTACTGTACTTAGATTTCCAGAAGGCATTTGACAAGGTGCCACATAAAAGGTTATTGCGCAAAGTAGAAGCTTATAGTGCAGTGGGTAACATATTAGCATGGATAGAAGATTGGCTGGCTGGCAGAAAGCAGAGAGTGTGCATAAATGGGTCCTTTTTTGATTGGCAGAATGTGATGAATGGAATCCTGTGCTGGGGCCTTAACTTTTTACAATTTATATCAATGACTTAGATGAGGGGAATGATGGCATGGTAGCTAAATTTGCAAGTGACACAAAGATATGTAGGAAAATATGTTGTGAAGAAGACCTAAGGAGGTTGCAGATCGATATAGATAGGTTGAGTGGGCAAAAATCTGGCAGATGGAGTATAAAATGGGAAAATTTGAAGTTGTTTACTTTGCCAGGAAGAATAAAGAAGCAGAGTATTACTTAAACAGAGAACGACTGTAGAACTCTGAAGTGCAGAGGGATCCAGGTGTTCTAGTGCATGAGTCGCAAAAAGTTAGTGTGTAGGTACAGCAAGTAATAAAGAAGGCTAATGGAATGCGATCCTTTATTACGAGAGGAATTGAAAATAAAAGTAAGGATGTTATGCTTCAGTTATATAGGGCATTGGTGAGACCACATCTCGAATACTGTGTGCAGTTTTGCTCTCCTTATTTGAGGAAGGATGTGAATGTGTTGGAGGTGGTTCAGAGGAGGTTTGCTAGACTGATACCTGGAATGAGCAGGTTGTTGTATGAGGAAAGGTTGGACAGACTGGGCTTGTTTTCACTGGAGTTTGGAAGAGTGAGGGGAGACTTGATTGAAGTTTATAAGATCCTGAACTGGCTTGACAGGGTGAATGTGGAAAGGATGTTACCTCTTGTGGGTGAGTCCAGAACTAGGGGACACTGTTTTAAAATTAGGGGTCACCCTTTTAGGACAGAGATGAGGAGAAATTTTTCTCTCAGAGGGTTGTGTGACTTTGGAACTCTCTGCCTCAGAAGGTGATGGAGGTGGGGTCATTGAATATTTTAAAGTCAGAGGTAGATAGATTCTTGTTAGGAAAGGCAATCAAAAGTTATCAGGGGTAGATGGGAGTGTGGAATTCGAGACACAAACTGATTCTCCATGATCTTATTGAATGGTGGAGCAGGCTAGAGGGGCCAAATGGCCTACTTCTGCTCCTAATTCGTATGTTCATAAAGGAGCAGTATTCATTTACTGGCATAATTGGAAAGAGACAAGAATTTATATTAGCAAGAATTGAAGTAGCACTCCCTGTTACCCTGAATTTGGATGAATAGTGGGGTTGTGTGTTTCTGCCTAAGGGATAGGTGGGAGGAATATGAAGCCCTACTATCTATCCAGATTCCAAGTGATTGTGGTGATAGTCCCATTGTTATATTTACTGTTTGATTTGACACAGCAAGCAGCTGCCACCAAAATGGTATATTTTAATAAGTTTGATGTGGAGCCAGGATGAGCAGAGTGTGCTTCTCCTGGCTCCGCAACACTTACAAATGCTGCTGATGGACTGAGAATTCCCCTTTCCTGTGCTACTGTCTAGATATCCCACACCCCCTCCTGGGACTTACTTCTGGGCAGCTGCCAGCGAGGCAATTGGTCTGACATTCATCCTTTTACAATGGGTGAGCTACCTGTGGAGGCGCTACAGGCCCTGGGAACTCACCAAATAATGTTCATGAGGCCAGAGGCCCGAGGCAAGAGCCCCAAGTGCAGGCCTGTTCGGGCCTCCCAGTAGGGACTCACACTCCTTGCACAGTGCCCATTTTAGGCCAAAACACAAGCCTAAAGGAACTTCAGACCATTTCTCTATTTATTTCAGATCTTCAGATTTGCAGTTTCTCCTTTTTATTTTATTCCCCAAAATTTACTTCGATTTTCTCTCAGTTTGTGATATCGGTTCTTCCTTTCTTTCTTTTTTTGCTGCCTTTCCTTGCTTCCTTCCTTCCATTTTTTTTTTCTATTCCAAGCTTACTTTTTCAGTTCAAAATGCAGTTTATTCTGTCTCTTTTCTTTCTTTTTTTGTTGGTGTCTGTGTCTCTTTGTTGCTTTGCATTGACTTACCCCCTAAATATTGCTTGGTTGGCAGTTGACTGCCTTTCTCAACAGTACCTTGAAAAAAGAATGAGGCAAGGATTGGTGCAAATCCAGTGACTGTTCCTGAGATACCTTTGAGATTTATTCTTGTTGGATCACAGAATCCCATAGATTTAGTACTACTGAATGGTTTAGAGTTAATGGTCATAATGAACAGCATATGGGGAAATGGTTTGTTCTACTTCATGTGGTTTAGTATTTAGGTGGAAAATGCTTTTAAATATTAGAAAAATGACTCCCTGTAGGGTTCCCTTAATAGCTCAGTGAGTACATTTATCAAGTGGTATGGCACAGTGCCATATAGACCTGGAAGGTGCCAGATTCAAACTCTGATCTGCATTGAGGTGATCTCATCTGGGGTAATTATGTTGGTGCTAATTGTTCTTTGTGCCCATTGCCAGGGAGGCAAACGTCAGCAAGGGTCTCCACTACAGATTGTTATCCAGCAACCCCTGCTAGAAAGTATATGTGGCGTGTCTGTGTGTGATCTGTGTGTGTGTGATGTATCGTGTGTGTATGTGTCTAAGAGGAACAGAACAGAATCACCCAAGGCTGTGATGCTCCACGACAGAGTTGCCTGACAACAATCACTGTTTAGATCCACTTATGAGTAATGATATTCAAGCTGGAGGGCAACTAGCACGTGTGGAACTATATCTCAGCATGAGTCGGCCAGCAATCAGGAATGAGAACCTTGAGCAACATTTTTTAGCTCTGTAATGCAGGAAACTTGATGCCATTTTAAGTTCTTTTAGTTTGTTTAGGAAGAATTTTAACCCCCAAAATCTAGTGGATTTGGGTCAAACAGACATGTAAAAATATAAAGCATCTGAAAGCCAATCCCAACCTGCCTCCAAACTGCCCACTTCTGGTTTTAATGGAAGTGGGATGGGGGTGGGGGGTTGTGGGTGGGGGCAGGTAACCAACCCACTCCCAGAAGATGAGTTGTTCATTTAAATAATTAAAATGAGGTTGCATGTCTCAGAATTACTACCATTTAAAGTTAACCCTGTCTGGCCAGCATTTCTTTGCCTCGATAAATCCATTTGTTAAAGGGAGGCAAGGATTGCTGGATCCAGGAGGGAAGTGTCTTTTATTTCCCTGCTGGATTCAGTTTACCTGCTTCACCCACCCTCCCACAATCAGACACCCCACCCCAATCCTTCTGATCTCCCCCAACTCTTCTGATCTCCCCCTCCACCAACCCTTCCGATCTTCTCACCGAGGCTTCTGATCTCCCCCACCACAGAGACTACCGATTTCCCCCTGCCATCAACTTTTCCGATCTTCCGCCTGAGGCCTCTGATCTCCCCGCTCCAACACCGACTCTTCTAATATCCCTCTCCCCCGCAAGGCCTCCAATCCCTCCCTCCCTTCTCTTTGCTACTGACTGCGGCCTGGTGCCGAAGGCTGGCTGTGGCCGGGAAACCGAGACAAAAAATGGTAATCGGATCCTGCCATTAAAATCATCAGGACACAAGGGAAATCTGCTCTTCAACCTCAAAATAGCCCCCATTCCCTCTTCACTTCCAAGTTCATATTGAGGCCTTTGACTTAACAGCACCCCATGTGCTGTATTTACCATTTATGGCTTTGGGGCAACCTAGAATTCTTATTTTGAACAGCGTGTCTGTATGAGCAACAATGGACAGGGAGTGAAGGACACGTTGCCTTTATCTTTTTATTTAGAGTTGCAAAATCCTGATTTGCAATGCAGAATAAATATTAGTTCTGTTGGTAAAATTATTGATGGATTTTTGCTTCAGCATATGCAAATTCTTTCAGGTATATTAATCAGAACAAGTATCCAAACTTTAAAATATAGTAATACATTTGGTAGAGTGCTGCAGTAAGAAAGAAAGATTTGCCTTTCACAACCTCAGGACATCCCAAAGTGTTTTACAGCTAATAAAGTACTTCTGAAGTGTAGTCAATGTTGTAATGTAGAAAACACAGCAACCAATTTGTGAACAGCAAGCTCCTAGAAACTGCAATGGGATGATGACTTGATAATTATTTTAGTTGAGGTATAAATATTGGTCAGGGAGAACTGCACTGCTCTTCTTTAAAATAATGCTGTGGGATCTTTTATGTCCACCTGAGAGGGCAGACAGGGTCTTGGTTTAATTTCTCATCTGAAAGACGACACCTCCAACAATGCAGTTCTCCCTCAGTACAACACTGGAGTGTCAGTCTAGATTACATGCTCAGGTGTCTGGACTGGAATTTAAATCCACAACCTCCTGCCTCAGAGACAAATGTGCTACCACTGAGCCACGGCTAACATCAAGTAATGCAGGCTCTATTCCTCTCTCTCTGTAATGTTGTGGAAAAATACAATGAATATACATTTTTGTTGTTGGAATGTAAATAGAACACATGGGGTCATTTGCTTTTCACCGTTTGGTTGGTTAACTGGCTGTCGTAGAACCAATTGAAATCAATGGAATTGAACATTGGGTGGGCTCTATAACAGGCTGTCAACCCGGAACAGCGTTTATTTTACACATGGACAGCAAATTGAGAATATATTTCAGTATGCCATGATTCCATATAAATGGGCTGGGAAAAAATTTTGCCTTTAACATCTGGGCATTAAGCATTGCCTTGGTGGAGCATAGAAAATCTAACCGGATAGTTGGTAAACAAAATGGTAAATAAAAGAAGGTAGTGCGTTGATGTAAATTGAGTCAGTATGTTGGACCAAGTTTATTGCCACCTGAAGTTTATTAACAGTGTGTCGTACCAAATGTAGGGTGAACCCATCAAATAGCAGATTAATAATTTCATAAGGAAACAATATTGAATCAGTAGTATATTTTAGTAAAGAAAATACGTTTCATTTGACAATACTCGAACAACATTATTCAAAATAACAAGAGGTGTATATGGTGTATAGTTTATTCTTATTTCCTTTCTAAGATTTAATCCAGATTGCTAAATAAATTGTTCCTATATCTTCATTTTATACTCATAATCTTTCTTCATGAGATGATGGATTAGAATTTCACTTGCACTTTTTTACCCCTTCCCTTTTCTCCTGAAGCTATTGACTCCTTGCTGCCTCTTTCCAATAACTTGTCCAAATGGTCATTACTCATGTAAACCTGTACAGTGAGTGTCAGTAGGCTAGTTTACTGGAGGGGAACCAGAGCAGTGCCTGGTCTTGTCCTCACCTGATGTTCGCAAACATGCTTCTGTAGGAGGGGCAGCTGTATAGTGATCAGAAGCTGGAAGCGCCAAGCAGTTTTCCTCTCCGTGAGCACCCACATCCCTGCCTAACTGAAACCAGCAAGCTCAGAACAGACCAGAGATCGAATCTAAGAGCTTCCAGGCCTGTATGGCCTAGCTATTCACTGGATAAACCTGCTAAACTTTTACAAAACCTCTTTACTGTTACAATTTGAAATATAGCACTGTAATTTAAATGTATCTGCTTATTAACAGCTTGAGTTCAGCAAATTGAGAACTACTTTTCAAAAACAGCATGACAATTGGATTTCTACTATTTTAGATCAGTTAACTTCTATGTATAAAAATTGCTGAGTTGTAAATAAAGCAATATGACACATGCTAATTCAGAAAACATGTACACTATATACACAAAGACGACAGGGGATTATTCCTTTGCATTCCCACCTGAAATCAGGCAAGATCATGATGGAAACAGTAGGAAAGAAGGGTACTGAGGCATAGTGCTACCGCATCACTCCGACCAATAATTCACTGCCCTTGCTCCAACTGGGACTGCTGCTGCCCACTCCTTCCTCACCCAATGCATGTAAATGGTGGCTAAGGAGGCAAGTCCTGTTGGGTTTGCCTTCTTTCCGCTCTTGTTACTGCAGCTTTTCAAGGCCACTATGGAAAAGATGGTGCTGGAGCCCTTGAAGCAGCAGTAACTCCCCTACAGAAGCCCCATGGGGAGCACGGGCTTTATATCTGTCTCTTCTCTCTCTGTTCTGTCCCAGTGGAGAGCCTTAGTCTCAGCTGAACACTTTAGTGGGAGCCTTCCTTCCAATCTTTGGGAGGTTTCTGCCCTTTTTCGGGTCCCTCACTACCTCCTCCAGTGCTGAAGTGCCATCCCTTGCTGCTACGGCACTTCCAGGGTTCTCTGCCGTTGCACCGACAGGCTCCTTCTTGATTAATAAGCCACTACCCAGGAATCTGAGTCAAGAGTAGGGTGGATATGGAGGGAATGCAGAACTCCCACCCTGCCGGAACTCTACCCCAAAAAGGAGAAACTCCTGAAGACACTAAAACAGAACAAAGAATAGAATAGCAGCAGCAAATACTGAAGTAGTCCATGTGACTGAGGTGCTATATTGTTGGCAAAGCCTGAATATGACTAGTAGGATTCGATATAGGAATATTCTCCTGCTGATCTAAGACTAGATCCCACTCATATACTTTTTACTTTCTAAAGTATTCAGTTTGTCTTGAGATTTAATGGCTTGTAAATTTTTAGGTATATGTGTTTTTTTGGATGGACAGTTATTGGTTAGATGATTAGCTTTGGAAACGAGTCATTGCTTTCTTTTCCCCCAATTGAAACAATGAAAGAAGCAGTGTGCAGGCAAAACCCATCTGCCTGGAGCGAAATGTACTTTTCCTGGTCTCTTATCACTTTCCTTGTTATGTGATTTGAATGTAATTTTGATACTGTTTGCCCAAACCTCATGTTCTCATGTTTTCACAGCCTCAGAGCCAAATCTGAAGGTGCGTTCCAGGTTAAAACAGAAAGTGACAGAGAGGAGGAGTAGTCCATTATTACGCAGAAAAGATGGCACCATTATCAGCACCTTCAAGAAGAGAACGCTTGAGAGAACAGGTAGTTGGGAAGAACATAAAACTGTTCATAAAAACTGACATTGCTCTGCACTGGTATCTTTAATGCATCCAAGATCTTGGCTGTATCTCAGATTAGCACAAAGATTGAAATAATTCGAACAACCAATTTATTCAGAGATACAGCACTGAAACAGTCCCTTCAGCCCACTGAGTCTGTGCCAACCAACAACCACCCATTTATACTAATCCTACATTAACCCCATATTCCCTACCACATCCCCACCATTCTCCTACCACCTACCTACACTAGGGGCAATTTACAATGGCCAATTTACCTATCAACCTGCAAGTCTTTGGCTGTGGGAAGAAACCGGCGCACCAGGCGGAAACCCACACGGTCACAGGGAGAACTTGCAAACTCTGCACAGGCTGTACCCAGAACTGAACCCGGGTTGCTGGAGCTGTAAGGCTGCGGTGCTAACCACTGCGCCACTGTCCTGCCCTGTTCCTGTCATAGAGTCAATGGTTTTGCTAGCTATAGGAATGAATTGGACACAGGTAATGGAACAATGTAAGTTCAGATGCTAAATAAGAACATATGTGTTAGCAACAGAAAAAGGCTCTTTTTAAAAAAATGGCTTTCACTTTTTGATTGATCTTATCCGTGCAAATCTCATATTCCACCATATCTCTCAAACCATCCTCTCTCCAGAAGTATATCTAATTATTTTACATCTATTTATATTATCATCTGAAATGGCCATCTTTGGTAACTTAATTCACAAGTCCATTATCCTTGATGTAAAATACTTCTGCCTCACTTCCCTTTTTATTTCCGACAACTAATATTAACTAACTTTTCCTACGATTTGAGCTCTTGCCTACTGTGAACAGGTTTGCATGTATCAATTTTGTTCATCTCTTTCAAGATGTTTAAAATTTCAATTAGGATATTTCAAACTTAATTTTCTTCCAGACATTTCAAGTTCAAATTCCTGCACCTTTCCTCATACCATAAGTCATAACTAGTATGGATTAAAATTTCTTGCAGAGCATATTCCAGATCTTGACTAAGCTGTCAAAGGAAGGTGTAATGCAGAGACCTCCTATGTATGATAGGAGGGATAACCAGTCAATCAACCTCCATTATACCACGTGGAGTAGGACACCTCTCAGTCAGAGAATGACACCGGTTACAGGAAACTAAAAAGGTTTTGCTGAGGTTTAGTTGCACCGTAAGAATATAAGAAATAGCAGCAGCAGTAGGCTCAGTGGCTCATCGAGCCTCTTCAGTAAGATCGTAGCTGAACTTTTATATCAACTCCTCTTATCCGCCCTATCCCTATATTTCTTGATTCCCTCAGTGCCCAAAAATCTAGTGATCTCAGTCTTGAATGTACATTTTGACTGAGCATCCACTGCCCTCTTGGCTGGTGGATGGTGGGTGGTAATGGGACAAGTAAAGAAACAAAAGATGGGTCTGAAGAAGCTATACATGGCAACAGTAGAACCATTACCAGCACCTGCTTTCTGAAAAATGGGAGCAGTGATTATTATCTGAAATTAGATTAGATTAGAGATACAGCACTGAAACAGGCCCTTCGGCCCACCGAGTCTGTGCCGACCATCAACCACCCATTTATACCAATCCTACACTAATCCCATATTCCTACCAAACATCCCCACCTGTCCCTATATTTCCCTACCACCTACCTATACTAGTGACAATTTATAATGGCCAATTTACCTATCAACCTGCAAGTCTTTTGGCTTGTGGGAGGAAACCGGAGCACCCGGAGAAAACCCACACAGACACAGGGAGAACTTGCAAACTCCACACAGGCAGTACCCAGAATCGAACCCGGGTCCCTGGAGCTGTGAGGCTGCAGTGCTAACCACTGCGCCACTGTGCTGCCCATTGGTGACCTCAGTGTTGATTCTGGAAAGTTGTAAAGTGCCCATTCAAAAGATGAGGTGCTGTCCCTCAAGCTTTTGTTGAACTTCATTGGAACAGTGTTTGAGGCTGGGGACAGGAAGGTCAGAATGGATGTGGGGTGTAAAATTATAACGGCAAGTGACTGGAAGCTCATGGCCACATTTGCGGACTGAACAGAGGTTTTTTTTTATTCGTTTGTGGGATGTGAGCGTCGCTGGCTAGGCCAGCATTTATTGCCCATCCCTAATTGCCCTTGAACTCAGTGACTTGCTAGTCCATTTCAAAGGGCATTTAAGAATCAACCACATTGCTGTGGATCTGGAGTCACATGTAGGCCAGACCAGGTAAGGACTGCAGATTTCCTTCCCTAAAGGACATTAGTGAACCAGATGGGTCTTTACAACAATCAACAATGGTTTCATGGTCACCATTAGACTAGCTTTTTTTTGAATTCCAGATTTTAATAATTGAATTCAAATTTCACCTTCTGCCGTGGTGGGATTTGAACCCATGGGTCCCCAGAGCTCTAGCTGGGCCTCTGGATTATTAGTCCAGTGACATTAAGTAACTCTTCAGCAAAAGGATCACCCAATCTGTGTTTCTTCAATGTAGAGAACTCTGCTTCACAAGCAGCGAATACAATATACGAAATTGAAAGGAGTACAAGTAAATTACTGTTTCACCTAGAAGGAGTGTTTGGGGCCCTGGACAGTGAGGAGGGAGGAGGTGACAGGGTATGTTTGCATCTCCTGCACTTGCATGGGAAGGTGCTGTGGGAAGGAGAGCGGGTGTTGGGGGTGATTGAAGAGGAGACCAGTGTGTGATGGAGGAATTTTGGAGAGGAAAGCGAGGTAGGGGATGGGGTAGTGGTTTGCAAGGATGGAGGGATCACTGTTTGGTGTTTTGAGGAGAGGGGTGATGACAGTAGGTTTGGAAGAGAGACCGACAGTACCTGAAGAGAGAGAACTGTTGATAACATCAACGAACATGGGAGCCAGGAAGGGAAGTTAGGCAGTGAGCCATTTAGTGGGAATATAGGCAAGAAATTAATCTAATGGTCAAGATGAGTTCAGAGAGGACAAGTGGGGAGATAGGAGAGAAACTAGACAATGATGCAAGTTCAGGGCTAGGGCAGTGGGGCGCCTTAGAGGAAGTTTGGCCCGGTGGTCTAGAGAAAGGGAACGGCAAAGGAATGGTCTCAGTCTCAGTGACAAAGAAGTGTCATAAAATGTTATTTTTTATTTTTCAATTTCACATTCCAGTCAAGCACATTTGTTAAACATATGTGACTCAGTAGTAGCATCCTCACCTCTCAGTCAAAACGTCCTGGGTTCACGTCGCACTTCAGGGACCTGAGCATATAATCTAGGCTGAAACTCCAGACTCCACCCTCCCAGGTGGATGTCAAAGATCCCATGACATTATTTTGACAAAGAGTAAGGGAGTTCTTCCTGGTGTCCTTGCCTATTTTATCCCTCAACCAACATTATTAAACCTATTATTTAGTCATTCCTGAATTCGTGAAAGGTGTTATATAAATGCAAGTCTGTCTTTCTACATTTGCTTCAAAAATATTGGAGGGAGAATAGGTAAAGGAAAAATGTTCCTAAATCAGGAAAAAACTTTTTTCTATTCTATTCTATTCTTAAAAGAATATCTAGGAGCTAGAATATCCAGGGCCTGGAGTTCATAGATTTGGGGTAGGGCAAAAAAGGGGACCTTTGCAGGGGATTGGTGCTAGGAATTTGTGATGGAGCCAGGATCAGTCAAGTTTCCATCCTATTTACACAGTGGCCCATAATCAGATCAGGTCTGGCCCCTTCAGTTCCACAGACGAGCTTGGTGAATGTATGGGAGTGATCTAGAGCTACTGCAGGAATTCCAGCCTCCACATCATGATTAGCCCTAGTGGAAGCCAGGCCTGCCGAGAATTGCGGTGGGTTCCTTAATGGGCCTTAAAAAGGTTCAAACATCAGAGGGAAGTAAGTAATATTGATTATCTGATAGTGTTAAAATTTTGATTGCTTTTAGGGAGAATTAAAAAAAAAGTATCTCTTTGGTCCATTATAGGTCTCAAGTTTCCTGAATCAGAGCCTCATCCTGTACACTGATTTTCTTCTGGTCCTCAGGGCAGGAGCCTATGTAGTGGTGATGCAGCAGGGCCCGTGGAATTATGTCCCTTTTATCTTTGGGTTTATTGATATTTATCAGTGAGCCTTCTATCCCAAAACAAAGAAAATGATGTATTTCACAGTCAGGACCATATTTCAGTCTATTCTTAATTTTTTAAAGATTAACAAATCAAAATGGTGGATGTGTAGGACTTTGCTAAAGAAGTTTCCATGTAATCCACAAATTCAATAGTTGGACATTTTTCTCTTATTCCCATCATGACTCACCTGCAATAACTTCTCAAGCAGCCAAGTTGCCACTTAACTGGCATGAAAAGAAAATTCATCCATTTTAAAGTACTCAAAGCTTGATTAAAGTGGCAGAGCAAAAATGTTGAAAAATCATTTTAGTTATCAGAATTTGGAAGTTGATACTTTTTAGTCTGTAGCATAAAGGACAGGCATCCACAAACTCCAATAGTATGTGACAGGTAAGATATTAAGTAAGGCAGCCAAAATCTGAATTCAGTTTTAAGAGTAGGGAAGATCCGGTGCTGTTACTAAAGGTTGTGGAAAGATCAGTTGGAACAATGTCGAAGACGAGAGACAGAAAGGTCAGCTGTTTCCCTAATTTTCTTGCCTGGTTCATTCATCCACCATTCATTACATGCTCCTCTATTTTGGACCTTAAATTTGTATTTTCCTTACCCTTTCATTGCCTATTCAGCTTGTCTACATCCTTTCTTTTTAAAACATTTTTCATTGCTGATCAAAATGATCTTTGTATATCGTTCAGTGATCTTTCTCATTTTCTTTTTTAAAAAATCTGTTAAGCCAAGTAACTGCCACATTATTACAGAATTGTAATAAACATATGTTGTTCTTCCCCTCCACCCTAGTTCAGTGCAGGCTCAGAGAATTTAGGTGCTGGTTGGCAAGAAACAAGTGCAGAAACTTCCAAATGTCCATAGGGATATTGCTGAAGATTACTATCTTTATGTGTAATTAAGATCTACAAGGGTTCAGATACTTGTGACTTTTTTTTTCATCAGTGTAGTTCTGATATAATCACCATCTGCACCTGATTTTCTTCTTTATGCCATTAAAGGGTTAAAACTAACTCCAAGTAAATTTAATCATCTGAGTACACAGCACAAGATAAAATGTAAGTGGAAGTACTGCTGTGCAGAAGGATTAGTGCTCAGGCCTCAGTTGAAGTAACGTGGGAATTTTAATATTCCTGGAAAGGTTGGAGACAATCAGTATGGATAAGGGAACTAACCTTTGAGAAGCTGCAAGAGGTTTCTGGAGTATTTTGGGGCTGTTTATGTTGAATCTCCAAGGTGTATGCCTCTTCCACTGCAGGTACAGTAGGAGATCAAGAGGACCCTGCAGAAATTCTGCCTCCAGGTAAGGGGATCCACAATGAGGAAGGCAATTTTGGATTAGCTCTGAGCTAATGAGGGGAGAGTACTGAACTAAATTGTAGTAAGGGGATATTGGGATCTAGTGATCATAAGGTTCTTAATTTTGAGATTGAAATGAGGATAGAAGAGATCATAAAACCTATTAAGAAAATGGATTGCAGGAGAGCAGACTCTGTAGTGATGAAATGCTGAATGTAAGGAATAAAATGAAAATAACTATTTAAAGGGAAGAATGTGGAGGGGAGATTTATGTTCTTTAAGGAAATATTTACATTGCAGAGACAGATTATCCTAGAATCCAGTTGACTGAACAGGAAAGTAACACCAAAATAGATGAAAAGAGAAATCATGGAAGGCATTAAGGAGAAAGAAATGGTGTATAAACTTCTGAAATGTACAGGGAAGGAATAGGGTGGGAAGAATTATAAAATTAAGCAGTGGAATGCCAAGAGGTTGATGAGAGAACACAAAAGGTACAAATATAGTGAAAAATATAAAAGCCAATAGCTTAGTATTCTTTATATCAAGTGCAAGAGAATGCTGAAGAAGGGTTCTAGACTATTTAGTAATAGTAGAAGGTAAGGTCTGAGATAGGAAAAAGGCAAAATGACCAAACTATTATTTTTTGCTTGTTTTTACCACTGAAAAAGAGATGCCTGAGTTTAGAGAGGGGTTTAAGGAAGAGAGGAAGCCTCAAACTCGTTTTATCACAAAGAACACCATAGAAGAAAATTTGAGGAAGAGTGGAGGTAAATATAGTTATTAAACATGTAGGCCAGACCAGGTAAGGATGACGGAGTCCCTTCTCTAATGGACACTGGCAAACCAGTTGGGGTTTTACAACAATTTGCCAACTTCATGGGCCCTGCTGTGTCACCACTTGTGATTCCAGAAGCCCTGCATCTGCGCCCAGCCAAGCTGTGCCTGTCCTCCATCCTCTGAGGGGGACCACCCACAGTTGCCTCTGCCTCTCTCACTTCCTCTTGCTCACTAGTGCCGTGCTCTTCACCCAGTGCCACCCTTTCTGTACTAATGCTAGGATCCACTGATGTGAGTGTGGCTGCGCTGGTGATGGGTGTGCATGAATGATGTGATGGTGCTGGCTTTGCTGGTTTGGTTTTTGAGAGGCCCCGGAAACGCTGCTGCCCTGACATCCTCCCCCTCCACGACTGGCCCTGGCTATGGGAGACAGAAGCAGGAGATCATGAGAACTCGTCTCTGACAGCTGCTTCCCAATGTAGCTCAGGCTTTGGCTTGCTGTTTTGGTGGGTGGAGTTGCGGACAGTGATAAGGATTGTCAGAGGATACAGCAGGATATAGATCGGTTGGAGACTTGGGCGGAGAAATGGCAGATGGGGTTTAATCTGGACAAATGTGAGGTAATGCATTTTGGAAGGTCTAATGCAGGTGGGAAGTATACAGTAAATGGCAGAACCCTTAGGAGTATTGACAGGCAGAGCGATCTGGGCGTACAGGTCCACAGGTCACTGAAAGTGGCAACGCAGGTGGATAAGGTAATCAAGAAGGCATACGGCATGCTTGCCTTCATCGGTCGGGGCATAGAGTATAAAAATTGGCAAGTCATGCTGCAGATGTACAGAACTTCAGTTAGGCCACACTTAGAATATTGTGTGTAATTCTGGTCGCCACACTACCAGAAGGACGTGGAGGCTTTGGAGTGGGTACAGAAGAGGTTTCCAAGGATGTTGCCTGGTCTGGAGGGCATTAGCTATGAGGAGAGGTTGGATAGACTCGGATTGTTTTCACTGGAACGACGGAGGTGGAGGGGCGACATGATAGAGGTTTACAAAGTTATGAGCGGCATGGACAGAGTGGATAGTCAGAAGCTTTTTCCCAGGGTGCAAGAGTCAGTTACTAGGGGACATAGGTTTAAGGTGAGAGGGGCAAAGTTTAGAGGGGATGTGCGAGGCAAGTTCTTTACACAGAGGGTGGTGAGTGCCTGGAACTTGTTGCCGGGGGAGGTGGTGGAAGCAGGTACCATAGAGACGTTTAAGAGGCAAATTGACAAATACATGAATAGGATGGGAATAGAGGGATACGGACCCCGGAAGTGCAGAAGGTTTTAGTTTAGGCAGGCGTCAAGATCGGCGCAGGCTTGGAGGGCCGAATGGCCTGTTCCTGTGCTGTACTGTTCTTTGTTCTTTGTTGGATGGGTGGGAGTGCATTCCATTCCTCTTCATCTACAAAATTGAATATCTTTTCACCCTCTCCTCCAGTTATTCTCATCTCTCCATCACCAACCTCATCATGCAGTGCCACCCTTGCGATGTCCATTGTTGCCTCCTCCAGCAGGGGCACTCTTCCTCCTGTGCATGCCCGCTCCTTTACATTCTGCACTCTCTTCTCCTGCAAGGATAATGAGAGAGAGATAAGGCAATGCTGGCCTCTCTCACCAATGCCATTGGCTTATTTAAATAAAAAGCTTCCTGTATCAGTGCTGCCAGGTCCTCAACAGTGCTCGGGCTCTGAAACTTGCTGATGGGTCAGTAATTACCCCGGGGACAACACTCTGCCCTGTCAGGAGCACCATGCATTCTCAGGCTGCTCAGCAGGTGTGTTTGCTGGTGGCTGCACACGTGGAGGCCTGTCATCTGGGTGTCGAGTTGCATTCACCTTGCCAGAGCGAAGATGGTCATTAAAACTTTTTGTGGCACTCCACCCAGGTCCTCTGAACAACACTGCGACTACTGACATGGTCTGCCACATCCAGCCAGGTCCGCCTAGTTTGGCTGGGTGGTCTTGTCCTGCCACCGTCTGGGAACAACATCCCTCGCCTCTCGCATACTGCCTCCAGCATAACCTCAAGGGCTACATTGGTAAACTGTGGGGCAGCCCTGCCATAGTTCCCAGGCCTTTGCCTCTCCACCTGCTGATTTCGACCTTCCATATATATGCAGGACAGCTGCCATTAAGATGGCTGCCATTATGTCTTTAAATTGGACCTGCACTTTAAGAGTCCATCCTGCACCCGCTGCCACTAATTGGCCGGCAAACCCGCCTTGCGGCCAATTAGCTGCCGACCTCAGGGTGAATTGCGCGCTGTGACTACTTCCCTTCTGTTGCAGGCTTGGGACGTCGGGGTCCCGACCCCAACTAAAAATCCTGCCCCAGCTTTTTATTCCCAGATTTTTTTAAAAACAGAATTCAAATTCTCAGACTGCATTGGTGCAAGTTGAATTGCTGTTATTAGGTATGTTAGACCTGGGTTCTAGGGGCTGAATTTTCCAGTGGGCTTGGGACCCCAACATCAGGACCATATACGGGACCTAACCCTGATGGTGTTTGAGTCCCACCTCCCCATGCAGTCTTCATGGAGGCAGTCAATTAACAAGCCCTGTCTGGGAGTCCTGTCCAATTAAGGACAGTGTGTGGGCTTCACAGGTGGGAGTGCCAATGGGAGCACCTGAGGCTCTGTGTGGCCGGCTGCCCCACCAGGAGAGATGGGTGCTCCTGCTATAGTTGGGAAACTGCAAGGGCACCTCGAGATAGAAGCACCCTCTGCAGATTTCTAAGTTTTCTGAAAATGTGAGGCCACAGGTGCCAGGCCATCCTTATGGAGGAGTCTACAGGATGGTCTGCAGCCACAACTGTGGCCTAATCATCCCCTTGACTCCAGAATCAGGGGAGATTTTAAAAGTGGCCCGCCACCGGGAGGCCCCCCTCTATAGAGCTGGCAGGCTCTGCACATAGTGGGTGAAGGGGGCGGGCTGCTGCGACTGGGGGAAGATCCTGTCTCCATCGGAAATTGGTCCCTAATTAGGCCTGTAAGTAGCGTAAATGGCTGTCCGCCTTGTTAGAGCGGGCTGCTGACTTTCCTCCCGGCTTGCCCCGGCAAGTTCGCCCAGAGATGGAAGTACATTGGGGAGCACTCCCAACACAGCTCCACTATTTTGCCAGCATCCCCACCTCCAAGCCCATCTCTATGGGACCAGGAAAATTCAGCCCTAGATTACTAATCCAGGAACATAGCCACTACACCACCATATCTAGTTACCCTGAAGCCCGAAGTTAGTTGAGGTTGAAGCAAAATTCCAAAGAATCAGTCCAACAATTCAATCTACATTATCTAATCCCAAGTGATTGCACTACATAAGTGATATTTTGGCGGTCCCACAACCTAGGAATTATGTTCCACAAAGTACTTGTTTGTTTATTTCTACACTTTTCATTATAATTACCAACCCAATTTTTCAACAAAGATTCATTCAACTCTTTAAGGAATTAATTGCCTGCAGTAGACATAGTCCTTTGACACTCATTGGAATGTTTTTACAGCATCATGTTAGTTGGAATCCGTACACATACTGTTACGACCAGGTGAGAAAGAGGTCTAGGGTTCCCTTTCAGCCTTCACCTGGTCTTACTGTAACAGGGTTTAATTTTAAACACACTGTGTTTTTAGCTCCCCCTTGGTGAATCCTTGTTCACCGCTTTCCAAATATAAGGCAAAGAAACCAGCAGAAACAGGCTTTCTTAGGTTTAAAGAAGAAAAGTTGAAATTTATTAAACTTGAACTCTAATTTGATTGACGCCTATGGATACATGACGTGCCCACGCAAGCATGCATACACGATACACACATGCAAATAGAGACAGAAAAGAGCAGAAGAAATAAAGTGGAAAAGTTTGAGACAATATCTGAAGAGTTTTTGTTATGGTTCTTCGAGCTCACTGTAGAGTCCTTGATTGTCGGTAGATCTTGCTTTTCTTTGTGGTCCAGTATTCTTCTTAAACCTTGTTCTCTGTAGGAGACTGTTCTCTCTTGGGGCTCACGTGTCTTCAGTGAATTCAGAGGCTTGTGAGAAAGTGATGGGAGCAGAGAGGAGAGATCTTTTCAGTCCAGGAGCAAACATTCTTTCTGCCCAATTGTTTGTACAAATTCAAAAAACTCACGTTGCCCAGCAGGATTAGTCATGTGACTAGCTGGTTTGACCATGTCCGTTTATGTCCTCAGCCATCTTAGCAATCAGCCTGGAATGCGAGCTCCCCCACCTTCAATGTCTGGTGATCAAAAGACCATTGTGGGTTGAATGTGTCAGGGAATGGTTCTTTGACCTTTCCAAGCACTGTCAGTTAATAAACAAATGTATTTCCAGCCAAGGGTCCATTGTGGGTTGAATGTGTCAGGGAATGGCTGCTTTGTCCTTCCAAACACTGTCTGTTAATATGCAAATGTTTTTTCAAGCCAAGCTCTGTCATTTTTTTTAAAGCCAGTCCTCTTCACTTCAATAATAGTTTGAAATTTAGTGTCCATGTGGCAAAATTAATATGCCTCATGCTTGGCAGGTGAGAGCCTGCATGACACATACAATTTCCAGTATATTTAAAAGGTTGAATAAAAGATTGTTTTTGATTAGGAGTCTTGCAAATAAACAAACAGCAAGAATAAATACGTACATTTGTATCGTGCTTTTAACAAAGCACAGAAACCCAAGAGACTTCATTGTTGAAGGCTAAACTTGAGCAGGAGCAGAAGGCAGGTTAGGGGAGGTGGCCAGGGTTGCTGTCAAAAAGAGAGCTTTTAAGGATGCTTTTGAAGTTGGGAGAGATGTTGCAAGGTGAAGGCATTAGAGATGAAGTTCTAGCGTGTGGAGGAAAGATGGTTGAAGACTTTTCCACGGATGGAAAACTGAAGGGCGGAATGTGCAATAGGAACATAGGAGAAGGAGTAGACCATTCAGCCATTCGAGCCTGCTCCACCATTCAATTAGGTCATGGCCATACATCAACCTCAATGCCACTTTCCTGCGCTATCCCCATATCCCTTGCTACCAGTCGTTCTAAGTGGCAACAACTTGGCCTTCAAGCCGCATCATGCTTTGAGTCCAAAGGCTTTAATAATGAGGCAGAGCGGTGGCAGAGAAGGAAAGAAAAGGAACCAAACCCTGCACTCCAGATCCCACTACCTCGTGAGATGTCCTGCCCCATGTCGGCAAAGGTTTGCGGGTTGAGAATTGGCCTGTTCTGTCACCTGAAGACCTGAAGGCAGAGACCCGCGACCTTGAGTAGACGTCATCCTCGAATCGAGGGACAGCCGACGACTATCAGTATCCAGATAGCCATCAATTTCTGGATTGAACATGCTCAATGATTGAGCTTCCACAGCCCTCTGAAGTAGGGAATTCCAATGATACACCACCCGCTGAGTGAAGAAATTCCTCCTCATCTCAGTCTTAAATGGCCTATCCCTTATTCTGAGACTATGGGCTGCATTTTTAAATGAGCCACCCGCTTGGGATTGTGGCAGCTCTGCGGAGTAAATCTCGCGAATTAGCCCCGCCATTTTTTAAGCTCACCGCCAAGATTGGTGGCAAGTTTAAAAAATGGCATGGCGAATGCACGAGATTTACTCCGCGGAGCCACCACAATATTAAGCGGGTGGCTCATTTAAATAGCAGGGGTGACCTGCCCCCCCCTCAATCTCGTGGTGGGGGAGGGCTGATCACCCCCAGCAATGGCGTCAGCTACCTGTGCGCAGGTGCTGGCGCTCTTTTTAAAGGGCAGCTAGCCCTGCCACCCAATTTAAATTTTTAAAGCCCTAGTCTCCAAAATAAAATGCATACATTTCTAACGCCTTTCCCACCCCCCCTCCATAACAATTACAATAGCTATTTGCCTTTCTCCCCCCAAAAACCACTTACCTTTCACATCAGACCTTCCCCCTCCCCTGGAAACTGCACAAGGTTTAAGGTTCAACCCTTCCCATCATCCCCTACACTCGTTGTGTATATTTGGCACCAACACCCCCCCCAAACTGACAATATTACCTCCTCCCCCCTCCCCACCAGCGCCGCGTTTCCCCAAACAGGGATCCGAAGGCGTGGGAGTGCCTGTCGCCGTGCCGAAGATCTTGGCGGGCCCTCAAGATCGCAGGTAAGTTTATTTAAATTTATTAATTTTATTCATCTGAATATTTAGATTGTGGTCCTGTCGCCCAGTGGCGAAGGGGCTGTCACGGAGCCTCGCCGCCGCTGGGAGGATCGGACTGGGCTCTCACAGTGTCGAGGGCCGTGGCAGGCCTCATCCAGAGCCATCTTCAGGCACCCCCTGCCATGGAATTTGCGCCTGGGGGAGAACAAAATCCAGCCCTAGGTAATTTTTTAGTATCTCCGCTATTTCTGTATTCTCCATTATAAATTCTCCTCTCTCCGCCTGACATTTGTCCTTGCTAATCTTTTCCTTTTCACATACCTAAAGAATCTTTTACAGTCCGTCTTTATGTTTCTCGTTAGCTTGCATTCATATTCTCTTTTCACTTTTATCAGTTTCTTGGCCATCCTTTGCTGGATTCTAAATTGCCCCTCATCCTCAGGCTTATCACTTTTTCTGGCAACCTTATAAGCCTCTTCCTTTGATTTAATGCAATCTTTAACTTCTTTTGTTCGCCACGGTTGATTCATTTTTCATGTTGGATTTTTGTGTCTTAGAGGGATACAGCACTGAAACAGGCCCTTTTGTCCACGGAGTCTCTGCTGACCAACAACCACCCATTTATACTAATCCGACATTCCTTCCATACTCCCTACCACATCCCCACAATTCTT
This sequence comes from Heterodontus francisci, assembly GCF_036365525.1. Lineage (NCBI taxonomy): Eukaryota > Metazoa > Chordata > Chondrichthyes > Heterodontiformes > Heterodontidae > Heterodontus > Heterodontus francisci. The sequence goes on along the minus strand of NC_090372.1, from coordinate 99,057,149 downwards.
CTACCACCTACCTGCACTAGGGGCAATTTACAGTGGCCAATCTACCTCTCAACCTGCAAGTCTTTGGCTGTGGGAGGAAACCAGAGCACCCGGCGGAAACCCACGCAATCACAAGGGGAACTTGCAAACTCTGCACACCCAGAACTGAACCTGGGTAGCTGGAGCTGTGAGGTTACGGTGCTAACCACTGCGCCACTGTGCTGCCCCAAGGAATGTATATTTGTTGTAGACCATGTAATACTTCTTTAAATATAAGCCATTGCCTGTTTACTGTCAGATCTTTTAGTGTATTTTCCCAATCCACTATAGCTAACATGTCCCTCATACATTCATAGTTTCCTTTGTTCAGATTTAAGACCCTAGTTTCAGAATGAACTATATCACTTTCAAATTTAATGTAAAATTCTATCATATTGTGGTCACTATTTCCCAAAGGGCCCTTTACAGCAAGGTTATTAATTAGCCCTTTCTTATTACACAACACTAAATCTAAAATAACTTGATCCCTAGTTGGTTCTTCAACGTATTGCTGCAGATACCCATCTTGCGCATACTCCAGGAATTCATCCTCCACAGCATCAGTGCTGATTAGGTTTACACAGTCTATATGTAAATTGAAATCATCCGTTATTACTGTATTACCCATGTTACATGCACCTCTAATTTCCTTATTTAAACTGTGTCCAACATTACCACTACCGTTTGGTGGCCTATAAACAACTCCCAACAATGTTTTCTGCCCCTTGCTGTTTCTTAGCTCCATCCAAATTGATTCTGCATCTTGATCCTTTAATCTAAGATCCTCTCTCACAAATGTACTGATCTCATACCTTATTAAGAGCGCTACCCCACCTCCTTTTCTTTTTTGCCTATCCTTCTTAAATGCCAAATATCTTTGAATATTCACTTCCCAGTGTTAGGCATCAATATTTTTTCCTAATGCCTCTCTGAAGCACCTTGGGCCATTTTTTTCTATGTTGCAGCCATTACATTGTTGCAACCAGGTTAGGAAGGGGTCTAGGGCTCCCCTATCGGCCTTTCCCTGGTTTGCCCTTAACAAGGTTTAACTTTTAAAACAGAGTGTTTTTAGCTTCCCCTCAGTGAGTCCTTGCTGAATGCTCTCTAATTGTAAATGCAAAGAAATCAACCAGACAGGTTTTCTCAGATTTAAACTAGAAAGTTGTAAGTTTATTAACCTTAAAACTCTCACTCAGTTAAAACTATTAAGAATACGTGACGCTACCATGCTGGCATGCATATGCGATAAACACACACGCAAATAGATACAGAGGAGAAGAAAGAATTAAAGAGGGGACGGTTTAAAATAGTAGATGGAAATTCAGTTACTGGTTTTGAGTTAGATGTAAAGTCTTTGATTGAAGTTAAGTCTTGCAGTTCTCGTTGGGGTCCAGTGCACACTTTCAAACTAATTTCACTGGAATTCTGTCATGAGGCTTAAGTTACTTCCATGGGTACCTGGAACTTTGTGTGCGAGAGAGGGAGACAGAGAGAGGTGTTCTCTTCTTGAAGTTCAATTGCAGTCTCGTCCAAAAACTGTTTTGTGTGCATAATTCTATTAACTACAGGTTGGACAGCAGGTTAGTCATGTGACTAGCTTTTTCCTGGAGACAGCCTCACCTGCGAGGTTTGTGGAATCCTCACAGCTTCCCAGACACTCTCAGTGTGAGGGTGGAATGCTGGCTGTTACACATCCAATGATTCTCGATGTCTTTTGGTCATCATTATTGACAAAACCCATCTGGCTAATTGAATCCGGGGGTTGGGGGGGGGGGTGGGGTGGGTACTCCCATTGTCTCTCCATGCTACTGTCTTTTGGAATGCATATGTGCAGCCATGTTTTCAGCCACTGTTCTTCGGTCTTTTTAAAGCAAGTTATGTTCAATGTCCAGTAACAGTTCAAAAATAATGTGCCATATGACAAATTTAATATGTTTCATTTTGGCAGGTGTGGTTTCCATCACACCTCCACATCCAGCGGAATGAAATGCGTCATTAGGGGGAGCGTTTCATTATAAAATAGAAAGAATAGAAAGTACAGAAAAACACACATGCATTTCGCTCATTTATTCTCATTCATTCAGAAATCTTAAAAATTGTTACAGTCTGTCTTTCCTTTGTAGCAGTGCTGCTTTAAACTGCTCCTTTTCTTGAGGTGGGTCTGAGATAGTTATGTGTTGCCCATGGAGTTTAACGTTTCTTCACTGTCAGCCAACATACGTTGGAAATGGGCATCCAAATAAATATATGATTTTTGGGGAGGTTAGCAGTTTGCACATTTCCGTGACTGCCTAGGGTGCCTTTGTTCCTGTTGAGGTCTGCAGGGGGAGGGTTAGATTTAATGAGCCCTGGTCTGGAGTTCTGCTGATGAGATTCAGCGATGGGTGGATCCACTCTGATCTCTCTTTCAGTGTTCTGATGAGTCATGCAAGGGCTTTTCACTTTAGGGTATAGTTGGTTCCCTTTTCTCCTGACTGTGGGGGTAGATTCTTTGCTAATCTTCCCTTTGTCCTCTGGGACATTCCTGCTTGCAAGTATTGGTCCAGATTCTACTCCTGGCACTTTGACTAGGTGAGGCATCACCCTCACAGTTTTTCTGCCCTCTTGAGGACTCTCTTTGTCCCTGCAGGTTTATGTAAATGCTGTTAGCAACTCTGGTGGGGTGCTTCTAGTGTCTGCATTTACATAGGAGGATGTGGGGTCTAATTATTCAAACATTTTGGGGTTGGCTGACCAGACAGTAACGGTTTCCATTTGGGAATCAACTCAGATCTCCTTTAACCTGTCCTCTTTGTCCATTTTTCCCCTTTCCTCTCTAATTCTTTCCAGGCCTGTGCCTATCTGTTCTCGGCAGGAGTCCCTTACAATTCACCAGCCCCCAGCTGGAGGGTCCTCTAAAAGTACAGGACTTAGGGGTTTCCCCTCAACCCAGCACATGTGACAATTCCTACGGTACTCCACCACATCTTTGTGGAGTTTTGGCCAGTCAAACTACTGTCTATTGCAGACTTTGGATTTTTGTATACTGACATGTACAACCACTGTAATCTCATGGGCCATTCTTAATATTTCTTTCCTGTACCTCTGCGGCACCAGTAACTCTTTGTCTTCAGGTCTGTGAGGAGAACTCCACTTGCTCATCAGTACCTCATTCTTTAAATAGTAGCAATCAGGGACTCCCCATGCTTCAATTTCAGACTGGGCAGCCTGTGCTAACTCTCTCAGTACTGAGTCGGCTCGCTGAACCTCAGCTAGGGAAGATTTATTTAATCCATTCCCTGGGTCTTCTAACTTTCCAAAGAAAGTTTCAGACAGACAGACCTCATGGTCCTCTGCCTGCAGTGCCAATTCAGTCTCCTTTGGGGGAACTGGTTTGGTCATGGCCCGATTCACTACACATTCAGGGGAACTGCAGGAGACTGTCTCCTGCCACTGCCCTGTCTCTCTGACCTCCTGTGGTCTGTCTTGCATTACTGGGTAAGCTACCACCTTCGCCCCCGCCAGATCATTATCTAGGAGCATGTCAGCCCTGTCCACAGGCAAACTAGGGACAATTCCTACAGTCACCAGTCATGAAACTAGGTCGCACCTGGTGTAAAGGTACAGGCGTACACAGCCCTCCAATACCATTCACCACCATTCTGGCATTTACTGCACTCTCTGGGGGAAAGGTCAGGCCTTTTCCCAGTAAGAGGGATCTAGTGACCCCTGTGTCCCTGAGGATTATGATGGGCTTGCTTGTCCCACTCGAGGGGTATGGGGTTACTCTCCCTTCAGATACAAAATCCTGATAACTTCAGGAATTCTATTAAATTTTCCTGCATCTGCAGCTGTATGTTTTCTGGGCCTTTCTACTGCTGCAGTTAAAGACACAGCTTGTTCAGCTGAGCTTTCAATCAGGGTCCTTTCTCCTTCACTGAGTAGTTGTGCCCTGATTAACCCTACAGGTTTTCCCTGTAGTTTCCAGCAGTCAGCTCTTAGATGACCTGCCTTATAATAATGGAAGCACACAGGTCTCAGGTCTTACTCCTATGTATAGCACTATCCTTTTTGGCTGGAGGAGGGCCCCCTGTGTGTCCTGCTTTTCTTTCTCTTCCAGGACTGCTTGGGCTTCTATCACCTTCCCCCCACCTTTGTCCTTTTCGGATTTGTGGGGGTGATGAGGAAATGTTTTCCCCTGGGGAACTGACTTGTATATTCGAGCAAACTCATCAGCCAGAACTGCAGCTTGCCTCGCTCTATGCACTTTTTGTTCCTCCAAATGGATCTTTATTGAGAGGGGGGAGAGAGTTAAATTCCTCCAGCAAAATTACCTCTCTGAGGTTTTCATAGCTGGGCTGCACTTTAAGAGCCCTCAATCACTTGTCAAAAGCCAACTACTTACTTCTCTCAAACACCAAATAAGTTTGATCAGCTTGCTTCCTGAGGGTTCGAAACTTCTGGCGGTAGGCTTCTGGTACTAGCTTATATGCCCCAAGGATAGCATTTTTTGTCAGTTCATAATTTGATGAACTCTCTTCTAGCAAAAGGGAATAAACCTCATGGGCTTTTCCTATTACTTAATTTTCCCCAGAATAGTCCAAGTCTCAGCCAGCCATTTTCACTGCTTTGCCAGTTTCTCAAAAGATACAAAAAATGCTTCCGCGTCTCCCTCATTGAATTTTGGAGTCAATTGGGAAAATTTTTAAAACTCCGTTTACAATCCCGCACCACTTGTATTTTCTATGGTTTCACTGGGGTTACTCTGTCGCCCCCTAGCTAACTCAAGCTGCCTTCGCTCTCTTTCCTCCCGTTCCTTCTGGAAGGTTCTTTCTCTTTCTCTCTCCTGTTTTTCTTTAATTCCCTCATCTCCCACTTTTTCTTTCTCCTGTCTCTCTCTTTCTCTTTCTCTTTCCCTGTTTTCTAATTCAAGTTTCTTTTGTTCCAGTTGTATCTTTGCTAGCAATACCCTATCGGAGTCTATTTCTAACCCTGTTTCTGATTCTTCAGGTTCGAGGGACAAATGGTTGGCCACTAGTCTTAGGAGTTCCGATTTCCTAGCCTTGGCACGGAAAGTGATCCCACACTGCTCAGCCATATTCCTCAACTCTTCCATAGACAATGCCTTTAACTATTCCCAAATTACTTCACCCTGGCTTGGGGAGTTACTGGCTTTGGTTGCAGATATGTTAGTATTCTAGCACACACAATCACAAGAAAATCTGTATTGCAATCATTTCTCTTTTTGATTGCATCAATTTGACTTCCCACTTCCAATTTCTCATTTGTCTGTGGATCCAATCCCGGACGAGCCCCCAAATTTCTGTTGCAACCAGGTTAGGAAGGGGTCTAAGGTTCCCCTCTCGGCCTTTCCCAGGTTTGGCCTTAACAGGGTTTAACTTTTAAAACACTGTGCTTTTAGCTTCCCTTCAGTGAGTCCTTGTTCACTGCTCCCTAACTATCAATGCAAAGAAATCAACCAGACAGTTTTTCTCAGATTTAAACAGGAAAATGTAAGTTTATTAACCTTAAAACTTCCACTCAGTTAAAACTACTAAGAATACATGACACAACCATGCTAGCATGCATATACGATAAACACACACACAAATAGATACAGAGGAAGAGAAAGAATAAAGGGGGGACAGTTTAAAGTAGTAGATGGAAATTCAGTTACTGATTTTGGGTTAAATGTAAAGTCTTCGATTGAAGTTAAGTCTTGCAGTTCTTGTTGGGGCCCAGTGCACACTTTTAAACTCATTTCGCTGGTCTTCTGTCATGAGGCTTAAGTTACTTCCATGGGTACCTGGAGCTTTGTGTGTGAGAGAGGGAGACAGAGAGAGGTGTTCTCTTCTTGATGTTCAATTGCAGTCTCGTCCAAAAACTCTTCTGTGTGCACAATTCAATTAACTACAGGTTGGCCAGCAGGTTAGTCATGTGACTAGTTTATTCCTTGAGACAGCCTCCCCTGCGAGGTTTGTGGATTCCTCACAGCTTACCAGACACTCTCAGTGGTGGGTTGGGGGTGGGGGGTGCGGTGGTGGGGGGTGGGGGGGGTGGAATGCTGGCTCTTACACATTCAATGACTTTCAATGTCTTTTGATCATCACTATTGACAAAATCCATCTGGCTAATTGAATCTGGAAGGTACTTCCATTGTCTATTCATGCCACTGTCTTTTAGAATGCATAAGTGCAGCCATGTTTTTAGCCACTGTTCTGTGGTCTTTTTAAAACAAGTTACGTTCAGTGTCCAGTAACAGTTCAAAAATAATATGCCATTTGACAAAATGAATATGTATCATTTTGGCAGGTGTAGTTTCTGTCACAATATAGATACAGATTATTATTATTGTCGTTATAGACCAACCATGGAAAAGCGAAGAGTATGATCAGTGGCATGGGCTGGAGGAGATTCAATGGTAGAGATGCAAATCTGTGAAGGGATTTGAGGATGAGGCTGTTCAAATCGATACATTGAGCAACAGTGAGCTAACAGAGATTGTTAGGGTTGGGCAGATAGGTGAGTGGCTTTTTTGTTGGATAATATATTGGCATGGATTTCTGGTTGAGTTGGTGTTTTTGTAGGGTGACTTTCAGGAGACTAGTCAGCAAGCTATCGGAAAAGTTGAATCTCAAAATAACAAAGGCATAGCTGACAGTTTGAATGGTAGTGAGCTGGGCTCTGGGCAGTGTTCGGTAATATTGTGGTGGGGGAAGTAGCCAGTCTTGGTGATTGATTGGATATGCAGGTTGAGGCTCATCTCAGGCTCAGATAGGGCACTGAAGTTGTGAAGTTGAGTTTGACTAAGAATTCAGTAAATGGGTTAGATCTGGGAGCCGGGGATGTCGCACTGGCAAATTGAAAGTACAGCATCAACCATGGATTCAGGGCCAGTAGTGGAGAAATAAAACTGATACCTTCAGCATATGCACCAAAGCTGTTTCCATGCTTATGGATAATCTTGTTGCTGGGCACCCCCACAAAGTATGTGTGTGTTAGAAAAGACACAGCTCCTTACGGTGACTACAAAATTCTCAGGAAACATAGGATAGTGATTGCCTCTTAAAAGGGCTGGTGAATTCACAACCTGGAGTGTCCAGGTACCTTTTCATATTATAATTGAATGCAGCACTTCTCTCATAAATCACTTTTTCCCTGTACTTTATTACCTTCAGGACAATGGGAATGTTAATGTGAACACCATTTTTTTTTCACTGTTGGGCATGTTTCCAAAATGTTAGTTCAGATTAAACAAAGTTGAGTCTTGGGAATATTTAGGTTTGCATTGTTTATTGCAACTGTTCCAATATTAAAAAATATAAAAACTTCCACTAATTAAATCCAGATTCTGATTTAATTCAGTGTAAATAATATGTCGAGGACATTTCAAGTCATTTACTTATGTGTGTGTATATATATATATATATATATATGTGTATATATATGTATGTATATTCCAGTTACAGATCTGCTCATTTGCACCTTTGAGTACTTAGTTATTTGATAAAGGAACCCACATAGATGTTGGATAGATGCACATTATTTTAAACATCCATACATATTTAATAACTGACTAAAGTTGCATAACTGGTTGAATTTTTAGGTGGTGATAGAAGCATTGTAGAAATCACAGTCAAATCTGATTGAGCAATCATTAAAAAATCTGCTGTGATGAGTTGCTATTTGAACACTTTGTTGGTAATGGGTAGTTCTTTAATAATAGTGTTACACCATTGTAAATTACAATCAATAAAAGGCCATTTTATCTTGCGAGTCTGTCATTAGAAAGTCCTGGTACTTCTGCTATTGATGGCACATTATCAATAAAAATGAGGTGAACACGATCAGAATGTATGCAGGAGTGTGCCTTTGTGGTCACAGTTCCATCAACACTCACATATGAGGAATAATAACAGAAAATTCTGGAAATACTCAGCATATCTGGCAGCATTTGTGAAAAGAGAAACAGAGTTAACGTTTCAGGTCGATGACCATTCATCAGAACTGGGAAATGTAATAGATTTTAAGTTGGTCAAATGGGGAAGGGTGGAAAAAGAACAAAAAGGAAGGTCTGTGATAGGATGGAAGATGGGAGACATTAAAGACAAAAGGGTTGATGGGGGTAGAGCCAAAGGAAATGGTAATGGGACAAAGAAAGAAACAAAAGATATATTCAGAGGAGGTTTCAATGACAGAATAATGAGCAGTTGCTGTCCAAAAGCAAAAACAAGAGAGAAAAAAGCAAGAGAAAAATCAAAACATGCAAAGAAAAGGAATCAAAATGGGGGCAAAGATTACGGTCTGAAACTGTTGAGCTCAATGGGGCAAATTTTGCAGACCTTCCAACGTTGGGTGTCGTGGCAGGGGGGTCCTGAAAATGCCTCCGGGAAGGCCTGTCCCCATATTACCTCCGGCTGCGAGGCCTCATGGTGGCCCCTCTGCTCGGCGACGGGAGGCCAATCTAAATATTTAAATTTATTAAAATAAATGATTTAAATACTTTCCCGTTCGGAGATCCGATGTGAGACACTGGTGGGGAGGGGGAACAGGTAAGTATTCCAGTGAGGAGTGGGGGGAGCGGGGTCAAACTAATATGATTGGTGGAGGGGATGGTGGGAAGTGGTAAAGTTAAAAGTTTGTGAACTTCGGTGAGGGGAAGGTCAGGTACACAAGGTAAGTATTTTGCGGGGGAGAGGGCAAGGAATGAGTGTATGGTTATTGGGGAGTGGGAGAGGGGCTGGAAACATGTATGTCATTGTTTTCAATAAAGTTTATTGAACTATCCCTTTAAAACTTTAAATTGTAATGATGGGGCTTGAAGCCCTTTAAAAATGGCGTTGGCGCCTGCGCAGTGGCACTGGACGTTATTGCCAGACACGGACAGCCCGCATTTAATATTGCGTTAAAAGGCATGAGGTCTTCTTTCCCAGATGGGAGGAGAAGACCAGCCCTCCTGACCCAGCAAGCATGGACAGAGACAACAGAGGAGGTCAGCAACCGTGGGCTCACCCCAAGGACCTGGATCCAGTGCCAGAAGCAAGTCAATGGCCTCATCCAGTCTGCCAAGCTGAGTGTTCCATTCAATTCCAATGCTTTGGACCTAGGTTGTGTCAGAGTAACAGAATTCGTTTGGTGGAGAGGGAGGTATCACTGAGCCATGGCAATGGGGTTCTGGAGTTGCCAGTGGGGTCTGAGCATGGCCATACCTCAGTTAGAGGTGCCCGTCTGTTAATTGTGTATCAACTGTTTGTTTATATGCAGGTGGAGGGTTTTAATTGGGGTCTTACTTGAGCACTTATAAGCAGACATTTACTGAGACTGGTGGAGGGTTTGAGTGAAGAGCTACATGTTTATAATCCTTTTACTCTGTACATTAAATGTGAAACTGAGTAAAGATAGGCTCCAGCATTATCCTTCCATAACAAGCTTTCTGGAGTTTAATACATCTGTCAGTGCATTCCCCTGCATAGTCCCTCGAGAGCAGTTGCATGTAGGAGGCATATGTGAGCCCCTATTATGGCTCGATGGACTATCATCCTCAGTGGTCTGGGGTTTTTACCTGCTGGCAGACTAGCCTTGTCCTTCATTGTGTCTGCACGAGAAGACAGCCCACAACAGGAAGGAGTGTACCAAGACTGACGGCGGAGTTCCTTATCTCCATGTCCTAACAGCGATAGGCAACAACGTGGCCGTGTCATAGCTGATAGCGAAACAGAAAATGAGTGAGCATATTCTGGGCACAAGGATGTCTCTGGTGGCAAAGAGCCATGTAACACATGTGAGCCCTATTGCATCAGTGGAGAGATACATTTGGGATGGTATGAGTGAGTGAGTGAGACGATGGGCAGACCCTAATCCTTTGATGTCAATGATTTCTCATGCAGGTCAAGGTGACCGAGAAGAGAGAGGAGCTGAAGAGGCTGGGGGACAGTTACCCCCCTCTGTGGAGGAGGAGGAGGCAGCCTCAGAGGGACCACCATCACATCTTTCCCTCGCACCCTCCACCACTAAAGATACCGTCATATCAGTGGGTAGTTTCGCGAGTTTAGATATGGACACACAACCTAGCGAGCACAGCACAAATGACCTGGGCAGCAGACAGAGGCCGAGAGAGCCCAGGCCACTGGCAGTCAGAGGACTGTGGGAGGCTAGGGCCGTACTGAGTCCCAGGCTGATGACATCCCTCTGGTATCATCAGCAACACAGGAAATGCTGTAGCAACAGCGCAAGGTGAGGCAACATCTGGCAGAGATGCCAGAGGCTCTGCATACACAAGTGTGGACAATGGACGAGTCCATCCATGCCTTGCATGCCGCACCATCTCTGCCGGTTGTGCGTCTCTTGGAAAGCCACTTCTAGCAGACCAATCAGTGGCTGCCGGAGATGCGTGCAGACCTACACTCCATTGCTTTATCCATGAGCTCTATGCAGCGGTGGCAAGGCGAGAGGGGGACAATGCACCAGGTCCACATCCTTCTCAGGTCAGCAGGGAGGTACAAGAGTGCCTTATAAGGGGGGGAAGAGTGGCTGCCTCCTGAATCTGGAGGCTCCTCAGGGTGCGCCTGGTGCAGACAATGGCTCCAAACCCTCTGCCAGTGACGCCAGCAGCTCCATCATCCCCATCGATTGAGGTTGTCCCTGCACCTTTGCAGGGGGCCCTTAGTGTTCTGGGGCCCACTAGGCCTCAGGCAGCTAGAGGACGGCTTCCAAGGTCATCCCAAGCCAGGGGGCAGCAAGGTCAGTAGCCTCTCTGCACCTCAGCTCACAGCGCTGGGGAGCACCATGTAGGAGCACCCACAAATGAGTTACAAAAAGCACCTAGATGCACAGAGGATCATGGGTGATCATACTGCAGAAAAGGGACTTGTTGCAATGTTTGTCACGTGTAATAAAACTATGTTGTTCACGCACCACATCTCCTTTCTGTTGCGGATCCCTTTTGGGAGTTCCTTGGAAATCCTCCTCCCAAAGGGCTGGAAGTGAGAGAGCAAGCCCGAGCACTCAGTTTTGCCCCTTTGCGACTTTGCAAACTGCACCTGGGTGCTGCAGTGCAGAAGGAGGTGACAACAGGGCTGTTTAAAGGTTAGACGTCATTATTGCCATTTCAGAAGGTGGTGGGGCTCAAAGGAAATGTAAATGTATTAAGGCATCTTGTGCCTCCCTTGCTCATATCTCATAGTGCCTTTTATGCTGTGCCTGGGACCCTTCATCTGACACTGCTTGGGCAGCATCCTCCTCCGTATCCTCTTCATCAGAGGAGGCATCGCGCTTCACCATATCCTCACTGGTCAACGCCTCCCCCCTCTGTAGTGCCAGGTTGTGCAGTGCACAGCAGACCAACACGATACGTGGAACCCTCGCTGGAGCATACTGAAGGACTCCACAGGATCAATCCAGGTACCTAAATCTCATATTCAGCAGACCAATGGCCTGCTTGATGGTTGCTTGGTTGACCTGCGGCCAGTGTTGTACCTTTCCTCTGCATATGTGCGTGGGTTCTTCACAGGCATCAGAAGCCATGTTTTCAGTGAGTAGTCCTTCTCTCCAAGGATCCATCCCTGAAGATGCGAGGGGGCACGGAAAAGGTGAGACTGCCTAAGTATGTAGGTGTCTTGACTTCTTTCTGGGAATTGTGCACACACTGATAAGATCCGTTTGTGGTGCTTGCAGACCAGTTGTACATTGAGGGAGTGGAAGCTCTTCCGGTTGATGAAGGCAGCAGGCTGCTCCGTGGGAGCCTTGATGGCCACATGTGTGCAGTCGATGACCCCCTGCATCTTGGGAAAATCCAGTGATGGCTCGGAATCCTATAGCCCTCTAAGCTTGGCTGTTTGGATTGGAGTGGGAGTGCACATAGTCACCAGCCCTCCTGAACAAGGCATTGGTGACCTCCTTATTGCAGCGATGCGGTACAGCCTGGGAGATTCTGCACATATCTCTGGTGGACCCCTGGAATGATCCGGTGGCATAGAAGTTCAGTGCCACAGTGACTTTCGGTGGCATTGGGTGTCCACCAAGTCTCATGGGCCACAGCTCATCCTGCATCATGGCACATAGATCATTGACAGCCTCCCTGGAGTGGCACAGTCTTTGGAGACACTGCCACTCGGATATCTGCAGGTAGTTGAGCTGTGGCCAGTAGGCCCTCTCCGGAGGATGGTTTCTTCTGCGCACTGGAGGTTGTTGCTGTGTCCCTCTACAACCTTCTCCAGCCTTCTGTGCCTGGAGCTGGCCCTCCTGTGGGCCCCCAAGTTGCTGGCATTCCTCTGCCCGTCCCTGAACTTCCCTCTCTCTCTGCTCCCCCTCCTCCGTGGGGTGAATTAGGCCCCTGAGAGGTTGCTTCTCCCTGAGCGCAAGGCTTCTGGGCCAAACAGACCACACTCCGCCCTCATGCCTTTCAATAAGGTGGCACTGCCCCAATGCCACCCTGGTGTGGGTGCCTCACAGTACTGGCAACTTTGCCCCCACTCCTGACAGTCTTTCACTATGTCCCCCCCTTCCTGTTAAGTGATGCTGCCTCACATGATAGCTTCCCAGTGAAGCCAACATTGAGCTCCAGCCTCCTAGTCGCCTCCTTTCACTAGATGTGGCCCTGAAGCTTTGAGGTTCCCGTGCACCATCAGGAAAATTCAAAACTGAGAATAAAATTGCTGTCAATTGGGTTCTTAAATACCTTAATTGGCTTCCTGTCTCCTGATTGTGCTCAGCCCACCCTCCATGTCAGCCACTGACTGGAAAATCTGGAAGAGACATCATGATGTTGGATTTCCTGTCCGACATCTTACATTCCAATTTTATGCCCCACCCCCGCCTCCGTTGCCGTCTCAAACAGCCCCATAAAATTCAGCCCTATGTTTTAAGCAGTTGAATTCTAGCCTATTAGCTGGACAAATTTTCTGATAGCCTGAAAACTTCTGAAAACTCGAGTTGATGATGTAAAGCAGGATATCATTAGCAGAGAGGGATTGTTTTGTGCTTTTCTCCACTGGCTTGAACTCTTTAAATGAAGGAGCTTGTTCTTATGGTCCCATCTAGGAATTCTATGGTAAAGGAAAAGAGGTGGCAAGACAGGTGTGCATCAGCCACTGAAATTATAAAAGGCTTAATCATCTCTCTGAACCAAAACATGCGCACACTTCACCTACTACTAGCAGGGTGAGGAATCTTTAGCACTAGCAGTTTCCAATGGATCTTATTCCTGGCAGCAAGAAGATGTGGTAAAATCCAACCTCCCCCTACTTGCTTGGTTCTAAGTATACTTGGGACTTTTGCTAGTCAGAGCAAGTAAAGTACAAGCTGCACATGGAACTGGTGAAACACCAGGAGATATGAAGCCCTTTCTGTGAGCAAACTTCCTACTCAGCTCAAGCTGACCAGCCCCAGGTCTACTTACTAGAGGAACAATCTGCAACATCCTGCACAAAGCCATAACCCATTGCAGAAACTTAACCCTGCTCCCCCCCAAGAAATCTCTCGTACATCCTGACCGAGAATGACTATTATTGAATATCCCTTCACCATCGAGAAATATACAGCCATTGTGACTTTCACTATATTTTCTTGTAAATATTGTGAAATATGATTATAATTGGCAGTGGTTAGGACCTGGAATACACTGCCTGAGAATGTGGTAGAAACAGATTCAATCATGGCTTTCAAAAGGGAATTGAATAAGTACCAAAAGAGAAAAAAAATTGCAGGGTTCTGGAGAAAGGGCAGGAGAGTGAGACTAGTCAGTTGCTCTTGCAGAGAGTTGGCATAGACATGAAGGGTCGAATCGCCTGCTTCTGTGCTGTGACCATTCTCTGATTCTATAATCTTATCTAAGAAACCATGTCCTGAAGGTGTGTGACCTTTTATAAATACAGTTATGTTAAAAAAAACATAGAACAGGTGAACACTGCACCTTAGATTGTGAGCAGAACCAAACCTTTCCTGCGTACCAGGACCCCAGAGGGCTCTGGTGGCTCAGTCATTGAGTATGTCCAAGACAGAAATCGATAGATTTCTAGATATTAAAGATATCAACAGATATGGGGATAGTGCGGGAATATGGTGTTGAGGTAGAAAATCAGCCATGAACTAGTTTAATGGTAGAGCAGACTCGAGGGGCTGAATGGCCTACTCATGCTCCTATTTCCTATGTTCCTAACTATCTGAAGTAACACAAAATGCAGGGATCTTTGCATCTTTAAAAGGCCTGATAATGATCAGTGATACACTGGTAAAGTAAGATGCGAAGAAAGGACTATAGAAGCCAAGAGTTTCTACTTGGGCACTACTTTGGGATCAGTGGAGTGAACTTTCATTGTCAGTGCTTTTGGCACAGAGCTTCCTGCTCTGAGAGGGCCAAAGATGAAAATTGACCGAAACCAAAATGCCCAAAGAGAGCTGCCGCATAATTTAAATCCAGGTACAACTCTGAATAAATGTCAATTTGCTTATTCCATGACCAGTGTTCAGTAGGTTGTGAGTTATGGAAAATTTTAAAAGTAAAACTAAAATAAAAACACGCATGCACTTTAACTGCAGTAACAAGCACTTAGTCACTTTCTACATCCTGGCTTTTCTGATTGATGTTATTTTAACACTAGCAGTAGCCAATAATAATATAACACTGATCAGAAAATCTATCTTTCTGTATCTGAGTCATGATTTCATAATCCAAGATAAGGTGTTTCACAAAAGTGACAGTAGTAAGTGAATAGATATAGTCACATGATTATAAGACATTATGAACTGTGAGAGTGTCATCTGAAGCCCAAAATGAGAATGCAGTCTTGAAATAACTCTAGAATAGCTGATATTGGCTTTTAATTTTAAAATCTATCATTTGAACTATGTTAATGATTTCATTAGGCTCTAGATTTCCTGACAGTGACTCTCAGGGTATATGAAGAAAGCCAGTGTGTTGCATGTCATTGATGTGTGATAAAATTCAGAATGAACGATTAAAGATTGTAATGTAATTTTATTATTAAAAAGTTGACAGTTGTTGCCAAGTCATATTATGGACAATCTATATAGAATAGTTTGGATGAGGCGAATAAAATGTTTCTGTTACACAGGCCCCATCTATTGGCAGTTAATAGAACACTACATGTCTGTTGAAAACACAGTAAGAAGTAGGATAAACAAAGCAACTCACAAGATTATTGAATGTAATGCTCTGTTATTTGAATGAGCAGCATGGAGAATTCTTGCTACATTTCTCCCATCTTCAACAAAACAATAAAAATGTACCTTCGCGATAGCCCTTTTAGCCACCTTCCCTAACTTGCTTTCTACTCCAGCTCAGGTCTGACCCTCACTGTGAAGTGTCTTGGAATGTTTTGCGACATTAGAAATGCTATACAATTGTAAATTGCTGTTGACAGTATGGGGTCTGAGGAAGGGGCTGGGCTTCATGTGTTGAACAGCTTTTTGTTTTTTCATGATTTATTATACTCATTTGTTCTTTCTTACTGTGGGTAAATGTATTGCATAGTATGGTGCTTAATTATACAGATCAGAAAGGTTCCAGGTTCAGTCATTAAGCTGTGTTGAGTTAGCCAGTTCCAGCCAGGGTGGTGGTGGAGGCCCCACAACTGGGTCCAGTACTCTTGGGATAAGGGAAGAAAAAATTAGCCAGGCCTCCAGTTCTTGATCAATACCAGTGACCCTTGCTTCAAAGTGCTTATGTGTGGACATCTGGTGGAAATAAGATGTAGTTTAACAGGAATGGTCCCTCCATTATGGGTGAAAGGCCTGCTAACACTCCCTGTCTAAGCTCACACATCAAGGATACCAGTGCCGATGGAACAGAATGCCTTCACCTGAAGGAGAGAAAATTGGGAAAACAAAATCATTGATAAGGTCTTAGTCAATGTGGAGTCCATTCTCATTAGCTGAGTTCAGGCTGTTCAAAAGTACACTGGATTAAAAGAAATATGGAACCTGTAAATACAACATCAGCTTGGAATGCAAAACAAGTTCATTAAGGAATTATAAATACTCTTCAATTTTCGCCAATTGTAGAAAACTAGAGATACTGAGATACTGTACTTAACACAAAAGAAATCTTTGCTTTGCTGATCCCATCCTCACTATGGATACATAGTGACTGCTGTAATTTCTGATTTGCTTATTGTTTTCTTCTTAAAGATTCCTCCGTTTGTAACAGTGCCCCAGGATCTGGCCCCAGCTCTCCCAACAATAGCTCCAGTGGCATGTCAATTGAGAATGGATTATCTAATTCACATGTTGAGGTAAGACGTCAGTGTTTCATATCACTGGTCATTGCACTTTCCCCTGTTTCCCCCTCGCTGTCTCTCTCTCTCTTCTGCCTCTCCCTCCCGTGCACTGTTTCTTGTCGCTCATTCTTTACTTTTCTGTTAAATCCTTTTTGGCATCAACATCAGCAGAAGAAAATTCTTGGGGAATAATTTACACAATAAAGAGTTGGAAATGCAACTTGATAGAAACCAGCTGAGATTTCAGGTGTGCTGTCAGAGTTCTGAGAGTGACTCATCCTCTTGATGTTTGAAAACCCCCTTGGCCTGTGCTGTGCCATTTCCATTTGAGTGCTGCTGCAGTTATGCATGGGTCTACAATTGGGGATTTGATGACAGCCACTGAATGATCTTTTTCCTGAGAAGCATAGATAATCTTTTACCATATTTTTCAAGTAAAGTATTAATAGAAAAACTGTATACCTAACCTGCCTTGGGTATTTTGCATGAAAAAAGAAATGTTATTAGCCTAGTAGTTTCTGAGACTGGGAGGTGCAGTGGATTAATGCACTATCCTCTGGGACTTAAGTTTGAATCAAATCCAGGTTGATAGGATAAAAGCTTTCTCCCTTTGACAGCTGGGAAAGTCTTCTTTTGGCCAGTCGTCTGGGTTGGTGGGAATATTTAATGCAAATGAAAACTTCTTCTGTTTGCTTTTTCAAGCATAGCCATAATTGTGTTCTAAAAGAGCATATTTATAATATCAGTGGTGGGTGTGTAGCGGGGAATGAGAGTGTTTGGAGAGAAGTGGCAAGTAGAGATAATTTTCTATATCTTAATAGGACCTCTGCTGCAGCACCTGGATACTGTGTAACTAGAACACTCATTGACTGTTCAGGCACTCCAGTTGGATTATGGGGAGGTCCCTGTTTTAAATATTTTCCATGACCCTGATGAGCCTTGCCCATGGTTTTGCACAGTATCCCAGAACCCTTTGCACCTTCAGCCACATTTTGACGTGCTGAGCCCAATAGATATACTCAAAGCTGCAGTCCTCTGTGCTCGATAATATGGAAATAGGCACCCAATGTGTGTCATTACATTTTCAGTCCCAATATTACACAAGATAGTTACCACTAAGCAAAAACGCCTGAGAAACATCATACTGATGCACAGACTGCCTCATGATGCCGTATCACTTCAGGTCCTATCACTTTATCAGCCTTATTATCCTTTTACTAGCATATGTCCCTGTATAGCTCCACTGTATAACTAAGTTCCAAAAACCTGTCAGACAATGGAAAAAGTGACAAACCAAACCTCATTTTTAGTACTATAATACCTGTTGTGCATTATGTGTAACAACAAATAGCTGGCAGTATGTTTAACAATGTGAATTAGTCAGAGCTCTCTTGATCTTCTCAAGCAGCTTGAGCTTCAAGATGGTGGTTTATCACATCATCAGTACACCTCAATTAAATTACAGCCTCAACCACTGCCTGCAATCTATTAGCCTATATATGTGTATAAAATTTGTAGAAAATCATTTTCCCAGATGTTACATGATAGAAAGCGTGTGTTTGAAGCACTGTAGAATTAAGTCAGTAATTACCATTCACAGGTTATTGTTTAACACATTGCACACCGCCGTAGTATTTCCTCATTAGGTATGACAAGAATAATGGACTGAAATAAGTCAGGTTACTGCAAATTAAGAAATTTTCTGCTGTTCCATCAATTACCCAATTCTGCTATAATAATTATGAAAAATATTTTTGCCTGATGTTCTGACGTTGTAGGATAAAAACAGATGCATATTTTAAAATTCGTGCAGCTTTGAAAGAGAAGAGTGTTCTTGAAGCTTTCATAGAACTTAAGGTAGCACAAATTGATTGAATCTTGTCATCTATGTTACATGCAACTGTGTCCCAAGAGACTGCTTTGTTTGTGTCTCAGCTGTTCAAGTAATTACTTAATTAGCTTGTTAATATAATGAAAATAAGAAAGCTTAAAAAATAGATATAATGCTCTATTAGTCCAGTCATACTCAAAGCTGTAATGTATTATGTGACCTTGATAAATCCTGGCATTCCGTGTTAGTAGACAATCAATATTATGACACCTTTGTTTTCAGTGACCTGTTTATTGGTGCAGTCTCTGTGACCTATCGTTTCATGTCAGAAAGCCCCCATAAAGCCTCAGTGGGAGGTTCTGTTTTGAGCAAAAACACTCAGTGTTATTTTTCATGTTAAGAATCAGCCAAAGCCTGCAAGAGAAACAGCGTGGTATTCATGGGTTGCTTTTTAATGTTTTTTTTTGCCCAAGATAATTGATATCTCAGAACCTAAAGGTCTCAAAAGCAGAGGTGACAAATTATTACAATTCTGTCAGGCCAGGACCTCGTGCGCTGTTTCCCTCATGGAGATGGCTCTTTTATTTGAGTCACAGATGCTTTTTTGTTTGGGAAGTAAGCAATGATTGTTGCTATACTGCTACACTAGGTGTTCCTTTACATCCAATTTTCTCCCCTGTGGTCAGAGTCATGTTACAGCTGGGAGTCCCCAAGAAGCCACAAAATAAGGGAAACTGTAACCTTCTCTTGTGTTTGAGTGCAGAACAGGAGATATAGGACAGAAATTGAGTTAATTGGAAAAAAATTCAGGCCAACTATCTTACCCCTTGCCGCTAGAGTTTCAGCTACTTTTTTAAAAAAAAGGAAGTGCAGTAGTAACTAATTTCTACTGCATGTGGCTGTGATGGAACATTGTGGAAGTTGGACAGTTATAAATGCACAGATTGGTGGTATTATTGTCAACACTATGTTCAGAAAGTCGCTGAAATTCAGTAGCAATTGCAGTACCGAATATTATCCTTAAATTTTTGTTTAATGGTGGCACAGTGGCGCAGTGGTTAGCACCACAGCCTCATAGCTCCAGCAACCCGGGTTCGATTCTGGGTACTGCCTGTGCGGAGTTTGCAAGTTCTCCCTGTGACCGCGTGGGTTTTCGTCGGGTGCTCCGGTTTCCTCCCACAGCCAAAGACTTTCAGGTTGATAGTTAAATTGGCCATTGTAAATTGACCCTAGTATAGGTAGGTGGTAGGGGAATTAAGGGAAGGTAAAAACATGGGATTAATGTAGGACTAGTATAAATGGGTGGTTGATGGTTGGCACAGACTCGGTGGGCCGAAGGGCCTGTTTCAGTGCTGTATCTCTAAAATAAAAAAATAAATAAAATTTGGGTGGTAACCCTTGGAACTGAGTGTTAGAACTGATGCTCCATTTTTCAGTGCGGTACTGAAGGAGTGCGATGTGTCAGATGTTCAGTCCTTTAGATAAGACTTGAAAACTGAAGACCCATCTGCCTTATCCAAGGGTTTCAGTAAAGGTTAAAGATCCCATAGAACTATTTGTGAAACACCGGGGAGGTTTTCTGGTGTCCTGGTTGTGGCTGACATTCTTTCCTCAATCAAGTATAGAAATCACAGAATCACAGGATTATTACAGTTCAGAAGGAGGCCATTCGGCCCATCGTGTTTGCACCGGCTCTCCGAAAGAGCAATTTACTCAGTTCTATTCCCCTGCTTCTCCCTGTAAACTTGCACATTCTTCCTTTTCATATAATAGTCTAATTACCTTTTGAATGCTTCAATTGAACCTGCCTCCACCACACGCTCAGGCAATGCATTCCAGACCTTAACCACTCGCTGTGAAAAAGTTTTTCCCATGTCATTTTTGCTTCTCTTACCAAATACTTTAAATTTGTGCCCTTTCGTTCTCAATCCTTCCACAAGTGGGAACAGTTTCTCTCTATCTACTCTGTCCAGACCCCTCATGATTTTGAATACCTCTATCAAATCACCTCTCAGCCTTCTCCAAGGAAAACAGTCCTTACTACTTCAGTCTATCTTTATAACTGAAGTTCCTCATCCCTGGAACCATTCTCGTGAATCTCTTCTGTACTCTCTCCAATGCTGTCAGGTCTTTCCTAAAGTATGGCGCCTAGAACTGGATCCAGTACTCCAGCTGAGACCGAACTAGTGTCTTATACAAATTGTACATAACTTCCTTGCTTTTGTACTCTATGCCCCTATGAATAAATCCCAGGATACTTTTTGCTTTATTAACTTCTCTCTCAACCTGTCCTGTCACCTTCAATGAAAATAAAAACAGAGAACACTGGAAATATTCAGCAGGTTCGGCAACATCTATGGAGAGAGGAGAGTTTCACTGACCTGAAACATTGGGCTGAATCTTACCAGCCCTCCGATGTTGGGAATCATGGTTGTGGGGTGGGGGGGGGGGCGGTCTGAAAAATTCTTCTGGGGAGGTCCACCATGACTCCCGATGTCAAGAAGGCTGCGCCGCATTTTACCAGCGGCGATGGGACCTCGGTGCAGCCCCCCTCCCACTTGGTGGCGAGGCCTTCATTTTAATATTAAAATTAATTAAAACACATACAAATAAACTTACTTTGTCCCGACGACCGTCCCACGCCGATATTCCAACCAGCGGCCGGAAGTCCCACACCTTCGGGTCTCCAAGACATGATACTGGTGGGGAATGGGGAGGAGTGAGATTCTCAGGGTGGGGAGGAGGGTGAAAACTGTTTCAATTGGCTGAGGGAATGGTGGGAAGGGGTTGAAGGGCAAAGATTGTAAAGTTTGGGGGTAAAAGGTCGGGACCAGCAAAAATGGTTTTTCGGCGGAGGGGGGGAAAAGAGAGAATTAAATATGTTGATTGATCATTTGGAGGGTGGAAGAGGGGCTTTGATGTTGAAGTAACTGTTTTTATTTAAGTAAAATCTGATGGTCTCTTTAAAAATTTAAATCGTCTGCCAGGGCTTGAAGCCCTTTAAAAATGGCACCGGCACCTGCACCTGCACAGTGTCGCCGGACACCATTGCCGGGGATGAAGCGGTCGCCCCCTCTATGTCATTGGGGGTAGCCTTTTCGCCTCCTCCATTTAAATGAGCTCCCGCGCAGGCGGACCACCAAGTTTAAAGCATGCCGCCGCGCTTTGCGCCGCACTCGTAAAATTCAGGCCATTATCTCTGTTTCTTTCTCCATCGATGCTGCCTGACCATCTGAGTATTTCCTCCATTTTCTGTTTTTATTTCAGATTTCTAGCATCTGCAGTATTTTGTTTTTTGTACTCCAAATACAAATTGGCTGGTTATTCATCTCAGTGTTATTTCTGTTACTTTGCTGTGCACTAGATGATTGTTGTGTTTGCCTGTGTAACATTGTTTACAATTTGATGTAATACCTTGTGACTGGAGAATGTCAGAGGCATTTCTGAGAAACATTATAAGGTGCTTTTAAATGTATGTTTGTTTGCTGTTCTTTAGTAGGTCCTAACCTATCATTTCAAAAGATGGAAAGACCATAATTGCACTCACCAAAAAAATGACACACATTATACCTGAGTTTGATTCATATTAAACACACCTTATGATGTGTTGAATCCTGTCCTGTAACTATTGCACATTTTCCCTATATTCCTGTGACACAAATGTATCATGCTATTGACTTCCTGCTTTTTTGTCACCATTTTGTCATCAGTGTTAAAAACTAGGTTTAGTCACAAAAAAAGTTGCCCACCTTGTTTTGATATACAGTAGCCCCAGAACAGATGTCACGTCTCTGAGGCTGGGTCAAGCAATTCAATTCAAATATGAGCATCCTGTGGTTTTCCTTGACTGTATGTGTAATTGGCAACTCTATATGAGTTACATATATAAATTACTTTTGTCTGACTGCAAACCATTGGGAAGATAAAGGTAGGCCAGAGAGACTAAGTGGACGATCAGCAGTGAACAATCTAAACTAGGGTTTAACACAGTGGATTTAACTGTTTGTTCATTTCTCTCATTCTGGGCAGGAATAGTTAAACCTGTGGCCACTGTGATCTATAGTATGTCAATGCTACTGTTCACTTGTCAACGTGAGGTTTAATAAATCTGTTTGTCAGTTTATAACCTAGGCCATAGTTTTATAGAGTGCTTATTCTTTGCCTAGTGAAGTCAAGGAAGATCATGTGCAATACATGATATAACTTGTGAGCTGAAAGACAAAGGGCCTTCTGTTCATCCCCAGGATGCACTGCATCATATTACCGAGATACTGGTTCAGAGGGAGTGAGAGCTCAACAAAGAGAGTGGACTGAGACACTGAACTTGAGGAAAAAAATCTAGTGTAAAACCATAAAATCGTAACATTTACATTGCTCTGTATACTGCACTGAATAATCTTGTAAACAGTTGCTAAAAAAAAGAAAAATGTTCATTTGGCAAACAGCTTTTATTTAAAGAAGTCACCCTACTGGGATTAATATAACATCCTAAAAATATCAATTGCAAACAGTATCCTCCAGAGGCTGAGATACCTTAGAGAAGCTGTAATGCATTTTTTAATTATGTCACTCAGTATCCTCAGCAAAGTAACAGAATTTTTCTGCAATAAAAACAGTAAATGCTGGAAATACTCAGCAGATCAGACAGCATCAGTGGAGAGAAACAGAATGAATGGGCTGAATTTTGTCATTTCCGAGCCCCGCAGTTGCATTTTGGGCCTATCCAGCAACTAATTAGTTGCTGACAGTGTTCCCATCCTTTAAGGGACAAGAACCTGCCTCCAAGAGCTGCTGGCCAATCGGAGGGCTGACAGCTCTTCAGTCTCTGTAGTCCCACTGGGAGCGGTGGCCACTGCTGGGACTGCACCCAGCTGAGAGGATGCGGCGACAGACACTGCCCTTGCAACAAGGTGAGTGGGGTCACTGGGGCCAGTCAGGCAGGCCTCCATGAGGGGCAGGTGAGGGGGATTGGTGAGAGCTGGAGGGTGTTGCTGTGAGGATGGTCATTGCCACAGAGGGTCCCACCATGGACCACAGGGTGCCTGATTAGAAGGGTCCTCCGCCCCCACCCCTCCTCCACCACTGGGTGGGAGGGATGTCCTGCACCTTCCCCGCTGTTGGTAAAATGCCATGATAGCAGGAAGGCGATGGGCACTCCACTGCACCCCCCCCCCCCCCAACTTCCCACCATTTTACAAGCCACCCACCTCCCAGCCATCCCTAGAAGGCTGGTAAGATCCAGCCCAGCATTTCAGGTCAATGATCTTTCCTCAGAACTGAATTTTTCTGTTTATTAAATGCACAACTAGGTCCAGAATAAAAGATTATTTTTTTCTCCCATTTCAATGATATTTCTTCCCATCTTCATGTTCTTCTTCCCGTCTTCGTGTTCTTTTTACATAATATACTGTGCACCAAGGCAGGCAGTCTGTACAAGGTCTTTATCAACACTGCTTTTGGACAAAGTTCCAGCAATTTTTTTTATTCTTTGATGGGATGTGGGCATTGCTGGCTAGGCCAGCATTTGTTACCTGTCACTAATTTCCCTTGAGAAGGTGGTGGTCAGCTGCCTTCTTGAACCGCTGCAGTCCATCTGGTGCAGGTACACCCACAGTGCTGTTCGGAAGGGAGTTCCAGGATTTTGATCCAGTGACAGTGAAGGAACGGTGATCTGTTTCCAAGTCAGGATGGTGTGTGGTTTGGAGGGGAACTTGCAGGTGGTCAAAATGGTCACCACAGATTTACCTATTCAATAACAGAACAGCTGAGGTGGTTTACTTGCAAGTTCCCCAATTTGTATTATTTAAAGGTCAAGGTGAATGTTGAAAATTTAAGCATGCCTGAAAGCTATATTTAAATTTCCCACATGACTTAGGCACGTTTAAAAACTTTCATGAGTTGTGAGACTTGTGAATGAATTACAAACATTGGCAATAACAAACAATGGTCCTTTCTCCCTTTTTAGAAACATCTGGTTACCTCTTGCAGCTTTTCCCATAATTGTTTTGGCTACAATTAGAAACTAAAACCCTGGAGAAATATGGAGGAGAATCCATACACACCAAACTGTATCAACAAAGCACTGTACAAAAGTCATTCTTGAGTACAAATCTATTTGTATTTACTGAAAATAATTCATGCCTGGGATGGTGTTGAAGGCTGCACTTGATCTTAGTGCTTAGTTATTGTTTTTTTGTTTGTGTTCTTTTTTCAGAATATTTGCCAGAGTTTTCCCAGGTATTATCTATTGACAAATAAGTTAAAGAGGAAATTGATTCCATGGTGTATTCTCACAATCTCCATTTAGTTAGCCTTGCCTGCTTGTGCTTGCCCTAATACAGCTGTTCTGAAGTTCCACAGGGGATTTTCACTGGCTTGAATATGGCTGTGGCATGCAAGATGATATCATCATGCCCACCCCTAAACACCAGAACAATGTTTCTTTTACACTTTAGTTACCCTCTATGAATTTGCATGCCAGAAGTGCAAATTTGTTAAATCTGCCCTTATTAATTTAAATTCGTGTTGTGCCCCATAAATATACTGTGCAAAAGCAGCAATGTGAATTTGCTTATTCTGGTTATTTTGATAGGAATGAAGACTCCCACTTCATGATGTTGGTTTAAGGATCACACATCATTACAAGCCAGAAATGCTTGTTCATTAATCATACATACAGCAATATATCAAAGATTACTGAAGTTTTTACAAGATGAGGCTTTGAGATAGCTCAAGTGCTATCAAGGGCCTTATCATCTGGGTGCTAAGCATTGTGGGAAGGAAAATTGGAAGGGTTCTGGAAGGTGTGTCCAATCTTTCCCCCAGATTTTCTTTTCAGTGCTCTGCCCAGGTGAGGAACAGTATAAATCACCATTTAGAAAGGCATGGATTAATCAAGGACAGTCAGCAGAGATTTATTCATGGACTGTCTGACTAACCTGATTACATTTGTTGAGAAGGTAAAAATGATGAGGGTAATGCATTTGATGTAGGCTACATGGATTTTAGAAAGACTTTTGGCAAGGTCGCACATGGCAGACTGGTCAGAAAATTAAAAGCTCTGGGATCCAAGGGTAAGTGGTAAGTTGGATCCAAAATAGGCAGGAAGCAAAGCTTAATGGTCAATGTGTGTTTTTATGACTGGAGGGCTGTTTCCAGTAGGGTCCTGCATGGTTCAGTACTAGGTCTCATGCTTTTTGTTTTTATGTCAATGATTTAGACTTAAATGTAGGGACGCAACTAAGAATTTTTCAGATGATACAAAAATTGGTTGATTGATAGTGAGGAAGAAAGCTGTAAACTGAAAGAGGAAGTAATTGAGATACTAAATGGGTTCATAATTGATAAAGAGGAGGTATTAGAAAGGCTGGCTATACGTAAAGTTGAAAGTCACCAGGACCAGATTGGATGCATCCGAGAATGCTGAGGAAAGTAAGGGTGGAAATTGCGAAGGTACTGGCCATAATCTTCCAATCCTGCTTGGATACAGGGATGGTGCCGGAGGACTGGAGAATTGTAAATGTTGCACCCTTGTTCAAAAAAAGGGTGTAAGGATAAACCCCGCAATTACAGGGCAGTTAGTTTAACCTCGGAGGTGGGAAAGCTTTTAGAATGATACCCAGGACAAAATTAACATTCACTTGGACAAATGTGGATTAATTAAAGAAAGGCAGCACGGATTTGTTAAAGGCAAATCATGTTAATTAACTTGATTGAGTTTTTTGATGGGTAACATAGAGGATTGATGAGGGTAATGCGATTGATGTGGACTTCCAAAAGGCATTTGATAAAGTGCCACATAATGGACCTGGCCAGCGAAGTTGAAGCCCATGGAATAAAAGGGACAGTGGCACGTGGATGCAAACTTGGCTGAGTGACAGGAAACAGAGAGTAGTGGTGAATGGTTGTTTTTCAGACTGGAGGAAGGTATGCACTGGGGTTCCCCCAGAGAAGGATAGTGATAGACTCAAGAGGACATAAACAAGCTGGTGGAATGGGTGGATTCATGGCAGATGAAATTTAATGCAGAGAAGTGTGAAGTGATACATTTTGGGAAGAAAAATGAGGAGAAGCAATATAAAATATAGGATACAATTCTAAAGGGGGTGCAGAAACAGAGAGACTTGAGGGTGTATGTGCACAAATCGTTGAAGGTGTCAGGGCAGATTGAGAAAGTGGTTAAAAAGGCATGTGGGATCCTAGGCTTTATAAACAAAGGCAGAGGGCTGAATTTTACCTCTGGCTTCAGGACCCCATCGTTGGGCTGAAAAGCAGGTCCCAAGCCTACACTTGCCGGCAGTGGGGACCTACTCAGCGATTTTACCACAGGCAACCTCCTAATTGTCCATCTGAGGGCCCACCATCAAGGTAAGGAGGGGGGGTCGGTGGGCTCTCCATGCTGCTAGCCCAATCAAAGGCCAACAGCTCTGAAGCTTCAGCAGCGCTACCGGCAGCGGTGGGTGCTGCTTACGCAAATTTTAGACCTCAGTGCCTCAAAATGGAGGCACCTTTAGACAGGTAAGTACATTAAAAATGAAAAATTCAGTGGGCTGAGGGTCAGAGAGGAAACCCCTCCAGGAGTATCCTTGGGATTGTAGAGGCTACTTTCTCTGCCCGCAGCCTCCTCTTTGGGCCATAGAACCTCTAGCTCCAATGGTCCACCAGGCTCCTGCAGGGAGGCCGCTCCATTAAGCTGGCGGCCGTGTAAAATGGCCCTTACTAGGGCCCATAATTATGCAAAGTGGCTCCCTGCCTCTGTGGAGTGGACAGCCAATCCTCCTTGCAGCCCACACTGGGAAATTTCCCCGGCGGCGGGACTGCATGTGGGAGCCATCCCAATGCAGCTCCCCGCTATTTTATTGGCCCCTCCCCTCACCTCTGTTCCTGCCATCCAGGGGATGGTAAAATTCTGCCCATAGAGTACAAAAGCAAGGAAGTTATGATGAACATTTATAAAGCACTAGTTTGACCTCTACTGGAGTATTGTGGCCAATTGTGGACACCACACATTAGGAAGGATGTAAAAGCTTTAGAGACGGTGCAGAAAAGATTTACGAGAATGGTTCCAGGGATGAGGGACTTCAGTTACATAGATAGATTGGAGAAGCAGGGGTTATTCTCCTTGGAAAATGGAAGAGCGAGAGGAGATTTGATAGAGGTGTTCAAAATCATGAGGGGTCTGGACAGAGTAGCTAGGGATAAACTGTTCCCATTGATGGAAAAGATCAAGAACAAGAGGATACTGATTTAAGATGTTTGACAAAAGAAGTAACAGCAACGCGGAAAAATTATTTTTACGCACTATGTGGATAGGATCTGGAATGCAGTGCCTGACAGTGTAGTGGAGGCAGATTAAATCATGGCTTTCAAAAGGGGATTGGATAAGCACCTGAAGAGAAAAGATTTGCAGGCATCCAGAGAAAGGATGGGGGAGTGGGACTAGCAGAAGCCATCAATGGGCTAGTCGGATGGGCAGCAAAGTGGCAAATGGAATTCAATGCGGAGAAGTCTGAGGTAATGCAGTTGGACAAGACCAACAAGGTAAGGGAATATACAATAAATGGTCGGGTACTGAGAAGTGTAGAGGAACAGAGGGACCTTGGACTCCATGTCCACAGATTCCTGAAGGCTGCAGGACAGATAGATAATGTGGTTAAGAGGCATTCAGGTTGCTCTCCAGACCTTATTCCGGCTAAATTGTTAGCTCTTAATGGTTGTCACTCCTCAGGTACTGCCTACTCTCTGCTTCAAATCTGCCATCATCACACTCCTGCTCTAAAATCCAACCCTTGACCCCTGCCCTTATAAATAAACTACGAACCCATCTCGAATCTCCCTTTTCTCTCCAAAGTTCTGGAACGTGTCAGTGACCCCCCCCCCCCCACAAAATCTGTGGCCATATTTCTCAGAACATCTTGTTTTAATCTCTTCAAGCAGGTTTCCATCCCTGTCTTAGTATCGAAAGTTTATCAAAATTACAAATGACTGAGGCATAGAATATAAATCTACGGAGGTTATGCCAGAACTGTATAAAACATGACAATCTTTGAATCATAGAATGGTTACAGCACACAGAAGGTGGCCATTTGGCCTATTATGTCTGTGCCTGCTCTCTGCAAAAGCAACTTGGCTAGTTCCACTCCCCTGCCTTTTCCCAGTAATGTATCACTTCACTATTTTCTGCATTAAATTTCATCTGCCATGTGTCCGCCCATTCCACCAGCCTGTCTATGTCCTCTTGAAGTCTATCACTGTCCTCCTCACATTTCACAATACTGCCGATTTTTGTGTCATTTGCAAATTCTGAAATTGTGCCTTACACACCCAAATCTAGGTCATTAATACAAATCAAGAAAAGCCGTGGTCCAAAGACCCACCCCTGGGGAACCCCACTATATAATTTTCTCCAGTCCAAAAAACAACTGTTTACCACTACTCTCTTGTTTCCTGTCACTCAGCCAACTTTGTATCCATGCTGCCACTGTCCCTTTTATTCCATGGGCTTTTACTTTACTGACAAGCCTGTTCGACCATAGCTACAGTACTGGTAGAGTTCTAGTCACCACATTACAGAAAGGATGTGATCACACTAGAGAGAGAGTACAAGGGAGATTTATGAGGATGTTGTCTGAAATGGAGAGTTTTTGCTACGAGGAAAGACTGGATCGGCTGTGGTTATTTTCTTTGGAACAGAGATGGCTGAGGAATGATTTAATTGAGGTGTATACAATTATGAAGAGCCTCAATAAAATGGATAGGAAAGACCAATTTCCCTTAGCAGAGAGGTCAATAACCAGGAGGCATAGATTTCAAGTAATTTGCAGAAGGATTAGAGGGGAGTTGAGGAGCATTGTTTTTCACCCAGAAGTTGGGGATGGTCTGGAACTCATTGCCTTGAAAGGCTGGTAGAGGCACAAAACCTCATCGCTTTTAAAAATACTTGGATATGCAGTAGAAGTGCTGTAAGCTACAAAGTTACTGACCAAGAGCTGGAAAGTGGGATTAAGCTGGATAGCTCTTTTTCAGCTGGCACAGACACAATGAACCGAATAGCCTCCTGTGTTGTAAATTTTCTATATTTTTACGCTCAATGGGCAGGTGATAAAAATACAAATCCACCCTGAATAATCTACATTTTAAATCACTGCAAAATCTTATTTTAAAGCTCATTTTGTGCTGTAATCTCATTATTGTATGTTTTTTTCTGTTGTTGTAAACTGTTGCTGGCATTGTACCCTTCCTTGGCAAATGACACAGTTCCTTTAAAAGCAGCTTTAAAGCAGATGCGTTGGAAACAAGATGGTCATCATCTGGATTCCAATAATGTCACTACCGTTCTGCTGGAACACCATTGTATGTCTTAAACCAAATCTTATACAGAAGTAAATTTAAACAGGAGTATATATGATGAGTCAATTCTTACAGTTCTTCTTTTCAACAGCAGTTGCTGCCACATCACAGGATTCTGAATTGGGATGGATCAATGAATGCACTAAATCTCTACACGTCACCATCATTACCCAACATTACTCTGGGTCTCCCGGCTGCCTCATCCGCCTCCTCCCACATCAACGTACGTAATAATTATAGGTCAAAGGATTACTTAATCTCTCTAATCTGTAACATCGGTTGAAGTACATAATAATCCTATATGACCTGCAGCAATGCGGTCAGCCATTACAATACTGTTACCATACATGAAACAAAAATTACATCTCTGGTATGAGACCACAGAGTAGTGGGATCTCTGCCAGTGGTTCCTCACAGAGTTTAGTTCTTAATCTCATCTGGAAGAATTTCCAAGCGGAGACCAGGTGCTTGCCCACAGGGCATGAGAGTCATTCCTGGGCTGGTGACATAGTGGCTGATTCAAAGAAAACCTTTGGGGGCCTGGAAGCAGACTACCCACTCACTCTTTGAGATGTAGATCTTGTATGACAGAAATAATCCAGGAAAAGAGATTTTTTTTAAACTGAAAAAGAGGTTGTTTACTCCATCCACTACACAATTTCTCCAAAGTACTTTGGATTCATTGAGACTTCTGAGATAAATAAAGTATTATTCAGATAGTCAAGGTGATTTTCCTCTTCACAGAACCTGGAAGATGCTCAATTCCCAGGCACAGCAATAAGGAAATATGGTCAGAGACCATCATGTCAGGCCCTCATCCCACTGCACAATCCTGAGATTTCTTGGTGCTCACTGGGCATGTTCCTGGACTAAGCCCAGAGTCATAATGATAATGAGGCAAAAGAAGACTTTCTAGCCTCTCACATCTCTTTTCTCTGGATCTGCCCATCAACTCTCCCAGCACAGTGTTGCAACTTGCATCTGGACCCCAAGGACCGGAGGGTCTGTAGTGGTGCTGGGCGCAGCCTGAAGATTGAAGGCAAACAACCCAAAAAGATTTTGCAGGCAGTTTCCTTGCTCTGTGGCAGCCTGAGGGTCCTAATGCCAGTTGCCAGCAGCTTCCAGCTGCTTTCTGATGCTGTAACAGATAGGGCATGGACATGCACTGCACATCCAAATAGCCCAGGACAGGAAATTTAAAGTTTCCTTCCTTGGACAGATATAGTGTACTTCAGGTCCGTTGTGGCTCTTGGGCATCCAACAAGGAGGTAGGCAGTAAAAATCCACTCAGGTTTCTTTTTCTATATCTTTAAACTATTTACTTTCCCCCTTAGTTCAATTCAGAAGTTCTGTGTTCCATGTACAATACTCATACTTCAAAGAGTGAATATCAAGACCTTCATAACATGGGAACTGTAAGCATTCAGTTCAGAACAATCCAACAACCATCAACCTCATGGGCTGAATTTTTAAACAGCCACCGAGACATGGCCGGAGGTGGATGGGTCTGTAATTTCCCACCATGGTCTCACCTCCGGACCATTTTTGATCCAGGAGGACCAGGCTGGGGGAAGGGGGTGACATCTACCTGTCGGCAAGTGGTGAGTAGCCTACTGGACTAATTAAAGGACTTATTAAGGCCTTATTAAGAATTTTCCATTCGGCATGTGGGGCCCCCCCCACTGAGGCCGCAACATAGCCAAGGGATGGAGGCAGCCTCCTGACGGTAGATCGGGGCAGTGGGGGAGCACTCCATGCAGATAAGAAATCATTCTGCATCCCCCACCTCAACTCCTGCCACAGCTGTTGGGCCACAGCTGTAGCCACTGGCTATCCAGTGGCACGTTTGCCCCTCCATGATAATAGCCTGGCAGATGTGGCTTTTTGTACTGTGAAAAGTTTTTAAAATAACTTCAGGGGGAAGCTCCATCTTCAGGCGCCCTCCCTCTCTCTCTCTTACCTTCATTGGCAGCTCCCACCTCTAATGGTGGGGCTGCCAATCTATGAGTGCTGGCAGGCCTCCTATTGGCCTGCCAGCCTCGGGAGCCCACCCTCCATCCTTAATCGGCCACTTAATTGGCCACCTCCTCAATAATCACCCTTTGGGTCCCGACGCCAGCATGTGTTGGTTTGCAACCCGTATTTCTTCCCAACAATAGAATCGGGACCCACAAGTGATAATTCAGCCCAATAGGTTTTGAAAATGGTTCAAATGTACAGGATGGAATGAAATTGGTCTTCGATGATGGTGCAAAACAGGCAATAGCAAATTGGCAGCCCTTTTTTTTACCCTGCTCAATTTTCGTTTCCAATTTCAGCCCCTCTCTGTCTTAGCTTTGAAATTATTAAATGACAATGGGGCTGAAAACAAATGGTGGATCAGACGCACTGAATTAGCACTATGCAGTGGTTTTGTGTAGTGCGTCTTAATTATAGAACAAAATAGCCCTTGTAAATCTATTTATATGTGCAAAGGTAAAAGTTTCAGACTGGCTTCAAAGTTGATCAACCATTCTGGTGGACTCTCACCACAAGTCCAGCAGGAGTTTGTCAGAATGGCTGCAAATGCAGGTTGATCCAGCCTAAACCAGCTCCTGAACTTCCTTTGGTGTCACCTCCATCAATGGAGAGCAAGGTCAGTGATGTGGAGAGAGCAGGCGCAGTGTTATGGACATTGGGAATTCCTGTAACCTTGGCCGTCGTTTCCATTGCAAGTGTGGGAACGACTTTGGGGAGTCCAGGGCATGGAAGTCATCTAGATTCTCAAAGACCTAATAAAATAAACATTTTGTTCAGTGTTTAATATGCTCTTTTGAAAAGGGCTACTGGAAGCTGAAAGCAACTGTGTCTGACTGGAGACTCCAACATGCTGCCAACCCTCCCCTCCCCCAGGACTGAACAGTAATATTACATTAATATCCCAGGCTAAGTGGGTGCACAAGATGTGCCTGTACTGGCATGGACATCACTGCTATATTTCAATGTGGTAACCCCACACTACCGTCCATCCTGTCACCAGGTCAGCACTGGAGGCTATCAGGTAGTATGCCCCTGATGTAATTGCCAAGATTGTAGCCCAGGAATTCTTAGGCTTTCTGATTAAATAAAAACACTTTGTTTGATTTAGAAATAGATTACTAGAAAATTGACTTTTTTATATAAATTACTGAATATGTTTATATATTGTGTATGTGTGTATGCATGTGAGTGTGTGGAACAATGGAACTTCTGTCCACATATATAATTGGCCATTGCCGTTGTCTCAATTTGAGGAAACTGGGTCACTTGTGGGCCATGTCTATTATTATCTTGCAGCAGCGGCTCTCCCATCCAGCCTTGCAAGGGAGATTGATCCACCATCACTCCGCCAGAGGTCTCCCAGGCCTTTCCAAGCCAAAGACAGAAACAAAATGCACCACTCTTTTGAAAGAAGCCAAGTTGCCTCAAGTCGTGATGTTATCAATCTGTTTTAGGAACGATTACCTTAGTCTGACAATGGTTTGTGGCCTATCCAAAAGCCTCAAATGGATTTGTCCCATCTTTTAGGAGTGTAAAGGATGGAATTCTCAAGGGAGCCCAAGAACTTACCCCCCCACAACCTCCCTGCTTGATGTGAGGGTGTTGGGGGGGTGGTGGGGGGGTGCAGTGGTGGGTGGGGTGCATGGAGATTTAGCATATGCTCCTTGTACAGACATTATTACACTGGCAAAGAAAAACTAGTTCAGTGAAACTACATACAAGATATAAATTGCAAATTAAATATTAATTTGAAATAAATATTTGTTATAGGCCTTAACAACAAACCAAAATACTGACAGACATACCATTCAGGGAATGAATCAGGGAACAGCCCTTACTGGACAGCTCAGAGGAAGTACTCCTTTATCTACTTACTTGCCGCCTGCTCCTTTTGATGGGAAGGTTAACAGCACCCATCATGCCCTGCTACAGCATGTACTTCTGATGGAACAGGCTCGAAAACAAAGTTCCCTCACAACTGGTGAGTTAAATTTGTAACTGAAACTTTTGGATTCTAACTGAAAGTTTGCACTTTGCTGAGATGTTTATGTTCACATGAGAGTTAATTTTACATCAGGACCTCTATATAAAAGGAATAAATGGGAGTTATATATTTTGTTCAGAATCATTAATATGTTTTCAAATTGTCACTTGGGAATTGGATTTCTACCCTGTACTATGCTTAATAACCTGTAAATCCATTGTTTATAAATAGGTTTAGGATTTTGTTATCTTGAGTGCACAAAGAAAATCTTCCCTCCCCCTTTCTTAGATAATTTGAGATAATTTATGGAATACATCTTTTTAAACAAATGGGCCAGTGAGTTTGACTATTGTGGGTATTTTGGATTGTCAAAGAAACTAGACCGCACAGCCTCATAATGTACACAATTTATTTTCAAGTATCACAAGCTCCCCCCATTAGTTAGTGGAAAATTCAAAGTTATGGATAGGTGGGAAATGATGTGGCTGGTTTCCACTGGTTACCTCCAACTGATCACAGGTAGTGTTTTTGTTTGACTTGTGTTTTAGCTCCTGTGTTTTGTTAGTCAAATAAACACAGTGACCGGTTTTCTTGTGAGTACAAAACAGAAGATTAAGGCTGGAATTTTATGCTTGTCGGACGGGAGCCATCCACCAACCGAAAAGTTGGTGGCGATCCTGCCTCCGTCAGGCCTGGGGATCTAGACTGGATTTTACAGTCCCCAGGCCCTTAATTGCTGTAATTGGAGTTGATGGTCAATCAGCAGGCCGGCAGCTCTTAGTCTCAGCAGTGCTTCCGGGAGCAGTGGCCACTGCTGGGACTGCAACCCAACTTCAAGATCAAGATGACAGAGAGGATGGAAAAGAGGTACATGGTGCCCGATCAGGAGGGCCTCCCTCCAGGCCATCAAAAGTCCGTCTACTTTTACAGGTGGCCCTTCTCAGGCCTGGGCCACCCACCTGCCAACAGTAAAGTCCCCATGGCGGCGGGCGGAGGCCCTTAAGTGGCTATTAACCGGCCACATAAGGGCCTTGATTGGCCTGGGGTGGGCGGGCCATTTCACACCACCGCTGCCCCACGTAAAATGGCAACGGAGGCGGGATCAGGTCAGGAAGGGCTCCCTGAGCCTCCCACTCCATTTTACACCCTGGCCACTGTCCCCGTCCCCTGCCACCAGCCCGCACTTTGGAGGGGCGTAAAATTCTGGCCTAAATATTTATTGACAATAATCATCCAAAATGTTAGCAACAACACTTGTGCATGCATTCACTCTCTCATGCACACTCAAGATAAATGGAAGGTAAAGGTAAGAGTTGTTAAGAGTTCAAGCTGTAAAAGTCTGCTGTTTTCAGGAAAGAACTGTGGGATCCTCTTAGAAGGCAAGTGTTAAAGTTGCAGATCTGTTTGCTGGTTGTCTTTCTCTTGCTGGGTTCCTGAAGTCACCTGGCAGTCAACACTTCAGTTCGAAGACAGTGCTGGTATTTCTTAGTTCAATTTTCACAGGTGGAGGAGTTGTTCAAAAGGCACTGTTATTTATCTGCTGCAGTTGGTTGCAAAATCATCTCAGCAGGCTTCAATTGTCTCATCTGGAATTGATCTCTCGCTCTCTCTCTCTCTCTCTCAGCCTTGTGCTGGAATTCAAGATGGCTTTTGATATTCTCTCCCTGGCTGGAGATCTCAGACTGACTGTTCTGATGTTCTGATGACTTAATGACTGATGACTCATGACACCCCTTTGTTCTCCAAAAAGGTTACCTTTAATGGTAAATTCATAAAGTATATAGTTTCACCCATGCGAGGTCTGGTTTTTGGTTCCCGAGGAGCTATACAACAGCTTTTAATTTCAGCCTATTTTAATAAGATAAGGATACAATTAAACAACTAAGAGGAGGAGGAGGCTCCACAAATATCTCTATCGTCAAGGATGGGGGAGTGCAGCACATCAGTGTAAAAGACAAGGCAGAAGTATTTGCATCCATCTTCAGCCAGACGTGCCCAGTGGATGATCCATCTCGGCCTCCTCCTGAGGTCCCCAGCATCACAGATGCCAGTCTTCAGCCTATCCGATTCACTCCACGTGATATCAAGAAATGGCTGAAGGCACTGGATACTGCAAAGGCTATTGGCCCTGACAACATTCTAACAATAGTCCTGAAGTCTTGTGCTCCAGAACTAGCTGCGCCCCTAGCTAAGCTGTTCCAGTACAGCTACAACACTGGCATCTACCCGGAAATGGGGAAAATTGCCCAAGTATGCCCTGTACACAAAAAGCAATCACAAATCCAAACAAGCCAATTACCGTCCTATCAGTCTACTCTTGATCATCAGCAAAATGATGGAAAGGGTCGTCGACAGTGCTATCTAGCGGCACTTGCACAGCAATAACCTGCTCACTGATGCTTAGTTTGGGATCTTCCAGGGCCACTCAGCTCCTGACCTCATTACAGCCTTTGTCCAAACACAGACAAAATAGCTGAACTCCAGAGGTGAGGTGAGAGTGACTGCCCTTCACATCAAGGTAGCATTTGACCGAGTACGGTATCAAGGAGCCCCAGCAAAACTGAAGTCATGGGAATCAGGGGAAAACTTTCCGCTGGTTGAAGTCAAAGAAAGATGGTTGTGGTTGTTGGAGGTCAATCATTTCAGTTCCATGATATCACTGCAGGAGTTCCTCAGGGTAGTGTCCTGGGCCCAACTATCTTCAGCTGCTTCATCAATGACCTTTCTTCCATCATAAGGTCAGTGGTGGGAATGTTTGCTGATGGTTTCACAATATTCAGCACCATTTGCAACTCCTCAGATAATGAAGCAGCCCATGTCCAGATGCAGCAAGACCTGGACAACATCCAGGCTTGGGCTGATAAGTGGTAAGTAATATTCACGCCACCCAAGTGCCAGGCAATGACCATCTCAAACAAGAGAGAATCTAACCATCTTCCCTTGATGTTCAATGGCATTACCATCACTGAATTCCCCATTATCAATAATCTGGGGGTCACCATTGACCAGAAACTGAACTGGAACAGCCATATATACACTGTGGCTTCAAGAACAGATCAGAGGCTGGGAATTCAGTGACGGGTAACTCACCTCCTGACTCCCCAAAGCCTGTCCACCATCTACAAGGCACAAGTCAGGAGTGTGGTGGAATACTCTCCACTTGCCTGGATGGGTTCAGCTCCAACAACACTCAAGAAGCTCGACACCATCCAGGAAAAAGCAGCTCGCTTGATTGGCACCCCATCCATAACCTTCAACATTCACTCCCTTCACCACTGACACACAGTGACAGCAGTGTGTACCATCTCCAAAATGCACTGCAGCAACTCACCAAGACTCCTTGGACAGCACCTTCCAAGCCTGCGACCTCTACCACCTAGAAGGCCAAAGGCAGCAGATGCATGGGAACACCACCACCTAGGGGCGGCACAGTGGCGCAGTGGTTAGCACTGCAGCCTCACAGCTCCAGGGACCCGGGTTCAATTCTGGGTACTGCCTGTGCGGAGTTTGCAAGATCTCCCTGTGACCGCGTAGGTTTTCGCCGGGTGCCCTGGTTTCCTTCCACAGCCAAAGACTTGCAGATTGATAGGTAAATTGGTCATTGTAAATTGCCCCTAGTGTAGGTCGGTGATAGGGAATATGAGATTACTGCAGGGTTAGTATAAATGGGTGGTTGTTGGTCGGCACAGACTCGGTGGGCCGAAGGGCCTGTTTCAGTGCTGTATTTCTAAATAAAAAAATAAATAAATAAACAAGTTCCCCTCCAAGTCACACACCATCCTGAGTTGGAACTGTATTGCTGTTCCTTCACTGTCGCTGGGTCAAAATTCTGGAACTCCCTTCCGAGCAGCACTGTGGGTGTACCTACATTCCAAGGACTGCAGTGGTTCAAGAAGGCAGCTCACCACCACCTTCTCGAGCGTAATTAGGGATGGGCAATAAATGCTGGCTTAACCAATGACGCCCACATCCCACGAACGAATGAAAAAACATGTTCACGCCTTATTGTGGTGATTGTAACTGGAGACGAAGCATCTGCTAGTGCGAGTTTTGGCTCATTTTGTGGATAGCTCACATCTATGTGTGATGAGTGTCTAATTTCAATGCAGATGGGCTAATCGGTTTCAGTTCTAGCAGACATGAATGTGTATTTCAGTGCAGGAGAAGGTATGTGTCATGTGACTTTGTCCTCCATCTTGTTGAAGGCAAGTGCACCAGTCTTTTTAAATTGTTCTTTTTTTTATATAACACTTTGGTTATTTTTGTATTTCCATTGCTGCACTTCCTGTGTCTGTGATATCAACAGCTCAGAAATTCAATCACACGGCCCCTGTTTTACAGGCATAATTTGGGTGCCTATGTGTTCAATAGAGTTGGTGGAGTACTCTTTCTACTATTTTGGATCAGGCTACTCAGTGGCATTGAGAGTGGGTGCTAGAAGTATTTAAAATGCTCATTTTAATATTCAAGTAAATGTCCTGCATTTGTTGTAGGAACTTTTGTGAAATTAGTCTGCCTCAACATCTGACTTGCTACACATTGCAAGTCATGGCACGAACAGAAAGGAAGGTCCTGCAGGTGCATTATTTAAAGGACTCATCTGCTCTATCCAGGTGCATTGCTGGTTTGTCCTTTTAAGCTGCTTGTTAACTTCTGGGCCTTTTTGGGCTATTTTCTGTGTTCTACAGTTGAATTCTGACTTCAGGGAACAGTTTTGTGCTGATGCTGGACTGCTTTGTAAACAGTTATATTGTAGTATTGGCTAGTCTAGTAAGTCTGCGTTTGAGGTTGGAGGAGGAGGGGGTGCAGCCAAGAAGGTGGAGAGAGCAAGAGCAGCTGGGACGAAGGGGAAGAGGAGGCCATTATGTTCGGAGGCCATGCACACTGTGGGCCTTCAGGGAGCACTTCTTATCCCACAACTTCACCTATCTCATTGTGAATATCTGTGCCTGGTTTGCTAGCAACAGTCATGATTCATTCATCCTGTGCCAGTCCTCTAAGCTACCTTTATTTTCACCAAGCCATCTGGTCACAGGCTGGCTACTGGGTGACGAAGGCCTGTTAAGAATCGGGGAACAGCTGCAGAGCCATGTCCGCACCAGAAACATCACTGATCAGAATGTCAGTGTGCTTAAGATTCCACTGCCTGAACTGTTTTGGAAGAGCTCTGCACTACAACTCTGACCGTGTATGCAGATTTGAGGTTGTCTGCTGCATGCTGCACAACTTTCTGATACTGATGAACCAGCCCATATCACTAGCTCGTCAACAAAAAGTGGAGGAGGAGGAGGAAGAAGCACAGCAGAAAGAGGAGGAAGAGGAGGAGCAGCATTGACCACCAGTGCCCTGAGCTGCAAGAGTTCGCAGAGAACAACTTATAGAGTCATATCAGCAGAGAAGGAGGCCATTCGGCCCAAGAGTTCATGCCGGCTCACTGCAGAGAAATCCAATCAGATCCGTTCCCCTGCTCTGTACCTGTAACCCTGCAAGTTTATTTCCCTCACGTGCCCAGCCAATTTCCTTTTGAAATCATTCATCGTCTCTGCTTCCACCACCCTCGTAAGCAGTGAATTCCAGGTCAAACCACTCGCTGCGTCAAAAAGTTCTTCCTCACATTCCCACTGCATCTCTTGCCCAAAATCTTAAATCCTTCTCCCCTAGTCCTTGTAACGTTAGCTAATGGGAACAAATTGTCTTTGTCTACCTGATCTAAATGTGTCTTCATCTTATATATCTCTATCAAATCTCCTGTTAGTCTCCTTTGCTCCAAGGAAAACAACCCCAGCTTCTCCAACCTAACTTTGTAACTAAAATCACTTATCCCTAGAACCATTCTGATAAATCTCCTCTGTACCCTCTCAAGAACCCTCACATCCTTCCTAAAGTGTGATGACCAGAACTGTTTGTGGCCTATCCAGAGCTTTATAAAGGTTCTGTAAAACCTCCCTGCTTTTTTACTCAATGCCTTTATTTATGAAGACAATTATGAAACTCAACATGGGTTGGATTTTCAAAGTGGTGATGGGAAACAGGAGCCTAGTCGTGTTTTTGGCCTGAAACCTGCCACCTCTGGGAAGCTGATTCAGATTGCAGTTTTCAAGTGGGAAAGCCTTAATTGGTATGGTGACAGGTTTCCTGTCCTCTTAGAGCCAGTGGGATTGAAAGTGGCAGTGGGTCAGATCAAGTCTAGGGCTCATGTAGACTTCCACAGCAGCCATCACTGAGGCTGCTGGGTGTCATGAGGGAGCGATCTGCCTTCCACAACACCAGAGGGAAGTGAGATGTCACAGGGGAGCTGGAAGCCTGGTACTAGGGCAGGACAAACACCTGCTTCATCGATGCCCACTTGGATCTAATGCTGCAGGCCGTGAGAGAAAGGAGGGAGGTCCTCTTCCCAGAGAGTGGCAGGAAAAGGCCACCTTGTCATGCAGAAAGGGCACCTCTCTGTTCAGTGTTACCCCCTCTGCCTCTCTTCCTCCTCCTTTCTTACCTCCTGCTCCTCCCCCGATGAGATGTCTCCTTCCAGGGCCTCACTGTCCTCAAGGTCCACACCTCTCTGGAGGGCCATGTTATGGAGAGCACAGCAGACCACCACAATGACAGGAGGGTATTGGAGGGTGCCACCAACCAATCCAGGCACCAGAATCACATCGTCAGAAACCTGATGGCCTGCTCAATGGTTGGCCTGCTGAGCAGGTGGCATTGGTTGTTTCGGCTCTGTCTGGGGCTCCCGTTGAGGGTTTAGTAGACATCTCTTCAAAGGGATTTCCCTTGTCCCCTTGGAGCCAACCATGCACTTTGGGGGATGGGGTGAAGGACTAAGGTCGCCTGGACTGGCAGAGGATGAACAAGTCATAGCAGGTGCCAGGAAAGCAAGCACAACCATGGAGGAAGCTCTTAATTGTGGTTTATGGACCATTTGGACATTGAAGGAGTTGAAGCCTTTCCTGTTGATGGATCTCACTGGCCAGTCACTGGGTGCCTTGAAAGCCACATAAGTATAATCAATGTAGGCATTCCTGGTGTCGGAGCCGGAGACAGTCACTGAGGAAGGAGATGTGGCTGTGAAAACGAGTTTTGGTAGATACCTTATCAAACACCAGGAGGGAAATAGAAGTATAATCAATGATGCCCTGCACCTGAATGAATCCAACAGTGGTGTCAAAACTCAATGCCCTCTGTGCCAGCGCATGCCCATCTGTGTCAAAGTGAGCGTAATCTCTACCCTCCTGAAATGGGCATCCATGACCTGCCTGATGGCCTAATGAGATGCTGACTGCACGAAGCCACCGAGGTCCACAGCTGATCCCTGGAATGACCTGGTTGCATAGAGTTTGAGGCAACAGAGACGTTGATGGCTGCAGGTAGGGGGACTGCCATGGGGCCCGAGAGGCCTCAGGTCATTATGGATCAGAGCACACAGGACCAAGACCATCTGCCTGGATAGGAGCATGTCTCCTGCGGCACTGGCGCTCTGTCATTTGCAGGTAGCTGACTCTTGGGCTGTGAACCCAATGTCTTGGGTAGCGCCTTCCTCCCTTTGCAGCCCCTGCTGTCCTCCTCTGGTCTCCTGTTGTCTGGGAGGTTGCATCTGCTGCGGCTCATCCTGGCTGCTCTGTCCAATGTCAGAGTCGCCTGTTCCCACATGACCTCTGTCAGCAGGGCCTTGAACACTCACCAGGCCTTGCTGTCCCAACCCCTAGTGCCACAGTGATGCCAGCAGGCTCATTTCCCTATCCGCTTTCATGGCACTCTCCAATATAACATTTAACTCTTCCAGTTTCAACAATATTTGCTGTCTCTGCTTTAATTTAAACAGCTATTTCCACTGCCCTCATCTCCACAATACCCATATGTTCATAACCCTGTTGTGTTCCTCCCATGACATTTTCCCTGTTCGTAGCATTTAAAAATAGCTTCCAGCTCCTGACAAGCCTGTTAATGAGCTCTTTAGTGAGCTCAACAGGCAATTAATTAGATGCAGGTGCCCAACCCGTTCCGTCTGTCAGCATTCCGAAGGGATCGTTCCCTCCGCGACACCCTGGTCCACTCCTCCATCACCCCCGACACCTCGTCCCCTTCCCACGGCACCTTCCCATGCAATCACAGGAGGTGTAATACCTGCCCTTTTACCTCCTCTCTCCTCACCATCCAAGGCCCCAAACACTCCTTGTAGGTGAAGCAGCAATTGCTTGTACTTCCTTCAATTTAGTATACTGTATTCGCTGCTCACAATGCGGTCACCTCTATATTGTGGAGATCAAATACAGATTGAGTGACCGCTTTGCGGAACACCTCTGCTCAGTCCGAAAGCATGACCCCGAGCCACAGTTACTTGCAATTTCAACACCCCCCCACTGCTCTCATGCCAACATTTCTGTCTTTGGCCTGCTCCAGTGTTCCAGTGAACATCAATGCAAGCTCGAGGAACAGCACCTTATTTTCCGATTAGGCACGCTGCAGCCGACCGGACTGAACATTGAATTCAATATTTTCAGAGCATGACAGGCCCTTTTTTATTTTTATATTATTTTATTTTGTTCCATCTTTTTTACCATGTGGCTGCCTATTTTTTTCATGTTTGTGCTTTTGGCTAGTGCTGCTTATTATTCTGTCATTAATACTCCCTCTGCACTAATGCTTTGTCTTTCATCACACCATTAGCACACTCTCTTTGCCTTTGTCCCATGCCCTTGCCAGTTAATCTCTCCAGCCCTCTGTCCTATCACACATCTTCCTTTTTGTTCTCTTTTCTCCCACTCCCACTTTACTTGTTTAAAACCTATTACATTTCCAACCTTCGCCAGCTCTGATGAAAGGTCACTGACCTGAAACGTTAACTCTGCTTCTCTCGCCACAGATGCTGCCGGATCTGCTGAGTTTTTCCAGCACTTTCTGTTTTTATTTCAGATTTCCAGCATCTGCAGTATTTTGCATTTATTTGCTTGCTTTTTTTTGTTAGCTTAAATATTTTGATATAAAATATTTCAAATTACTAGGAGCACGAACAAATATATATATCATTAAAAGGAAATGGAAAAAATAAGGGGCTTGAAAACTCTTCCAATACTTGAAAAGCTCAAAAGCAGCTCAACTCAACTTGCTGCCACATTGCTATCAGTGTGATGAGGAGTCCAGTTGGTTGAAGATCTCAAACAAGTTTATTAACAGCCAACAAGTATATACAGTACAGAGCTATTTTCATGACTTGCCTCTTGGTTTTACACTTTACAGAGTGACACTGGCATGTAGTCACATGACTGTATCCTGGTACTCAGCTCATTAGCATGCTAAGATCTTAAAAGTCCATTACTCTTCAAGGCAATCACACAACATCCCCCTTCTTTCCAAAGATAAGTCTCATATGCTAAAACCAAAAACAAATAAAATTAGATAACGTCAAAATTATTTACACATGGATAGAGATTGTGAAATTTATAAATATAGAGGCTCAAAAGTCCATATTTTGTCTAGATGGTTTGATGACTCTTGCTCGGGGAACTTACGTCTCATCTGTTGCTGTTCTTTCTGAAGTTTCTCCCTCTCCGCATTCAGTTTCTGTTGCTCTGCCTTCAGCCTGCTAACATACTCTGTTGCTTTTCTCAAGATGACCACTTTTGAGGTCTTGTTATTCTTGGAAAGTTCCGGCTCATCTCGAAGAGCCAATAGACAATGCTTCAGCTCATTCCTCCTCTGCCTCTTAGGACATTCCGTGTCCTTCGCCTCTCCTCATCCTCCGTCTTGCCTCATCCTCCGTCTCTGAAGGCTTGGGGCCCAAGGTCGAGGACTTGTTTGGGAAGGAGTACTTGGTCTCATGGAGATAGCTGTCCATTTTGGCCTGTTGTGTGCTGGCTGTTCTCCAGAGAGCAGAAGTGAAGGCATGGCGTATTTTGCTGTTGCTGGGTTTCCAGACTGCACTGTTTGATGCTGGTCAGAGTCTGTGAGCAGGTTCCAGTCCTTGGAGATTTCCCCTTGGCAATGCTCTCGTGGATAGTTATGATGATGAGGTGCTTACACGCTGGTAGTCCTGCCACTGCTGGTCCGCTCGTGTCTACTAGGTAGAATGTTTGTGGTTTCCATACCGACTTGTTGTATCTGCATTGCATTGTTAATGTGCCACTGCAAGAGATGGATGACCCATTGCATGCAGATAACTTGGCAATTAAAGAACAAAGAACAAAGAAAATTACAGCACAGGAACAGGCCCTTCGGCCCTCCAAGCCTGCGCCGATCCAGATCCTCTATCTAAACATGTCGCCTATTTTCTAAGGGTCTGTATCTCTTTGCTTCCTGCCCATTCATGTATCTGTCTAGATACATCTTAAAAGACGCTATCGTGCCCGCGTCTACCACCTCCGCTGGCAACGCGTTCCAGGCACCCACCACCCTCTGCGTAAAGAACTTTCCACGCATATCCCCCCTAAACTTTTCCCCTCTCACTTTGAACTCGTGACCCCTAGTAATTGAATCCCCCACTCTGGGAAAAAGCTTCTTGCTATCCACCCTGTCTATACCTCTCATGATTTTGTACACCTCAATCAGGTCCCCCCTCAACCTCCGTCTTTCTAATGAAAATAATCCTAATCTGTTCAACCTCTC
The DNA here is from genome assembly GCF_036365525.1 of Heterodontus francisci. Classification (NCBI taxonomy): domain Eukaryota; kingdom Metazoa; phylum Chordata; class Chondrichthyes; order Heterodontiformes; family Heterodontidae; genus Heterodontus; species Heterodontus francisci. The sequence goes on along the minus strand of NC_090372.1, from coordinate 99,013,135 downwards.
TTCATAGTTAGTGCCCTCCATACCAGGCAACATCCTGGTGAACCTCCTCTGCACCCTCTCCAAAGCATCTACATCCTTTTGGTAATGTGGCGACCAGAACTGCACGCAGTATTCCAAATGTGGCCGAACCAAAGTCTTATACAACTGTAACGTGACCTGCCAACCCTTGTACTCAATACCCCGTCCGATGAAGGAAAGCATGCCATATGCCTTCTTGACCACTCTATTGACCTGCGTTGCCACCTTCAGGGAACAATGGACCTGAACACCCAAATCTCTCTGTACATCAATTTTCCCCAGGACTTTTCCATTTACTGTATTGTTCACTCTTGAATTGGATCTTCCAAAATGCATCACCTCGCATTTGCCCTGATTGAACTCCATCTGCCATTTCTCTGCCCAACTCTCCAATCTATTTATATTCTGCTGTATTCTCTGACAGTCCCCTTCACTATCTGCTACTCCACCAATCTTAGTGTCGTCTGCAAACTTGCTAATCAGACCACCTATACTTTCCTCCAAATCATTTATGTATATCACAAACAACAATGGTCCCAGCACGGATCCCTGTGGAACACCACTGGTCACACGTCTTCATTTTGAGAAACTCCCTTCCACTGCTACTCTCTGTCTCCTGTTGCCCAGCCAGTTCTTTATCCATCTAGCTAGTACACCCTGGACCCCATGCGACTTCACTTTCTCCATCAGCCTACCATGGGGAACCTTATCAAACGCCTTACTGAAGTCCATGTATATGACATCTACAGCCCTTCCCTCATCAATCAACTTTGTCACTTCCTCAAAAAATTCTATTAAGTTGGTAAGACATGACCTTCCCTGCACAAAACCATGTTGCCTATCACTGATAAGCCCATTTTCTTCCAAATGGGAATAGATCCTATCCCTCAGTATCTTCTCCAGCATCTTCCCTACCACTGACGTCAGGCTCACCGGTTTATAATTACCTGGATTTTCCCTGCTACCCTTCTAAATTGTCGGTTGTATCATTGATCTCCAACAACTCCGGTACATATCTTTGAGGATTCAGACTGATAAGATATTTTCACTGGGGCCGGTGTCAATCTTGACCTTGAGTGTATGTTTGCTAGCTTTCTTTGGGCAAGTGATATTGATAGTGATGCAAGCTTCCTGTTGTTGGACTTCATCAATACGGTGTGCTAGGTTCACAATGTGGAATGCTTGTTTGTCTTCTTGCTAAGAATTACTTCTCTCTGGGTCTTGCCTCAGGTCTGTTTCGCTGGTGACCTCGTGTATCGGTTTGCGTTTACGCAGGTCTCTTGCACTTTCTTTGCTGCTGTTGCCCTGTTTTCCATTTGTTTGTGTTCTGTTGGCTTGTGTCCCACTGTGGCTTCTGGCTGCATCTTTGGAGCCAGAATTCCTGCATAGGCAGGCCTATTATACCGCAGGCCTTGCACAGGTCTCGAAATGCAGGGCAATTTCGCCATGAGGGGTACAGAGCACATCTAGCACACAGCTTGCTTGCACCTTTCGACCTGGTCATGGTGCCAGTACTGTTGGTTGCACCTTGTGCTTGCTGATGCTGTTGTCAAGCTACAATGGCTTCATATTTCCTACCATCTTCCAGCATTGCCTCAATGCTGTGACATTTCTTTTTCCCCAAGAGGTCCTTATGAAAAACCTCAATGTGTGTTGATACAATCACCAACTCCATTATTCAGTCTGACAGCTCAGCTTCTGAGAAGTCGCATTTGTTGCCCTTACTACGGCATCGGCTGACGAACTGGTCTAATGATTCCTATGCCTGTTGTCTGTAGGACATCAATTCCAGGTAGTGAATTCAAAGACTCACTCTCAATTGGAGCTGATATTCCAGCACTTTCCATATCTTCGCAGGATCTTTCTGGTCCTCTTCAGAGGTGCCTGAGGTATTGATTCTGTGTAATCCCTCACTTGCAATTGCTATCATTATTTTTACAGTTTGCTTTTCTGTTTCTGTAATTACCTGGTCTGTGAAGCATAACTGCATTCTTTGTTTGAACAATTAGAACTCAGATGGGATATCAATGGCCTTTCAGTTCATGCTGGGAAGTTTGATATCAATCTTTCTGCTGTTCTTTTGTTTTAAAACTTACTTTAAAACTTGCTTTAAGACCTGGTTCTGGGACTCTGTACTGTCTTCCCTTAAAAAAATCTGTTCTCTAGACTAGCTGCTTTGATTGACCGAAGCAAGTGTAATGCAGTGCTTGTCTGTTTATCTAGCTTCCAGGACTCTCGTCTGTCAGTATATACAGCTGTTGAATAGGTATTTCAAGTGTTTCTTTTGCACGAGTTTGTTTATGCAGCCATTCAATGGGCAATTCTTCACAGTTGAGTGGTTTGATGAGTTTTTTTTAAACTCAGGCTGAGTGAGTGAAAGATCTTAGGCGTTTGAGTGATTTAATGGATTTCTTTTTAAAGCTCCATCTGCAAGCTGCGTGAATGGAGAATTCCCAAGCTTTTTGCTGTCGGGCGCCTCTGGTAATGGTGCGGACCCGATCAGTGTGGGGGAGACTTTGTAAACAATCGATTATCCTGAGATAGGGATTGGGTTTTCCCTGTTTTTTCTTTCACTGAGCCTTTAAAGAAAATCAACTTTGCAAGCCCCTCAAAGGTTTTTTTTAAAACTTGGGTTCCTGGACAGACAGCACACTGACTCACCCGCTCACAGGCTCACAGTAGTTGTTTTGCAGCCTGTCATTCCAGCTCTGTCTTCTATAGCTGGAGCTGAGTTTTTTTTTCTTCTTTACACTGTTTGGGCCATTGTTTCTTTTACCGTTCTCTCTTTTAGCTGTGGTTGTTTTCAAAGATGGTTTCTTGTGGTCTTCAGTCTTGTATTATGTCTTCTCACCACAGCTGCCACAATGCAATGAGAACCTTTTTATATTTTCTGTTGCAACATAAATGAGACGCATGGAGTTCAGTTGATTGAAGATTTCAAACAGGTTTATTGAACAGCTAACAAGTATATACAGTGCAGAGCTAACTATTTACAGATCCTGCCTCTTGGTGTTACAGAGAGAGACTGGCATGTAGTCACATGATTGCATCCTGGTAGTCAGCTCATTAGCATAATAAGATCTTAAAGGTACATTACTCTTAAAGGCAATCATACAACAGTTACTTAATCAAAAAATTCAATTAAAATTAATCAAGCACTTGTCTTTTACAAATCCATGCTGGCTCTCCTTAAATAACTCAAACCTCCACAAACTGATTTTTTCCCATGATTGCTGTTTCTAAAATCTTACCCATCACAGATGTTAAATTGACCAGCCTGTAGTGACTCGGAATATCCTTCCACCCTTTCTTGTCACATTTGCCACTCTCCAATCCTTTGGCACATTCCCTATATCGAAGGACGATTGGAAGATTATAGCAAGTTCTTCTGCTATCTCCACTCCTACTTCCTTTAGCAACCTGGGATGTAAGTCATCCAGACCAGGCGACTTATCCACTCTAAGCATAGCCAGCCTTTCCAGTAAATCTTGCCTATCAATTTTCACCCCATCCATTACCTTTGTGAGTAAACATGGATGGAAGGTACTCTTAAGTATTCCAGTGGTGCCCTACGCCTCTAAGCATATATCACTCTCTTTGTCCCTCGTACTACTCTCTTACTATTTACATGCTGGTAGAAGATTTTTTGGTTCCTTTTTATGTTTATTGCTATTCTACTCACATATTCTCTTTGCCAGTCTTATTTTCCTCTTCGCTTCCCCTCTCAACTTACTGTATTTGGCATGGTTCTCGCTTCAGGAATTCACCTAACAGCCTTCATACACCCTTTTTTTTGTTTCATCATATTCTCTATCTCCCTCATCGTCCAAGGAGCCCTGGCTTTGGTTCCCTTACCTTTCATCTTTGTTGAAATGTACCTAGCCTGTACTTGAAACATCTCTTCCTTAAAGATCACCCACTGTTCTGTTATAGTCCTTCCTGTCAATTTTTGGTTCCATTTTGCCCTGGCTAGATCTCCTCTCATCCAATTGAAAGTAGCCCTCTTCCCATTTAAAAGTTCGACTTTAAGATTGTTTCTTGCTCTTCTCCATTATTAATCTAAACTTTAATATACAATTATCACTCTTACCCAAGTGTACCCCTACAGACACATGGGGCTGAATTTTACGCCATCCCACCGGGTCGGATGGTGGTGTGGGGGAGGTTGGGGGCGGCGTAAAATTGGAGGCTCCTACTTGGACCAAGAACATACTGGTCAAGAAAGTTCTCCTGAACACATTTCAGAAATTCCTCCCCCTCCTTATCCTTTACTCTAACATTATCCCAGTCGATATTTGGGCAATTAAAGTTCCCTATTATCACCTCTCTATAGTCTTTGAACATCTCTGTGATTTCCCTGCAGATTGGCTCCTCTGGCTGGAATTTTCTCACCAGGTAAGCCATCCTGTCACTGGGACTGAAAGCGAGACCTATGCCTCTGCCGGCAGGCGGTGGCCAATTAAAATCATCCAATCAGATGGTTGGCAGCTCAGCAAACTCAGCAACACCACCAATAAAGGTGGCCACTGCTGAGGCTACAGGAAGAAGGAGAGGGTGCCTCCTTGCGGAGGCGCCTTTGTTTGTTTCTTTCTGGTGCTAAGGCCAGGATAGGCACTGACATGTTGCACCATGTCAAAACAGATTTGACAAATTTATTGACTCAGCCACAGACATGGGGGCAATTAATCTGTACATAAAACGTATAGCCAATCTAATGCCATCAAAACACAGTTCAATTTAAGACACATTTGCACAGTGGCACAGTGGTTAGCACCGCAGCCTCACAGCTCCAGCGACCCGGGTTCGATTCTGGGTACTGCCTGTGCGGAGTTTGCAAGTTCTCCCTGTGCCCGTGTGGATTTTTGCCGGGTGCTCTGGTTTCCTCCCATAGCCAAATATTTGCAGGTTGATAGGTAAATTGACCAGTGTAAATTGCCCCGAGTGTAGGTAGGTGGTAGGGAATATGAGATTACTGTAGGATTAGTATAAATGGGTGGTTGTTGGTCGGCACAGACTCGGTGGGCCGAAGGGCCTGTTTCTGTGCTGTATCTCTAAATAAATAAAATAAATATAATGTAGCTAAGTATACAAACATCATTGGACAACAGCACAACTGTATTAGCTAACTAGCAAGCAAAATAGTATGCAACGCCAATGCAAATTACTTTTGTTGACAGAATAGAGTTAGCTACACCATGTCACGGGGTGGTAGATGGACCTTATTGGATGACCTCTGTGGATTCACACTATGTCAGGAGTGCAAATTCATCCAATAAACCATGAATCTCAAGGAGAGGATTGTTATTGTGATTATTGAGTTGAGGCAGTCGAAAAATCAGCAATAGGAAGACAGACCATTTCTCACACTGCTATTGTCACAAGACAATTTAACCCGTGATGGTCAATGTTTGTGAAACTTCTCCACCTGCTTGTAATATGTGTCTGAAGACAGGGAAGCCAACAAAATGGCAGTGCTCTCCAAATCAGGAGAATTTTATAGGATGGAGCAGATAGTACTTCAAAGGAGTCATGTAAAACAGAAAAGCAGAGTGAGATTAATGAGAGGTAGCCAAGAGTAGTTTATTCATCTTGACGGGCTGTTAAACTAGGTCCTGGATTCTAAAATACAGAAACAACAGCATCTCTCATGGACAAACTATCATTTATCCACCAAAGCTAGTGACAAAATTAGATAAACACAATTACAAATAAAAAGCACCTTTCAGTTCCTCCAATAAAGTGATGCTGTTTAATTCACTTATGTCTATGTCAGTCTATCACTGTGGATTCTGATTCAGGTCTGACAAGATAATTATTAACAAAAAGGTTTTCTGCAAAATGTTGAGCAGTTGTTAATACGTGTATTATTCAGTTACAAAATGTTTGATTATCTGTAAGATTGTACTCCAGACTAACCAACTTATGTCTAAGATAAATCTCTTACCTGTTAACAAAGGTGGACTTTTAAAGTAATATAATTATATGATACAGACAACTTTCAAATGACATTGGCCACTCAGGTTAGCTGCCCTCAAACTGGATAGTAAATGATGCACTTTGCAGTTACTGATCTTTGGCATAACTGTAAAACCTACCCAATTTGCAGCAAAAAAAAACAGTTAATGACTGTTTTTAACATGGTCATTGAAACATTTTTTTAATTGTGTCTTTTATTTTATTTAGAGATACAGCACTGAAACAGGCCCTTCGGCCCACCGAGTCTGTGCCGACCATCAACCACCCATTTATACTAATCCTACATTAATCCCATTACCCTCTCACATCCCCACCTTCCCCTACCACCTACCTATACTAGAGGCAATTTATAATGGCCAATTTACCTATCAACCTGCAAGCCTTTGGCTGTGGGAGGCAACCGGAGCACCCGGCAAAAACCCACGCAGTCACAGGGAGAACTTGCAAACTCCGCACAGGCAGTACCCAGAATCGAACCTGGGTCGCTGGAGCTGTGAGGCTGTGGTGCTACTGCGCCACTGTGTCTTCCCCAGCAGTTTTTTAAAACTGCAAATGCAGCATAGATTTTGTTAAGGAATCATAGACAGTTCATCACAGATTAAATTTCATTAAAGCTATCCATTACATTGTGTATTTAATTAACTTTTGTATATGGGTCAGCATCATCCTGTTTTTGCCAATATCACTCAGCCCCATTACATAAAGGAGGGCTCCTCCCCAACCCAGGGACCTGCTGGGAGGCCGCCATGGTTTACCTGGTGGTCTCCTCATATGGCAACGGCACCTCCCAATGGCATTAAAATGTGGGCAGGAGCAGGGGCACTTAATTGGCGTAATTGGCCATCCTGTGGGCAGCTACGCTGCTGAAGTTCCTGCTGCTGGGAATATTCCATGGTGGTGGGAAGATGTCAGGCTCCCATCCCGACTCTTTCCGCTGGCAGTTTACAAGGCCTCCAACCTCACAGCCCGTCTCCAGATGGCTGGTAAAATTCAGCTCACTATCTCGCTCTCACGATTTGGAGGCCCATAAAATATCCCCAGTAGCATGGTCATACCTTTTTTGCTTCTCAATTCTAACCAAATGTATACTGTCTTTGCCCCCTCAAGGCCATCCTCCCTTTCCAACACTACAGTGTTTTCCCTAATTAGTACTGCCACCCCACCTCCCTTTTCTCCTTCTCTATCTTTTCTAAACACTTTTTATCCTTGACTATTAAGCACACAGACCTCACCATTTTTAATCCATGTTTCTGCTTTTGACACTACATCATAGTCCCACATACCTATTTGTGCTTGTAACCTTATTCACCACACTTTGTGCATTTACATACGTGCATTGTAAACCTGTCTTTGTCATCCTTGTAGTTCTTCTTAGTCTGCTGCTATCTAATATCTTCCTTCTTTAGTACTATCCAACACTCTCACTCCTTTGTGTACCTTATTCCTCTTTTCTACTTCTATATGCTGGTGCCCATTTCACTGCCAATTTAGTTTAAGGCCACAGATTAGAAATGTTAACTCTGTTTCACAGATGCTGCCAGACCTGCTGCATATTTCCAGCTCTTTCTGTTTTTATTTCAGATTTCCAGCATCTGCAGTATTTTGTTTTTCATTTAAACCCTCCCCAATCACACTAGTGAACCTCCCCATGAGCACATTGGTCCCAGTCTGTTGAGGCACAATAGGAACCTCCTGACCTAGAACTAGTCCCAGTGTTCCAAGAATTTGAAGCTCTCCCTCCTGCAACATGCCTCAAGCCACATACTGATTCTTCCTCCCTTCCTATTTCTAATCTCGCTAGTGCGTGGTACTGGGAGTAATCCAGAGATTACTACCATCAAAGCCCTACTTTTTAACCCTTCCTAGCTCCTGAAAATCTGACCATAGGACCTCAATAGCTGCTCTCTGTATTGTTACGGCTGAGGCAGGAGGAGTGCACTGTCTTTTCTAGTTCCACTTCTCCACTGGGCACAACAACTATTAAAATGTTTACCCAGTTACCGATACAGCAAATCATATACTCTTTTTTTTAATCCCAGAACAAAATGTACCAACCAGGTTTCTTTAATAAACAACAAAATTACCAGTTTATTATAAAACAAGTCTTAACCAGTAACGAAGCAAAGCATTAACACACCGATTAAAATATGAAAATTCCCTTTTTGAAAATTCCCCAACTACACTCACACACACTAGAAAAAATACAGAAATTCGCTCTGCAGAGGTCTGTTACAAAAAAAAAAGACAAAGAACGACTTTGGCCAAATACTTGCTAATTCTTGACAAAAAAAGAAAGAAGATATGGAAGCAAGTCAGTTGTCCCTTTTTGGGTCGGCATCCAGCATATACTATGCCATTAGGATCGTTTCAGAAGCAATCCATTCTGGAGATGTCGAGAATTATTCTAGTAGGTTATCTAGGAGAATTGTGGCATCAAGATTTTTTCGCCATCACACACTTGAATCGCAGGATTTTTTTTTCAGCTCCTCAGGAGCTATACGGCTTCAGGGATTTTTTTTTCCCACACTGGATCTTGGCAGGATTTCTTCAAAAAGGTCGAGAAGGAGGTGAGCTGGGTGGTTTCATTTCTCCTTGGCGGGAAAATGCCAACTGTCTTCAAACAGTTCACACCACAACTAAAACTGAAAACAATGTTCAAACTCCACACAGTGAGTCAACCTCCTGACCTCCATAAACCTTAACATGTGGCTTCTCTGTAACTATTGTTTTTTCAGGTCACCAAGGGTTCTGCTGTTTTCTGAGCCCAAATCACAGGTGGCCTCCAGCACAGGTGGCATTCAAACAACGTCTTGTCCTGTTGGTGAACTTTGTAAAAAAACATGTCCATGGAATCATTTCAGTTTTAACACAAGACCTAAAAAAAAAGGAAGCATTTTGTATGTCATGAGGACCGCCATGTACCACAACTTCAGGCTCATTCCCTTCCCCCTGCAGAATATTCTGCATCCTCTCCGTGATGTCCTTTATGCTTGCACCAGGAAGGCAACACACCGGGCTGAATTTTACCAGCCCCTCGCGCCGTGGGTCATGGCGGGGAGGCCCCTAAAATGCTAGCGGGAGCTTGGCATTGGGGCCTTCATTACAATATTAAAATGAGGATAATTAAAATGCAAATGAACTTACCTGCCAACGGCGGCCGTCCCATGCCGATTTTACGGCCAACCGGCTGCAACTCACCCGCCCTCCGAGGCGAGATACTGGTGGGGAGAGGGGAGGAATAAAATTATCAGGGCGGTGGGGGGTGATGGGGGAGCAGGGAAAACTGTTCCTATTGGTTGTGGGGATGGTGGGAAGGGGTTGAGGGTCAAAGATACTGAAGCTCGGGGGGAGAAATTTTGGAAATTCAGAAAGTGTATTTTTGGGGGGATAGGTCAATTGATGTGTTGAGGACTCAGTTGCGGAGGCAGGGGGAGAGGAGATTCAATGTTGAATTAAACGTTTATTAATTTTTTAAATCACACGGCACCTTTAAATATGTTAATATATCCTGAAGGGCTTGAAGCCCTTTCAAAATGGCACCGGCATGGTGGTGCCAGATGCCGTTGCCGGGGACGCAGCAGCCGCCCCCTCTACATCATCGGGGGCGGCCGCTCTGCCCCCTCCATATAAATCAGCCCCTGCGCACAATATCACTGGGGTTGTTCGGTGGCGCTTCCATGTTGGAATGTCACCGACTTCACAGCACGCCACCTTGGAGCGCACTGTGCTGATAAAATTCAGCCCACCATGTGGCTGGTGATTGACCAGCAGATTAGTGAACTCCTTATAATGCATTGCCACTGTCAATTTCACATTGCCCATGTGTCAACTGTGGTTCATAACACACTCACCTCTGAGTCACAGGTTCTGTGTTGAAGTCCCACCTTAGGGCTTGAGCACAACAATCAAGGCTGCCAGTTCCGAAGAAGGGTCACTGACCCGAAACATTAGCTCTGCTTCTCTTTCCACAGATGCTGCCAGACCTGCTGAGTGATTCCAGTATTTCTTGTTTTTGTTTCAGATTTCCAGCATCCGCAGTATTTTGCTTTTATCAAGGCTGCCATATTAATGTAGTGCTGAGGGAGTGCTGCATTGTCAGAGGTGTTTTCTTTTGAATGAGATGTTAAACTGAAGACGCATCTGCTTGCTTGGGCAGGTGTAAAAGATCTCATGGCACTATTTTGAAGAAATGCAGGGGTGTTATCCCTGGTGTCCAGTCCAATATTTATCCCTCAATCAACATCACAGATTATCTGGTCATTATCACATTTCTGTTTGTGGGAGTTTGCTAAACACATACTGACTGCTGAGTTTCCTGCATTACAACAGTGACTACACTTCATAAAGTACTTCATTGGCTGTAAAGTGCTTTGAGATGTCCAGTGGTCATGAGAGGCGCTATATAAATGCAAGTATTTCTTTTGTCCATGCGCCCACATGAACAGTTTTCGGGCACAATCTAATGTCTAAGCCAACATATCTTGTAGTACTCAACTGTACAGATCATGAAAATTCCTTTTTTACCCTTTATCTATGTTAAATTAAGCAATTCTAGACAGAAAGTTGTGATAGTGTGAAAGGCTCACTATTATTCGCTTCAGACCAGGTGAACCAGAGAGTGAAAGAGGATCATCCAGGATTCATGTTCCTGATCACTAATCATTGACCTGTTCTGGAAGGTGCATGTAAATTCATGTTGGAGAATGGTGGAATTAGACGCAGGGTGGGCCTGGGGAAGTGGATGTAGATCTTCAGTGCCTGAGTGCAGTTCAGGGATGAAGATTGGGTGGAGCAGTTGTAAACACATAACAGATCCTGCCCATTTTTCCATCCATTTGCATTAATAGATGCAAATTTGGATAGGATCCATTGCAGGCATACAACCTTTCACCAGACTTTCCTCCCTGCTTTGTGACAGGTGATGTCTTACAGACAGGCTTTAAAGAGGACCATTTATTTCACTGTCCAAAGCCTGAGGAACCATGGCCTAACAGAGTACATTACTCCTTGGAGAAGTGAGATAAAGAGAAAGAACTGAATAAAGAAAGAAGAGTGCAGATTGAATATCACAGTGGGTTAAAGCATTGTGCATTAATATCTGGAACATGGGTACAAATTTAGCTAAAACTTCAAGTTTGATAGTTTTCTGTTTCTATAAGGGGTAAAGATCTGAAATTAAATGAATGTATGGAGTTTTAGTCCATTTTCTAATTTGGTGCTAATTGCCATTAAAGAACTACAGCCTTGTTCCAAGAGACAATAAGATAACTGGTATTGAAAATGAAAGTGTAGTAGCTCACTACTTATTGGAATCAAAAAACATTGATGAAGCAAAGATGGACAGTTTACCAGCATTGGTAACACTCAGCAAGAACAGTTTCCTACCTGTCTCTGAAAAAGGGAGTTACAGGCATTCAACACTTGTGTTAAAATGCAACCTAAACCTGATTGATGGTCTGGCAGTTTTTCCCAATATTACAGGAGCTGCTTCAACAAACACCTGTCCTCAGGTCAACAAGTTGCAATTTCCATATATCACTCAACTGCTCCCTTATGAGAATTGTATAAACCTCCACAGTTCACAGGATACATGTTCTTGTGTCAGCTAGTATATGACAGGAACAACTTTCAGCGAGCATTATGAACAGTAGTTTGTACAATGGTCAGGTGATCTGTTAAGTTTGACCTAATTAAATATTTATGTAGCGCTCTCATTCTGGATTGAGCGAAATGCTGGGAACACCGTTAATACAGGCTGTGATATACTGTGCAACTCTAGCTCTTAAAAGGATGCTGCTACTGTTTAAAGGGAGGTGATTTTTCTGCTGGCCAGCAACAAAATAAGTTCCAGCAAAACTTGATCTTTCATTCAGCAAAATGAAAAAGATTATGGAGGAGAAGTGCGTCATTCTCAGATACAGCAGTTGAGCTGCTGCTATAAAGTACCGAAGTTTGGGACCGAAGGGAACCCTCTAAAGGGAAAACATCATAGAAACATAGAAAGTAGGAGCAGGAATAGGCCATTCAACCCTTCGAGACTGCTGCACCATTCGTTATGATCATGGCTGATCATCTGCTCCCGCTTTCGCCCCATATCCTTTGATCCCTTTAAACCCAAGAGCTATATCTAACTCCTTCTTGAAAACATACAATGTTTTGGCCTCAACTGCTTTCTGTGGTAGCGAATTCCACAGGTTCACCACTCTCTGGATGAAGAAATTTCTACTCATCTCAGTCCTGAATGGTATATCCCATATCCATAGACTATAACCCCTGGTTCTGGACTCCCCCACCATCAGGAACATCCTTCCTGCATCTACCCTGTCAAGTCCTGTTAGAATTTTATAGGTTCTATGAGATCCCCCCTCACTCTTCTGAACTCCAGAGAATATAATCCTAACCGACTCAATCTCTCCTCATACGTCAGTCCCGCCATCTCAGGAATCAGTCTGGTAAAGCTTCACTGCACTCCCTCTATAGCAAGAACATCCTGCCTCAGATAAGGAGACCAAAACTGCACACAATATTCCAGGTGTGGCCTCACCAAGGCCCTGTATAATTACAGCAAGACATCCCTGCTCCTGTACTTGAATCTTCTATGCACTGCATTGGGAGGATGTAGCCAAAAGCGTGAAAGCCATGTGTAAAATTCACAGGAATTTGGAACAACTGAAGGAAGAGTTTGGTAAACAGCCAAAGTAAGACTAGCATTTGTCTACACAAACTAAACAAATTATAAACAACAAATTTCCCATCAACTGAGTTTGCATGCAAAGCACTCAACTTTATAGCTCTATCACAAAATCTTATGCACGTCTAAATTGTAACTGTGTATCAGTTACACTTTGTAACTGTTATTGAATTCTGGAACTATCTCCTTGCAGGACAAGACAATAACTTAGCAAGAGACGTGCCTGCAACTTTATGTCCTTAAGCAAATTTGAGAAGATCACTATATAACTCCTGGGCCAGAGGCCAGAGAGAAAATGGGGATGCATGAATCCAATAGCCTCCCATCAGCTTTTTTCCTATCTTTTTCTTATTGTTCTTTCTTCCTGTATTCAGTCATTCATTCACTCACTTACCCACATAAGCTTACACGACAATACAACAGCATTACATACAATATATTATCATTAAGCACCTTTTAAGGAGTTCTACTTTAGCCAGCATATATTATTCTTCTGTTTCAACAGATATCCCCCAAGAACCAACTACAGGTTCAGTATTGCAGATGAAGCCCACACCTTACAGCACCTTGCATCACTCACTACACCTCTTTTAAGCACCAGCACAGTCTATCCAACAAGGATGATTTAGGATAATCAGTTTGAGGAGTGAGGACCAGTTGAAACATGGACACAAGTGCGGAGGAACAAGTAATGGCTCTGGAAGGCCAGCTTGTGTCAGACCTCACCAACAAAGGACAGTGATTGGAAACTTATAGAGCTTGCAAATAGAAAAATGATGCAATTTGAGCACAAGCATTTGATGCTGTCTTTTGAGAGTACACAAAACACTGTGGGAAAAAAACTGTTGGCCCATCTCCCACATGACCTTTTAATTGAACTGCAAACTTGCCATGAATACTCAGACGGCTACTGTCAAGATCTTGAGCTCCAATCTCCAATTGGATCTCGTGTCTGGCCTCAATCTTACTGGGGAATCAATGGTGAAAATCTCCAGGCAGGATTAGAATGACCTCATTGCTGCCTTCACGGATCAATGAGCATGCTGGACTACCCAGCAATACAGTCATGGCTTGAACAGGCATGGATTAGGTTGCTGTATCTTGGAGCATTGCCACACCTGACTCAAGCTGCATCTTGCACAATTTTGCCAACTGTGGAACAGGCAGATCAGGAGGCACAGTCTCAATTCTAAATATATGAGGAGGAGGAGGAAAGCAACTTATAGCAGGAAGGTTCAAATGTCGACCATTGATTGACAGGATATTTGCCTACGTCTGTAATCTAAACCATGCAAGTACAGCCTAGCCTGTGGTGTATGATATGATGCCCCTAATAACATCCTGTTACAATCAGCTATATCTTCAACTAGGTCATGCATGGCCATCAGCCCATTTCCTGATTTCCTTTATATGCCCCTTCTCAAAAGGAACTGTGAGATCATGTTGAAATAAAATGGGCAATTTTCCAAAATTGTGTTTCCAGTCTGGCCTGCACCCCGCCACATCCCACCCCCCAACCCCGCCACCACAGGGAGCACCGATTGGAAATTTAGCAAACTAATCCCTGTGATTTCCTGCCAATTATAGCCAAAATATGGGGAGCACCTGCCTGAATTTCTGCTATGTGTTCTGGGCAAACCCCTCCAAATCTGTCCAGTCAGCTGAAGTATAACTTCAGTATACCTATAGCACATTTGATAATGGTTCAGGTAGTCACATATGGCTAATTATATTGATGCTTACATCATATTTATGGCTATCTTAATAGGATCATAAGCCAGAGCAAACACAGGGTACCTTAGCCACTAGGAGTCCATCATGTTTTCTTTCTTCTTCAATTTGCCTTAGCATGGTAGATTTCCTTAAAATTATGGTTTCATGACTGATACCAGAGTGGCAGACTTTTATTTATGTAATTTGTGCTCATCATCACAGACCACCTACATGTTTAATGGTTGGACTATTAGAAAAGCTCAAAACTTTGGGGATCCAGGGTAACTCTTGGGAATGGTTATTCATCGGCTGAAAGAAAGGCTTGCATTGAAATAGTACATTTCACAACTACCAGATGCCTCAACATGCTTTTGAAGTGGAGCCACTGTTGTAATATAGGAAATGCAGCACCCAATTTGCACACAGCAAGCTCCCAAAAACAGCAATGTGATAATAACCAGATTTTTTTTTTTGTGATTTGATTAAAGGATAACTATTGGTCAGAACACCAAAGATAACTCCCCTGCTCTTCTTTGAAATAGTGCCATGGTATCCTTTATGTCCACCTGAGAGAGCAGACAGGGCCTCTGTTTAACATCTTAACTAAAAGATGGCACCTGTGACAATGCAGCAGCCCCTCATGACTGCACTGGAGTGTGGGACTTGAACCCACAACTTTTGAATCAGAGGCAAGAGTTCTACCAAATGAACCACAGCATGAAGAAGGCCATTGACCCAGGAAAATGCTAAACAATTTTAATATCTTAGTTGGGATCATGTGCTTGAAAGCTGTGCTGCCAATGATAGAACAAGGGGATTTACAGAGAGCTGGAGTTAAAGGAACAGATTGTTGGGTGGAATATTGAACTTACAGTAAGGGTTTCAGGAACAAAGGGACTGAAGTAGATTCAGAGACAGGCAATTCTGCAGATTTACCGGAGAGGTGGAAGCCAATCGAACCCTGTAGATATGCCCCTAAGTTGTGGCTGGTGGATGAGAAAGAGAAGAGTATGGATAGATTTTGGGGAATCTGCAGGTAACTAGGAGAGGGGAAAAGAAGCCATTCCTGGAGATGCACTGGCCACATTCAGATAGGCAAGAATGAAACCCATCCAACAGCAGTCCTACAAAACTGGCAAAACTGGATGATGCCAAAGGATGGTATGGCCTACAATTGAACATTGCAAACAGTTTGAGAAGCAATGAAGCACACAGTCTCTCATGTGCACAAGATATTGTTTATAACTTCGGGTAGGGCAATTGCAGTGCTGTGAATTGGGCACAGAACTGAGAGGTGGCACTGGTCTTAAGAACTTAATAGGCTAGTTAGGTTGCAGGTAGGTATAGTAAATTGATATTAATAGCTGAGGATGTGCCTTTAATAATTGTCATGACTTTCCATAAGAAAGAATAATAAAAGATTAGAGATGAAAGAAACAACAATAAATTCTCCAAACCTTCTCTCACTTACCAAAAAAGTAAGCAGGAAAATGTTACATTAAACACTATTTCCAAAGACATTGATCTGTACATTGACACATGGGAAAAAAGGTCAAATAGCCTCATGTTCATAAATCATGGTTGGACATGATATAATATTCCAAAATATTTTTATTCAGGAGAAGAAATTAAATTACAATACAAAATAACAATTAAATTAAACCATTACATTAACAAAAATACATTGAAGAATATTCATCCTATGCAACTACTGTTTCAAAACAAGTGTCCTATTCATCACTTGAGAAATGCTTGGCTTTTAACTGCATTGGTCATGTTAATGTCTAGGTTGTGTCTATGAAAAAGGGACAGTTGCTATTTAAGGATTCAGATAGTGTAAAGGTTGTAACTGATTTGATAATATCTAAAGGATCCACACGATTTAATCAAAAACAAGGAAGCTTGGAAAAAATGAACATGCATCAATCAAGCTTAGTTCAGCAGAACCTTTTAACAAAAAAAATGACATGCATTTATACAGCCCCTTTCGTGACTTTGGGATATCCCAAGCATTTTACAGGGAATAAAGTATTATTGAAGTGTAATGTAGGGAAATGAAATGGCTAATTTATGCACAGCAAAGAAATGAGAATAGAGGGGACTTCAGTTTACTATCTCATCCAAAAAATGACACCTTTGACACTGCAGCACTCCCTCAGTATTGCATTGTCTTCCGGGCCATCCTTCACCTTGCTTGCGATGCTGGGTGTGGTTCCGGCAATGGCCACTGCTCCCAGTGGCGCTGCTGGGGCTAAGAGCTGTTGTCCCACGGATTGGCCAGCAGCTCCATTAGGTGGGACTTCCTGCTTCAAGGAGGTGGAAGTCCCGCCCAAGACCAATGTAGGGCTTGGGGAGTGAAAAATCCCGGCCTGGCTCCCCAGGCCCGGTGGAGGTGGGCTCGTCCATGACATTTCGGCCAGTGGGCGGGGTCTTCCACCCAATGAATAATTCCAGCCATGTACTCTCAGCCTCATCAATTGACCTCCAGTATAAAGGCCTTTTTTTTTCTTGTTCACCCCCAGCTAGGAAAGCTGCAAATCAAATCAGCGACCATATTTTCCCCTTTGAAACTAGCTTTATGCAAAATTCAACAAAAAAGGACATTCCAACTCGCTAAATTGAATATATTCATTGGAAACAATCTCAGAAGAGGTAATGGCTCCCCTCTTCTTCTTGATTGTCAGGGGAACCAGTTTCATTTTTTGTTCTTTAACAAACCAATCCACTCTTTGTCCATAGCTGCAGCATGTAAGATGGGTTTTCACTTTTAGTGAACTGTCTTTAAGCAGAACATTTCAACATAAATCATATCCAAATCTTTTCCATGACAAAATTACTGAAAGCTCAAAACACAATAGCAAAAAACATACTTCAATAATGCTCTGCACTAAAGGAACACCTGTCACACTGAAAAAGTGCAGTGACTCTAATGCTGCTGCTAGCTTTGCATGGAGTAAACTAAATCAATTTGGTGGTGTAAGCATTAGTGCATTTCTGATTGACCAATTTGACATTATATCCTCATGCAGCTTGGACTGATCTGGAGAAATTAAAATTCCAACTCTTTGCTCTCCTTTACAGTCAGTAGCAAAGCTGTCTCTGTCAAGGATCTCGTCTGAGGTTCAGGTTGAGGAATATGGCAACTAACTACTACAGCCTCCCTGATGAAGGCAGATTTCCTTAACCATACAGAGGTAACTGTACCTGTGTTTGTAGACACTGGTGCATAGGTAAGGGTAGCCTACTTTTGGCATAAAAGTCCTGTCTCTCCTTTCTCCTCAGCTATTAGCTTCCTTCTCCAGAACAAGCATAGATAGTGAGGAGCAGCCAGAAGAATTCTGATTGAATTGAATGTTGTTTGCAGCATCTAAAATTCCAGCTTCAAGAAATCGAACAGTTGGAAAATACAGAAAAACTAAAGCAAAAAGCTGCAATCCAAAAAGCAAAGCAATCTCAAAGAATAGAATTTTCCCTACGAGCATTGCTCATTTTTTATGTGTTCAGTCATTACACAGCTTATTCCCAACAAGAAACCCACACCAGAAGGCAGTTTGAATGCATGATAATTTTGAGGTTTTAAATGAAGGTAAGCATCCTATTATGCAGAAATATGGCCTGATCTAAAAACTCTATTTAACATGTATTGGGCAAGAGGGAGCAAAAGACCGATTTCCTCCCAGCATGTGGACCTAGAAATCAACCCTCACATCTTTGACCTGTCAATCATGATGCAAAAGTCTCAGGATCTCTGCAATACATTTATACCCTTCCGCTGCGAACACATTGCTCAAATCAAAGCAATAGTGGCAATGAATATTTTTAGAACTGCTTTATGCACTCAGGCCTCTGGTTTTTTCCAGACTCAGTTTTTTTAAGTGATTACTGTCATTAAAAAAATCTGAAACTAACTGAAAAAAACTGTGTCTATAAATAACAGTTCAAACAAAGATTTGACATCAGTTTTTAATTTTTGTTTTGGCATCACTGGGTATAGGATCAAAGTATTATTTTCTTTAAAGTAGAAGTCAGAAGAAATGAATAGAAACACTGTTTTACATGCACACTGTCAATCAGTAATGTGCAACGGACTTCTTTCATGGAACAGTTGCCAAAAGTATTTAATATGGTTATAATCTTGCAGCAGCCATGGAATTCACTAAACGTATACAGTATGCCTCTCCTGTTGGGTAGATTTTCATGTCTTATTTCTGAGTACTGGCATAAGCATCATGCCACCATCTTGCCAATCTTTACATAGTTTCCATGGAGCACGGCAAATAGAAGGGGGAATTTTATGGGGCCTGCCAAGAGCAGCTTTCGTGGCGGGCAAGGTGATTTAATTAGGTGGGAGATGATATTTTGATTTCCCGACATCGGGTTCAATTTTAGAGATTAAATCAATGGTGTATTTGTGACGGGTTGGGCCTCACGCCATCAGGTGGTGGGTTCCAACTTTCAATACATTTGCTAAACATGAATACTCATTACCTTATAAGTATTTGAAATTAAGCCCTACCTGCCAGATTAAGTCCGTGGCGCACAGGAATCTCATGACACCCGATTCGCGTTCATTTAAAGGTGGTGCCTCAGTTGGCTTTGTGCCTGAGGTCACTGTTTTATTTCTTGAACTCTTTAGCACAATGGAAGGGCAACATGGCGTTTTGGCTCCAGGCTCGGAAGCAGCTAGGGCAATTCTTTGGGGGGGGGGGTTGTGGGGGCTGGGGAATGGGGTTTGGAGAGGTTAGGGTATCGGATATCTGGAGATGTGGAGGAGGGAAGCCAGGGAGGGCAGAGCATGGGGTCTCGGGTGCCTGGAGGTGCGGATGGGGGAATGGTCGAGCATTCAGGGTGTGGAGTCGGTAATGCGGGTGGTGGTGTTGGGGGGTAGTTTGGAGCATATAATGTATTTGAAGTGCATGATGGGCCTAAGGGGAGGTTTGAGTATTGTCAACGTTGAGGTCCTGTGGGGTGGACTCAGGGTGCTGGCTGGCAGAGGGAATAGTCACTGTCACTTGGGCAATTCAATTCAGTGGGGGGACAATCAAGAATCAACGTTGGGTATTGGAAAGAATCGTAGGGTCTGGCATGGGATTGGGCAACAGCATTAAGGTAGATTACTGGGGGATCTAGGGTGAGAGTGGGCATCTTGATGGTAACGGGTGTAGGCACGGGGGGAGAGATGGCTTGTAAATGTCAATAATGATGCGGTCCGTGGTGATGTGGCGGGGTGGGGGGGGGTGCGGTGGTGCGGGTTTCAAGTGTCACCGACGGAAGGTTAAAAGTAGTGTTGGGTAGGTAAACGGTGATGGGTGTAGGCTGGAAGATGGCAGGAGGAGGGTGGAACGTGGAGGAACTTGCCTCAAATGTGATGCGCGCCATTCTTCCAAATGAGGAGATAAATCACACGGGCGTGCAAGGATTGCAGATCGAAGTGGGAGGAGGCCAGAGCTGGGTGGGTGGAGTTGCAGCTGTGTACAATGGGAGGCACATGCAACCTATCTGCTCATGAGTTCAATGGTTCAGCATCATGGGCAAAGAAGGTTGAGGTTTAATTCTTGTCTCATTCAAGCAGTTACAAAATTGCAATGACATGGGTCTCATACACCCAATATTCTTGCTACCTTGGGCACGTGCAAAAAAAGTGACTGAGGAAGGCTATTGCCTCTCAGCGGCTGATGCCACAATGCCATCAGCAGGCATCACAAGAGGGAGAGGATGCTCAGAATGATATGCTCCAGGGAAGGCATCATAGAAGACTTGTGCTGGCTCGTCAGCACATCCTCAGGACAAGGACAAACCACCTTTAGATTTTGGAGAGGCAATGACAGAGATGTTGGAGGATGTCACTTGAAATGGTCACTGAGATTTGTGGGATCATTCGGCAGGACCTGCCACCATGTGGTTTTGATGGGAACCCATACCAGTTGCCCTCAAGGTGACTACGGCTCTTAAGTTTGTTGCAAGCGGTGCTTTGCAGGGCTAAAGGGTGACCTATTTGGTATCTCACAGGCTACCACTCACAGGTGCACTAAGCAGTTGACCAATGCCCGATTCCATCATGCTTCTGATGTCATCTAATTCCAAATAGATGAGGACAGCCAGGCAGCAAGCTCAGTGGCCTTTGGTGCCATTGTTTATTTCCCTGCAGTGCAAGGATTGATTGACTACACTCATGTGGCCATTAGAGCTCCCGATAGCTGCATTTGTGAATCGCAAAGACTTTCACTCTTTGAATGTTCATCTGTTTAGTGTCCATAGATGAAAAATCATGCACTTCTGTGCTCGTTTCCCAGGAAGCTGTCCTGATGCAAACATTTTGCGATAATCACAGCTAATGGGGATCTTGTAAGCTCCAGGCCATGTTTACATCTGGATCTAGGGTGACAAGTGTTACCCCCATTGGAAATGGTTGATGACACCAGTGAGGCATCCCCAAAGCACAGCTGAAGAGCCATACAATGCAGTTCACACTTCCACCAGAGCCATCATCGAACACACCATTGGCATGTTGAAAATACACTTCTGCTGCCTTGATCAGTCATCAGCTGCTGTGCACTACATAACCTGGCAATGCAACACAGATGTATTTTGCAGGAGGAGGAGGAATGGGAGGAACACTACTCCCCCTCAGAGGAGGATCCTTTGGATCTTCCTGAGGCAGAGACCATTAATATTAATGAGCCTTTAATGAATGCCAGGGCCATTGAGAGACTTGGCAGGGACATCAGGAATAAACTTACATTTGGCTATTACAGCCAAGAGTGAGGCACCGCATGATTACAGTTCTAACGCAGGAACTACATTGCCATCCTGGGATATTGACCTACCCCTGTCAGCCTAACCATTGCACAAATTTAAAAGCAGGCATCCTTTGTCATCCATGCAGTGTAGTTTTGCTGAATGCACTGGCTGCTGAATAGTAAATCGGAAAATACCTGTGGCATACTTGACGATAGGTCTACCATCCAACCATGAACATTCAATCAGAACCAGCTACACTATAATATCACTTTGACTGCACCTGCTAACATCTCCAAGTTGTGACTGAACGTGGACAATCTCCTCTGCGAGGCATAGAAGGGAGGGCCTGCTGAGCCGACATATGAAGGCATTTCACAACGACTGCCTATTCCCACAACTAGCAGTCAGTGAAGAATGAAAGATCAAACCTTAAAGTTAAAAGAAGAATGGCCACGTCCATCACTCTTTTAAAAGCATCAAAGCGTGCCATTACATTTTGGTTCTTTACTTGGCAAGTCTCAATGAATGACAATACTGTATCCAATTATAAAGAAAATAAATGTATTTTTATCTATTTACAGGTGTCGCAATGTTACTTTGACCACCTGCGCAACTTTCATGCTCATAATTGTTTAATCTGTCTCAGCCACTACATCTTGCTGCTACCCAGACATTGGCAACTGAGATGTTGGCACTCTGTTCATTGCGCTTCCCTATTGCCCGGAATAACCGTGGCAGGCGTCCTCTGGAGGAATGGGGACTTGAGGGCTCTATCATACTGGGGGTCTGCAGCACTGGAGCTGGAACACCTTTTTTTTATTCATGCATGGGATGTGGGCGTCGCTGGCCAGGCCAGCATTTCTGGCCCATCCCTAATTGCCCTTGAGAAGGTGGTGGTGAGTTGCCTTCTTGAACCGCTGCAGTCCATATGGGGTAGGTATACCCACAGTGCTGTTAGGAAGGGAGTTCCAGGATTTTGACCCAGCGACAGTGAAGGAACAGCGATACAGTGCCAAGTCAAAATGGTGTGTGACTTGGAGGGGAACTTGCAGGCGGTGGTGTTCCCATGCATTTGCTGCCCTTGTACTTCTAGTTGGTAGAGGTCACGGGTTTGGAAGGTGCTGTCTAAGGAACCTTGGTGCGTTGCTGCAGTGCATCTTGTAGATGGTACACACAACTGCCACAATGCGTCAGTGGTGGAGGGAGTGAATGTTTGTGAATGGGGTGCCAATCAAGCGGGCTGCTTTGTCCTGGATGGTGTCGAGCTTCTTGAGTGTTGTTGGAGCTGCACCCATCCAGGCAAGTGGAGAGTATTCCATCACACTCCTGACTTGTGCCTTGTAGATGGTGGACAGGCTTTGGCGAGTCAGGCGGTGAATTACTCGCCGCAGGATTCCTAGCCTCTGACCTGCTCTTGTAGCCACGGTATTTATATGGCTACTCCAGTTCAGTTTCTGGTCAATGGTAGCCCCTAGGATGTTGATAGTGGGGGATTCAGTGATGGTGATGCCATTGAATGTCAAGTGGAGATGGATAGATTCTCTCTCGTTGGAGATGGTCATTGCCTGGAACTTGTGTGGTGCGAATGTTACTTGTCACTTATCAGCCCAAGCCTGGATACTGTCCAAGTCTTGCTGCAGTTCTACATGGACTGCTTCAGTATCTGAGGAGTCACGAATGGTGCTAAATATTGTGCAATCATCAGCGAACATCCCCACTTCTAACCTTATGATTGAAGGAAGGTCATTGATGAAGCAGCTGAAGATGGTTGGGCCTAGGACACTACCCTGAGGAACCCCTGCAGTGATGTCCTGGAGCTCAGATGATTGACCTCCAACAACCACAACCATCTTCCTTTGTGCTAGGTATAACTCCAGCCAGCGGAGGCTTTTCCCCCTGATTCCCATTGACCTCAGTTTTGCTAGGGCTCCTGGATGCCATATTCGGTCAAATGCTGCCTTGATGTCAAGGGCAGTCACTCTCACCTCACTCTTGACTTCAGCTCTTTTTTCCATATTTGAACCAAGGCTGTAATGAGGTCAGGAGCTGAGTGGCCCTGGCGGAACCCAAACTGAGTGTCACTGAGCAGGTTATTGCTGTGCAAGTGCCGCTTGATGGCACTGTTGATGACACCTTCCATCACTTTACTGATGATTGAGAGTAGGCTGATGGGGTGGTAATTGGCCGGGTTGGACTTGTCCTGCTTCTTGTGTACAGGAAGGGCATAGGAAGGAATACCTGGGCAATTTTCCACATTGCAGGGGAGATGCCAGTGTTGTAGCTGTACTGGAACAGCTTGGCTTGGGGCGCGGCAAGTTCTGGAGCACAGGTCTTCAGTACTATTGCCGGAATATTGTCAGGGCCCATAGCCTTTGCAGTATCCAGTGCCTTCAGTCGTTTCTTGATATCACGTGGAGTGAATCAAATTGGCGAAAGTCTGGCATCTGTGATGCTGGGGACATCAGGAGGAGGCCGAGATGGATCATTCACTCGGCACTTCTGGCTGAAGATTGTTGCAAATGCTTCAGCATTATCTTTCGCACTGATGTGCTGGGCTCCACCATCATTGAGGATGGGTATATTTGTGGAGCCACTTCCTCCAGTTAGTTGTTTAATTGTCCACCACCATTCCGGGCTGATGTGGCAGGACTGTAGAGCTTAGATCTGATCCGTTGGTTATGGGATCGCTTAGCTCTGTCTATCGCATGCTGCTTACGCAGTTTGGCACGCAGATAGCTCTGTGTTGTAGCTTCACCAGGTTGACACCTCATCTTGAGTTATGCCTGCTGCTGCTCCTGGCATGCCCTCCTGCACTGTTCATTGATCCAGGGTTGGTCTCTGCCTTATGCTCACCTCCAGGAGGTAAGGGGGTCAATGTCGGGATGTAAGAGGAGGCATCACCTAACCTGAGGTGTTCTTAGAGGAAGGCCCCTGGGCAGCTGACACATGCTTCTCCTCCAACTGGGTGCACAATGGCACTTGCCTGTCTCCCTGAGGAGAAGGGGCACCCGCGGGGGTTTCAGGTGCCTCGTCCCCTCTTGCTTAGCAACTGCTGCATAGAGCCCATGGCTACACTGATGGAATGAAAGTCAGAGTGCATATGGGTCAAGTGCTCAACCTGGCTCTCCATGGCGGTTGCCACTCCATGGACAAAGCCACATTCTCACATGCCCAGGACATAGCAGACATCATGTCTTGCATGGACTCCTCCATCGCATACGCAAAGCCACGCATGACTTCAGGCATCGCCAGCATATTTTCCTCATGCTTTTGCTGCGATTCTAGCAGACTTCTTGTGGCTTTGAAGAGAGGATCATCATCAGCATTGGGCTTAGCTGGGACCTGGTCCCCAGCAGACCTCTGAATGTCAAGGGACCCAGCTGGCTCATGCTCTCTCAGCTGCTGGGACGTGTCTGTGTCATGCCCACCAGATTGTGACCCTGATTTTATGAGAAAATCCCCTGCTGACCGTGTGGGTATAATTGCGCTGGCAGAGATTGCAGAAGAGGCAGGTGACGGTGCATGCTCTGGGGCACAGGCTTCATCTTCCCAAGAGGTGGAGTCAGCATTTTGCTGGTGTCGCATTATGCGAGCATGGGCACCTGTACTGGAGAACAAACAGAAGCACATTAAGCAACATTACAGCATGAGCTCATCACATGTTCACATGATCCTCGTGTGTGCCCCTATGGCATCAACAGTAAGGTTGACACTTCATCCTTATGCCTCACCGATCAGCGTCGCTGTCCGCTATGGCTTTTCCTCCTCCCTCTCCAGCAATCTGCACAGCCTCCTCCTCTGCTGGGGTCAGGAGTCTGACATCTGATACATCACCCCCTGCCTTTAAAATTGATGGGGAGCATCTACCAGGATAAGTGCCAACATGTGCCTACCCCAGATATCCAGTGCTGAACCTGCAAAGGGGTCTCGGCCCAGGAGCATGTTTTTCAGAATGAGAGGCTCAGAAACATTCCCTGCTCGAGGGACATGCTCAGGCAAATGCTTACCAAAGTTTCCTAAAACAGGCTAAATTTAACAATCAAAAAACAGTTATATGATTACCAAAGATTCTCACACTCAAACAAAAGCTGCTTTTACAAAAAATTATTGACTCACTATAGACTTTCTTATTTCTCTATTGGTTTGACAATGTATTTATTTAGCTAATATTGCTGAATTTTTGCTGTTTCTGATTATTACTGAGTTGTAAATAAAGTTATTAGTTGTCTTCGTCCATCTCTAATCTGTGTGGTAATATTCAATATTTCAAAAAGAATTTGGTAGCACAATATAAGACTGTGTTAAATCCAGTAAATAGATAACAGCAGATGGGGACATAGTTAACCCCTCATTCATGCACTTTTGCAAGAATCTAGAAGAGAAAGAGTACAATTTCCATAAAAAATGCAGTTAGACTGGAATAGACAAGCCCTAAATTTTTATGCTGGGATTCAACACAGGGCACCTCTACTGTCATACCTCCCAGGGAGGTTCCGAGGGAGGTTCCCTAGTTTGTCTGAAAATTGTGGGCACTCACGCCACTAGAGACACATCTTGGGTGCCTGCCATATTTACAGGCCCATAAAGTTAAATAGAGATGTGCTGAGCCCCTTAAAAAATTCTAAACAAAACTTTTGCACCCAGATCTTCAGGGTTTCAGATCTCATTCCTGGTCTGGTCTCCCAGGCGTGCTGCACTTCTACCCTTGTTGGGATGATATGTCTGGTCTGACCAGGTGTGCCTCCATCAACTATATGCTGACAGTCCAGGGGTATGGGAACTCCAATATTCAAAGTCCTCGTCTCAACCCTCCTTCATGACAAGGGTCTCATATTGAGCAAGGTGGAGGTTTCACTCTCATAGGTCATCCCAGAGGCTTGGCTGCAAGGCTGGGTTGCAGCATATTTGTGTCCCAGTCTCGATGGTTTAAATTTTTTTAGGCTGTGGTCCTTGTGATCCGATATTATGTGTATTAAAATTCTTGTCAATTGTTTTGCTCTGAGTAAAATGCATCTGATAGTTCATGTGCAAACCTGGATTAAATTTATCGCAAATTATCAGTCAATTTACTAATTTGAATGAAAATTATATACTGTGTTGGGAGCACAAATTCATAAAACTGACTTCAGAGTTACTGGCAATATAAGCCATTGTCTGTTTTTGAAACTGTGTAAAATAAATGCCTATTGGGACGTATGAACTGGTGCAGCTTGACTGGGTCTTACAGATGACTAATGGATACTCTATTTATGATATTGTTCATGTCTGTGTAGTTGTTGACTGATGCAATGTTACTTTGACCTTTATTATTGACACACAATGTTATTACAGTGTTATACTGCCAGCAGGCAGAGTGTGTGAATGATTTGAGTCACATGTTAAGTTCTGTTCCATGTTTGGATAACAACCAGTATTTTGGTTTGTTCAACTGTAGAAGCCATTATTTCCATGTCCTGACCTAACATAAAATGATCAGATGTTCAGGTTTGTCCACTTTCAGGTCATTTGAGTCACTTGTTTCAGTTGATCTTCCAAGGCATTGCACATGCGGAATCAAGATCAACAGCAGGGTTCATGTCAAACAGGGTCAGAAGGAAGGGGGAAATCATTGAACCCAGGTAAAGGATGCAGATTGAAAGAGGAGGGGTAGTTTAGAGAGGAGGGTGGGGGAGAGGGGTTTAGGAAGGGAGGGAAGAAAAAGGGAGAGGAGGCTATAAGGAGAGAGCTGAGAAAGGAGAAAGACTGGGAGGGGGTCAGTTACAGAGTTGTGCTTCCCTTGGCCAAGCTGTAGGAGGGAAATGATGAGGAAGGAGGATGGAGGACAGGTAGTGGAGGAGAGAAGGAGAGAGAGAGGAGGGTAGGGCCGGGAAGAGGATGGGAAGGAGTAGGGATAGGGAGGAGGAGGAGGATTTGGCAGAAAAGGGAATAACAAGGGAAAGGGAAGGATAAGGGAAGAGTTGAGGAGGTGGAGAATGAGTTACAGAAGATTGAAGAATAGAACAAAGAACAAAGAAAATTACAGCACAGGAACAGGCCCTTCGGCCCTCCAAGCCTGCGCCGATCCAGATCCTCTATCTAAACATGTCGCCTATTTTCTAAGGGTCTGTATCTCTTTGCTTCCTGCCCATTCATGTATCTGGCTAGATACATCTTAAAAGATGCTATCGTGCCCGCGTCTACCACCTCCGCTGGCAACGCGTTCCAGGCACCCACCACCCTCTGCGTAAAGAACTTTCCACGCATATCCCCCCTAAACTTTTCCCCTCTCACTTTGAACTCATGACCCCCAGTAATTGAATCCCCCACTCTGGGGAAAAAGCTTCTTGCTATCCACCCTGTCTATACCTCTCATGATTTTGTACACCTCAATCAGGTCCCCCCTCAACCTCCGTCTTTCTAATGAAAATAATCCTAATCTACTCAACCTCTCTCCATAGCTAGCGCCCTCCATACCAGGCAACATCCTGGTGAACCTCCTCTGCACCCTCTCCAAAGCATCTACATCCTTTTGGTAATGTGGCGACCAGAACTGCATGCAGTATTCCAAATGTGGCCGAACCAAAGTCTTATACAACTGTAACATGACCTGCCAACTCTTGTACTCAATACCCCGTCCGATGAAGGAAAGCATGCCGTATGCCTTCTTGACCACTCTATTGACCTGCGTTGCCACCTTCAGGGAACAATGGACCTGAACACCCAAATCTCTCTGTACATCAATTTTCCCCAGGACTTTTCCATTTACTGTATAGTTCACTCTTGAATTGGATCTTCCAAAATGCATCACCTCGTATTTGCCCTGATTGAACTCCATCTGCCATTTCTCTGCCCAACTCTCCAATCTATCTATATTCTGCTGTATTCTCTGACAGTCCCCTTCACTATCTGCTACTCCACCAATCTTAGTGTCGTCTGCAAACTTGCTAATCAGACCACCTATACTTTCCTCCAAATCATTTATGTATATCACAAACAACAGTGGTCCCAGCACAGATCCCTGTGGAACACCACTGGTCACACGTCTCCATTTTGAGAAACTTCCTTCCACTACTACTCTCTGTCTCCTGTTGCCCAGCCAGTTCTTTATCCATCTAGCTAGTACACCCTGGACCCCATGCGACTTCACTTTCTCCATCAGCCTGCCATGGGGAACCTTATCAAACGCCTTACTGAAGTCCATGTATATGACATCTACAGCCCTTCCCTCATCAATCAACTTTGTCACTTCCTCAAAGAATTCTATTAAGTTGGTAAGACGTGACCTTCCCTGCACAAAACCATGTTGCCTATCACTGATAAGCTCATTTTCTTCCAAATGGGAATAGATCCTATCCCTCAGTATCTTCTCCAGCAGCTTCCCTACCACTGACGTCAGGCTCACCGGTCTATAATTACCTGGATTATCCCTGCTACCCTTCTTAAACAAGGGGACAACATTAGCAATTCTCCAGTCCTCCGGGACCTCACCCGTGTTTAAGGATGCTGCAAAGATATCTGTTAAGGCCCCAGCTATTTCCTCTCTCGCTTCCCTCAGTAACCTGGGATAGATCACATCCGGACCTGGGGACGTCCACCTTAATGCCTTTTAGAATACCCAACACCTCCTCCCTCCTTATGCCGACTTGACCTAGAGTAATCAAACATCTGTCCCTAACCTCAACATCCGTCATGCCCCTCTCCTCGGTGAATACCGATGCAAAGTACTCGTTTAAAATCTCACCCATTTTCTCTGACTCCACGCGTAACTTTCCTCCTTTGTCCTTGAGTGGGCCAATCCTTTCTCTAGTTACCCTCTTGCTCCTTATATATGAATAAAAGGCTTTGGGATTTTCCTTAACCCTGTTTGCTAAAGATATTTCATGACCCCTTTTAGCCCTCTTGATTCCTCGTTTCAGATTGGTCCTACATTCCCGATATTCTTCCAAAGCTTCGTCTTTCTTCAGCCGCCTAGACCTTATGTATGCTTCCTTTTTCCTCTTAGCTAGTCTCACAATTTCACCTGTCATCCATGGTTCCCTAATCTTGCCATTTCTATCCCTCATTTTCACAGGAACATGTCTCTCCTGCACGCTAATCAACCTCTCTTTAAAAGCCTCCCACATATCACATGTGGATTTACCTTCAAACAGCTGCTCCCAATCTACATTCCCCAGCTCCTGCCGGGCAATGAGATGGAAGAGAAGGGAGTGAGAAGATGATGGGTAGTGGAGAATGAAAAAAGGAGAGGGAAGGGTGATTGGGAGGTAGATGGAGTCAGGGAGGGGAATGAGAGACAGTGTAGGGAGAAGAAGAAATGGACAAGGGTAAAGGATATTTGGATAATGAGTGGTGGGGAAGAACAGTTTCCAGGGTTCGTTTTAATGCTGTGTGGATTGGGGGAGCTGGCCAATGACAATTTCCCTGTTCAGTGGGAAGGGAGAAGGGTTCGAGTAGGCTAAGGTGGATAGGGGTAGATGCAGTCAAAACGCTGATCAGTGAGTGGTATCTTCTCAATGCATTGGGAACAGGGCTGGATTGTTGCTTGTGACACAGGAAGGATTGAAAAGTTTCTTGCTGGCTTAGTGTCTGGGCCAAGATGCTGCTCAGTGCAAGAGAGGCTGAGATGCTAGTTGTTGGGAGGAAGAGGCTGTTTGGATAGAATTGTTAATCAATGAGGGTAGGGATGTCATTAGGCTGCCAGCTGCAGTGAGTGAATCATGGAATCAGGCACTGATGGTTGATGATAGATATGGAATGCCACAAAAGAAAGGAGGCTGGCAGGGGGAAGGGGTTAAGAGTTCAGGGGAGCTGTGTGTGGGCTAAGTAGTTCCAAAAGATGTTACTTTTACTTTCAAATTTTAATGCTTATTTCATTCACTTACCTATACCAAGTAAGAATCATATAATTATAGAATGGTTACAGAAAGGTCATTCGGCCCATCGTGCCTGTGCTGGCTCTATGTAAGAGCTACTCAGTTGGTCCCACTTATTTGTTTTTTCACCACCTTTCCCTTTTGAAAGCAACAGTTAAAACTGCCTGCACCACACTCTCTGGCCATGCAGTTCAGATCCCAACCACTCGCTGCGTAAAAAAAATTCTTCCTCATATTGCCTCTGGTTCTTTTCCCAATCACCTTAAATTGGTGTCCGTTGGTTCTCGACCCTTCCACCAATGGGAACAGTTTCTCACTGTCTACTCTGTTCAGAACCCTCATGATTTACTTCACAATGAGATTCAGTGGCTAGAGCCTGCAAGTATGTGTAGACTCAATTTGTGTTTTTTGTATTATTCTTAATATGCTATTGAGCAACTTTGTTTTAGCAGCTAATATTATGAGACATTTAGCATTTAAAAAAATCTCATTACAGCACAACCTAGCAGCATAGCAGATATTTGGGAATGGTAGTGTAGTGGTTATGTAACTCAACCAGTAATCCAGAGGCTAGGACCAGTGATCTGGAGATGTGCGTTCAGATCTCACCATGGCAACTAGGGAATTGAAATTCTGTTAATTAAATAAATCTGGAACAAAATGCTAGCATCAATAGCGATGATAATAACTGCCCTCTGAAATGATCTAGCAAGCCACCCAATTATAACAAACTGCTATGACAAAGTATACTTAAAATTTACACCTAGGTATCAGATCCGGACATGACACCTCATCATTTCTGCAAAGTTTTCCTCACTAACAGCTGGAGACTTCTGCCAAAATTAGGAGATCCATCCCACAAATTAGTCAAGCAACATAGTCATACTCACAGAATCATACACTTCAGCCAGATTCCTCAATCACCATCCCTATCCTGTCCCACCGGTAGGACAGACTCAGTAGAGGTGACAGCACAGTGGTATACAGTCAAGAAGGAATGTCCCTGGAAGTCCTTAACACTGACGCTGACCACCATGACGTCTCATGGCATCAGGTCAAACATGGGCAACGTCTTGCTCTCCCTCAGCTGATGAAACAGTACTTCTGCATGTTGAACACCACTTGGAAGAGGCACTGAGGGAAGCAAGGGCAAAGAGTGTACTCTGGGTGGGAGACTTCAATATCCATCATCAAAATTGGCTCAGTAGCTGGCCTGAAGGACACAGCTGTTAGAATGGGCCTGCAGCAGGTTGTGAGAGAAGCACTATGAGGGAAAAACATACTTGACCTTGTCCTCACCAATCTACCTGCTGCAGATGCATTTATCCATGACATTATTGCTAGGATTGACCACCACACAGTCCTTATGGTGACAAAGTCCCCTCTTCAAACTGAGGACACCCTGCTTCATGTTGTGGCACTACCACTGAGCTAAATGGGATAGATTCAGAACAAATCTAGCAGCTCAAAACTGGGCATCCATGAGGTGCTGGGGGCCATCAGCAGCAGCATAATTGTATTCAACCACAATCATAACTTCATGGTCCAGTATATCCTCACTTTATCATTGCACCAACCCTGGTTCAATGTGCAGTGTAGAAGAACATGCCAGGATCAGAACTAGATGTACCTAAAAATGAGGTGCCCACCTGATAAAGTTACAACATGGACTACATGCATGCTAACAACGGAAGCAGCATGCTATAGATAGTGCTAAGCATCCCACAAGTAATGAATCAGTTTAAAGCCCTGCAGTCCTACCACATCCAGTCATGATTGGTGGTGGATAATTCAACAACTAAGTGGAGAAGGAAGCTCCATGAGCATGATCATCCTCAATGATGTCAGAGTCTAGCATGTAAGTGCAAAAGATAAGGCTGTAGTGTTTACAACCATCTTCAGCCAGAAGTGCCGGGTGGATCATGCATTTGTTCCTCCTCCTGAGGTCCCCACCATCGCAACAGTCTGTCTTCAGCTAATTCAATTCTCTCCATGTGATATCAAGAAATGGTTTAGTGCCCTGGATATAGCAAAGCCACAACAACATCCCGGCTGCAGTGCTGAAGACTTGTGCTCAAGAACTAGCCATACCTATAACCAAGCTGTTCCAGTACAGTTACAACACTGGCAGCTACCCGAAAAAATTGTAAATTGCACAGGTGTGTCCTGTCCAGAAAAAGCAGGATAAATCCAATCCAGCCAATTATCATGTCATCAGTCTACTCTCAATCATCAGCAAAATGATGGAAGAGGTCGTTGACAGTGTTATTAAGCAACACTTACTTTGCAGTAACCTGCTCACCGATGCTCAGTATAGGGTTAGACAGGACCATTTGGCTCCAGACCTTATTACAGCATTGGTCCAAACAGGAATAAAACAGCTGAATCCCAGAGAACAACAGGTTAGAACAACTGCTGTTGACATCAATGCAACATTTGACCAACTGTTGCATCACCGAGGGAATCAGAAGGAAACTTCTCCACTGGCTGGCCTCATACCTAGCACAAAGGAAGATGGTTGTGGTTGTTAGTAGCCAATCATTTCAGCACCAGGACATTGCTGAAGTGTTCCTCCGGGCAGTGTCCTTGGCCAAACTATCGGTTGCTTCATCACTGGCCTCCCTTCAGCATAAGATCAGATGTAGGGATGTTCGCTGATGATTGCACAATGTTCAGTACCATTTGCAATTCCTCAAATAATGAAGCAGTCCGTGCCCATGGGCAGCAAGACCTGGACAACATTTAGGCTTGAACTGCTAAGTGGCAAGTAGCATTTGCACCATACCAGTTCTAGGCAATGACCATCTTCAACAATAGAGAGTCTAACCACTTTGATTTGATGGCATTACCATCGCTGAATCCCCTACCATCAACATCCTAGGGGGTCACTATTGACCAGAAATTTAACTGATCAAGCCACAGTAATACTGTGGCTACAACAGCAGGTCAGAGTCTGGGTATTCTGTGGAGAGTGACTCACCTCCTGACTCCCCATAGCCTTTCCACCACCTACAAGGCATAAGTCAGGAGTGTGGCTCTCCATTTGCCTGGATGACTGTAGCTCTAATAACACTCAAGAAGCTCACCACCATTCAGGGAAAAGTGACTTGCTGTAACTAGTGGGGTGCGACAGGGATCTGTGCTGGGGCCTCAACTATTTACAATCTATATTGACTTGGTTGGAGTATATTGTAGCCAGATTTGCTGACAATGCAAAGATAGATGGGAAAACAAGTTGTGAGGAGGGCACAGAGAGTCTGCAAAGGGACATATAGATAGGTTAAGTGAGTGAGCAAACATTTGGCAGATGGAGTATAATGTGGGAAAATGTGTTCTTATTATCACCCCATCTTTCACTTTAAATATTCACTCCCTCCGCCACTGGCACACCGTATATGTACCATCTACAAGATGCACTGTGGCAACTTGCCAAGACTTTTTCTACAGCATCTTCAAAACCCTTGACCTTGACCATCTAAAAGGACAAGGGCAGCATGGCAGCATGAATATGGGAATACCATCATCTGCAAGTTCCCTTCCAAGTCACATACCATCCTGTCTTGGAAATGTATTGCTATTCCTTCATCGTTGCTGGGTCAAAATCCTGGAACTCTTTCCCTAACAGCATTGTGGGAACAGCTTCACCAAGGTCTGCAGCAGTTAAAGAAGGCACTCGCCATCACTTTCTCAAGGGCATTTAGGCATGGGCAATATATGTTGGCCTTGCCAGTGACACCCACACCCCATGAATGAATAAAAATGACAGGTACTTCAGTTGGATATTGACATTTTATTATGGATTTTATTAGACAAATCCTCACATAAGAGTTTTCAGTATATTTTGATCGGAAATGTTGTGACCAACTTGGCAATTTTAATATATAATAGATTTCCTAATTTTGGCCTGTTATCAGAGTACTGGCAAAGGGGAAATAATCTATTAGTTTATTGTACTAGATTGGAGCTACTATGATCTACCATACGACCTGCAAGTTAATCCCTAAATAATATTAGCAGTAACTATAATGTTTCAGCAAAGACAATGCCTCTATTACTGTCCTTTTATGTCACTCTGATGCAATATAATTGAAGAATATCTTCTCTCTCTACCTTAAAACCGTCACAGTGGATTGCACATCCATTGAATACTCCATAGCCCTAAGAAATATCTTGTAAGTTAGATTTTAGTTATAAAATAGCTGTTGTGGTGGAATGAGCTAATTCAATATTGGATGACTACATATAGCACTTCTACATTACCTACGATAGAGTTACAGCTTTACAGGTCTTCCTATCTGTGACTTAGTTCATCAATGACCAGATTATACATGAACATGCATTATGAAGAGATCATACCTTTCAACTTTTTGAAAAGTCCCGCATAGAAGAATTTTTTTTTGCAGTATATGCCATGCAAATTCATTGTGAAATAAAGCAGCTTAGACTGAAGCTCATTGTCAAGTGATGAGAGAAAGAATGAAATAGTAATTGAATAACATTCCTCAAATGTTCCAAGATGACTCCTGCTGTAACTTCAGTCAGAGCCCACTGGAATGGCTGAAAACTTAGCCAGGACTCAGTTAAACTGGGACCAAGCTGCAGGACAAAGTTTCCAGGATGGCCTGTGAGGACAGTCACTAAATGCCGCTACAGGGTCATCCCTGAGCAAGGAGTGGTGACATCCTACCTTGGTGGTTCCCATGCTCTGGCATCATCAGTGTAACCTTGGAGGCTGTTAAACCATGAGCAGAGAGGTGTAGGTGTAATAATGAGCAGAAGTATACCTCAACCAGGAGGATCCAGGCCAGAGAAGCAAGTTGGACCCCTGAAGACTTCTACCAGGGAAATTATTTTCTTCATGACTTGTGGACAATTTGGGCCTCAATATTCCTGTGTTTCCAGGGGGTCAAAATAGCCCTCCTGAACCTAGAATCCAGAGGCCAGATTTCCTGGAAACTTGGAGCAGGAGGACAGCCAAGATGTTAACAACAGCCTCATGCTAAGTAGGTGCCCTCCCTTCGCCTGACATTCGTTGCTGGGCTCAGTGTTAAAGGACAAAGTGCTGTGACCATTTCAGGAACATGCCTTCTGATATACTTTATAAATAAACATATAGAACCTGGCACCATCATTGAAAATTTGGAAAAAAAAAGAAAATAAGTAGAAAAAAATTAGCTGATACACACCCGAACTTTTCTGGATTTTTTTTTACCTTAACTATGGTGCAAAAGCGGTTAGTACTGCCTTTTTGAGAGGCAATTCACGTGTGACTAATATACACCGGTTTTACACTGAAACGTCAGTACATGTGATTTTCCTCAATCTTTGCGCAGTTTTATGCAGGAGATCTTCATGTGGAAGCAGTAGTTTTGGCTGAGGGACTAAATGAATACTTTGCATCTGCCTTCACTAAAGAAAAGGATGCTGCTAATGTAACAATAAGGGAGGAGACGGTAAAGAAATTGGATTAGATAAAAATAGATAAAGAGGAGGTACTTAAAAGGTTGACAGTATTCAAAGTAGAAATAAAATCACCCTATCTGGATGGGATGCATCCTAGTTTGATGAGGGAAGTAAGGTGGAAATTATGGAGTTTCTGGCCAAAGTATTTTAATCCTCCTTTGATATGAGAGTGGTGCCAGGCATCTGGAGAATTGCAAATTTTACACCCCTGTTCTAAAAGGGAAGAGGGATAAAGCTGGCAATTACAGACCAGTCATGTTAACTTAAGTGGTGGAGAAACTCTTAGAGACATTAATACAGAACAAAATTATTTGGCACTTGGAAAAATATGGGTTAATGAATGAAAGCCGGCATAGATTTGTTGAAGGCAAATTGTATTTGACTAACTTGATTGAGTTGTTTGATGAAGTAACAGAAAAGGTAATATGGTGGGTGTTCTGTATATGGACATTTAAAAAGTAACACATCATTGACTTGTGAGCAAAATTGGAGCACGTGAGATTAAATGCATGGATAAAAAACTGGCTAAGGGACAGAAAGCAGAGAGGAGTGGCGAACAGTTATTTTTCAGACTGGAGGAGAGTGTGCAGTGGTGTCCCACAAGCGTCAGTGTTGGGATCACTTCTCTTTTGACATATAGGGCTGAATTTTACCAGCCCGCTGACATCGGGGGTCATGACGGAGGGGCCCAGAAAATA
Organism: Heterodontus francisci; assembly: GCF_036365525.1. Taxonomy (NCBI): domain Eukaryota; kingdom Metazoa; phylum Chordata; class Chondrichthyes; order Heterodontiformes; family Heterodontidae; genus Heterodontus; species Heterodontus francisci. The sequence goes on along the minus strand of NC_090372.1, from coordinate 98,976,983 downwards.
CTTCTGGGAGAGTCCGCTATGGGCTTCAATGCTGGGAAGGTCCCACCACATTTTACAGGCGGCAGCAAGGCCTCGGGGCGCCCCCACCCCCGCCGCTCGGCGATGGAGCCTTGATTTAAATATTTAAATAAATTAGACTGAATGAATACTGACTTACCTTGTAGTGATGGCCATCCCACACCAATATTCTGGCCAGTGGCCGGAACTCCTGCCCCCTCAGAACTCTGTTCGGAGATCCAAGGCATAACATTGATAGGGAGGGGGAGGAGTGAAGTTTTCAGGGCAGGGGTAGGGGGGGGAGCAGGGAAAACTCTTCCTATTGGTGGAGGGTTGATGGGAAAGGGCTGAGGATTAAAGTTAATAAAGTTCGGTGGGGGCAAGGTCGGGATCGGAATATAATATTTTTTGGGCGGAAAGGAAATTTATGAAGTGATTAGTCATTGGGAGTGTGGGAGAAGGGATTGAAAATGTTAAAAGATGTCTAACTTTATTATTAAACATTCTGTGACTTTAAAAATAAAAATGTAAATGAAGGGCTTGAAGCCCTTTAAAAATGGCGCCGGCTGCCGTTACTGGGGATGGTGCACCCGCCCCCTCTGCATCATCAGGGGCGGGCGCTCCGCCTCCTCCATGCTAATGAGCTGCCTCATCGCAGCGGCTCCAAGGCATACGCCTCGTGTGTGCTCCGTGCACTTTTTGAAGTTCGCCACCAAGAATGGTGGTGAGCTATTAAAATTCAGCCCATATAATTGACTTGGACTTGAGTATACAGAGCAAAATTTAAAGTTTGCAGATAACATGAAACTTGGAAATATAGTAAACAGTAAAGAGAATAAAAATAGACTTCAGGAGGAACTGGTGAAATAGGCTGGCATTTAACACGGTGAAGTGTAAAATGAATAATTTTGTTAGGAAGAATAAGGAGAGGCAATATAAACCAATTATAAAGTGTGGGTGGGTTGCAGGAACAGAGACCTCTGTGGGTATATATATATACAGAAGTCTTGAAGGTGGCAGGACAAGCTGAGAAGGCTGTTAAAAAGGCAGACAGGACCCTCGGCTTTATAAATAGAGGCACAGAGAACAAAAGCAAGGAAAATATGCTAAACATTTATAACATTACTTAGGCCACAGCTGGAGTTTTCTGGCCAATTCTGGGCAGCACACTTTAGGAAGGATGTCAATGCATAGAGAGGGTGCAGAAGAGATTTACTAGAATTGTATCAGCAATGACAGACTTCCATTATGTGGAGAGATTGGAGAATCTGCGGCTGTTCTCCTTAGGATGGAGATGGTGAAGGAAAGATTTGATAGAGGGGATCAAAATCTTGAATGGTTTTGATAGAGTAAATAAAGAGAAACTGTTTCTGGTGGGAGAAGGGTTCGTAACCAGAGGACACAGATTTAAGGTAATTGACAAAGGAACCAGAGGGGACATGAAGAAAAACAATTTTACCCAGCGAGTTGTTATCATCTGGAATGCACTGCCTGAAAGGGTCATGGAAGCAGATTCAATAATAACTTTCAAAAGAAAATTGGATAAATACTTGAAGAGCAAATATTTGCAGGGCGAAAAGGAATGAGCAAAGGAGTGGGACAAATTGAACAGCTTTCAAAAAGCTGCACAAATACTTTGGGCCATGTAACCTTCTTCTGCACTTAGCATTTTTGATTCTGAGATTTGTTGGACAAATCCCTTTGCTATTCAGTGAGGTAGTTTTGTCTCCCATTAAAAGGAACAAGCTTATGTGAGTTTCCTGCATTTCTGCCAGTAATGAGCTGGCATAGATTTACACCCAAATATTTAGCTGGAAGTGACCCAAAGTCTCCTGATATCAAAATAACTGAGATTGCTGGAGTTTGATGGCAATTTTCTTTGCAATGTTTTTTGTTGTTTTTTTATTCCTGAGATCTGCTCTGTAACTAAAGTGCTGTCAGCCTCAGTCCACCTGAAAGTTTAGATACCTTGGTGACAATATTATTGTTTGATGTTGTACTTTAGTACTTTAGACATCTCTGTACATGAGCCATTACAAGCAGTTGTGTGAGACATTTATATAAGAGATTATGTGGCCAATTTTCCTTGGGACTCTGCATCTGTGTGCTGGATTGGGTGAGTCTATCTAAAGTATGTCCACCTAAGCAGCCCTTGAAATGTCTGAATTTGATGGACTGGGAATTTCAAAATTACTTAACAAGGGGAAAGACCTGGAATTATGAGTCTCAGGGCCCTTTTTGTCCTGACCTTTACATCTGGGGAATAGGCAATTCCTGGGGCATGAGTTAGGAAAATGGTTCCATTACTTATTGTGAATTGAGTTAATTTATAAATAAATGTTGCATTTTAAACTCAAAATAAAATTCAGTTCTCTTATCGTGTATGTTATTATAGTAATCTTCAATATGAAGGAATATGACATTGTAAAATATCATCTTTAGGTTACTGTTTACCAAATCATTATGCTGTCTTTTAGGTGTGGTTCCTCTTCATGCTCATTCTCCATTGGCAGCAGCGGGCGAGAGATTATCACCGACGCTCCGAGCTTCAAACAAGTTGCCACGCCACAGGCCACTTAATCGAACACACTCTGCGCCACTCCCACAAAGCACGCAGGCTCTGGCACAACTGGTTGTTCAACAGCAACACCAACAGTTCCTGGAAAAGCAGAAGCAGTACCAGCAGCAGATGCAGTTGACCAAGGTCAGAGCTTTCTTTGTAATTGACATTTCAATTATTCATGTTTATGGAAAACCGCTTGAACGCATCCTTCTTTACCCAAACATGAACTTGGTGAACTTAAGATGTAAATGAACCTGGCAATTTGCATTGAGAAATTGTGCATATTTAATGTGAAAATGCTGGAAATGCTGAGCCGATCTGGCAGCATCTGTAGAGAGAGAAACAGAGTTAACAGGCAGAATTCTATCCTATCCTTGAAGATGGGAATGGAGGCAGGGGCATACAAACGGCAAGGGATAGCATCGGGTGGCATGCCTGACATTGGCCTGTCCCCATGCCATTTTGTCCAGTGTGGGGAATGCCAAGGAAGGCCTTCCCTCCACAGCCAATTGAGGCCCTTCAGTGGCCAAATTAAAGGACAGCCTCCTGCCTCCGCTCCAGTTTTACTGAAGTCAGAGGGGTCTACGCTGCGTGGAGATGCCTCCAGGTGAGATCTGCCACCCTCATAGTAAGCTCAGGGGTGTTCCCCACTCTGGAGGCAATCCGTGGCCCCCAGGTGGCGATATCCATCCCCGCGGCAAGATCCTCCCCACCCTCACCAACACCCTCACCCCCACCCCATCTCCAGGGCCCACCTGACTGGCCCCAGTGACCTAACTGCACTCACCTGCTTCATGGGATTTCCAACATCTTGTCCAATGCAGGCCTCCTGCAATACTGGCAGTGACCACCACTCCCAGTGACACTACTGGTTTTTCAGAGCTGCTGCCCTCCAATTGGCCAGCAGCTCAGGTGGCAGGTGCTTGTCCCTTAAAGGGACAGCATCTCCTGATGGCGGGCAATTAATTGGCTGCCCATGTGAAATTCCACCCGGAGTCCGACTGAAGGCTGAGGTGGGGTCTCTCCCCAACTTCCTGCCCACCGCTGGGGCCCCTGTCACTGGGATAAAATCATGGCCAATGTTTCAGGTTGATGATTTTTCATCAGAATGATATTTAGTATCTTAGAGACTGACACGCCTGCCAGCCTTTTTGGCAACTGTGGTTCTCCTTCATTTGTTCAACCATCACATATAGCAGGATGTAGGGTGGGTGGATGGTCGACATAATATTTTATCTAGAGGTTAAACATTAATCAAATAATGAGGAAGATCAGACCAAAGGGTTATCATTCCTCCGTTTGGAGCAAGGAAGTGACAACTACAATTTTTTTAAAGCATGTATCAGTGAAAGCAATAATTTCCTAAATTAAACATTGGGAAGATTGAAGCCATTCTCCTTGCACCACCCCCTATCCCCCACCTCTGACACACTCTGTTACTTCACTATCGATTCCATCCCACTCCCCGGCCACTGTCGCAGACTGAAGCAGACTTTTTCCAATTTTACAATCTTGTTTGACCCTGAGCTAGGCTTCCATCCCCATACCTTTCCATCGCAAAGACCGCGACTTCCAACTCTGAAAAACATTGTCCATCTATGCCCCTGCCTCAACCCATCTGCTGCTGAAATCCTTATGCCTTTGTCACCTCCAGACTTTCCCATTCCAATGCTCTTCTGACCAGCCTCCCATCCTCTATCCCCCATAAACTGCATGTCATCCAAATCACTCATACCCGTATCCTAATCTACACAAAGTCCTGCTCAACTATCACCCCTGTGCTTGCAGATCGACATTAGGCCCTGGTTCATCAACATCCCAAATTTAAAGTTCCCATCCTTGCACTCAAATGCTTTCATGGTTTTAGTTCTCCCTATCTCTGTAGCCTCCTTCAGCCCGACAGTGCTCTGAGGAACTCCGACTCTGGCCTGCTATGCATCCCCCATGCCTTCACCCCATCACAGGCAGATATGCCTTCAGTCACCTAGGCCCGAAGTCCTGGAATTCCCTTGCTAAACTTCTACACCTCTCTCTCCTCCTTTAATACCTACCTTCAAACCTATTTTTTGACTAATGTTTTAGTCACCCTTCCTAATATGTCCTTCTTTGGCTCAGTAACAGCCTTTGGCAGATTATGCTTCTATGGAGAATTATGGGATGTTTCACTGCAATAAACTTGCTGTATAAATGCGCATGGTTGTATTACCACACATCACAGGCAAGGCGTTGAACATGGTATCCCTGGCTCTTATGGCTCAATTAATCACTGAATAAACTAACTGAGGCATTTGCAGAGTTTTAAATACCATTAAACACATGAAACATTTTTTTCAGTCCCCCCTTGTTCTTACTGCATTGATTTGCACATCAGCCTGTTGAGTTGCTGCTTGTTTGTAATACTACTAGATTTTTCCAGGAGGATTAGGATTTTAAAAGATGTGTTGATACCAACATAAAAAAGTTATTCTCTGCATGACACTTTCATAGGCCCTGTGTTCTTGGGCCAGAGAGTAGGATATGTCTCCCACCTGCTGAGACAGACAGGTATTACTTTCTTTGATGTGCTTTCTACTGAGACTCATGCAGTCATTCATTTGCTCATTTAGTTGCATTCCTTCTCTCTCTCTCTCTGAAACTACTGTGGCTCAGAGAGCCCTGTAAATTATGTCCATTTTAATTTCCTGAATTGAAGCAGTTGTACATGAAAAATGGAAATTATTGCAGGCTTATACAGTAAATTTCAATCTTGTGTGCAAAGGCGCTGTGAGTTCTTTGGGAGCCCATTAACTGTCGTTTGATGAAATGCTATAAATAAAGTGACAGGATCAAGTTTTATATCTTCATCCTTAATTATTTGCATTTCCAGTGCTATTATATAATTGTGGAGCACATAAACATCTATAATTATAACAAAGACATTTTATTTTTTAAATGATTATTTCACAACAACAACTTGTATTTATATAGTGTCTTTTATGTAATAAAACATTCCAGATGTCTAAAAGCTTGGTCAAAGAGGTAGGTTTTAAGGAGGGTCCTAAAGGAGGAAAGAAAGGTGGAGAGATTTAGGGAGGGAAATCCAGAGCTTAGAGCCTTGGCAGCTGAAGGCACACCCACCAATGCTGGAGCAATTAAAATTGGACATGCTCGAGAGGCCAAAATTAGAGGAGCGCATATATCTCGGCAGATTGTGGAGCTGGAGAGATTGCAGAGTGGGGAGAGGCCATGAAGAGATTTGAAAACAAAGATGAGGATTTTAAAATCAAGGTGTTGCTTAACTGGGAGCCACTATAGGCCAGCGAGCAGAGGGGTGATGGGTGAACGATACTTGGTGCGAAGTGGGACATGGGCAGCAGAGTTTATGGAGGATAGAACATGGGAGGTCGGCCAGGAATGCATTGGAATAGTCAAATCTAGAGGTAACAAAGGCATAGATAAGGGTTTTAGCAGCTGATAAACTAAGTCAGGGACGGAGTCAAGCATTGCTACGGAGGTGGAAATAGGCATGTTAGTCACGGCGCGGATATGTCGTCAGAAGCACATCTCAGGATCAAGTATAGCACCACAGTTGCAGTCAGGTTCAGTCTCAGACAGTTGCCAGGGAGAAGACTTTTAAGAAGCCTTCAACAAGATTATGTGATATATTTGGCTAAGAATTGTCTCTTTTACCTGAGCAGCTTTGCTTAAGTTCCAAGCTAGATTTATGAGTTAATTTGCTTCCTTTTAGCTGATTTGTACTCTGTGTTTATCACTGACAGTACACCCGAACTGAATAGCAAAAAATAATATAAAAATTACGGTGTATTTGCATTTAGAGGCAGGGCGAAACACCAAAATGGATGGTTTGCTTTCCTGCCTCCAGAGGCCACAACCCAGTGTAAATTCCAGAGCATTGTGCTGTCAGAGGTAGAAGTGGCCAGTAGACAAGATGAATTGAAACAGTGAGGAGAAAATTTTTGTCTTCATTGCCCAGGCAGTAATCTAGTTTGCCAACTCATTGTACAACCCACTTCATTTTTGATGCATTCATTTCAATGGAATGAAAGTCTGGTAGAGTTATCTGCTCAGATTACCCACCCAGGCTGTGAAGATGACAATTTACTGGCTACCTTTGACAGCAATGAGGTTTTTCTATCAGTCGGCTGCGAGGCCCTCCCCAGACACTGGCAGAAGTAGAAATGTCAACAACACAGCCTGAAAATTTCCTCTGAAGTTGCAGTGACATAGTAGGAGCAGCTCTGAGGAAATTTTCAGCCATTTAGGCAACAGCTTTGGTAAATTTACTGGTTATATGTCAATGCTGTAGAAACTGCACTGCTTCATAAATAAAGAGGTTTTCATAGCTGCAGACTAGGAACCAGCATTGGAGAGCAACTTCTGGAAGCAGTTCTCCATTGTAAATGGATCGAAAGTTGACTGTTAAGCAACCTGAATAAAATAGGTTTAGGCTATCTCAAATCATTCCCAGGTTTATCAGGCAATAACATTAATCTAATTAGCACTAGTTGAGCAATCTGACTCCACAATATTAATGGCATCTGTTGTGAGGAATTGAACACAATATCTTCATGCAGGGGGGGCTTGCTTTTCCATGGTTGAAGCTGAATGGTATCAATGGTTTTGTATAGAAAGATCTCAATGCCATAGTATTAAACTGCTGGTACATTAAAATCAATAGATGGAAATCACTAATCTATCTGCCTGAATTTCTAATATGCATTTCCGCCTTGCATATTCCCAAAATTCTACACTTAGACCTATCCACTATTATACCTAACCTGACAGTGTTTATTGCTACTTCTACAGAAAAATATCACTAAAAAGTCTTCTCTTCAGCATCATTATCCCTCACTTTATAAGCAGAGGAAGGGAAAACATTTTCCTCCAGTGTTTGGTAGGGGCTCTGATTTGAGAAATAATTGATGGGGCAAGCTAGATTGGCTGAATGGCCTTTATTTACAATGACCCAATGTTTGACGATATGTTTAGCTTTAATTTTCCATTTTTAATTTTCCCTCCTTCACTGTTCTCCATTTCCCACCCAACTTGAACAAATAAGAAGACTTGTATCCTGTTTTGTTTTGAGGCCACATCTAGGAATCTCCCACAATGCTGAGTAGATGACAGTATCATAACAGTGCTCGAACAGTTTAAGCTAGAGTAGCAGCTAGCTCTAGTGTGCAGGTCTTCAGTACTAGAGCCAGGATAATTTTGGGGCCACAGTGCACTCAGCCTCTTCCAAATGCCATGTGGAATGAACTAAATTTGTTGGACACTGCATTAATGATCTTTGGAGAATGCCACATGTGACTTTTGACTATAGATGCTTGAAAACTCTTCAGTCTTGTTCTTTGCACACGTGGTATGATTTGCCATGATCGGGGACTTTCTTGCAGCCTTCTCCTTGCTCAGTTGTCTGGTTCCCCTCCACCATGCTCAACTGGATCTGGTAGGACTGCAAAGTTTTGTTCTACTCTGCTGTTCATGAGACTGCTTAATGTTAATTGTATATTAGTTGGGTTTAATTGTATACAGGTAATTTGCATCACCTTGAATTCCTATAAATAGACAGAAAGTGGAACTGTGTTTGTTGGGTAAGGAGGAGTTTGAAATGCATAATTCTGTAAATGAATATAAAGGTATGTAAAGATTGGCTCCAGTTCCATCCTTTACCAACTGGTTTTCTGGAGTATAACATGGTAGTGGAGGATGGTTACCTAAAGGTGAAGGTTGGAAGCTAAAAATAACATTCAGATATAAAACTAAAATCTCAGTAGGGATTGTTGAAAATGGCAGAAAATAAGTGTAAATTGTTGGGGTATGTTACTCTCCGATGTTCTCGGAGTCTGAACCACGTGACCAGTGGAAGAATGAAGTGGATGTATGGTAATGGGTTATGTCCCTACTGAAGAGCATTGTCACCTCCTACAAGAAGTTCAGTCAAAAGTAAAGTATTTTGTGAGCTGGATGCCCATTAGAGTTCTTGAATGAAATATGCAAGAAAGATGATCTGTTAAGTGCCTATGAGGCATGGTCAGACTTTAATAGATTTCAGAAAACAGATGGGCATTCCATGGAAAAATATATCATGGATTTTAACAGAATGTGTAAAATATTTGCAAAATTCAATTTGGGGATCCCTGGCTCAGTACCGGTGTTTAAGTTGCTGGATTGTGCTATGGTGTCTCATATGGACAGGCTACTGGTTCTAACAGGTGTTTAGTTCTAGGAGAGGGGGAACTTATTGGATCAGATGTCTGCTGCCTTGAAAAACTCCTGGGGACCATTTCCTTCAATCTTTGTGAAACATATGTGACAGTCCATGGTGACACAAAGAATAGAGGGCTCAATGTTTGCCAGATTTCAAAATAGTCCATATACTGGATGCAGGCACCAATATGATGAAAAGATTAAAGACAGGCAGAATGAGGATAAAAGAACCTTTAGCAGATCTAGCTATTACAGCAGAAGACAGTAATAATAGACAAATGAATCTCAGGAATGCCCGAGGAACATCGTTTAGGTGCCTCAGGTGTGACTTGAAGTACCATTATGCGATGAACTGCCCAAAGCGGAGAGACAGCGTCCTTGAAATGACAAATGACACAGAGAATTCTGAGGAAGAGAATGAAGATAATGATGAATCTGAAAAATTTATGCTGGTCACGAGGACTTTTAGTCCTGTGATGAAATTGTTGGTCATGGACTCATTTAACTATGCAACGATGGATAGTGCTTGCACTTTAACAGTATGTGGAACAGATTGGTTAAAATGTTATCTTGATTCCCTAAGTAGTGGAGATCAATACAAGGCTAAGGAATATAAAAGTACTACTTGCTTTATGTTTGGGGATGACAACACATTGAGAGTTGTAATTCCATGTAAAATAGCTGGAGTAAGCCAGTTCATAAGTACTGATGTAGTCTCCAGTGAGATACCGATGCTGTTGAGTAAACCTTCTATGAAAAAGGTACAAATGAAACTTGACATGGAGCAAGATAAGGCAATTATTTTTGAAAAGTCAGAGTGTCTGCAGTTTACCCAGTCAGGACATTATTGTATCCCCTGATGTTTCAGAGTATTAGACTAGGTGATAAGAATCAGAGATACAAAAAAGTTCTGATAAAAGGTCACAGACCTGAAATGTTAACTCTGTTTCTCTCTCCACAGATGCAGCCAGACCTGCTGAGTATTTCCAGCACTTCCTGTTTTTATTCAGATTTCCAGCATCTGCAGTATTTTTCTCTTATTGAGACAAAAAGCTAATTGTCTTAATAGGCAATTTATTTACCCGACTTGTCAAAGGTTATAACACAGACCTGGCTCAAAGAAGGGCAGGACTGGGTGTTAAATATTCCTGGATACAAGGTGTTCAAGAAAGATAGTATGATGAAAACCACACCTTCCAAGAATGAAGCATATTAATTTTGTCCTATGGAACATTAATTTTAAACTCTTACTGGACTGAAAACATGGCTGCACCTGCATTCTAAAAGGACAATGGCTGGAAACATTTGGATTCTAAGAGACAGTTGCCCAGAGAAGACAATGAGACTACTCCCTGATACAATTAACCAAATGGATTTTGATCACAAGACATTGACTGTGTGAAAGCCGACTGAGGATGTCTACTAAGATTGGAAGAATCCACAAAACTCGCCAGGCAGGTTGTCCCAAAAAAAAGAACTAGTCACATGACTGGGCTGCTGGCCCAGGTTTGGTTTGAATTGTATTCACAGAACAGTTTGGGTCAGACTGCAATTTGAAGATAGGAGAGAAGAATGGTCTCCCTCTCTCTCACGAAAAGAAGAAACTGCAACTGGATTTCAAGAAGACAGAGAACCATCAAAACAAGTTTGAAATTGTGTACTGGGCCCAATGAGAAGGCAAGATTTAATTGCAACCAAAGACTTTACATTGAACTCAAAAGACAGTAAATTAACTCCAGCTATTGCTTCAAACCTTTCCCCTTGATTCTTTCTTCTTCCCTGTCTCTATCTGCGTGTGTGTTCATCGCGTATGCATGCTAGCCTGGTCGCGTCGCATATTATTTAATAGTTTTAACTGAATTAGAGCTTTAAGGTTAATAAACTTATACCTTTCTTGTTTAAGTCTAAGAAAGCCTGTCTGGTTGATTTCTTTGCCATTACAATTGGAGAGCAGTGAACAAGGATTCACTGATGGGAAGCTAAAAACATGGTGTTTTAAAAATTAAACCCTGTTACGGTCAAACCAGGAAAAGGCTGAGAGGGAACCCCCAGACCCCTTTCTCACCTGGTCGTAACAGAAATTTGGGGGCTCATCCGGGATTTGACCCACAAACGAGAAAATTGGAAATGGGAAGTCAAGTTGATTCCAATCAAAAAGAGAAAAGAATTCAATACAGGTTTTCTTGTGCTTGTGTGTGCTAGAATACTAATATGTATACAACTGAAGCCAGTAGCTCCCCAAGCCAAGGTGAAGTAACTTGGGATAAGTTAAAAGCACTGTCTATGGAAGAGTTGAGAAAAATGGCTCAGCAGTGTGGGAACACTGTCCGTGCCAAGGCTAGAAAGTCTAAATGGCCATTCATTTTTCCCTCAAATCTGAAAAAGCAGAAACATGGTTAGAAATAGACTCCCACAGGGTATTGCGAGCAAAATTACAATTGGAACAGAGGAAACTTGAATTTAAAGAAAGAGAGAGACAGGCAAAAGAAAAAGACAGAGAGGAGACAGAGAAAGAAAGACAGGAGAGAGAGAAAGAAAGAGAGGAGAGAGAAAAAAGAACCTTCCAGAAGGAACATGAGGAAAGAGAAAGAGAGAGACAGGAGAAAGAAAAAGAGAGACAAGGAGAAAGAACCTTCCAGAAGGAATGCGAGGAGAGAGAGCTGAGGCAGCTTGAGTTAAGTAGAGGGTGAGAGAGTAACCCCAGTAAAAGCATGGCTAATATGGAGGATCGTAATTCAAGGCTGGGTACTGAATTGTTAAAATTTACTCAACTGATCCCAAAATTCACTGAGGGAGATGTGGAAGCATTTTTTGTATCTTTTGAAAAATGTGCACGGCAGTTAAAGTGGCCAGCTAAGACTTAGACTTTTCGTTACAAAGCAAGTTAACAGGAAAAGCCCATGAGGTTTATTCCCTGTTGCCAGATGAGAGTTCATCCAATTATGAACTGACAAAACATGCTAGCCTCAGGGCATATGAGCTCGTACCATAAGCCTATCACCAAAAGTTTAGAACCCTCAAGAAGCAAGCTGATCAAACTTACTTGGAGTTTGAGAGAAGTAAGAAGCTGGCTTTTGACCAGTGGTTGAGGGCTCTTAAAGTGCAGCCCGGCTATGAAAATCTCAGAGAGGTAATCTTGTTAGAGGAATTTAAAAACCCTCTCCCACTCTCCATAAAGACACATGTAGAGGAACAAAAAGCTCATAGAGCCAGGCAAGCTGCAGTTCTGGCTGATGAGTTGGCTGTTATCTATAAGTTATCCAGGGGAAAACCTTTCCTAGTCACCCCCACAGATCTGAAAAGGACAAAGAATGGGAAGGTGATAGAAGCCCAAGCAGTCCTGGGAGAGAGAGAAAAGCAGGAGAAACAGGGGCCCTCCTTCAAGCCAAAAAGGATAGCACTGTAAGTAGGAGTGAGACCCGGAGACCTGTGTGCTTCGATTGTAATAAAGCAGGTCATCTAAGACCTGACTGCTGCAAACTACAGGGAAAACCTGTAGGGTTAATCAGGGCACACCCACTCAGTAAAGGAGTAAGGACTCTGATGGAAAGCACAGCTGAACAAGCTGTGGCTTTAACTGCAGCAATAGTAAGACCCAGGAAGCACACTGCTGTGAGTGCAGGAACATTTAACAGGATTCCTGAAGATTATCAGGATCTTGTGTCAGAAGGGAGAGTAACACCATACCCCTCGAGTGGGACAAGCAAGCCCATAGTAATCCTCAAGGACCTAGGGGCTACTAGATTCCTTTTACTGAGAAAAGGCCTGACCTTACCCCCAGAGAGTGCAGTAAACACCAGAATGGTGATGAATGATATTGGCGGGCAGTGTATGCCTGTACCTTTATGTCGGATGCACTTGGAGTGCAACCTAGTTTTAGTACCGGTAACCATAGGGATTGTCCCTAGTTTGCCTGTGAATGGGGTTGACCTGCTCCTGGGTAATGATCTGGAGTGCATGAAGGTGGTAACTTCCCCAGTAGTGAGAGACTGCAGGAGGTCAGAGAGACAGGGCAGTGGCAGGAGACGGTCCTCTGCAGTTTCCCTGAATGTGTAGTGAATCGGGGAATGATCAAACCAGCTCTCCCAGATGACCATGAGGTCTGTCTGTCTGAAACTTTCTTTGGAATGTTAGAAGACCCAGGGAATGAATTAAATGAATCTTCCCTGGCCAAGGCTCAGCGAGCCGACCCAGTATTGTGAGGGTTAACACAGGCTGCCCAGTCTGTTACTGACTGCTACTATTTAAAGAATGAGGAAGTAGAGTTCTCCTCAGAGACCTGAGAGCAAGGAGTGGACAGTGGTGCCACAGAGGTACTGGAGAGAAATATTAAGAATGGCCCATGAGATTACAGTGGTTGTACATGTAGGTATAAGACAGCAGTTTGACTGGCCAAAACTCCACAAAGATGTGGTGGAGTACTTTAGGAGTTGCCACATGTGCCACCTTGAGGGGAAACCCCAACCTACAGTAAAATCTGCACCCCTAACTCCTGTATTGGTGTTTGGAGGACCCTCCAACAGAGGGCTGGTGAACTGCCGGGAACAAAAGGGGACAGGCAGGCACAAGGCTGGCATAAGGTTAGAGAGGAAAGGGGAGAAAGGGACAAAGAGGACAGGTTAAAGGAGATCCAAGAGAAATCCCAAATGGAAACCCCTACTGTCCGGTCAGCCAACCCCGAAATGTTTGAAAAATTAGACCCTACATCCTCCTATGTAAATGCAGACACCCGAAGCACCCCGCTAGAATTGCTATCAGCATTTACAGAAATGTGCAGAGACAAAGAAAATCCTCAAGAGGACAGAGAAACTGTGAGGGTGATGCTTCACCTAGTAGAAGTGCCGCAGGGGAGTGCAGTCAAATCTGAGCCAATACCTGCAAGCAGGAGTGCCCCAGAGGACAAAGGGAAGATTAGCAAAGAATCTACCCCCACAGTCAGGAGAAAAGGGAACCAACCATCCCCTAAGGTGAAAATCCCTTGAATGACTCATCAAAGCACTGAAAGAGAGTTCAGAATGGATCCACCTATCGCTGACTCTCATGAGCTGAACTCCAACCTAGGGCTAATTAAATCTAACCCTCCCCCTGCAGACCTCAACAGGAACAAAGGCACCCTAGTCAGTCATAAGAACATAAGAACTAGGAGCAGGAGTAGGCAATTCAGCCCCTCGGGCCTGCTCCGCCATTCAATATGATCATGGCTGATCTGAAGAAAAGTCAAGGAAATGTGCAAACTGCAATCCTCCCCAAAAATCACATGTTTCCTGGGATGCCCATTCCCAAGCTATTGCAGACTGATAGTGAAGAAACTTCAAACCCCTTTGGGGCAACACATAGCTAGACCCACCTCAATGGAAAAGGGGCAGTTTAAAGCAGCACTGCTACAGAGGAAAGACAGGCAGTAACAATTTTTAGGATTTCTGAATGAATGAGAATGAATAGGAGAAATGGTTGTGTGTTTTCCTGTACTTACTCTTCTCTCTATTCTCTTTTAATGAAGTGCTCTTCTAAAATTGCATTTCATTCCACTGGATGTGGAGGTGTGATGAAAACCACACCTGCCAAGAATGAGGCATATTAATTTTGTCCCATGGAACATTAATTTTAAACTCTTACTGGACTGAAAACATGGCTGCATCTGCATTCTAACAGGACATTGGCTGGAAACATTTGGATTCTAAGAGACAATTGCCAGGAGAAGATAATGGAACTGCTCCCTGATTCAATTAACCAATTGGATTTTGATCACAAGACATTGACTGTGTGAAAGCCAGCATTCCAGCCCCCGACTACTGTCTACTGAGATTGAAAGAATCCACAAAACCTGCCGGGCAGGTTGTCCTGAAAAAAAGAGCTAGTCACATGACCTGGGCGGCACAGTGGCGCAGTGGTTAGCACCGCAGCCTCACAGCTCCAGCGGCCCGGGTTCGGTTCTGGGGTACTGCCTGTGTGGAGTTTGCAAGTTTTCCCTGTGACTGCGTGGGTTTCCTCCGGGTGCTCCAGTTTCCTCCCACAGCCAAAGACTTGCAGGTTGATAGGTAAATTGGCCATTGTAAATTGACCACAGTGTAGGTAGGTGATGGGGATGTGGTAGGGAATATGGGATTAATGTAGGATTAGTATAAATGGGTGGTTGTTGGTCAGCACAGACTCGGTGGGCTGAAGGGCGTGTTTCAGTGCTGTATCTCTCTGTGACTCTATGACTGGCCTGCTTGCCCAGGTTTGGTTTGGAATTGTGTTTACAGAACAGTTTGACAGCAATTTGAAGACTGACGAGAAAAAAGGCCGACCTGTCTCTCTCAAGAAAAGAAGAAACTGCAACTGGATTTCAAGAAGACAGAGAACCGTCAAAACAAGTTTGAAAGTGTGTACCTGGCCCCAATGAGACAGCAAGATTCAACTGCAACCAAAGTCTTTACAGAAAACTCAAAAGACAGTAAATGAACTCCAGTTATTGCTTCAAACCTTTCCTCTTGATTCTATCCCCTTTTCTGTCTCTATCTGCATGTGTGTTCATCGCTTATGCATGCTAGTGAGGTCATATCATTAATTTTTTCGTAGTTTTAATCGAATTAGAGTTTTAAGGTTAATAAACTTACACCTTTCTTGTTTAGGTCTAAGAAAACTTGTCTGGTTGATTTCTTTGTCATTACAATTGAAGAGCAGTCACTGATGGGAAGCTAAAAACATAATGTTTTAAAAATTAAACCCTGTTACGGTCAAACCAGGAAAAGGCTGAGAGGGAACTCCTAGACCCCTTTCCCACCTGGCCGTAACAATAGGAAAGGAAAAAAATGGGAAGGGATGGCAATATTGAGGACAGCATTGCACTGCTGGAGAAAAAGGATGTTCCAGAGGGGTCAAGGAAAATATCTATTTGGCTAGAGCTAAAGAACAAAAAAGGTGCAGTTACATGGCTGGGTATTGTCTATAGGTCACCAACCAATGAGAAGAATGTAGAGGAACAAATCTTCAAGGAAATTATAGATTACTTCTTTGGCCTCCTTATCTCGAGAGACAATGGATACGCGCCTGGAGGTGGTCAGTGGTGTGTGAAGCAGCGCCTGGAGTGGCTATAAAGGCCAATTCTAGAGTGACAGGCTCTTCCACAGGTGCTGCAGAGAAATTTGTTTGTCGGGGCTGTTGCACAGTTGGCTCTCCCCTTGTGCCTCTGTCTTTTTTCCTGCCAACTACTAAGTCTCTTCGACTCGCCACATTTTAGCCCCGTCTTTATGGCTGCCCGCCAGCTCTGGCGAACGCTGGCAACTGACTCCCACGACTTGTGATCAATGTCACAGGATTTCATGTCGCGTTTGCAGACGTCTTTAAAGTGGAGACATGGACGGCCGGTGGGTCTGATACCAGTGACAAGCTCGCTGTACAATGTGTCCTTGGGGATCCTGCCATCTTCCATGCGGCTCACATGGCCAAGCCATCTCAAGCGCCGCTGACTCAGTAGTGTGTACAAGCTGGGGATGTTGTCCGCTTCGAGGACTTCTGTGTTGGAGATACGGTCCTGCCACCTGATGCCAAGTATTCTCCGGAGGCAGCGAAGATGGAATGAATTGAGACGTCGCCCTTGGCTGACATACGTTGTCCAGGCCTCGCTGCCGTAGAGCAAGGTACTGAGGACACAGGCCTGATACACTCGGACTTTTGTGTTCCGTGTCAGTGCGCCATTTTCCCACACTCTCTTGGCCAGTCTGGACATGGCAGTGGAAGCCTTTCCCATGTGCTTGTTGATTTCTGCATCTAGAGACAGGTTACTGGTGATAGTTGAGCCTAGGTAGGTGAACTCTTGAACCACCTCCAGAGCGTGGTCGCCAATATTGATGGATGGAGCATTTCTGACGTCCTGCCCCATGATGTTCGTTTTCTTGAGGCTGATGGTTAGGCCAAATTCATTGCAGGCAACCGCAAACCTGTCGATGAGACTCTGCAGGCAGTCTTCAGTGTGAGATGTTAAAGCAGCATTGTCAGCAAAGAGGAGTTCCCTGATGAGGACTTTCTGTACTTTGGACTTCGCTCTTAGACGGGCAAGGTTGAACAACCTGCCCCCTGATCTTGTGTGGAGGAAAATTCCTTCTTCAGAGGACTTGAACGCATGTGAAAGCAGCAGGGAGAAGAAAATCCCAAACAGTGTAGGTGCGAGAACACAGCCCTGTTTCACGCCACTCAGGATAGGAAAGGGCTCTGATGAGGAGCCACCATGTTGAATTGTGCCTTTCATATTGTCATGAAATGAGGTGATGATACTTAGTAGCTTTGGTGGGCATCCAATCTTTTCTCGTAGTCTGAAGAGACCACGTCTGCTGACGAGGTCAAAGGCTTTGGTGAGATCAATGAAAGCAATGTAGAGGGGCATCTGTTGTTCACGGCATTTCTCCTGTATCTGACGAAGGGAGAACAGCATGTCAACGGTCGATCTCTCTGCACGAAAGCCACACTGTGCCTCAGGGTAGACGCGCTCGGCCAGCTTCTGGAGCCTGTTCAGAGCGACTCGAGCAAAGACTTTCCCCACTATGCTGAGCAGGGAGATTCCACGGTAGTTGTTGCAGTCACCGCGGTCACCTTTGTTTTTATAGAGGGTGATGATATTGGCATCGCGCATGTCCTGTGGTACTGCTCCCTTGTCCCAGCACAGGCATAGCAGTTCATGTAGTGCTGAGAGTATAGCAGGCTTGGCACTCTTGATTATTTCAGGGGTAATGCTGTCCTTCCCAGAGGCTTTTCCACTGGCTGGAGAATCAGTGGCATCACTGAGTTCCGATTTGGTTGGCTGTATGTCCAGCTCATCCATGACTGGTAGAGGCTGGGCTGCATTGAGGGCAGTCTCAGTGACAGCATTCTCCCTGGAGTACAGTTCTAGGTAGTGCTCAACTCAGCGGTCCATTTGTTTGTGTTGGTCAGTGATTATGTCCCCTGATTTAGATTTGAGGCGGGCGATCTTCTTGATGATTGGCCCAAGAGCGGTCTTCATGCCATCATACATTCCTCTGATGTTTCCGGTGTCTGAGGCCAGCTGAATATGACTGCATAGGTGTTGCCAGTAGTCGTTTGCGCAGCGCCTGGCTGTTCTTTGTGCAGTGCTTCTGGCTGCTTTAAGTGCTGCGGATGTTAAATCGCTGGGGGCTTTCTTGTAGTTCAACAGTGCAATGCGCTTAGCGGCTATGACAGGTTCCAGCATTGAACTGCTGGAGAAAAAGGATGTTCCAGAGGGGTCAAGGAAAATATCTATTTGGCTAGAGCTAAAGAACAAAAAAGGTGCAGTTACATGGCTGGGTATTGTCTATAGGTCACCAACCAATGGGAAGAATGTAGAGGAACAAATTTGCAAGGAAATTATAGATTGGTGCAAACATTATAGGGTCGTTGTAATGGGGGACTTTAATGATCCAAACACAGACTGGGATAGTAGTAGTGTAAAGGGAAGAGAGGGGCAAGAGTTCCTCGAGTGTGTCCAGGAAAATTTGTTGCAACAGTATGTTTCTAGTCCAATGAGAAAGGAAGCACTGCTATACATGGTTCTGGGGAATGAGGTGGGCCAAGTGGATCAAGCGTCAGTAGGAGAACATTTAGGGGAAGTGATCATTGTATCATAAGATTTATGCTGACTATGGAAAAGAATGGAGTAAGAATAATTAACTGGGGGAAAGCTAACTTCAATGGGGTAAGAATAGATCTGAGATGAATAAATTGAAGTCAAAAGTTGGCAGGATAAATGGTAACTAAACAATGGACTACCTTCAAAGAAGAGATAGCTTGGGCACAGTCAAGGTGTGCTCCCTCAAAGGGGAACAGTAGGGTAAACAAATCCAGAGCTCCCTGGATGACAAAAGAGATAGAAATTAAGATAAAGAAGAAAAAGTGTGCTTATGACAGATGCCAGGTAGAAAATACTGCTCAGAACCAGGCTGAATATAAAAGATCCAGAGGGGAAGTGAAAAAGCAAATAATAGAAGCAAAGAGAGAGTATGAAAAGAGACTGGCAGTTAAAATAAAAGGGAATTCCAAAGTTTTCTGTAGACATATAAATAGTAAAAGGATGGTAAAAGGAGGACTGCAGCCGATTAGGGACTAAAAGAGGATTTGCGTATGGAGGCAAAGGGCACAGCTAAAGTATTAAATGAATAATTTGCATCTGTCTTTACAAAGGAAGAAGAAGCAACCCAGGCAATGGTGAAAGAGGAGGTAATTCAGACACTAGAAGGGTTTACTATAAGATAAAATTGATAAGGAAGAGGTATTAGATAGGCTGTCTGTACTTAAAGTGGATGAGGCACGAGAACTGATGAGATGTATCCAAGAATACTGAGGGAATTTAGAATGGAAATTGTGGAGGCACTGGCCATAATATTTCAGTCTTCCTTAGACTCAGGGGTGGTGCCAGAGGACTGGGGAATTGCAAATGTTACACCCTTGTTCAAAAAAGGATGTAAATATAAGCCCAGTAACTACAGGCCAGTCAATTTAACTTTGGTGGTGGGGAAAATTCTAAAAATTCAGGACAGAATTAATAGTCACATGGACAAATGTGGGTTAATTAAAGAAAGCCAGCATGGATTTCTTAAGGGAAAATAATGTTTAACTAAATTTCTGGAGTTTTTTTGAAGAGGTAACAGAGAGGGTTGTTCAGTTCAATGCAGTTGATATGGTGTACATGGACTTCGAAAGGCATTTGATTCAATGTCGCACAACAGACTTGTGAGCAAAGTTATAAATAATGGAATAAATGGGACAGTAGCAACATGGATACAGAATTGGCTAAGTGATAGGAAACAAAGAGTAGTGGTTAATGGATGTTTTTCGGGCTAGAGGAAGGTTTTTAGTGGAGTTCCCCAGGGGTCAGTGTTGGGACCCTTGCTTTTCCTGATATGTATTAATGGCCTACACCTTGGTGTACAGGGAATAATTTCAAAGTTTGCAGATCATATGAAATTTGGAAGCATTGTTAACTGTGAGGAGGATAGTGTAGAACTTCTATAGGACATAGACAAGTTGGTGTGATGGGCAGACAGATGGCGGATGAAGTTCAATGCAGAGAAATGTGAAGTGATACATTTTGGTTGGAAGAACATGGAGATACAATGTAGAATAAAGGGTACAATTATAAAGGAGGTGCGGAGCAGAGGGATCTGGGTGGAAATGTGCATAAGTCATTGAAGGTGGCAGGACAGGCTGAGGGCACAGTTAATAAAGCATACAGTATCCTAGGCTTTATTAATATGGGTATAGTGTACAAGAGCAAGGAAGTTATGTTGAACTTGTTTAAGACACTAGTTTGGCCTCAGCTGGAGTCTTACATCCAGTTCTGGGCGCCACGCTTTAGGAAGGATGTGATGGCATTAGAGAGGGTGCAGAAAAGATTCACGAGAATGATTCAAGGGATGAGGAACTTCAGCTATGAAGATAGATTGGAGAAGTTGGGATTATTTTCCTTGGAGAAAAGAGTGGTTAAGGTCTGGAATGCACTGCCTGAGAGTGTGGTGGAGGCAGGTTCAATTGAAGCATTCAAAAGGGAATTGGACTGTAATATGAAAAGGAAGAATGTGCAAGGTTATGGGGAGAAGGTGAGGGAGTGGCACTGGGTGAAATGCTCATTAGGAGAGCTGGTGCAGACACGATGGGCCGAATGGCCTCCTTCTGCATGGTAATAGTTCTATGTTTCTGTGAGATTAAAATTCCTGCTAAAGATGCAGATGTGGTTGATGAAAAGTCTAAGAGGTTAATAGAAGAGATTAGTGGGAAGTGTGAAATCTGGAAAATGTATTGGAGGACACTGCCACATCCTGTTGTAAGCCTTACTTTGGCATGATACTTTAATGAGGTAGTTGCAATGGATCTAAAGGTATGAGACAAAGACCAAAACATTTAATTCTACATTTTGTAGACCTGGCAGCCAGATTTGGTCTTTCTACAATAATACATAGAAAGGACAAAAGGGCAATTGTAGACAAAATCATGGAGAAATGGAGGGACTGGACTTGGGGCATGAGCAGAGTTTTTCACTGATCATGGATGGGCATTTGTCAATGATGAGTTCAAAGACATGTATGAAAACATGACTATCACTGTCATGAATACTGGCGCTGAAAGTCCTTTCAACATTAGACTTTGTGAAAAGAATCGTGCACTGATCGATGAAATGCTGCATAAAACTTTAGCTGATCAACCAGACTGCAATTTGACACCCACCCTGACACGGGTGTTTCATGCAAAGAATTCGCTCCAGATTGTTGGAGGTTATAGTTCCTATCAAATGATCTATGAGAAAAATCCCAAATCGCCTTTTGTTCTGTGCAATAGTCTTCCGGCTGTTGGAGCTACTACAAGTAGTTACATTTTTTTCTGCACATTTGAATACTTTGCATGCATAGAGACAGGATTTCATCAAGGCTGAGGTCTCGAAGAAGCTTCAGAGTGCATTGAGGATCATTTTTGACCATCTGAGACAGAACTCAATTCAAGAGATTTGGTGCATTATAAAAGGGAGTGTCATAGGGAAGGGAAACACCCTGGTGTGGCTGTGAGACAGTACTTATCAAACATGGCAATCAAACTGTTAAGGTTCATTCCTCACAATCATTCAGAATTAGATACAAAATCTCAGACTCTGAGTAACTGGTAGAAGTAAACAAGGCACGTTGTACCTCAAGTGCTTGTGTGTTTTGTGAGGAAGGTCCTGAGGAACAGAACTTGGCAGATCATGGACTGGATTGTGATCATGACACACAGGACAGAGCTATTGGCCGGAATTTTACAGTGGGCGGACAGGAGCCGGACTCCGATGTAAATGTCAATGACGAACCTGCGTCCGCCCAGCCTGGGGATCTGTCCCGTATTTTACAGATCCCCAGGCTTTAATTGGCCTGAAGCGGGACTTCCACGCACTTGAGGGAGGAGGTCCCACCTCAGTGAGCTGCCGGCCAATCAGCGGGCCGGCAGCTCTTAGTCTTAGTAGCGCCACTCGGAGCGATTGCCCCTGCTGGGACTGCAGCCCAGCTGACGCGATGGACCCGAGAGAGTGGGTAAGTTTGGGTTGCCTCACCAGGGGGATCGGTTGTCCCCTAGTGAGGCTGGGTAGTCATTTGGGGGGAGGGGGGCATCTTGGATCCCAGGGGTGGGTTGGGAGGCGGGAGCGGCCCTCAATCGGTCACCCTGTGCCTGATTGCCATGCCCCCCACCCGGGGCCCGCAAAGGCCAGCAGCTATTGCTGGGCAGCATTTCATGTCCCCGGCACACCTGCTTGCCACAGGTAAAATACCCGTGGAGGCAGGCGAGGGCCCTTAAGTGGCCGTTAAGTGGCCACTTAAGGGTTTTGATTGGCCTCGGGCGGGCGGGCCGTTTTTCACCCCCGCCCCCCTGCCGGACCTCCATAAACTTGTTCGGAGGCGGAATAGGGGCGGGTAGGCCTCCCGGAGCCTGCCGCTCAATTTTACGCTGCCCCCACGCCACCATCCGACCCGCTGGCGTGGTGTAAAATTCCAGCCATTATGTCCAGTGGCCATTTGCCCATATTGGGTACTCGGATGAGTTGTTTTCCAGTTACTTTTAGTTGAACAGAACCTATTTTCAGCAAAACAGATCTCACCAAAAAATACAATACCCTGGAAGCATCATTGAGGCCAAAGATGCATTTCTTTAGTTTCCATAGTTTTCCTTCTGCATCTGCTGCCTCTTTGGGTGGTTTCAGAAATACTTCTGTCTGAAAAATATCACCCTGCAGAAATGTAGCTTTTATGTTGATTGATCTACTCACCCATGAATATTTGGCCAAAAGAGCGAAAGGCTTGTTAAAAGTACTTTGGCTGCTGAAACACTGGCTTTCTGGAGGAAGTAGCTATGGGATTGTTTTTGTCAAATATTTTAAGGGAGATATACCCATTGAATATTATGTAAATAATCAGTCATTGTAGGATAATGTACACTTTACAAAAAGCATGAGCGAGGAAAGGTTACAGATTGACCTTGTTGGCTTGAAACAAATGCTGGAGAGAAAGGAAATCTCAAAAATTAAATGGGTGGATGGAAGTCATCTACTGTCTGATTGTTTTAAAAAAATAAATGCATATAAGAAGAAATTGTTAAGGGGTCCTAAAAGAGATTTGTCTTGCAATATAATGCTTTGTACAAGATATGGAGCTTTTTGACTTAATTTGTTTTGAAATTTTGGTTGTGCACATTAACTTAAGTTTTTATTTAAAGAGAGAAGGGAATCTGTTAATTGTATATTTGTATTTAATTATATACAGGTGGTGGTCCAGGTGGTGGGCATTAAATGGTGATTCACTTGAATCCCTATAAATAAATACAAACTGAAACTTTTTGAGGGACTAGGAGGTGTGTGCTTGTTATGTGTAACACTGTAAATAAATATAAATGTGTGTAAAGATTGGCTGCAGTTCTATCCTTCACCATTTGGCTTTTTGGAATATAATACTTAGCTCTGTCTCAATTTGTTGCTGTTTTCAGTGTTCAACATGCAGATAACCCTGTGTTTTAACGTCACTAGCTACCTCAACCTCAGGTGCTCCTTCTATTATTCATTATACCAGGATTGGTCTCCAGGCTTGATTGTGATGGAGGAGTGAGGGATTGCCAGGTGATGAGGTGGTGTACAGTTTTGTTGCTGCTGATGGCCCATGGTACATATAGATGCCCAGTTTTGGGCTGTTAGATCTATTCTTAATTTGTCCCACTTAGCCACTTAGCACCATGGTAGTGCCACATTACACAATTGAGGATGTTCTGACAGTAGAGATGAGACTTTAACCCCATCCTGTTTCATTGTATCCTGCTTAACATTATTCTACCTATGATGTTCTAAACATGGCACCGATAGTAATTCTGAGATGTAATCCGTCAGCGAGCTGCTGAATATCTGACTGCAGGGCACATAACCTGCTCTTATCTCTATAATTGATTGCCATTTGAATTATGACCACTGGCTGACAACCCCCCCCCCCCTCCCCCACCCCCTGCAATAAATTTTTTTAGCTACTGCATGATGTTTCTTACCCTGGTATCAGGGAGGCAGTAGACCATGAAAGATTCAGCATACTTTGCATCTATGATTATATCTGTTCCTCTGATTATTGAATCCCCTAGTACAACCATCTTTTTGTCTTCAACTTTGCCGGGTTTCACTGCATTCCTTGGATAGCCCCTTTCACCACATTGAAAATACAGTAAGGCTGCTAAATAAATGAAAATGACATCTTGCTTTGTCAAATTGATGAAAACAATTGATTCAAGATAGTGTATATTTCTCAGGTGCTGTTGGTCCTTTAATAAATTGAAGAAAGAAATCTTAGTTTATTTTATGACTTCCATATCAACAAGACATCCACAGACAAAGAAGTACTTTTGAAGTGTAAGCATTGTTGTAATATAGGCAAATGCAGCAGCCAATTTGCACACAGCCAAGTTCTACAAACATGAATGAGGTGGTGTTATCTGAGAGATAAATATTGGCCAGGCTACCAGTGAAACTCCTCTGCTTTTCTTCAGATAGTGCCATGGGAGTTTTTACATCCACCTGAAAGGGTAGATGCCTTCAGTTTAGCATATCATGCAAAAGGTGGCATGGCTGACACTCTCAGGACTGAAGTTTCAGCCTAGATTACACACTGAATGCTCTGGACTGGGGTTTGAACCCATGACCATCTGACTCAGTGAACTACCCCTGAATCAAGGCTGACACTTCCCCAAAAGGACATTTCCTATTTTGTGAAACTATAGGACAGATTGTATGAAGTTGCACTTCGAAAGCAAAGCTTTACATGCCAGCAATGCATTTTGGGAATGCAGGCATGCTGTGCTCCTTGCCTTGAGGACAAGATGATGAAGCTGCTAAAAAAGCACATGGGATCCTTGGCTTTATAAGTAGAGGCATATGGTATGGTATGTTTTGCTAAGCTTTTGTAAAACAGTGGTTAGGTCTCATCAAGGGGGTATTTTGCCCAATTCTGAGCACCACATTTTGAAAAGGTGCGGAAAGAGTGTGGATGAGATTTACAACAACAACTTTTATTTATATACTGTCTTTAAATTTAATAAAACGTCACAAGGCGCTTCACAGGAGCATGATAAAACAAAATACCACACCAAGCCACATAAGGAGATATTAGGTCAGATGACCAAAAGCTTGGTCAAAAAGGTAGGTTTTACGTAGTGTCTGAAAGGAGGAAAGCGAGGTAGAGATTTTACCAGAATGTTACTAGGGGCTTGGGACAATAGAGTAAATAAGGAGAAATTGTATCCATTTGCAGGAGGCATCATAACCAGAGGACACAGATTTCAGGTAATTGGCAAAAGAATCAGAGACAAGATGAGGAGAATTTATTGTAAGCAGTGAGTTGTTATGACCTGGAATGTACTCGCTGAAAGGGGGGTGGAAGGAGATTCATTAGTAACATTCAAAAGGGAGTTTAATATAAATATGAAAAGGAAATATTTGCAGAGTTATAGAGAAAGAACTGGGGAGTGGGACAAGCTTTCAAAGAGACGGCACAATCAAGAATGGTTGCCTTCTGTGCTGTATGATTCTACAAGACTCAGAAAATCTACCCTATCTGTTATAATTTTTCATTTATTTTTTAATGAGAAAAGTGATTGCTAATGTAAATTTAAATATAAGGGGTATTTTTATGGCTTTGTGTCCCTGATTTTAATGAACATAAATTCCTACAGGGCTCATTGATCTCCACACCCATACAAATTCCTGATCCAAGCTCTGGTGGGCAAAGCATCGCGCTGGGAGCAGAAATTCATAAAATTCACCATGTAGAATTTACATTTACCATTTATGGGTCTGGAAAATATGGAGAAGACTTTCCATATTTTATGTTGCACCAAATATGTTGCAATAAATTGTGATTATTGTGATGTTTAAGTTATTTTAAATGAGGGTCTGTATTTGTTACAGACACTTTCCAAACCACACGAGCAGCTTCAACAGCCTGAAAGTCACCCCGAGGAGACAGAGGAAGAACTCTGCCAACAGCAGACTGTACAAGAGGATGAGAGGCCTCCCTGTGGTAGCAACAAGAGCAACAGCAACAATACCTATGAGAGAGCAATAGCAGAGCTTCAGCCAGACATTGCGCAGGTGAAACAGGAGCCCCCAGACAGTGATGATGAAATCCAATTCAAACAGAGTGATCCTGAGGAGAAAACAACATTTTTTCACCAGGTAAATCAAGTATTATGTAACCGACTACTGTTCAAAACTAAACCAGAGAAAGCCAACAGCCTCAGTGACTTCAGCACTTGCCAGAATGATTAGCAGCTTATGATCAATAATTGTGACGCAGATTTCAAACCTATTGAATTATATGGAGCCATGTTTATTATAAGTGTAATATACCTCAAAAACATGTTATATTGTTAAACCAAAATGAATTATCATTCTTTGTAGGTGACTTTTCACAACTGTGCTTTGAATTACCTCAGCCCTGAGGCTTTGGAATCATGTTGAACTGATGCACTGGACAGACAGTAGAGTGTGGTGGTGAGGAGTGCAGAATAGGATAGGGAAACAATTGTCACTCTAAGTTATGCAATGCTGACAACTGGTGTGAAGCAGCCGAATCAGAGTAGTACACTCTCGTACTGGTATGATAAGTATATGGGCTTATAACGTACTCTTATAATGTTTACAGCAGGGCTTGAAATGTAACTGCTGGAAGCATTTTCTAGTGCTATTGTTTTCCCAAGACCCTCCAGTTGAACTTATGAGGTGACTAGGACATTCTTTACCCAGCTGCCTAATGTTAGTCCTGTTCTTCATGTATCTCTTTTCATCTGGGTCTATCCAAGCCTCCCTCTGACTCCTCTGGTTATTTTCTTCCAACTATCCTCCTTTTTGTTCCATTTACCTCCCTGAGGTTAACAATGGGCCCTATGACATACTGAGCCATGTAGGTATGTCTGGGAATTAATGATTAATAAAATGAGACTAATTTCCCCATTGGTACACAGTGATTAATACCACAAAAAATGACAACAAAAAGCAAATAGTACTTTTATGTCAACTGGATAGATGACAAGTCACGTCAGGTAGTCGTGGCATACAGAAAATAAAGTGTTCTGTTGCTGACACAACTCACACATGGGTGCATTTCTCATGAATTACATGGACCCATTCCACTCAATTATATATTTTCTGGAACCTATTCCTACAACAGTTGCCAGCTCTTCTTGCACACATTCCTGGAGGTTTGATCACATAATATCTGACCACATTACATCTGGTCATTTATATCTTATCACGTGATGTCCAATCATATCACACTTGCCCACAGTTTGCAAATATTACAGCATTTACCTCAAAGAGTCCCTAGTAGTTGAGCATCTTTGTTCATAGTCTTGTGTGAGAGGTCCTGAGAACCAGAAGGTTGCCCGCACGCAGAAGAAAGTGCACGGGGCAAACCAAAGATTATCGGAGTAGATGTGAGTGTGGAATTTGAGACAGAAACAGATCAGCCATGATCTTATTGAATGGCAGAGCAGGCTCGAGGGGCTGAATGGCCTGCTTCTGCTCCTAATTCGTATGGTCGCATGGTTGTATCGTATGGTTGTAACCACAGGCGGGAAGTTCCACTTTTTTCCCAGATTTCAAACAATAGTGATATAATAGCTTCGATTTGAAAGATATTACACCAGTAAACTATTTTCACACTTTTTTGATAGTAATCCCTGTGATCTAACATTGAGCCAGGGTCATTTGATGGTTAAACAAATTTGTTTACTTGCGTTTGGTCAAATTGTGGTGTGACGATCTATTGAAGGAAAATGGTCTGTTCAGATTTCATACAGATTAATATAAAATGTGCTAACCACTCATGAAGGGAAGGATTATATGCAGTATTCTTAAATTTCAAGTCATCTCTTTCCTTTGGGATTCAGGCATTCACCCTGGTGCTGGGGTAGGAAAGATCCTGCTGTCGGCACGCACCTTCCTTCATTCAGGGGTCAGCTTGCGGTGTCAATGTATTCTGTGAAAGAAACAACATTGTGTTCATTTCCCAGCATCCACAGCAGCAGAGAAACTACTCTATCCGGAGACTGAATGCCATGCATGTGCATTCGGCAGCTGCTGAAAGTGACAGGACCAAGAAAACAGTGCTAGACTACCCTCTTCCCCAGAGGGTTTTGGATGCTCCATTGTTAAATACATTTAAGGCTGGGATAGACAGATTTTTTGGTCTCTCAGGGAATCAAGGGATATGAGGAGCAGGCGGGAAAGTGCAGTTGAAGCCCAAGATCAGCAATGATCCTGTTGAATGTCAGAGCAGACTTGATGGGCCATGTGGTATAGATTAGATTAGATTAGAGATACAGCACTGAAACAGGCCCTTCGGCCCACCGAGTCTGTGCCGAACATCAACCACCCATTTATACTAATCCTACACTAATCCCATATTCCTACCAAACATCCCCACCTGTCCCTATATTTCCCTACCACCTACCTATACTAGTGACAATTTATAATGGCCAATTTACCTATCAACCTGCAAGTCTTTTGGCTTCTATTTCTTATGTTATTATGTTCCCCCCTACCTGACGAGTCAATAGCATTAGTTAGCTGTTGTCTTTAATTACAAACAGCAAACAGCTGTCATTTCAAATATATATCTCTCTTTTATTTTGTCTGGAGAGCCTTTTCTAACAAGAATGAATGGACTGGTTCACTGAAGAGTTATTCAAAGTGCTGAAGATACCCGATGCATCCAGCTTTACTGATTTCTGCTGAGTCTCATAATGATACAGAGAATATCACTGGCATAGAAATAATATGATAGGAATGCCTCGCATTTTGGTTTAAAGGAATAAACTTGGAGAAGGAGAAGGCTGCAGATGTAGGAAAGACACTTGTAAATGCGGGCATGCATTTTGAATTCAGCATTGGAGTATGGAGAGCCATTGCTGTAGAGGAGTAGACCTTGGTGTGGCATAGGATGTGGGGGTCAGAGTTTGCGATAAATTGTGGTTTACTTTGGATGGAACTCAGGGCTGGAAAGTAAAACATTGGAGATGTCAAGCCTGAAGATAGCAAAGGAGTGGATGAGGGTTCAGCAGTAATGAGGATGAAGAGCAGATACAGGCAGTGTTGCAGAGGTGGAAATAGACAGTTATGATAATGGATAGGATATGCAGCTTGAAACATAGCTAAGCTCAAGGTCATATAGGACACCAAGGGTGCGAACCGTTAGGTTCGTCTGAGGAGGGAATTAGGAACTAGAATGCAGAGTTCTTGAATGGAATGGCCTTGATTCTGCTTATTTTAAGTTGGAGAAAGTTCTTGCTCATCCATGACTTAATGTCTACAAGGATGTTGTAGAGATATTGAGCTGTGTGTCATCAACGTACATATAGAAGTTGACCCCATCCCACGGGATGATTTTGCCAAGGCATAGGATGTAGATGATGAACAAGAGAGGGCAAGAGATGGAACCCGACATACATTAATTTTAGGGGGATAGATAATCATGAGGTGTGCTCCTGTGATTTTTCCAAGGTATTCTCCCTCGTGGGAGCATTGGATCACAATATCAGTCCTTGGGAGAAGAGTTGAGATAAATCAAGACACAGTGGGTTGGGTGCCAGAAGCTTTGGACAGAGTTAGGATGATAACAAGTTCAATGTATTAAACATCTTTATATTAAAAATAACTGCATAAAAATAAATAAAATTTGAATGAACAGTCCCTTTGGAGAACAAAACAGTCAATGCCTCAGTGTCCCAAATATGTGGCAGGTAAGTCAAGTGCTACCTCAGTTACATCAAATCCATGCACGGTGACATTTGTCCTCTGTGCTAGCCCAATCTGTAAAAGTTGAATGCAAATGTAGTTAACCTTGTCAGACCTGTGCTGTGTAAAACTGAAACCATAAACCTTTATATTTGGTAGCTGTTTATGGTTATTAAAGTTTACCTGGAAAACTGCCAGATAAAAACTCATTAACATTTACATTTTCTGAAATGCAGAAAAATCCCAATGGAAGTAAAAATACTTCTACAGGTGTGACTTTACAAAACAAAAACAACATTAAAAAACCACTTTAAACTGGTTTCTGTTGTTTCCCATTATAAATACCACATGGAAATGATCAATATCTTCAACGGTATGTCTGACCATAATCCACTTTTTAGTGCTCATTAATTTATGTGGCCAATTCTTCTTATGGAGATATCAAATATTTATCTGATTAATCATGTAATGAGAGCTGAGATTTTAATCTTTATTTCTGGTGTTTATTTTTAAGTTAGAGTTAAAATATATTCTCGGATTCAAATTAATGTCGGTGTTATGTTTTGAGGTTTTTATGTAAGATATTTTCTTGGATTCAGTATCACCAGCCATATCTGTAAGGAAACCTTGAATCCCTTCAGTACTGTAACTTTTTCTGGCCAGTATCTGGGTAAACTAGTGGTCAAAACAGAGGGCTTATACTTTGTTGGCTTACTTCAAGCATAGTGATCGTAAGGAGTCCCATGTCATAAAACCGCAGTGCTGGCTGTTAGGTTTTAGTTCTGGCAAATAGCTTGAGCAAATCAGAATTCATACCGTCCAAGAACAATGTCGTATCTTGAAATTCTACAAAAGGGATAAACCTGACGGTTCCATCCAAAAGTACCTATCAGAGACTGTAAGAATTTCAAGGGATGCTTGAAAACTGCTTCCAGTTCTGCTGTTTTGAATAATGTTCTGTTTTAGTGTCTTGCTATTTTTGCCTCAATGTGCCATTTTGTTTGTAAATAAATGTATTGAAGTGTTTTTATCCCATATGTGTTGTTCTGGGAATGAGGCATCAAGGATAATATGATGGATAGCTCTCATGTTCTCCCATAAACAATTTACCATGATTCAGGGTTCTTGCTACACATGTACATGCTATTATATATAAGGTGGTGAAAAAGATGCAAGTTTTGATTCATAAAAACCTAGGTCTTCTGACAGAAACTGCTATCAAGTTGTGAACGCAAGAGCAAGGGTTGGATTTTTAAAGGCTGCTGGGAGCAGAAGTAGATGCACGTGCGATTTGAAGATCGCATTCTCGGAGTTCGGCACTGGGTCCCGCCTCCTCTGGAATGCAATGCCAGTTCTAAAGGGATGCTGGGAGGGAGGGAGGGAATGGCAACCCCACACATCTCCAATTAAGTGCCTGTTGAGCTCATTGAGGAACTCATTAACAGGGTTGTCAGCTGCAGTTTAGGATTTTTAAAGGAACATTTGTCCTTGCTAGTCCCAGTCCTTCGGGATGTTCCTGCATACCCATAGTGTGCGCAAACTGTTTCACATTAGTTGGGCTCAGAAACCCCTCCTGGTTTTTCATGCAGCGTTTGTTCCGCTGGGGTGACATCGGGGGCGGGGGGGGGGGTCTTGTAGGCAGCAAGGATTTGGTTGCCCTCTGCTGCTTCCCTCTGTTCCTCCTCGAAAACATCACTGCTCCCGTCTTCCCAGAGCTGAGGTGCGCCAGACGTTTCTTTGCTCTTGGTGTCCCGGAGCTGGGATGCGCTGGCCGTGTTGCTCGGTGTGGTGCTTTGGGGTTGGGGCACGCCGGGCCCATCACAGCTTCCAGTACCCGGGGGCTGGGATGCTTTATCTTCCAGCTCCTTGGGGTTCTGCCGCCTCTTTTGAAGGGGCTGTTGTTCCAGCATTTCCTCAACCAGTGAAGAGGAGCTGTTGTAGTCTGTCTCAGAAGGTAGCCTCCTCTTGCCACTGGTTTGGGTGGTGGCCTGTTCCGCTTTTGGAGGTCTTTTCTTTGTGGTTTTTCTTTGTACCACTTGCCACTAACCTGTTTGTCTATCTGCTGCCTCCTCCTCCATTGATTCTGTCTGTGGAGGAGGGGTTTCCGGGCGCAGGGTAGGTGCTGGGTCGCTGGTTTCAGCTGCCTCCCCTTTCTTCTCCTTCTCAGGTAGAAGTTCCTCACTGCGGGGAAGGTTGCTCGTCTCCTTTCCTGCACCAGACGCCTTCGTCGAACCTTCTCCCGGCCTTTCCTTGGACCTTGCCGCCTGAGCATAACTGAGGCAGCGTTTGGGGCAGGTTTTGTAGAGATGGCCTGCCACAATGCACAAGTTGCAACACTTAGTCTGCTTACAGTCCTTGGTCTGATGGCTTTCCTCCTTGCAGTTCTTGCAAACAACCGTGCTGAAGTTTGCTGCCATGTGACCAGATTTGCCACAGGTGCGGCAGACTCTGGGCTGCCCAGCGTAGACCAAGAAGCCTTGACTTCCCCCGATAGTGAAGCTGGAGGGAGGGTGGATAATGGCTCCACTGGCATCGACCTTCAAGGTCACCTTGACCTGCCGCTTGCTGGTCCAAATCCCAAAGGGGTCCTTGACATCAGTGCTGCTGCCGGCCACCTCGACGTACCTGGCGAAAAAGGTGAGTACATCCACCACCGGAACATGGGGGTTGTAGAGGTGAATCGTCACTACCCGGTCCTGTTGTGACGGAATCGTGAAGAGCGGCTCCGCTGTGCGGATCGACAGTGGCGCCCGGTCCCCTTTCTCCTTGAACGCCTTCAGGAACTTGATGCATCCCGCCACATTCTTGAACGTCACATCGAAATATCCACTGCTGGGGAAATCCTGCAGGCAGAAAATGTCCGTAGCTTGAAATCCACAGCAATCGATGAGGATTTTCTTGATGAAGAAGGTGCGATCAACTGGTGCATCTCCTCCCTTGTCCTTCACGACCACCCAAACGGTGTTCCGCACTCCCTGGCCTGAAGCTCAAAGATCGGTTATAACCATTTTACTCAAAGCCTACCCAGGATCAAAAATCAATGATCATGGTCTCCTCTGCCAAGTTCTTCTTCTTTCTTTCTTTTCTTTTGGGCCTCCTTATCTCGAGAGACAATGGATACGCGCCTGGAGGTGGTCAGTGGTTTGTGAAGCAGCGCCTGGAGTGGCTATAAAGGCCAATTCTGGAGTGACAGGCTCTTCCACAGGTGCTGCAGAGAAATTTGTTTGTTGGGGCTGTTGCACAGTTGGCTCTCCCCTTGCGCCTCTGTCTTTTTTCCTGCCAACTACTAAGTCTCTTCGACTCGCCACAATTTAGCCCTGTCTTTATGGCTGCCCGCCAGCTCTGGCGAATGCTGGCAACTGACTCCCACGACTTGTGATCAGTGTCACACGATTTCATGTCGCGTTTGCAGACGTCTTTATAACGGAGACATGGACGGCCGGTGGGTCTGATACCAGTGGCGAGCTCGCTGTACAATGTGTCTTTGGGGATCCTGCCATCTTCCATGCGGCTCACATGGCCAAGCCATCTCAAGCGCCGCTGACTCAGTAGTGTGTATAAGCTGGGGATGTTGGCCGCTTCAAGGACTTCTGTGTTGGAGATATAGTCCTGCCACCTGATGCCAAGTATTCTCCGAAGGCAGCGAAGATGGAATGAATTGAGACGTCGCTCTTGGCTGGCATACGTTGTCCAGGCCTCGCTGCCGTAGAGCAAGGTACTGAGGACACAGGCCTGATACACTCGGACTTTTGTGTTCCGTGTCAGTGCGCCATTTTCCCACACTCTCTTGGCCAGTCTGAACATAGCAGTGGAAGCCTTACCCATGCGCTTGTTGATTTCTGCATCTAGAGACAGGTTACTGGTGATAGTTGAGCCTAGGTAGGTGAACTCTTGAACCACTTCCAGAGCGTGGTCGCCAATATTGATGGATGGAGCATTTCTGACATCCTGCCCCATGATGTTCGTTTTCTTGAGGCTGATGGTTAGGCCAAATTCATTGCAGGCAGACGCAAACCTGTCGATGAGACTCTGCAGGCATTCTTCAGTGTGAGATGTTAAAGCAGCATCGTCAGCAAAGAGGAGTTCTCTGATGAGGACTTTCCGTACTTTGGACTTCGCTCTTAGACGGGCAAGGTTGAACAACCTGCCCCCTGATCTTGTGTGGAGGAAAATTCCTTCTGCCAAGTAAGCACTGATAAGAACAGATACTACACTTGATCTTGGCCAAAAGGCTGAGAAGCAATATTTCACCATCTTTCCCTTGCACACATCTTCTTTAGACCAGAACTGCTTCAACTCGTAATAAGGCAGATTGAAGGTTCGTGCCCTCAGTAGGGATGAGTGAGAAGCCTCCCATCCAATCAAAATCAATGCAACCCTCAGTGACAATGGCTCACCTCAAACTCTTGCCAAGGAAAGGAACAGTTTATCTAACTCTAATCCCAGCAAAGTTTAGTGTGGTGCCACCAAAGTGCATATGTTCGGATAAGCCCAGATTTCACATCTGGATTTATACTCATCCTGGAGCTTTTGAAATATCATTAAAGCTTTTTTTTCTCTCTGACAAGAAATATCCCAATACTTCTACCAGAGGAATGTCTTGTCAGAGTAGCTGAAGGAATTATAGCAGTGAACTCTATGAGAGGATTATGTTAGGCACGTCAGAAAGATGAAAGGCTAGTGTAGGTACTGGTATTTAATTCAATGAATTTGTCAAACAAAAACCCACAGTATCCTTAGAGTTTCTTATTTCTTTATATTATGCAGTCAGATCTGAAAGGCAAAATTATAACCCAAAAATGTGTGCTATGTTATTATTAGTCAAACCACAGACAACTATACACTGAGATATTTGCGTGCAGTAAATATTTCAAATTCTGGGCCAGCCTTACTGTTTTTCAAATCTGAAAATATGCATGCTTCAGCACAGCACTGTAACGATGAGCTATTGTGAAAGCATATTTGCGTGGAAAATGAAGTGTCACAGCAAAACCAGCCATTTTCTGTTAAAGTTCATTTACTATTCATCATTTCTGTCCTCAAATAAGATCTGTTGAATTTTAATATCCCTGACTTTCAAAAAATAAAACACAAACTCTTACTTTATTTTTGAATTAATAATAATCACAAGAGTATTTAATGAAATACATTTCCTTAAAAATGTGTAATAAAGCTTATGAAAATCCTACTATATTAATATTTAAGCAACTGAGGAAACACTGAATACAAACTTAAACACTCAAGAAAAGTAAAGGCACAGCAGCACAAATGAACTTTCATGTGTTTTTCCACACCATTATTTCTTTATTCTCAAAGAGCTGATTCATAATCGGTGACAGTTCCACAGGTGTCAGTCATTTCTGGTATGCGTAAGTGGCCACTGTTCATATGTGAACCCAGATAGTGAGAATCAGCAGGTTATTTGATTTTGGAAAACATTACAGTTAAACCAGATCTTGTCTTCATTTGATAATGAAATGAAGAAATATTTGCATTTATGTAGTACCTTTCATGACTTCAGGATGTCCCAAAGCACTTTACAGCTAATTAAATACTTTAAAATGCATCCACTGTTGTAATGTAGGAAACATTTAGGCGTGCAATTTTTCCAACCACAGTCATGAGATAATAATCCGAACCCTCTCAACCCAGCTGAGATAAGCTAAATTAGTACACATCAAGGATTGAACCTCCATCGTTCCTGGTCCGTGTTGGTGGTCTTGCTTTACTATTTCTGTACTATCTGACTGCATAACTGATATCAAGTTCAGAATGACCAAGAATTTTCTTTAAATTATATATAAAAAGAAAGATTTGCGTTTATATCGCACTTTTCATGACCACTGGACAACTCAAAGCACTTTACAGCCAATGAAGTACTTTTTGAAGTGTAGTCACCGTTGTAATGCAGGAAACGAGCAGCCAATATGCACACAGCAAACTCCCACAAACAACTATATGATAATGACCAGATAATGTTTTTTTGTGATGTTGATTGAGGGATAAGTATTGACCTGGATAACAACCCTGCTCTTCTTCGAAATAGTGTAATGAGATCTTTTACATCCACCTTGTAAGCAGATAGGAGCTCC
The DNA here is from genome assembly GCF_036365525.1 of Heterodontus francisci. Classification (NCBI taxonomy): domain Eukaryota; kingdom Metazoa; phylum Chordata; class Chondrichthyes; order Heterodontiformes; family Heterodontidae; genus Heterodontus; species Heterodontus francisci. The sequence continues at coordinate 98,941,366 of NC_090372.1, read as the reverse complement.
GTTTAATGTCTCATCTGAAAGACGGCACCTCCAACTGTGCAGCACTCCCTCAATACTGCACTGGGGTGTCAGACTTTATTTTTGTGCTCAAGTCCTGGTGTGGCACTTGAACCCAGAACCTTGTGACTTAGAGGCGTGAGTGCTACTAACTGAGGCACAGCTTTATCATAGAAACATAGAAAATAGGAGCAGGAGTAGGCCATTTGGCCCTTCGAGCCTGCTCCGCCGTTCATTATGATCATGGCTGATCATCCAACTCAGTAACCTGTTCCCGCTTTCCCCCTATATCCCTTAATCCCTTTAAACCCAAGAGCTATATCTAACTCCTTCTTGAAAACATACAATGTTTTGGCCTCAACTGCTTTCTGTGGTAGCAAATTCCACAGGCTCACCACTCTCTGGGTAAAAACATTTCTCCTCATCTCAGTCCCAAAAGGTTTACCCCGTATCATTAGACTATGACCCCTGGTTCTGGACTCCCCCACCATCGGGAACATCCTTCCTGCATCTACCCTGTCCAGTCCTGTTAGAATTGTATAGGTTTCTATGAGATTCCCCCCTCACTTTTCTGAACTCCAGCGAATATAATCCTAACCAACTCAATCTCTCCTCATACGTCAGTCCTGCCATCCCAGGAATCAATCTGGTAAACCTTCGCTGCACTCCCTCTATGGCAAGAACATCCTTCCTCAGATAAGGAGACCAAAACTGCACACAATATTCCAGGTGTGGTCTCACCAAGGCCAAATAATTGCAGCAAGATATCCTTGCTCCTGTACTTGAATCCTCTTGCTATGAAGGCCAACATACCATTTGCCTTTTTTACCACCTGTTGCATCTGCATGCTTACCTTCAGCGACTGGTGTACAAGAACACTCAGGTCTCGCTGCATATTCCCCTCTCTCAGTTTATAGCCGTTCACATAATAATCTGCCTTCCTGCTTTTACTACCAAAGTGGATAACCTCACATTTATCCACATTATACTGCATCTGCCATGGATTTGTCCACTCACTTAACTTATCCAAATCACTCTGAAGCCTCTCTGCATCTTCCTCACAACTCATCCTCTCACCCAGTTTTGTGTCATCTGCAAATTTGGAGATATTACATTTAGTTCCCTCATCTAAATCATTAATATATATTGTGAACATCATGAGTACAATAAAGGCCATGCTGTTTGGTTTTAAGCAAAAATCCTTAGCTCTCCATCTCCAACCATCTCCCTGACTGTCTGCTCAGGCTTAATGTGTCTGTGCGCTGTTTGACTCTGAACTGAGCTTCAAAACCAACACCCCAGCTGCCACCAAGATGACCTATTTCCAAATCTGCAACATTGCCTGTCCCATCTTACCCCTACTGTCTTTGAAACCTCTATCCACACCTTTATCACCTCGATTTTTGATTGCTTGAATGCTTTCTGTTCAGGCCTGCCAAGTTCAGCCCCCTTACAAATTGCAACTCAGCCAAAACCTTGCTCTTTACATCCTTTCCTGCAGTAAATCCTGCTCCTCTATTATCCCTCATTAATGAGTAGTTTCCCCATCCCCATTCAATTATAAAATCCTTGTCCTCATCTGCAAGTCACTCAGCCCTTCCTTGCTCTGCAACTTCCTTCATTAGCCCTCAGCTCTTTTGATTCTGGTCTCCTTTTTAACTCCCCTTCTTCGGGCACTACCGTCAGCTGCACAGCCTTCAGCCATTTTGTTCCCACACTCTGAACTGTTTTCCAACTTTTCTTCCCTCCTTTAAACACCTCCTCAAAACCAATCTCTGCCCTTCTTCCACCACTGCTCTCAGTATCTGAATATTTTCACCACTGTGATAAACTTCAAGTAATTTATCACATTAAAAGTGAGATAAAAAGCAGCTTGTCGTCATGTGGCTCAGTTACATGTTTGGCAGGATATTTGCAATCTAAATTATTGGAGAAAACAAGTTTACTTATTGCCACAAAAATAGCAACATTCATAGAACTTGTATTGTCTGGAAGACAAATAATTAGAGGAAATTGCAAGGTGAACAGTTGGCGATTTGGTGCCTTTTTACTGTCAATTAGATGTGAAAAATTGTGCAGCTGAAATGGAGAGTTGTTAAAGTGAAACTTGACCAAGTTCCTAATGCTGTGCTTCAGCAATGGGATTATTCGACACAGCTAAGCAGGAAATACCTTGTAGAAACAGGAAGTAAAATGATTCATGCAGTGGTGAATGAAGGAAATCTAAGACATGGAAGACTAGAGGGCAGGGAATAATACTTTACTATGAGAGTCTTACACAGTAATAGCAGATTTTTTTCTTTGAAAAAGATTGAGTTAGGAAACTTCTGAAACTTACCAAATAAGGCATGGATTTATGGTTTAATGTTCTCATTCTGCTGAAAAATCTTAAAAGTAATGAGAGTGTGTTCTTTTTGTTTCAGGTTATATTTGGTTTTTTTAAAATAATAATGAACATAAACTGTACACTCTTGTAAATCTAAACATCCAGGTGCCCAATGGAAATCCACTTTTGATATTGTACATTAGAATTTATTTTGTGTTTTATGTTATTAAGTGAGGTTTAGTTGAAATCAAACGTGAAAAAAACCTTTCTTTCCAAAAGGAAGCTTCCCTTTCTTCACATTAATGTTATGTTCATTCTGGAGAAGAGGATGCATAGACAGTGAATGTTGTGTAGATATTGCCCCATTATGGCATAGGTTGAGGGTGGGTCTCTGTGTCTTGCTCCCCAAATGTCCAGATTTCCCATCCTACCTCAAACAACCTGCAAAAAAGTGGCAAACTTGCCCAGTAGAAAGAGCCTTACATGCATATCATCTAACAGCACAGCTATAAGGCATTCTATGGTCGTACAGTTAGTGGACATTAGGTTTCCAGGCTCATACATGAAGAATGGTCACTGTTGTAAGTTTTGGTTAGTCTGGCTTGCAGAGATTCCAGAGACTTCAGTAAGGACTCTACAGTGAGCTCGAAGAACCGTAACAAACGCTTCAGATATTGCCTCAAACCTCTCCACTTTATTTTTCTTCTGCTCTTTTCTGTCGCTATTTGCTATTGTGTATCGCGTATGCATGCTAACGTGGGTGCGTTGTGTATCCGTAGGCGTCAACCAACTTAGAGTTTAAGTTTTAATAAATTTCACCTTTTCTTCTTTAAACTTAAGAAAGCCTGTTTGTGCTCATTTCTTTGCCTTAAAATTGGAAAGCGGTGAACAAGGATTTACCAAGGGGAGCTCAAAACACAGTGTGTTTAAAAATTAAACCCTGTTACAGTAAGACCAGGTGAAGGCTGAGAGGGACCCCTAGACACGTTTCTCACCTGGTCATCACAATGTCTTAAAGGTTCAGTAACTTGCACTAGATTGGGCAGAAATTTTGCCAGCTGATTAACCATTCCAAGGAATCGTTGAAGATCTTGGACAGAAGTAGGAATTAGGAATTCAGTAATGGCTCTCGTCTTTTGCAGGTGTCCTTGCTACTAACAGTCTGCCCTAGAAAATGAATAAACTGTTTCGAGAATTCACACTTTTCATGAAGTGTCAGGCCTTCTTCTTGTAGACGATTCAAAACTGCTGTAACTCTCAGGTCAGGTTCTTCGATTGATTCACCATGAACTAAAATGTCATCCATATGGCATATTACTCCTTTAAGGCCCTGTAGAATATTCAACACAGTTGTTTGGAATATTTCAGGAGCTGATGTTATATCGAATGATAGACAATTTTGAAAAAAATCTTCCGAACAGAGTGATGAATGTTGTCAGTAACCTTGACTTCTTGTCCAAAGGGACTTGCCAAAAGCCACTATTCGCACCGAGGTTTGTGAACATAACTTTGCCAAACTTTCATCTGCTGAGGACATTGGATGAATTTCTCATGTGACAGCCTTATTAAGTTGGGTTAAGTCTGCACAAATGTGACGAGTACCATTCAGTTTAGGAACTGGGTAGTTCTCTTAAATTTTTCTTCTCATATTGGAAGTTTTCCCATGCTTCTCAGACATTTTCCCACTTTTTTCAGCCTTGTAGTCACCTCGTGTCATGGCGCTGATCTCGGATTTGTCCTTGTTAAGAATTTTTGTTTTTTTTTCCGGTGCTGCCTGCCTTGTGCACTGTCAGAAACACTTGTGTAGCCTTTTTAAAGAGTTGCTCACCAGACCTCCGACTGTTGCTTGGTTCTCTGACTCAAAGCTTGCGATCGCTGGACCAGGATTTTTTTCACAGACCCACCACGCCTCTATGGTGCAGCCTGAATGCCTCTGTAAGCCGACTCTCCATTTTGTCCATGTTCACAGCCTCTTCTTGAGTTAGGTAAGTTTGGCACTTTTTCAGGTCTGTCAATTTTTCAGATTTTTCTGGGTGTTATATGGCAAGAACCACCGGTGTTCACCTTTGCCACCATGTTGTATGTTTGGGTTAGTCTGGCTCGCAGAGATTTCTAAGAGTTCAAAAAAGTTGAATCATAACTGTTTACTACATTTCAGGAACTATATACACTCTACTTAAACATGGCGAACTCCTCTATTAGTCATGATGCTTCTTCTTATTCTTCTCAAGTCTCCTTCACATGTGATCTCTTACATCATCACAGTGGGAGGTGTTACTCAGACTGTCCCAAACATTAACCCTTTCAAACCCTTGTACTACAGTCACATGGTGAGGTTCTTGGAAGGTGTTCAGCACCTTCTGGCTCTCAGGAAGAGGGAAACAAAATTGGCCAAAAAACCCCCCCAACTTTTTGAATAAAGCCCTGTTCCATTTGGTGATTTACATTCTTTGGACAGTAACTGGTCTTGCAATTCGGGATGCTTTTTAGTGTTAATTATCTGTGACAGGCAACAAGTGTAACTTCTCTTTGTAAACAGTCTAGTAGAACTTTTGCATTGAGAAAACTATTATCTGTAATAAATAACCGACCAAGAAATTGCATTTATTCATCGTACTGTTCCTGATTTCAGGATCTCCTAAGGGATTGTCAGTCAAGAGCCAAGGTTCAGACAAATATTAATCCATTTTCATGATTTGCAGCTTATTTTTCGGGTCAGTGTTTGTATACTCATCAAAGTGGGCAATAATATTGTCGGGGAATGGAATATTATTTACTTTTCTCTAAATGCAAGCATTCCCAGGTGATAATTAATAGCAGTCACGAAATATAGGCCCAGAATTTGCTAGATTGGAGTATGTTGCGACTTGTGCTGTGAGTTGGATTTTTATTGTCAGCTTCAATTATTTTTGTGCTGCTGGAAGTGCTCACATTGAGGATACCCTCCACCGTGTTGTGTGGCACTACTACCATGCTAAATGGGATAGATTTCGATCAGTTCTAGCAATGCAAATCTGGGCATCCATGAGGCGCTGTGGGCCATCAGCAGCAGCAGAATTGTACTCATCCACAATCTGTAACCTCATGGCCCGACATATCCCCCACTCTACCATTACCATCAAGCCGGCAGACCAACCCTGGTTCAATGAAGAGTGCAGGAGGGCATGCCAGGAGCAGCACCAGGCATACCTCAAAATGAGGTGTCAACCTGGTGAAACTACAACACAGGACTTCTTCTTCTTCTTCTTTGGCCTCCTTGTCTCGAGAGACAATGGGTAAGTGCCTAGAGCTGGTCAGTGGTTTGTGGAGCAGACCCTAGAGTGGCTATAAAGGCAAATTCTAAAGTGACAGACTCTTACACAGGCGCTGCAGATAAAATTGGTTGTCTGGGCTGTTACACAGTTGTCTCTCTCCTTGCACTTCTGTCTTTTTTCCAGCCAACTGCTAAGTCTCTTCGACTCCCCACTCTTTAGCCCTGCCTTTATGGCTCTCCGCCAGCTCTGGCGATCACTGGCAACTGACTCCCACGACTTGTGGTCAATGTCACAGGACTTCCTGTCGCGTTTGCAGACGTCTTTAAAGCGCAGACACGGACGGCTGGTGGATCTGATACCAGTGATGAGCTCGCTGTACAATGTGTCCTTGGGGAATCCTGCCATCTTCCATGCGGCTCACATGGCCAAGCCATCTCAAGCACCGCTGGCTCAGTAGGGTGTAAATGCTGGGGATGTTGGCCGCCTCGAGGACTTCTGCGTTGGAGATACGGTCTCCAGAGGCAGTGAAGATGGATTGAATTGAGATGTCGCTCTTGGCTGACATACGTTGTCCAGGCCTTGCTGCCGTAAAGCAGGGTACTGAGGACACAGGCTTGTAACACTCGGACTTTTATGTTCCATGTCAGTGCACCATTTTCCCACACTCTCTTGGCCAGTCTGGACATAGCAGCGGACGCCATTCCCATGCGCTTGTTGATTTCTGCATCAAGAGACAGGTTATTGGTGATAGTTGAGCCTAGGTAGGTGAACCCTTGAACCACTTCCAGAGTGTGGTCGCCGATATTGATGGATGGAGCATTTTTAGATTAGAGATACAGCACTGAAACAGGCCCTTCGGCCCACCGAGTCTGTGCCGAACATCACCCACCCATTTATACTAATCCTGCACTAATCCCATATTCCTACCAAACATCCCCACCTGTCCCTATATTTCCCTACCACCTACCTATATTAGTGACAATTTATAACAGCCAATTTGCCTATCAACCTGCAAGTCTTTTGGCTTGTGGGAGGAAACCGGAGCACCCGGAGAAAACCCACGCAGACACAGGGAGAACTTGCAAACTCCACACAGGCAGTACCCGGAATCGAACCCGGGTCCCTGGAGCTGTGAGGCTGCGGTGCTAACCACTGCGCCACTGTGCCGCCTGTCCTGTCCCATGATGTTTGTTTTCTTGAGGCTGATGGTTAGGCCAAATTCGTTGCAGACAATCGCAATCCTGTCGATGAGTCTCTGCACAGACTACTTGCATGCCAGACTGCGTAAGCAGCATGCGATAGACAGAGCTAAGCGATCCCATAACTAACGGATCAGATCTAAGCTCTGCAGTCCTGCCACATCCAGTCATGAATGGTGGTGGACAATTAAACAACTAACAGGAGGAGGTGGCTCCACAAATATCCCCATGATGGGGGAGCCCAGCACATCAGTGCAAAAGATAAGGCTGAAGCATTTGCAGCAGTCTTCAGCCAGAAGTGCCAAGTGGATGATCCATCTCGGCCTCCTCCTGAAGTCCCCTGCATCACAGATGCCAGTTTTCAGCCAATTCGATTCACTCCACGTGATATCAAGAAACAACTGAAGGCACTGGATACTGCAAAGGCTATGGGCCCTGAAAACATTCCGGCAATAATACTGAAGACCTGTGCTCCAGAACTTGCCGCATCCCTAGCCAAGCTGTTCCAGTACAGCTGCAACATTGCCATCTATCCAGCAATGTGGAAAATTGCCCAGTTATGTCCTGTACACAAAAAGCAGGACAATCCAACCCAGCTAATTACCACCCTATTAGTCTACTGTCAATCATCAGCAAAGTGATGGAAGGTGTCATCAACAATGCTATCAAGCGGCACTTGCTTAGCAATAACCTGCTCACTGACGCTCAGATTGGGTTCCGCCAGGGCCACTCAGCTCCTGACCTCATTACAGCCTTGGTTCAAACATGGACAAAAGAGCTGAACTCAAGAGATGAAGTGAGAGTGACTGCCGTTGACATCAAGGCAGCATTTGACCGATTATGGCATCAAGGAGCCCTAGCAAAACTGGAGTCAATGGGAATCAGAGGGAAAACTCTCTGCTGGTTGGACTCATAAGTGGTGCAAAGGAAGATGGTTGTGGTTGTTGAAGGTTCCTCAGGGTAATGTCCTCGGCCCAACCATCTTCAGCTGCTTCATCAATGACCTTCCTTCAATCATAAGGTGAGAAGTGGGGCTGTTCGCTGATGATTGCACAATGTTCAGCACCATTCGTGACTCCTCAGATACTGAAGCAATCTGTGTAGAAATGCAGCAAGACCTGGACAACGTCCAGGCTTGGGCTGATAAGTAGCAAGTACCATTCGCGCCACACAAGTGCCAGGCAATGACCATCTCCAATAAGAGAGAATCTAACCATCTCCCCTTGACATTCAATGGCATTACAATTGCTGAATCCCCCACTATCAACTTCCTGGGGGTTACCATTTACCAGAAACTTAACTGGACCTGCCATATAAATACCATGGCTACAAGAGCAGGTCAGAGACTAGGAATCCTGCAGCAAGTAACTCACCTCCTGACTCCCCAAAGCCTGTCCACCATCTACAAGGCACAAGTCAGGAGTGTGATGTATTTCCACTTGCCTGGATGGGTGCAACTCCAACAACACTCAAGAAGCTTGACACCATCCAGGACAAAGCAGCTCTCTTGACTGGCACCCCATTCACCAACATTCACTCCCTCCACCACTGCTGCACAGTGGCAGCAGTGTGTACCATCTTCAAAATGCACTGCAGCAACGCACCAAGCCTCCTTCAACAGCACCTTCCAAACCCGCGACCTCTACCACCTAGAAGGATAAGGGCAGCAGAAGCATGGGAACACCACCACCTGCAAGTTCCCCTCCAAACCACACACCATCCTGACTTGGAACTATATCGCCGTTCCTTCACTGTTGCTGGGCCAAAATCCTGGAACTCCCTTCCGAACAACACTTGTTAGTGTACCTACCCCATATGGACTGCAGGGGTTCAAGAAGGCAGCTCACCACCACCTTCTCAAGGGAAATTAGGGATGGGCAATAAATGCTGGCTTAACCAGTGATGCCCACATCCCATGAATGAATAAAAAAAGTGTGAATTGTTAATAGTGTGGTGATGTCAACAGGTCTTCTGGACTTTGGATAATGGCAGAACCAGTATATCTTCATAACCAATTAAATTTAAGAATAGAGGAAGAAACAGATCAAATGATGGAAAGGAAATAGGGTGAATCAGAGTCAAATTAGAAAATAAATTGGAAAAGAAACAAAGAGAGGGAAAGAACAATTGGATTAAGAGATAAAAGAAACAGAAAGGAAAAGTAAGAAAAATATTAACATTTAAAATTCAAGTGGGGTTCTAGGAATGATTTACCACCTGTAGGAAGGAAACTCCACGGGCTGAATTTTACGTGCGCGGGTTGAAAATCGCATTCTTAGAGGTAGGCAGTGGATCCCGCCACCTTTAGAACACGAAGCAATTTTGAAAGGGTCGCTGGGAGGGAGGGAATGGGAAGTCCACACACCTCCAATTAATTGGCTGTTGAGCTCATTGAAAAGCTTGACAGGAGCAGTTTCTAAGTTTCAATAGGAGGGCATGGGGAAAACACAATCTCTGGAATATGATCGGGGTGTCGAAGTCATGAAGACTGCGGGGGACCATAAGGACTAATGGAAGGGCTGTTTAACATATTGTAGAGCCCCAGAATAAACCTCATTTGCCCAAGCAGTGCCACAGAGTAGCCATTGCTGCCACTGAAAGACTTGCATTTGTCAGTGGTGAGTGGTAGGAATCTAGAGAGGGATGTGAGCCTGCTGGCATCACTTGGGCAGTTGGGATTGGCAGGGGAGGGCCTGGTGAATGCAAAAAGCTCGGCTGAGGGAGTTCAGATGGGAACAGGCTACTCTGACATTGTACAGAGCAGTTAGGATGAGCTGCAGCAGATGTAACCACCTGGACAGGTGGAGGCCAGAGAAGCACAGTGGGGTCTGCAAGGAGAAGAAGGCGCTACCCAAGACATCTGGTCTACCGCCCAACAGTCAGCTACCTGCAAAAACAGAGCGCCAGTGCAGTAGGAGACTGTGCCTATCTAGGCAGATGATCTCAGACATTTGTGCTCCAATCCACAATGACCTGAGGCCTCACGACCCCTATGGCAGTCCCTTACCTGCAGCCATCAAGGACACCATTGCCCTCATTTTTATACAACTAGGTTGTTCCAGGGATCAGCTGTGGACCTGGGTGGCATCTCTCAGTTGGCAGCTCATCCCGGCATCAGGCAGGTCATGGATGCCATATTCCGGAGAGTGGGGGTCTATATCCACTTTGACACAGATGGGCCAGTGCAGGCACAGAGGGCATTGGGTTTTGCCGCCATCAATGGATTCCCTCAGGGATCATCAACTGCACCCACATAGCCAGCAAGGCACCAACAGACCAGCCAGCCATATTTCTCAACAGAAAGGGCTACCACCCATTGAATGTCCAGCTGGCCTGTGACCACATCTGTTAAAACCTCAAGGGAGGCATATGAAGATCGTGGTGCCCCTCAGGGATGCCTGCCCAGGCCAGCACTGGCCCTCTGTGGTCCCTGATGCTCCATTGCTTCATTGAACGGCAAGTCCAGTCATGGCTGCTATTCCCTTTTCAAAGGCCTTCTGTTACTGGGTCCTGCTTCCAGGCCTCTCCTGACACCGCTATAATAAAAACAAAATACTGCGGATGCTGGAAATCTGAAATAAAAATAATGTGCTGGAAATACTCAGCAGGTCAGGCAGCATCTGTGGCGAGAAAAGCAGAGTTAATGTTTCAGGGCAGTGACCTTTCATCAGAATTGACAACGGTTAGAAATGTAATAGGTTTTAAGCAAGTAAAGTGGGGGTGGGGAGGTAGGAAGGGAACAAAAGAGAAGGTGTGTGATAGGGCAGAGGGCTGGAGAGATTAACTGACAAGGAGATCATGGGGCAAAGGCAAAGAGAATGTGATAATTGTTGGTGAAAGACAAAGCATTAGTGTAGAGAGAGTGTTAATGACAGAATAGTGACATAATTGAACAGCGGAATGCAGTGCTACTAAGGTCCGAAGCTGATCCTCGGAAGGAGCCAGAACTGGAGAAGTTCAAGGCTTTGACAGCCACTGGCAGGGCATGGCAACCAGTGCTATGAGATGTGAGGTCTTTGGCGAAAAGGGCACAGATGTCTATGACCATCTGTCGCTCTGTCTTCAGTGGTCAATCCTGTGTTGACAGTTTGGCTTCCTTTGCCTTCTTTTCTCTCCTGTGCTGTCCTGATGCCCGAGGTTCTGCCCTTCCTGTGAAGGGTGTTGCCCTTCATCAACACTGGGCCCAAAATCTGACAGTTGTGCCCTCATTGCTGTCTGGAGTCTTCCTTCTGGGTAGGTGGCCACACAATTGTCCTTGGCAATCTTGCCATCTGCTCATCTGCCCCTGTGGTGCTAAATCTGTTCAAAGCCCAGGCACTAAGTGCCCACTTTCCTTATTGTGTACCCGCCTCCCCTCAGCTGTTCAGAAATTGAAAGCTTATGAAACCCATTTGCTCTTTTAAATATTATATCCACCCCCTTCAACAAGCTCTAAATGAGATTTTTAACAAATTTATTTGGCCTCAATCGGGAGGTGAGCAGGATCTCAGTCCCACCCTTTCCCCTGCCTTGATGATTAATGCCGGAGCCAGGATTGGCCCCTTGAAATTGACATGCTGCCCGGCATCAGTATTTTTGTAACCCCCACCCCCCATCCCCCTCCCCCCAACACACCCCGGCCTCTGTTCCTGCCTTCGACGGCTGCGAAAATTCAGCCCTTAAAGTGCATTACTTTTTAAACCTGAAGCATAGCAGCATTCATGGACAGAAATAATATGGCAACTGCATACTGTAGCAGAGAGGGGCTCACTTAAATTCCTGAGGAAAAGTACAACATTCCAAAGCATTGCACCACTGTGAAATGTTTTAAATTACAAAATTAAATATCATCCAGGGAGCAGTTCATGAGAATGGGAACTGATTTATCAGACATCCACCAATATTTTATTCCATATAACACTTAACTGCTAAATAAATAGGAATTGCATACAGCTGGCACAACAATCCTGTGACAAGCATTTGGAGAGCTACCTAAGGTTGTTGTTACAGAAAGATTGTGGTCCAAAGGACTAGTCACATCTATCAGCAGATTGTGGGAGCAGATCTGTGCTTCATTCTGAAGTTGTGTGTTTGTGAAGGAGCATTCCATGATCCCACTCTACTCCATTTTAGATCTTAATTGGGGTGGGGGAGGGAAGTTATCAGATATTTCTGCTTCACTTCATCTAATTCAATAAATTGAAGTTGTTACTTTTTATCCACTGCAAATACTGTTTCCATGGATACAATTGTGGAATATAAATTTATTTATTAGCATTTGACGGAGTATAGGATTGGATAAGATTTAAAATGTAAACTAATTCTGTCTAATTTATTTATAGATCTGAATTGCTAATGTCTACTTTTAAACACTATTAGCATATTGCCATAGGTTACTATGCAATCAGAGTGATAATACAGCACTCATTTCTTGTAGCCACAAGACTTTTCCTTTAGTCACTCATTTACGTTTTTTTTATTCTTTCATGGGATGTGGGCATCACTGGCAAGGCCAGCATTTGTTGCCCATCCCTAATTGCCCTTGAGAAGCTGGTAGTGAGCTGTCTTCTTGAATCGCTGCAGTCTTTGTGGTGTAAGTACACTCCCAGTGTTGTTGGGAAGGGAGTTCCAGGATTTTGAACCTGTGATAGTGAAGGAATGGCGATATAGTTCCAAGTCAGGGTGGTGTGTGGATTGGAGGGGAACTTGCAGGCATTGGGTGTTCCTATGCGTCTGCTGCCATTGTCCTTCTAGGTGGTAGAGGTCGCAGTTTTGGAAGGTACAGTTGAAGGAGACTTGGTGCGTTGCTGCAGTGCATCTTGTATATAGTACACACTGCTGCCACTTTGCATCGGTGGTGGAGGGAGTGACTGTTTAAGTTGGTGGATGGGCTGCCGATCAAGCGGGCTGCTTTCTCCTGGATGGTGCCGACCTTCTTGAGTGTTGTTGGAGCCACCCTCATTCAGGCAAGTGGAGAGTATTCATCACACTCCTGACTTATGCTTGTAGACGGCTTTGGGGAGTCAGGATGTGAGATACTCGCCTCAAAATTCCCAGCTTCTAACCTGATTTTGTAGCCACAGTATGGCAGGTCCAGTTAAGTTTCTGGTCAATGGTAACCCCCACGATCTTGATGGTTGGGGATTCAGTGATGCTAATGCCATTGAATGTCATGGGGAGATGGTTAGATTCTCTCTTGTTGAGATGGTCATTGCCTGGCACTTGTGTAGGGTGGATGTTACATGCCTTAATTATGTTATATATTTTCCATTAATTGGCACATTGCTGTTTTCAAGCATAAAATAATACTGAATATAATATTTGGAAGATTCCATATTCCTTTACATTATTATACAAATCAGAAATAATTCCTATGTCACACATTCTTGTAAATGGTATGATGACAGTATTTTATAGTAATCTCATCACAAATAGCCTGTCAGCGTCTTCAGTCGGCGTCATTTCAGCTCCAGTTAGGGTTACCTCCTTTTGTGAAACCAAAAATGAAACTGTGTCCTGGAAAAGTGGTCAGGCCAGAGTGAGGTTCTGGCTTGAATTCCAATGTTTATTGCTGACTTTATTGACTAATGCCTTCACATTGTAAAGTAAATGCAGGAAAGGTGGGTTTTAAAATTAATCACTGGAAAATAGCAGTGCTGAAAATCAGGAGCACTGACTATGATCCACATTGCCCTTTGCTGTCCAGTTTTTTTATATATTAGACACATCTGAAGCCCCGGAGTAGAGGAGTGCCACTCCTAGCTCTGCCTATATCTGAGTTTAGCATTAGTTCATTTCTTTGAGACTGCTACACTGTAAAGCAAAGTGATGATGGATTGTCACAAGCAAATAATAAAGTTATACTTCAATCTTGGAGTCTCAGATGACTCGATAAACCACATGAGCTTCATTCTTATGACATCACCTGAACAATCAAAGTATATTTGAACCTTATTGCTGACTCCCAACCCTATGTATATGCTCTCTGAATGTATTAATGTCCAACAAGTAATTTAAAAAAATGTTTGATTAACTTATTTTGGTGCTAGAATTTAAAGGATTGACAATGTTATCTCTGAAGTTACAACTTATTTTCTTAACTAAAACAATTTTGATATGCTGCCAAAAAGGATAATTAATACTTTAATGAATCTATGTTCAATGATAAAAGATCAACTTCAGCTTTTAGATCCTAATAAATAAATGGCTGAACTGCAACAATAAAGTGATGATCAAATTCTGTTCTGGTAGATTGTAAAAGTGAGCAGCTTCCAACATTTACATCTTACTCAAACGTCATTATTTTTAAATGATTGTAAAATAATACAATGCACTCTCAAAATTGTTAAAATAATACAGAAAATGTCAATGTGAATTATCCTTTTTGAGGGCTGAGTTACTTTATATATTTCTCACCTTTGCCTTTTCTAGGTTTCCTTCTGCTGCACGTCATACCCTGGCCAAGAGAAAAGCCAGGCAGCACGCTCCCATTCCTTTGCCAGTGCTGCTCAGTAACCAGTGGCAAGGAGGAGCCCATGATTAATGCAGGATTAATCTCCTTTTTTCCTTCCCTATGGGAAGCACATGGCCTCTACTTTATACCTCCCTGATGCCACAGCCAAGCTCACTAACTTGTGAGGGCCAACTCAAAGCTTACCATTTCATGGCACATTCTGCTGGAGCTGCTATATACTGCACCATTGTACCACTCATCAAAAAATAACCTTTTACATGGCACTGACACAGGACAGATTAGCTTTGTACCTCAGGTGATAATTAGATCATGTTCACCATGTTAAACATTGAAATTCTGAATAATTGAGATTTTTCTTTTGCTTGGATCAGAGATATATCCTTTCTCGTTTTCATTGGTTCAGAATGTGTAATGGCAGTTAATGAGATTTGTTTCCCTCACTTCAAATCTTCCTATGGACTTGACCTAACCTATCTCAGTGATTTCCTGCCTTAAGTCCCTGAATACATCTTCAACACTAGTTTACTCTTCCTTCACTCCTCCCTCCACTCCAGCATCAGCAGCCACACCCTCCATCATTATGCTCCCATCCTCTGGAACTCCATCTATCCACACTTTCACATTGCCACCTCCCTCCCTGCTTTCAGGAGCTATCTAAAGATCACACTGTTCAACCATACTTTAGACCCAATCTTCTCTTTTCTCTCTGTTCTTCCTACTCAGTGGTTTGCTGCCCTATAAAAAGTTCTGAGATATCCTTGTACAAGAGGGACAGTACTGAAATGTAAGTCATTGATGAATAGAAAACAAGCTGGTCCATTTTTTGACTGAATGCTTGCTTGGATCAGATATACATCAAAGTGTAGGATCTGCAAATTAGCATCAAGAGCAATTTTTGAAGATTTACCTGCGAAGATTGATCTTGTTTCTAATCAGAAAAGACCCTCATATTTCCTTAATAGAATTTTGTAAGTTGGCCAGAAGGTGACTCATTAATTTGTTAAATTAGAAAGGTGGAAAATAGACTGTGTATCTGAGATACAGTTGAATTGTATACATCACTTCAAAGGGTGGACGACTTACTTCAGTTTAGGTAGATTGTTTCATATGGGTTAATTGTCAGGTTCACCTATGTGACAGAAGCACCACATATTGATTACCTGGATAGAAGAAGGAGACATGGCTAATCATTCGTGACTGTTTGGCACATCAGGAGATCCTGCAAGTGAGACTCTCACAGCTTGGCTTCATCTTGAAGAGAATTGGATGGCTGGAAACAGGGTTCTGGGAGACCATCCTGATGACTTTAAACCCCACTATGAGTAATAGCTGTAGCTAATTGTGAAACAGACCTCTTTGGTATGATATTCTTTTGCTTTAGTTCAGATTTCAAAAACAGTATAATTATTGCCCACATCTACCTTAGTTTAGTTTAGAGATACAGCACTGAAACAGGCCCTTCGGCCCACCGAGTCTGTGCCGACCATCAACCACCCATTTATACTAATCCTACACTAATCCCATATTCCTACCAAACATCCCCACCTGTCCCTATATTTCCCTACCACCTACCTATACTAGGGGCAATTGCTAATGGCCAATTTACCTATCAACCTGCAAGTCTTTGGCATGTGGGAGGAAACCGGAGCACCCGGAGGAAACCCACGCAGACACAGGGAGAACTCGCAAACTCCACACAGGCAGTACCCAGAATTGACCTGGGTCGCTGGAGCTGTGAGGCTGCGGTGCTAACCACTGCGCCACTGTGCCGCTCCTTTAGTTAATTTCTCCTTCAGGCAGTTGACAAGCTGGGGCTGGGGGTAACACTCATGTAATGGATGCTGGTATAAGTGAAATGTTACTGTGGAAAGCTTCAAGGACTTAGAGACATTTCTTTTGGTTTGTAGCAGTTTGTAGGAGATAAGTAAAGCTCTGTAATCTAATGAAACCTGTTGTGTTTACTCTTGCTTTTGTTTAATAATGTTTCTTAATAAAATTGAATTGTAGCCAATTGTCTGAGAGACACAGGGCTAAAGATTGAGCTTGTAACCACCCAATTTATAGGCACCATGAATACTTTTAGAACTCCAAAATGGCTTCCGCAGCACATGT
Source organism: Heterodontus francisci (assembly GCF_036365525.1). NCBI lineage: Eukaryota > Metazoa > Chordata > Chondrichthyes > Heterodontiformes > Heterodontidae > Heterodontus > Heterodontus francisci. The sequence continues at coordinate 98,925,025 of NC_090372.1, read as the reverse complement.
GCACCCTCATGAGGTGAATTTTGGTGTAGGCATTAGTGTGCGTGCAGTGACTGTCTTCCAGAAGTATGCAGAGCAGGCCGATCATGATGTCAATCAGCATGCAGCCCTGATTTGATGCCAACAGCACCATTTTGGAGTTCCACGTTCTGCCAATGCCTTCACTTAGTCTTTCACAGCTGAAGATGCATTCAACAACAGGAAGGACTCCCCTGCCGCCCGTAACCCCTCCCCCCCCCACCCCACCCACTAGCATTATTTAAAGGGATAATCAACTACTTACAGGTTAGTTGCTCATTGGTTTCTACTGGCTGTTGTTACAAGTTCTTTCTATAGATGTTTCAAGTTGTAAACTCTACAGGGAGTGGTGTGGCACATGCTGAAGGAATTTTTACTGGCATCTCAGCAATCCTAGTAATCAGTTGGAGCACTATTTGCTGGACTGCTCTGGACTACTGTGACACCCTGCAAGCCCCTTTGCACACTGTAATCCATAACCATGATAGCAGCAAGCTGACCTTTCATGATAGCAGTCTGGACTTCCACCGAAGCACTCAGACTTCTGGTTGGAAGCTGCTTGTGCTGCAATGGAAGCTCTAATATCAGCTATTATTTTGCTTGGGCCTACAAGATTGCGAATAGAGTTGGTCACCACTTCCATGCTGGAAAAGCAGGGCTCCAAGCTCTGCATAAAGCCATGCACCAAGTTGGTCCTAGGCTCCTCCATGCTCCTTACATTGACTGCAGGCTTCATGGCAGTCTTCATAATGGACCAAGCATTTTGTTGTGCATACCCCCCCCCCCCCCCCCCCCCCACCTCACTGCCCCCCATCAATGTTCTTCTGTGGGCTGCCCCATCAATGCCCTCATCTGAGTCCTCTGAAGCATTACCTAGTGCAATGTTTCCCTTTATCCAGCTGGCACCTGTGCTATCCTTGCCTCCTGCCCCAGCTGCAGCCCACTCATGCCAGGTGTCTGCCTCTAATATATGCACAATGTCAGTATCTGAGCTGATGGCAGCGAGTGTGAAATCAAGGAATAATTGCAGGTTGTATATTGCTTGAGAAAAAGTAGAACTTTTAGTCAAAACTTAAATAATATTTAAAATCCTGGAATTTTAGCTGTCAGTGATTTTTTTAAAATTAGTTGTTTCCTCATTTTTCTGACTTCTTTTGTTCCCCTTTCCTCCTCTCCCAGTGGAGTTGACTTCTTGCTGAAGAGTAGTTCCATAGGAACCAGGCCCTCTGCCATGTAGTATTATTCATACAGGAGCCTGCCAATCATCAAAAGGATGGGGGCAGAGGGGAACATTCTAACCAAACCAATCATGTCCATACACTGGCACTTGCAGTAACAGTTGCCAGACAACATTCCAAAGTGGGAACCATGTCCGATATTCCCCTTCTGAACCTAGGAGCATTGAGATGAACTGTAATGCTGCATCACTGCCTGGCTGAGATCAAGTAACAGAGCACAGATCAGACTTGGGAAACTGCTGGTCCTTATGCTCAGCTGCGCACTGACTTAGGCAGCTAAACCATGAGGGAAGCCGTAAATGGTATTTACTATAATTTTGTGTAGTCATTCCTTTTAGTCTGCTTTCTGAAATGCTTCTCTGAGTCGTTGTCCCGTGGCAATATTTTTATGCTGTGACTTCTTTGTAAGTAATGAGATATATCAGGGAATTGAATCTACATCAGTTCTAATGAGAGGCCATTGTGGAAAGCAATTCAACCTGAAACACATTCTGAAACTGAAAAGTCTGTAATTTTAAGGCAATAAGATCATGAAAATTGTTGATTCTAGTGATTATGCTGTTTCCTCGAAAGGGGCCAATCAATTATCGTAAATTCAATTGTTGATTACTGTTGACTAACAGCCTAGTTAGCTAAAAATAAATTGATACTTTGAGAGCTGAATAATCTTAATGTCTCCTTTGCGGTAAAAACCTATAGGATTACATAGAATATACAGTACAGAAACAGAAAATTCAGCTCAGCCAGTCCATGCCAGCATTTATACTCCACTTGAGCCTACTCCTATTTTTCCTTATCTAAATCTATCATCATAACCCTCTGTTCCCTTCTCCCTCATATGCTTATCTATCTTCTCCTTAAATACCCATCTATACCATTCACGTCAACCACTCCCTGTGGTAGCAAGTTCCACATTCTCATCACTCTTTGGGTAAAGAATTTTCTTCTGAATTCCCAATTGGATTTCTTGGTGACCATCTTATATTGGTGGCCTGCTCTTTCCCTTTCCCACAAGTGGAAACATTCTCTGTGTATCCACTCTATCAAAACCTTTCATAAATTTAAAAACCTCTATTAGGTCATCCCTCAGCCTTCTTTATTCAAGCGATACTGTAAAAGATGTCCTTTGCTGGCGATTATGGCAGGATCGCTGCTATTGTGCAGCTGATGATTTTCCAATGAAAGTTATAATTTATATAATTCTATAAAATAAAACTATAATGTTCATTATATTAATGACAAGAAGAGAAGCAGTCTTGCTATTCTACCAAAGTGACTGGCATTAACATGATCAGGAACTGAGCAGACATCAAATACAAATTGATGCTGATCTTTCCTAAGTAACTTGTGATCTAGTGACAGGTGTAAGATTTAGTATGAAAAGTAAGACATGTTAAATAAACAGAAACTTAGGAAAATGAGGGTAAATTATCTTATTTTAAAAATGATGAAATGATCCGATTATCAGATGTGTAATTAAAGTAACGGAGTGGCGCGGTGGTTAGCACCGCAGCCTCACAGCTCCAGTGACCCCGGTTCAGTTTTGGGTACTGCTTGTGCAGAGTTTGCAAATTCACCCGATGACTGTGTGGGTGTCTGCCAGGTGCTCCGGTTTCCTCCCACAGCCAAAGACTTGCTGGTTGATAGGTAAATTGGCCATTGTAAATTGCCCCTAGTGTAGGTAGGTGGTAGAAGAATTGAGGGAAGATGGGGATGTGGTAGGGAATATGGGGTTAATGTAGGATTAGTATAAATGGGTGGTTGATAGTTGGCACAGACTCAGTGGGCCGAAGGGACTGTTTCAGTGCTGTATTACACTATGATTCGAAACCCTTAAAACTGAACTTTGTTGTCGAGTTAGCCTGGGAATATTATATCATACACCTTGTAGCTGATATCAAATAATATAACTATGGTGGATTATCGTTCAGATTCCTCTGATAATGTTTTCTTGATCAACCAGCTTCCCAACAGTTTCTGTAATCTCTTACAATCTAAAATTTGCATTTATGCTTACTGCCTTGTGAAGAAAACAAAACCCAGATCAAAAACCTTTAATGATTACAGTCAATCACTTACCAAAATATACATAGACTGAACATATTGGAAATCCTATCAGATGGTGGAAAAGATTATGTACTAAACTATATTCGTACAGGCTAAAACTACCATCCAGTCTTTTAAAACTTAAATAATGTACAAAAGCAAAGACTGAGGCATATTGAATACAGCATAAGTAGTAATTTCTAATATACTTCTTACTTCTTTGGCCTCCTTATCTCGAGCGACAATGGGTAAACACCTGGAGGTGGTCAGTGGTGTGTGGAGCAACGCCTGGAGTGGCTATAAATGCCAATTCTAGAGTGACAGGCTCTTCCACAGGTGCTGCAGAAAAATTTGTTTGTCGGGGCTGTTGCACAGTTGGCTCTCCCCTTGCGCTTTTGTCTTTTTTCCTGCCAACTGCTAAGTCTCTTCGACTCGCCACACTTCAGCCCCGTCTTTATGGCTGCCCGCCAGCTCTGGCGAACCCTGGCAACTGACTCCCACGACTTGTGATCAATGTCACAGGATTTCATGTCACGTTTGCAGACGTCTTTAAAGAGGAGACATGGACGGCCGGTGGGTCTGATACCAGTGGCGAGCTCGCTGTACAATGTGTCTTTGGGGATCCTGCCATCTTCCATGCGGCTCACATGGCCAAGCCATCTCAAGCGCCGCTGACTCAGTAGTGTGTATAAGCTGGGGATGTTGGCCGCCTCGAGGACTTCTGTGTTGGAGATACGGTCCTGCCACCTGATGCCAAGTATACTCCGGAGGCAGCGAAGATGGAATGAATTGAGACGTCGCTCTTGGCTGACATACGTTGTCCAGGCCTTGCTGCCATAGAGCAAGGTACTGAGGATATTCTAATTTCTAATATTTCCATCCAGAATATCCGCTAAAAGAATCAGTTGCTCTCCATTGCTTCTGACAGTCCCAGGTATATTTGATGCATCTGGATGATGGGATATGGTTCTGACATTCCAGACCTCAGTCGCCGCAGGAACTGCTGAACACCCGTATGGATGTGATGTGGTTGCCGCAGTCAGGCTAATTAACTCATCTCTGTCGTTTTAGACAATGTCAGTGGTGCTGTATTCCTCTTCTGTCTGCCACCCCCTACCATACTTCCACAACACATGAACCAATAGAGCAGACCCAGCAAAATCTTTGCCCCTGCAATTTCAGCAGAGCTCTTGGCACATCTTTAAGGTTTAATAGTGGTGCAGTTGGGAAATATTTCCACAGGGTGTGGAGGAGAGGGATCATCGACACCTTAAAGCACAATTATTAAATGTCATCTTTTTAGTGACTATGTGCAGGTGATTTTTTTAACTAAACCATAAAAATGGCTACATTGATGAAATAACAATGTAAAATAATTGAGAAAATCATTTCTCTTGTTTCAAAATAATTGGGAAGATACAGCCACCTTTCACTCACAGCTGTACATGACCGGTGAGGAGTATGAAATTCTATTACTTATATACATTACGTCCATCCTTGCTCCCAAACTTCACTGACATTTTGGGAATGTTTTATTTTCAAACAATGTAAATTCCTCTATGGTCATGCATACGGATAAGCTGTTTCCTGCCATTTAATTTAATTACAAGATTCACGTGCCAGCCTGCAGGCATGTCAGTAAAGGATCTACCTCAAGAGCTCATTGTAAAAGATGAAGGAAATGCAATGCTTTATTTACTATTTAGTTTCCTCATGATATTTATACCAAAGATTTTCAAACATTTTTGTGTAAGGACTCCTGGCAAGCAGAACTCCTTAGTATAGAAATCCAGTGAAGCTTTGCCTATTTTACAGGCATAAAACTGGCTGCCATAGTGTTCAATATGATGGGCGGTGTGCACACAGGTATTCTGAGCCAGAAGTGCTTCACCCACCATATTGGTAAATGCATCAAAAGAGTCAATCAGCATCCACGCCTACAATTTACATATGCTAAGAAAGGGGCTAATGCCTGTTTGATGCCAACGATACCAAATTGGTTTACCCTAAATGCAGCTGGCACTGGCTGCCTCCAAAAAGGTGCATTTTGAATAAAACCCTGATTGCTGCCTGGACCTCCTTCCTGATCATTGCCCTTCTCCTAGTTGGCCCCCCTCTCTCTATCACCCTCCTCTATTGATTGTCTCCATTCCTGATTGTCCCCCTCACCTGATTAACTCTCTCTCCCAAGACCTAGCTGAAATTCAAATGGTCTTCTGATGAGCTGCCTGGGAACACCCCGCAAGTGTCTGTGGCTCACTGATCTGATGTAAATGGGGACCAATATTAGGTGGGCCTTGGTCCTACATGTTCCAGCACAGACGTTGATCCCTGTACTGGCAGGCTGGTGCAAATCAATTTCCAGGCCCTTGTACTAAAGTGCTATTTACAACTTGCCATTCTCCAGTTATTTGATTCGTAATTCTTCTATTACAGATCTTCACGATTGATAACTGAAACAAAATTAATAATTGTGGTTTATAGTAACTACTTATTTAAGCTTCATATAGTCAACTCCTCCATGTTGTGTTTCATATGGATTATATGATAATGAAGAAAGCTGATGTAAAAGGCTAAAATCAGCCAATATTCTTGCTCTTAAAGACTATCCACTGATCCCTGTTAGAAAAGAATGTGCAGATGCAGGGTGAGAACAGGATCAGCTTGGCTGGTAGTGTCTTCCATTGTCTAGATTCGCGATCACTAACTTGTCTAACTAACTTGCTTGAATTTTTTGATGAGGGTAATGTAATTGATGTGAACTGATGTTAATCTTATGTTTCTGAGGATCTAATACAATCTCATTGAACAAATAATTGCAAATTGAATAGGATTATTTAGCAGAGGTTTGGCAGCTAGTAAGAGATTTTGGCTACAGAGTTGCTTTCTTAACACAATTTGGCATGAATATATTTATTTGGGACACGGATCCTATGCCAACTTTACGACATTGGGTACCGGAAAAAGATCCAAATGTTTGACTTCTGCAAAGTTTTCCAGAGACTTGATAATGAAAGGAAATCTATCCAAAAGCTTATTGTTACCTGGACTCATGTTCACAGATCATTAAAATGCAGGCTTTGTTTATGTTTTTCTCATGGAGGAATAAGAGAACCAAGAATGGGTACTTCAAAGTAAGTGTTAAGTGTTAGGAACTGAAGACAGTGTGTAGTATTGTCTTATTACTCTTTGCTATGGAAACATTTATGGATTGGAAAAAAATGGGCCACCTCTAATAAGTGAACTTGGCTCTGAATTAGTAATGACTTTAGCATCATTTTTCTCTAATTTCTTGGCAATCTTTATTCAGTTAGGTGCCATGCAGGAAATTCTGTATTATATTTGTCACATAAGCTGGCATTGGCAGCCATTCAGATGAACCCCATGTGGGAAACATTATGTAAACATTCACAAACAAATGAAAAATGCATATTTTTGGATGAAATGGAGAAACTGATTGAAATAGGAAAAGAAAACTTTTTTAAAAATTGTTTGGTCTGCCATGTGTTTGTTATCAGACCTGGGGCCCAATTTTAAATATATATGGTTCACAAAAACTGATCAACGTTATGGTGGTGCTAGGCTATTTTGTGTAAAATGCCATTTTGAGTCATTTACATGATAGCAGCCATGGATTTTTTTTCCTATTTGTTCATGGGATGTGAGCGTCACCAGCACGGCATGATTCCCATCCTTAATTGCCCTTGTGAAGGTAGTGGTGAGCCGCCATCTTGAACTGCTGCAGTTCGTGTGGTGTAGATACACCCCAAAGTGCTGTTAGGGAGGGAGTTCCAGGATTTTGACCCAGCGACAGTGAAGGAGCGGCGAGTCAGGATGATGTGTGACTTAAAGGGCAACTTGTAGGTGGTGGTGTTCCCATGCATCTGCTGCCTTTGTTCTTCTAGGCAGTAGAGGTCGCAGGTTTGGAAGGTGCTGTCGAAGGTGCCTTGGCAAGTCGCTGCAGCGCATCTTGTAGATGGTACATACTGCTGCCAATGTGCGCCAGTTGTGAAGGGAGTGAATGTTTAAGATGGTGGATGGGAAGCCAATCAAGCAGACTGCTTTGTCCTGGTTGGTGTTGAGCTTCTTGAGTGTGTTGGAGCTGCACCCATCCAGGCAAGTGGAGCGTATTCCATCACACTCCTGACTTGTGCCTTGTAGATGGTGAACAGGCTTTGGGGAGTCAGGAAATGAGTTACTCACCACAGAATTCCCAACCTCAGACCTGCTCTTGTAGCCGCAGTATTTATATGGTTTGTTCAGTTCAATTTCTGGTTAATGGTAACCCCCAGGATGTTGATGGTGGGGGATTCAGCAATGGTAATGCTGTTGAATGTCAAGGGGAGATGGTTAGTTTCTCTCTTGTTGGAGATGGCCATTGTCTGGCAATTGTGTGGCGTGAATGTTACTTGCCACTTATCAGCCCAAGCCTGAATATTGTCCAGGTGTTGTTGCATGCAGGCATGGACTCCTTCAATATCTGAGGAGTTACGAATGGTACTGAACACTGTACAATCATCAGCAAGCATCCCCACGTTTGACCTTATGATAGAGGAAAGGTCATTGTTAAAACAGCTGAATGGTTAGGCCAAGGACACTCCCCTGAATAACTCCTGCAGCGATGTCCTGGGGCTGAAATGATTGCCCTCCAACAACCACAACCATCTTCCTTTGTGTTAGGTATGGCTCCACCTAGTGGAGAGTTTTCCCCTGATTCCCATTGACTTCAGTTCTGTTTGGGCTCCATGATGCCAAGGGCAATCACTCTCACCTCACCTCTGGAATTCAGCTCATTGGACCAAGGCTGTATTTAGGTCTGGAGCTGAGTAGCCCTGGCAGAACCCAAACTGAGTATCGGTAAGCAGGTTATTGCTGAGTAAGTTCCGCTTGATAGCATTGTCAATGACAACTTCCATCACTTTGCTGATGATCGAGAGTAGACAGAAGGGGCAGTAACTGGGCAAATTGGATTTGCCCTGCTTTTTCCAGATAGGACATACCTGAGCAATTTTACACATTGTTGGGTAGATGCCAGTGTTGCAGCATCTAAGGCATAAAATTATTGATTCAGGACACGTCAGTTACTGTGTTGGATTTTTGGACAATTTTTGGTTCATTTTGACTTCCAAATACAATTGCAAATACAGTATTAGATACCACACAAATTCAAATCATTTATGAGTTGCTAACAATCTGACTTCCATACTTACAAAATGCACACACTCCTGCTTCATCTCTCATAAAAAATTAAACATGCTCATATTGCAAACAGTATGGGGCAAAACTTGACTTTGATGGTGACACAAAATGAGGGATAACAGCTGCCAAATTGGACAGAAATGCAGGAGGGTGTATAATGGGCTGCTGATATTTTTAAACTGAATGAATCAATGTTTACGTTAAAATAACCAACAAATGTTATCTGAACACATTAAGTTTTCAGATGTTAATATTGCAAGCAATTTTTTTTAAGCAGTGGGTAGTGCACTATGGCATAAAAGCAATATCTGTGAGACAATGAGGTGATTTTTATGGTTCTTCCTTGCCTGGAAGCTGTAGAGATGGGGCAAATTCAAACTGCGCTGTCTCTGGCCAGGAACTATGCGCACCTTAATTGGATGAGCCAGTCATTAACATGGCCCAATTGCACCCTTGACAGATGCTCAGTCCTTGGAAAGCCTTGAAGTGAATCAGGGGCAGAAAGTAAAGCTCAGCTATGAGCCTGGAAGGCAATTCTCTCCTTAACCTCTGAACAACAATACTTACTACCAGTGTGACAATTTTATTTTTATGAAACCAGACATTGCTTAATGAGACATTGACAATTTTGTGCCAATGTATGGCTCAATTCTTTTTTTCAAACGTACCCTTCTGACCCTCTTCTGGCTCCAACTCCTGTTCCCGGCAGTTTTGGCCTGGCTGGAAAGGCACCACTGCTCCCCTGTTCAAACCTTAGTTTAAAATAGTCCAGTAACATTCCAGTAACGACCAGAACCCTGCTGGATTTGGGTAGGTATCCTTGTAATCTACAATTTAAAATTGCAGTCTGCAGGAACAGAGTGACTAAGCTCCCCACTCCAGTTTAACTGCCTGGTTTCTGTCAGGAGAGGGGTTAAAATTTCCTCCTAGTTGAATTGAATTACAACCGTTTCCTTAGAATATTTTGTTTGTCTGGACAAACATCTGTCATTCTTCAGGTTCGACATTCTAATTATAACATCGTCATTAAGGTGTGTTGGATTCTTACTGAGAGACCAGAGGTTAAAGAACAGCATTAGCTGCATTATGTCAGCCATGAACATACCTCTCACCCTGTAATGTACTGAACGTGTGGAATTCTTGATGAGTTCAGCTAACTTGGCCATTGAGACTTGCTCATCACTTTTCTCAGCACAGTCTTTAATATCAAGACATCCCAATTGTAGCAGAACAGTTGACAAATATGCCAATTAGATATGTTTCATTCTATAATGATTTCTGAAGTGTGCACTCACTACATAGCCATTTATGATTGTGCCCTTGATATTGCTACACTTTCATCCACACCTCGCATGACTGTATAATTATCATACAATACTTAAGATAGTAATGGCTGTTTAATTTACAGTGATAAAGTAATCCAATGGGTTATTAATGTGATCAGGGTGATGATTTACAGATGACGTACAGTTATCCAAAGTCAACTGAAATTAGAAAAGGGTTTTAAAAAGGTCAACTTTTTCTGAATTAAGTTATTTTATAGGTTTTTAAACATTCAAGGCTTTCTTACCCCCCCCCACCCCCCACATGATGGGCAGAAGGGGGTTGGGAGGGAATTAATTCAGCAAATTTGCGAAATCGGACCCAACCTGTCATGAACGCACCTGCTTCTGTTTTAACTACAGTGGGTTTTGGAAGGTATGAGTTACCTGCTTGGAGAGGTGGGCCCGTAATTATGATATTCAGTGAGGCCCGATACTGAGAATTTGGCAACAATTTGAAATTAACACCTGCTGCATGGGTTTACCAGGAATGAAGAAACCCAGAAGATAAAAGGAGATTGGAACAGCCAGACCCAGGAGTTACGAGACGTTTATAACACTGCTTGTGGGCCACGGGGAGCAGCAGCCCTCCCCCCAACCCCTCAAGCAAATCTTTTGCAACAAGGGGAGATGATGATTGGCTGATTTCCCCCCCCCACCACCCCCACAACTCTACAGTCTCTCCCAGTCCCCTATCCCTCGCGATTCTCACTCAAATACCACCCACCACCTACAATATTTCCCAGTCACCGAGGTCTGTTCACCAGCTGCTGTCTTCTACTGCAGGCTTTCCCGTCCAGCAGCAGTGAGCTTTGCAATCTGACCAGGTGCTGGGCAGGAATGTTGTAAAAAGGTGGTAATGAGATCCTGTTGTTAAATTCGGCAAGACCTCCACATGCCCAGGAATTCTGGGTATTCCCTCGCCTGCAAACATGATTCCCCAGTCTTTCCCTGCCTCCCCATAAATATTGGGCAGTGCATCATCCAGTAGAGCTTCAAAGGGTATATTTAGAATACAGCTGATTAACATGGGAAGCCTTAGTAATTATATGATCAGAAAATAGTTACAGCACAGAAAGAGGCCATTCGGCCTGTTGTGTTCATGCCAGCTCTCTGCAACAGCACCTAGTCCCACTCCCCAACCTTTTCCCTATAACCCTGCAAATTTTTTTTCTTCAGTTAATTATCCAATTCTCTTTGAATGCCTCGATTGAACCTGGCTCCACCATACTCTTAGGCAGTGCATTCCAGGACCTAACCACTCACTGAGTAAAAAGTTTTTCCTGGTGTCACCATTGCTTCTTTTGCTAATCACCTTAAATTGGTGCCCTATGGTTCAGAATGCTTCCGCCAATGGGAATAGTTTTTCCCTCGTGATCATGGGACAATGGCTGACTGAATCATGAGTTTTGGCAGTTGGGGAGTGCATCAGTGCCGAGCCTGATCAAATCCTTGCCGGACATCGGCATGCAGTCATTCCAGAAGCCATTGGAATGTGACTAGGAGCAGGAGCCATGGGTAATATGCCTCTCTCTGACTGGGCAGCACGAGGTTTAATTATGTTGTTCTGGCTAAGGTTAGTTAACTCAATGAATATTAGTGAAACAGCAACTTGTATTTATATAGCAAGGCCCCATTTGTCCTCTCAGTTGGACGTAAAAATCCCACTGCACTATATCAAAGAATAGAAAGGGAGTTTTCCCAGGGTCCTTGCCAATGTTTATCCCTTAACCAACATCACAAATCTAGGCTTGTATCTCATTGCTGTTTGTGGGATCTTGTGTGTAGATTGTCTGCCACATTTTCTGACATTACATCAGTGATTATTTGCCAAAAGTGTTTGATTGGCTTTAAAGCACTTTGGGATGTCCTGAGGTTGTAAACGGCACCATATAAATGCAAGTCCTTTCTTTCTTTATTGCTCTTACCAACACACAATTCTGAAAAGAGGGCTCCTATCTCAGTATTGTAACATTATGGGGTGGTGGTGGTGGGCAGGGGATTAAATATTCCACATTAACACCAAAGTGATGTCAAAAGAGTGAGAGATAACTCCTTAGGCACTCACCTCTTTAAAGCCTAGATGCACTGCACAATTCATAGTCCAACTCATTAGACCAGTGTCCACATTGAGATGACTATTTCATACATTGAGCACGGATGGAGGCTTTTACCACCTGTAAAATAAATCTTATACCTTAATTTGTTGCTTTATTGCGTTGCTTTACTTAACATACCTGTAAAATCAAAAGAACCTACCACCATTATATCTTTCATTAAGAAGATAAAGGCTGCAAAATTGGACTCACTTGCACCGCTGGTGCTGGTACTGTGGAAGGCCTGAAGTGAAATAATGGTGGCTGGACGCTTCGACCACCTCCAGACCGGACCATGTCGCGTGTCCTACTTGCCAGGGCACTAGTGCAGGCATGCTATGAGTGCACCAGAAGCATGCAGAGTGGGCAGATCGTGACATCAAACAGCCTCTAACACTGATTTGACACACAATCTGCCATGTTGGACCATGCAGGTCCAGTTAACAACGTCTCTCCAACTTTTTCAGCTTGGGTTGCAGCAGTCTAGGTTGGCTGGCTGAAAATGCAAGAGTCAGGGCACTGACAGAGTGGCCGTGTTGGGAGTACAAATGCTCTCATGCTGAGAGAGGATAGAGGTTCTTGCATTATGAAGCCACTGGTACTCCCCCAGGCTGGTGCCTCAGCAATCCTAATAATCTGTTGGAGGACAGATTGATGGACAGTTGTGAAAGCCTGCATGCCCCATTGTGCACTGATATCTGCAGCCATGATGGCAGCAATCTGAACCTGTATGGCAGAAAGCACGGATCTCATAACCTCAGTCTGAGCTTCCACTGCTGTGTGGCTTCTGCCTGTGCTGCAGTAGAAGCCCAAGCATTGGCCATCAGTCGCTGCATCATAGTTGCGTCCACAGGTGTTGTCATGGAGTTGGCCATCACTTCAATACTGGAAAGGCTGGGCTCCAAGCTCGGCATGAAGCTCTGTGCTAAATTGAAGCCAATCATCTCCAAGCTTCTTGAGAGTGGTCACAGGCTGTCTGGCAGGCCTGCCAATGCACCAAGCATTTTGGTGCACATGCCCATTATCCTTCTCCTTTATGCTGCCCTGTCAAAGTCCTCATTTCAGTCCTCTGCAGCAGAACCTGTCTGCGACCTCAGCCTCCAGTGAGCTGACACACAAACTATTCTTTTCCACTGGCCTGGCTGCAGTCCATTATGCCAGTGATGCACCACATACAGATTTCTACTCTATATTATCCACTGAGGTACATGAGGTACCAGTATCTGAACAAGCGACTGTGAGTGTCAGATCAAGTGATGGTGCTTCTTCATCAGAGACCTCTTGTTACTCTTTTCCTTCTTCATGAGGTTGCAGTGGCTTGCAGATGGCAATTCTTTTGTATCTAAAAGCAAAAATCCAGAAGGGAGAGTTGAGGTGAGGGAAGGAGGGTGAGGTGGAAAGCAAGAAGCAGTGAGAGGTTAGTATGAGGTTGGCAGCATTGGTAGGCATGTGAAAGTGAGGTCGCGTATCTGACTGTTAGGCCTGAGTCCTAATTGCTCGAGATTGTTACTGGGTGGGTGATGGGGGTGTGGTACATTAGTTTAGAGTTTAGTTTAGTTTAGAGATACAGCACTGAAACAGGCCCTTCGGCCCACCGAGTCTGTGCCGACCATCAACCACCCACTTATACTAATCCTATACTAATCCCATATTCCTACCACATCCCCACCTGTCCCTATATTTCCCTACCACCTACCTACACTAGGGGCAATTTATAATGGCCAATTTACCTATCACCTGCAAGTCTTTGGCATGTGGGAGGAAACCGGAGCACCCAGAGGAAACCCACGCAGACACAGGGAGAACTTGCAAACTCCACACAGGCAGTACCCAGAATTGAACCCGGGTCCCTGGAGCTGTGAGGCTGTGGTGCTAACCACTGCGCCACTGTGCCGCAGCATTGGTGGAGCGGTGGGTAGGAGATGTCATATGAAGGTGCATTCACTGACCTTGACCATCCACATGAGATCATTGAACTTTATTTGGAACTGCTGCCTCGAGGACAGACTCCAGAAATTGAGCTCCCTGGCTACCTGCTTCTATTCGCTTTTCAGGGTTTGTCTTGAGGGCCTCCTGACCCCCTGTGAAATCATTGGAGCCAGAACTTTAATGGCACGACATAGGTTCTACCACCAGGACCAAATGCAGGTCCGGAGTCCACGCAGGCAAAAAAGCAGAACCGTAGAGGGGATTTCACCAGCGGAGGCCAATTAAGAGGCCACTACTGGGACTACTGTCTTATTAAGGATGGTGGCCTGCCTCTCCCAGTTGCCGGCTCAATCAGAGGGCTGCAAGCTCGGCAGCGCCACCAATAGAGGTGGCTGCTGCTGAGGCTGCAAGGCAGAGAAGGGGGCACCTCCATATTGAGGTGCCCTGGAAGAGCCAGACAGAATTTTTTAAATGTGCCAGGACCAGGCAAGCAGGCCCCTGTGATCAGAGAAGGTGAACACTCCCATGCCAGCATCAGAGCCGTGGGGGTGCTCATTGCCGCAGGGGGCCCCTCCATGGGACATGGAGCCACTGAGAAGGAAGGCCACTGTCCTCCCAGGAAGGCACTGGGAGGCCGCCTTGATCTATCTGGTGGTGTCCCCACGTGGTGGGGGGATTGTTCCAACGCCAGCAAAATGCTGGCCTTGCGTAAAATTGCCATTAATTGGCCAGTTAATTACCTTAATTGGCCACTCGCCTCCGGTCCACAGACAGCCAAACCACTGCCGTTTCCACCTCTCAAAATATCCTGTGGCACCTGGAAGATGTCGGGCTTCCCTCCTGATGCCTACCGTCATCATTTTACCAGCCCTCCTGCCTCCTAGCCCAATTCCAGAGAGCTAGTAAAATTCCAGCCTGCAACTCTCCGGGCTGAATCTTACAAGCCCTCCAACATCGGGTTCGCGGCGGGGAGGCCTGGAAAATTCTTCTGGGAGAGCCCGCCACAACCCTTGATGCCAAGAACGCCCAGCCACATTTTACCGGTGGCGGCGAGGTCTCGTTGCAGCCCCCACTCCGCTTAGCTTTTAATATTAAAATGAATTGAAATTAATGCAAATCAACTTAGCTTGTCCTAGCGGCTGTCCCACGCCAATATTCCGGCTGCTGGCCGGAACTCCCGCACCTTTGGAACTCCGTTCAGAGTTCTGAGGCGTGACATGGTGGAGAGGGAGTGGGAGTGAAATTATCAGGAAGGGAGGGGGAAAGACACTTTGTATTGGCTGAGGGGAGGGTGGGAAGGGGTTGTGGGGCAAAGATAATGAGGTTGGCGGGGAAAGTTCGGGTTGGGAATAAAGTTAATTTTGGAGCGACAGGCCCAAAAACAAACATTTGACGGGGGTGGGGTGGGGGGTGGGGTGGTGTGGGGGGACGGTGAAGGCCTCTAGCTTTTATTTAATCTTTTAATGACAATGTTAAACACTGTGCCTTTAAAAATTCAAATTTCTTCTAAGATCTTGAAGCCCTTTAAAAATGGCACTGGCACCTGCATGGTGGCGCCGGACACCATTGCCGGGGACAGAGCAGCCGCCCCTTCTACATTATCGGGCCGGCCGCTCTGCCCCCTCCATTTAAATGAGCCCCCGCGCGAAATATCGCGGGGGCTCTGCAACGGCCGCTCTGCGCAGGTGGACCCCCGAGATCAAAGCACGCCACTGTGATTTGCAGCGTGCTAGTAAAATTCAGGCCTCCTCCTTTCCACCTCCTGAACGGATGCCTTCAGTGCCAGGTCAGAAAATCTAGGAGCCCCTTCTCTTGCGTGTTGCTCCATTTTCTGTTCTTTTGCTTCTCTCCAAGTCTTCCACAGACAGTCTGCAGCAACATCTAAAAAAAAATGTGCAATTAGGTAGCAACTTCCACAACCACCGGACATTCCAAAGCACTTTACAGCAAATGAAGTACTTTTTGATGTGTAGCGAGGGCGTAGTGGTAATCTAGACTAGACTAGTAATCCAGCGGCCTAAGCTAATGCTCTGGCGACATGGGATAAAATCCCACCAGGGCAGATGGTGGAATTTGAATTCAATTAATAAATTTAGAATTATAAGTTTGTCTAGCAGTGACTGTGAAACCATTTTCGATTGTTGTAAATACCCATTTGTTCACGAATGTCCTTTAGGGAAGGAAATCTTCTTTCCTTACCTGGTCTGGCCTGCATGTGACTGCAGACCCAAAGCAATGTGGTTGACTCTTTACTGCCCTCTGAAGTGGCCTAACAAGCCACTTAGTTGTATCAAACCGCGACAAAGTGGAAGAAAATGAATGAAACCAGACAGACCACCTGGCATCGGCCTAGGCGCTGACAACGGCAACAGCAAACCCAGCCCTGTCGACCCTGCAAAGTCCCCCTTACTAACATCTGGGGGCTTGTGTCAAAATTGGGAGAACTATCCCATAGTCTAGTCAAGCAACAGCGTGACATAGTCGTACTTACGGAATCGTACCTTACAATGTCCCAGACATTACCATCACCATTCCTGGGTACGTCCTGACCCACCAGAGGTGGCGGCATAGTGGTATATACTCAGGACAGAGTTGCCCTGGCTGTCCTCAACATTGACTCCGGATCTCATGAAGTGTCATGGTCAAGGAAACATCCTGCTGATTACCACCTACTGCACCGTGCACCCCCACCACCACCCCCCACCCCCGCATCTCTCATGCTGAATCAGTGCTTCTCCATGTTGAACAGCACTTGGAAGAAGCACTAAGGGTAGCAAGGGGACAAAATGTACTCTGGGGGATTCAATGTCCATCACCAAGAGTGGTTCGGTAGCAGCACTACTAACCAAGCTGGCCAAGTCCTAAAGGACTTAGCTGTGAGACTGGGTCTGTTGCAGGTGACAAGGGAACCAACAAGAGGGAAAAAACTACTTGACCTCGTCCTCACCAATCTACTTGTCGCAGATGCATCTGTCCATGACAGTATTGGTAGGAGTGACCACCGCACAGTCCTTGTGGAGACAAAGTCCTGCCTTCACATTGAGGATACCCTCCATCGTGTTAGCACTATCACTGTGCTAAATGGGATAGATTTCAAACATATCTCGCAACTCAAAACTGGCGTCCATGAGGCGCTGTGGGCCATCACCAGCAGCAGAATTGTGTTCAACCACAATCTGTAACCTGATGGCCCGACATATCCCCCACTCTACCATTACCATCAAGCTGGGGACCACCCCTGATTCAATGAAGAGTGCAGGAGGGCATGCCAGGAGCAGCACCTGGCAAACCTAAAAATGAGGTACCAGCCTGGTGAAGCTACAACACAGGAATACTTGCATGCCAAACAATGGGAACAGCATGCAATAGACAGGGCAAAGCAATCCCACAACCAACAGATCAGATCTAAGCTTTGCAGTCCTGCCACATCCAATCATGAATGGTGGAGGACAATTAAACAACTGACAGGAGGAGGTGGCTCCACAAATATCGCCATTCTCAACGATTAGGAGCCCAGCACATCAGTGCAAAAGACAGGGCTGAAGCATTTGCATCCATCTTCAGCCAGAAGTGCCAGGTGGATGATCCATCTTGGCTTCCTTCTGAGGTCCCCAGCATCACAGATGCCAATCTTCAGCCAATCCAATTCAGTCCACATGATATCAAGAAACGGCTGAAGGAATTAGATACTGCAAAGGCTATGGGTCCTGACAACATTCCGGCAATAGTACTGAAGGCGAGTGCTCCAGAACTAGCCGCACCCCAAGCCAAGCTGTTCCAGAACACTGGCATCTACCTGGTGATGTGGAAGATTGCCCAAGTATGCCCTGTGCACAAAAAGCAGGACAAATCGAACCCGGCCAATTATCACCCTATCAGTCAACTCTCAATCATCAGCAAAATGATGGACGGTGTTATCGACAGTGCTATCAAATGGCACTTCCTCAGCAATAACCTGCTCACTGACGCTCAGTTTGAGTTCTGCCAGGGCCACTCAGCTCCTGACCTCCTTTCAGCCTTGGTCCAGACATGGACAAAAGAGCAAAACTGCAGAGGTGAGGTGAGAGTGACTGCCTTTGACATGAAGGTAGCATTTGACCAAGTATGGCATTGTAGAGCCCTAACAAAACTGCAATCAATAGGAATCAAGGGGAAAACTCTCCGCTGGTTGGAGTCCATACGTTGTGGTTGTTGGAGGTCAATCACCTCAGTCCCAGGACATTTCATCAGGGGTTCCGCAGGGTAGTGTCCTAGGTCCAACCATCTTCAGCTGCTTCATCAATGAACTTCCCTCCATCATAAGTTTGGATAGGGGGATGTTTGCTGATGATTGTACAATGTTCCGCACCATTCGCGACTCCTCAGATACTGAAGCTGCCCATGTCCAGATGCAGCAAGACCTGGACAACATCCAGGCTTGATAAGTGGTAAGTCACATTGGCACCACACAAGTGCCAGACAGTGACCATCTCAAACAAGAGAGAATCTAACCATCTCCCCTTGCTGTTGAAAGGCATTACCATCGTTAAATCCCCCAGTATCAAAATCCTGGGGGTTATATTGACCAGAAGTTTAACTGGACCAGCCACATAAATGCTGCAGCTACAAGAGCAGGTCAGAGGCTGGGAATTCTGCAGCAAGTAACTCTCCTCCTGACTCCCCAATGCCTGTCCACCATCTACAAGGCACAAGTCAGAAGTGTAATGGAATACTCTCCACTTGACTCGATAGGTGCAGTTCCAACAATGCTCAAGTTGCTCGACATCATCCAGGACAAAGCAGCCCACTTGATTGGCAGCCCATCCATCACCCTCAATATTAACTACTCCACCACTGACGCACAGTGGCAGCAGTGTGTACCATCTACAAGATGTACTGCTGGAACTCACCAAGACTCCTTTGACAGCACTTTCCCAACCCGTGACCTCTACTACCTAGAAGGACGAGGGCAGCAGATGCATGGGAATACCACCACCTGCAAGTTCCCCTCCAAGCCACACACCATCCTGATTTGGAGCTATACCGCCATTCCTTCACTGTGGCTGGGTCAAAATCCTGGAACTTCCTTCCTAAGCACTGTGGATGTACCTACACCCCAAGGACAGCAGCGGTTCAAGAAGCCAGCTCACCACCACTTCCCAAAGGCAATTAGAGATGGACAACAAATGCTGGCCTAGCCGACGACACCCATATCCCGCGAATGAATGAAAAAAAAGTAATCACTGTTGTAATGTAGGAAACACAGCAGCCAATTTACACATAATAATGACCAGATAATCTGTTTTTGTGATGTTGATTGAGGGATAAATATTAGCCAACACACCAGGGATAATTTCCCTCCTCTTTGAAATAGTGCCTTGGGACCTTTTATGTCTACCTGAGGGGTCTTAGTTCAACATCTCATCTGAAAAATGGCACTTCCAACAGTGGAGTGTTCTCTCAGTACTTAAGTAGAATATCATACTAGATTATTACACTCAACTTGTAGAGTAGGACTTGATCTCACAACCTTCCAACTCAGAGGCATAAGTGCTATCAACAGAGCCACAGCTGACACCTACAATTCTGGTTCCATGAGTGCTGCTTCCTTTTAAGAGGGGCAGGCTGTCTTTAAGATGTGAATGCTAGCTGAAACATGTGCTAACCACCCACGCTGCTGGGCCCCCTTTAAAATGTGCAGCCAGTCAGCAGCACGGGTTGCGTTGGCCTGCACACTGAAATCATTTGGATGAAGAGGCAGCACAAAGGGCTGGATTTTATAATCAGGCTGCAAGCCATAGAGCCGCCGTAATCTTCCGTGCGGTGGCTCATTTGCAGCTCTGGGGTGGGCCACTGATCACATGGAGAGGGGGGGGAGGGGCCTACCTGTCGCCGGCAATGGTGTCAGCTACCTGTGCACAGGTGCTGACGCAATTTTTAAAAGGCTGTCAGCCCTACCGGTTAATTTAAATATTTAAAGAGAAATTGAATTAAAAGAAATAAATACATCTCTTTTGCCCCTCTCCCACCCCCATTAACAATTAAATTGATTACTTACCCTTCTCCCCCAAACCACTTACCTTTACCATCTGACCTTCCTCCCGCAAACTGCACAAACTTTCAACTATAACCCTTCCCACTATCCCCTACACCCATGACGTAAATTTGACCCCGTTTCCCGCCCCCCCACCCCCCCGCCCCCCAGCACTGATAAACTTACCTCCTCACTCCCCCCGCCCCAGTGTTGTGTCTCGTTTCCCCAGACAGGAATCCGAAGGCTTGGGAGAGCCGACAGCTGGGCCGAAGATCGCAGCAGGACATCAGGAGGCGACGTGCGATTCACTAAATTAATCATTTTAATTTATTTAACTATTCAAATTGGTGTCCCGTCGCCGAGCAGTGGGGGTTCACCATGAGGTCTGGCTGCCGCCAGTAATATCAGGCCAGGCCTTCCCGGCGTTGGGGTGCATGGCGGCCCTCTCCTGGAGACATTTTACGGCCCCCTGCCCCTGGTCACGAAACCCGACGTTGTAAAAATCCAGCCCAAAGTTTGTATGCTGCTGCCTCAATTGTAAATAATGTTTGATGACTGATTACAGGCAAAAATCCAATATCTCTGTACAACAATTCGATATAACCTGTTTAAAATTCACTTTTCTAATCTAGAATACCACCTGAACTGTTGACTGAATTAGTGTCTTGTAATTTGTTGATAGCAATCCAGTATCTTCTGCATAGTGTATGAGGTAATTTCACTGTCAGCTTGCCTCTGAGTCAGTTCCTAAGACCTTAGCACATATTATAAGCTGACATTTCAAGGCAGTAATGAGGGAATGTTTCAGAGTGAATGCAAATCGTCTTATGATGACGTGAAAAAGAGCAGGGTGTTCAATTAAGATCTTGCTCTACATTCATCCCCCAATTAACATAACCCAAAAAAAATCAGCTAGTCAGTCATGGGATCTTGCTGCGCATAAAAAGGAATCCCATGAAATTCATTGTATTTGAAATGCTATGCAAATACAAGCCTTTATTTTTCAAGTCACAGGATTCCACATACGTCACTGTTCACTGCATTACCCTTTCACCCATATCACGCCTCTGCAGCATGCAGTCTGCCTAATGTGTAAGGATAAGAAAAGTAAAAAAATGTTATTTAAAAAAATAAACTATATTATTATGAAGAATAACAGACATCTGGCAGTGAGTTTAAGGCAGTAATTGAATCTCAAGGCTCTTCTGAGGTTCACAAACCACTCGAGTATTGCTCATGCAGTTTAAATCACATAATTTAAATTACTGCCATGTAATGCATTGCTAGCCATCTATTATCCCCTGTTTAACTAATAAACAGTGTATATTAATCACAGCATGGAGAAGTTTGGAGTGTTCCACCTTTTTTTTGATTTCTCTTACAGGCAATCAAACTGATTTATTATCTGTTAGCTGGTTGCACACCCTGTAGAGTAACTATGCTACAAATAAAATAATAACCAATCACTGCAACATTCGGCTGTGTTCCGCTGGGCCTTCTGATTTCATTGGTGAAAACATTTTAACTTGATCTAACTGAAAGAAGCATGTCAGGTAGCTTTGAGACACATGGTTCTGATTTTATATGCTTTGTGGCGCCATTGAACTCTGCTTGTGGGAAACAAAGTGACATAGATTGCAGTTTCGTGCCAGCGCAGATACAACTTCCATTTTATCAATTAGCATTCTCGGCCTTCACATTCAGGCTTGTGATGGTGGTGGTTAAGTCAGCAAAAATCTGAGTTTAGACACTACTAGTTTTCTAGAGTATTGAAAATATTATTGCTGCAAATGTGCTTGGAGATATTAGTGGACAAACTCTTTACATGCCTATATGACATTTTTCTCTCTATTTTAGCAGATGCATTAAGCCAACATAAATGTGTTAAAATTGTCTGACACTGTTGCCTTTGATCCACAAGTGTATCAAGAGACATATGTATTACTTTCTTTAAATGCTAAAAAAGTAGCAGTAACTGATGGAAGTAAAGACATAAAAGAGTCAATTTTTGACAGAACCCAATGAAAGAGTCACTAATTATCATGACTTTGCAGCAAATTGTTTAAGTCATATCAGACAACCTGTGCTAGGTTCGACTGTTAATACTTATCTGAAACTGTGTGATTGTCAGTGAAACTACTTTAAAAAGGACTGGGTCACTGGTACTGCTGGCTTGCTAAACAGTCTTTCTCTTCGCATTCTTATCACTCAGAGATTAACTGACAAGAGGGTAATTTTCACCCCCTTTTCATTCTCTCTTGAATTATTTGATTCATGCTTCAGTATAGTTCCAAGAATAGTGGCAATAATCCACTACCTCAGCTGAAATGGGAGCCTGGACTGTGAGTGCAGGTATGTTATTCAACCATTGTAGATGGATGCGGGAATGCAGATACGAGGTTAATTATAACATCTCTTCACTACCATCCCAAGTTAGGTCAGTTAACTCATCATAAAGCAGGAATTGAACCTGGGACCTTCCCATTTGGCCAAGTACCTTAACACCCATGAAGTGAAATTAGTCTTGGGTGGCAACACAATGTGGGTGAAAGTGAGTCACTGGCCCATTTTACACTCTCACCCGATTTTCCTTTTCACTGAGGATATGGTAAAGAAAATGAAACCTGGTGTAAAATGGGTTGATGATTCACTGTGGGTCATTTTGGACCACCAAAGTGATGGAAGGTGTTGTTGATAGTGCTTTCAAGTGACACTTAATCAGCATTAAGCCGCTCACTGATGCTCAGTTTGGGTTCCACCAGGGCCACTTCACTCCAGACCTCATTACAGACTTGGTCCAAACATGGATGAAAGAACTGAATTCCAGAGGTGAGGCGATGTGACGGGCCTATAAATCAAGGCAGCATTTAACCAAATGTGGTATCAAGGTGCCCTAGTAAAATTGAATGGAAATCAGGGGAAAACTCTTCACTGGAGTCAGACCTAGCACAAAGGAAGATGGTTGTGGTTGTTGGAGGTCAATCATCCCAGCCCCAGGACTTCAATGCAGGAGTTCCTCAGGGTAATGTCCTAAGCCCAACCATCTTCAGCTGCTTCATCAATGACCTTCCCTCCAACATAAGTTCAGAAATGGGGATGTTCGCTGACGATTGCGCAGTATTCATTATCATTCACAGCTCATCAGATACTGAAGCAGTTCATATTCGCAAGTGGCAACTGACAATCATGCCACACAAATGCCCGGCAATGACCATCACCAACAAGAGAGAATCTAACCATCTCCCCTTGACACTTAACTGAATTGCCATTGCTGAATCCCTCACATCAACATCCTGTCGTTGACCAGAAACTTAATTGGACCAGCCATATAAATGCTGTGTCTACAAAAGCAGGTCAGAGGTTTGGAATTCTGTAGTGGGTAACTCACCTCCTGACTCCCCAAAGCCTGTCCACCAAATACAAGGCACAAGTCTGGAGTGTGCTGGAATACTCTCCACTTGCCTGGATGAGTGCAGCTCCAACAACATTCAGGAAGCTTGACACCATCCAAGACAAAGCAGCCTACTTGATCGACACCCCATCCATCACCTTAAACATTCACGCCCTCCACCACCGGTGCACAGTGGCTGCAGTGTGTACCATCTACAAGATGCACTGCAGGAACTCACTGAGCTTCTGTCAACAGCATCTTCCAAATCTGCGACTTCTACCACCTAGAAGAACAAGGGCAACAGACATATGGGAAGCTGTACGACCTGCAAGTTCTCCTCCAAATCACACACCATCCTGACTTAGAAATATATCATTGTTCCTTCACTGTTGCTGGGTCAAAATTCTGGAACTCCCTTCGCACATTTGGGTATGCCTACACCATATGGACTGCAGCCTTTCAAAAGGCAGCTCACCACCACCTTCTTAAGGGCAATTAGGGATGGGCAATAAATGCTGGCCTTGTCAGTGATGCTCACATCCCATGAACAAAAAAAAACCTGATCAATTTCACCCCCACAGTGCACTTAGCAACTGAGCTTTCGGGAAGCTCTAGAGAATGCCATTATCCAAGCCGCAGTATTTGGTTTGCGTTTCTTGGTTCAAGAGTTGGTATGAGCAGGAGAGAACTCCAGCATGTTTTCCAGAAGTAATTGACCAAGCAAAAAAGACAAAAAGGAACAATTCCTATATCCAACATTTAATTCTATAGACAGGACTTTTAACTAGTAATTATACTGGAATATGCCTTTTGTTAAAATATGAATACCACATTTCTTTTCTTCAATCTGATCCATTTTGATTACTTTTTCAGAGAATATAATAAAGTTTTCTTTAAGATAACTGGAAACTGTTTTATACATTTTTCATGTATATTTGTTTATGCGAAGGAAATTTCACGTTCACTTTTATTCCCAATGGAATTCTCTGTTTTTTTTTCAACTTGGGGCCAAGGATGAGGGCAATGGAATGAGGTAAAATCAAATCTGATACCTTTGTGGATAGAACTAAAACAATCAAGTTTTACCTGATAAGAAAAAAGAGTGTTTATTGTCAAAATTAATCATCAACTATCCATGGTAATGTTAAACACGCTGTTGCACAGATTAATTTAGCTTTTTAACTTTAATGAGATAAAGGGTGAAGGAAGGAGCACCCCCTGTGTTCAAAGAGTATCAAGTGGATCAGACCTGGTTTCTCTCATTATCTGATTGGTGTGTTTGATAGTTGATACACAGCTACCATCCCAGCCTGATTAATGAGGCAGCATTCGGGGTGACTGGTTGGCAAACTTGGCCTCCCCCAGCAGGAGGGGGCATCAATAACTAAACCAATCCCCTCATTGATCTACTTGAGCATCACCATAAATACCATTGCACTGATTAATTTCCTGGCTGGGTCCTGCACTTTGTTCTCTTTGATTGTCCTTCTTGATCTTGACATCAGACATTTACATTTCTGGAGTAAAACTGTCAGTCAGGGAAACCAGTCATATGCATTTGCTTGAAATGTTCGGCGCAGAATCAAAAGGAACTCATCTGCATGTTGGGGAAATCAAAAAATAGGACGATGTGGTTCAACATAAAATTGATTTGTGCAATGACAGAACAATGAATATTTGCTAAATAGCAATCTCAACATTCTTTCTTACTCAAATTATGACGACACTTCAGCTCATTACTAGAGTGCATAGCGTTGAGTGTCAGTGATTTAATATGCATACAATAGTCTTCAAACAAACATTGTGGGCTGAATTTTATGTGCCCACCGTTAATTTCGGTGGCGGGTGAAAAAAACGGCGGCCCCATGTCGCGGAACCGCCACAATCTTCCATGCGGCGGCTCGTTTACATAGCCAGGGCGGGCCACTCCCCCCCACCCCCGATCCCAGGAAGGGGGCAGGCTGTCCGTCCCCGGCAATGGCGTCAGCTGCCTGTGCGCAGGCGCTGATGCTATTTTTAAAGGGCTATCAGCCCTACTGGGAAATTCAAATATTTAAAGGTAAATTGAATTAAAATAAATAAATACATCTCTTTTGCCATTCTCCCATCCCCCCAATAATCATTAAATTAGTTATTTGCCCTTCTCCCCAAAACACTTACATTTACCATCTGACCTTCCCCCCTCAAACTGTGCAAACTTTCAACTACAACCCCTCCCACCATGCCCTACACCCATGAAGCTAACGTGACCCCATTCCACCCCCCCACACAGCAGCAGTGATAAACTTACCTGCCCCCCTCCACACCTGTGTTGCGCCTCTTTTCCCTGGGCGGGGATCCGAAGGCACGGGAGTGCCGATTGCCAGGCTGAGGATCGTGGTGGGACATCAGGAGGTGATGTCAGATTAATTAATTCACTTAATTTAATTTGTTTAAATATTTAAATTCCGGTCCCGTCGCTGAGCGGTGGTGGGTGAGGGGGTGGGGATGCCGCCACGAGGCCTCGCCGCTACCGGTAATATTGGGCTGGACCAGCCCAGTGTCGGGGTGCATGGCAGCCCTCTCTGGGAGGCATTTTCTGCCCCCCCCCCACTGCGTCCCGCCACAAAACCCAACGTCAGGGGGTCAGTAAAATACAGCCCGAAATGTTATAAAGTTTAGTTGATATGAATAGCTTCTTTCCTAAATGGATCACATATGGAATGACTTGAATAAAATATTTTGCTAAAATGTTTGAGGCAGTGTAATAAAGGTTTTTTTTTAGTAATGAAAGCAATCTTGGTAATCCCAGGTCTTTGAGAGAAACAGAAAGCATCTGTGAATTTAGAATTTATTTTGAATGTAGAGGGACCAAGGGAAAAGGCTTTTGTTGATTAATAATTTCTCGTATGTCAAAAATAATATGTACATCGATAAGTTACATGGGAGATGAAAGTGATTTTATAAAGCAGATGACAGTGCAAGAATGTACTGTTACAACTGAGGTGGGAGGAATGCACTGTCTTTCTCTAGTTCCGAGTAGCCATATCCATGATTGGATCTTCTGGATCCCCACATGTCCTGCCGTAGGAATTTCATGGGCTATCTTTAATATTTCCTGGTGATACTTGGGCGGTACCACTATCTGGTGAACTTCCATCCATCCTTCATCCGCAGGTCTGTGAAGAGGTCTCCACATCCTCATCAGAATCCCATTTTTAATATAGTAGCATTCCGGAACTCCCTCTGCCGCAGCTTCGGTTTGAGCCGATTGTGCCACTTTATTTAACTCTGATCGGCTTGCTGAGCCTCAATCAGAGAAGACTTACTGAACATTTCCTTCGGATTATCCAAAGCCCCCAAAAATGTTTCAGAAAGCGAAATATCTGTCTGTAGTGCCAATTTGACCTCAGCAATGGAACTTGTTTAGCCATTGCTCGGGTCACTACACATGAAGGAAAAATTCCTGGAACCTTTTCCTGCAACTGCTCTGTCTCCTTGACATTGGCCTTTCCTTGACTACTGGAGAAGCTACTACCTTCATTCTGGTCAATATTTCTCCAGGAGTAGGTCAACTCTGTGTACAGCCAAACTATGGGCAACTCCTACAGTTACCATTCCAGGCATTAGGTGAACCAGGTGAACCCGATACAAAAGTACGGGTATATACGCCCCGCTGATACCGTTCATTAAAACCTTGGCATTCAATGTGCTCTCTGGTGGAAATGTCATGCCTTTCCCCAGCAAAAGAGTTTGGGTTGTTCCTGTATCCCTAAGTATAACTATAGGTTTACCTGCCTCATTTGAGGAATAAGGCATTACTTCTCCTTTTGACAAGAATTCCCTATAGCTCTCAGGTATCTTGTTCACGTTCCCCACAGTCACAGTGTTTTTTTTACTTGGCCTTACAGCTGCAGTCAGAGCTACAGCTTGATCTGTTGAACTCTCAGTCAGGGCCCCTTTCTCTACATTGGCGTTGTGTAGCCCAAGAAGTCCCATGGGTTTACCCCATATCTTCCAGCAATCCGCATAAAGTTGTCCCAATGGAGCAATGGTAACATTCACTCTCACCCTCCGCACTTTCCTTTCTGACCTGAGGAGGAAATCTCGGTACGTTCCCAGCTGTCCTTTCTCATCCCTGGATACTTGCCTTTCTTTCATCCTCCCACCCTGTATCCTTCTTGGGTTTGTGGGGTTGATGGAAAAAGGTTTTGGGCTTGTGGACAAGCTCGTAATCACCAGCCATCTCAGTTACCTGTTTGGCTGTTGAAACCTCCTATTTCTCTACATGGGTTCTTTCTAATGGTGGGAGTGAATATTTAAATTCCTCCAGGAGAACTATTTCCCGAAAGGTCCCATACGTGGCCTCTAGCTTTAGTTATTGCATCCAATGGTCAAAGTTAATTTGCTTTAGCCTCTCAAATTCTATACATTCTGTCTGCCCAGGCTGTTACCAGAGGTTCTGAAATTTCTCTGTAAGCTTCAGGGACCGACTCATAAATAGTGAGAATAGCCTTTTTTTGCAATCTCATAATCTGCAGAAGCCTCCTCAGAAAGCATGGCATAAACTTTATGAGCTCTGCCAGTCAGCCAGCTTTGCATGAACAGTATCCAGTTTTCATTCGGCCACCTCATTTGTTTATCTAGCTTTTCAAAAGAAATGAAAAATGCTGCTATGTCCCTTTCCTCAAACTTCGGGAGGGCTTGCACAAATTTGAACAGCTCCCCACTGGGTCCTGGGTTGGAGTCAGATTCTTCCTCATCAGAACTTTCCCTGGAGTCAAGACCATCCTTTTGTTTTAGTTCCAGTCTTTTAATTGGAATAGCCTTTCTCACTCCCTTTCTCTCTCCTGCCTCTCTTTTTCCTTTTCTCTTTCCCTTTGCAATTCTAGTTCCAGCTTCTGAAATGCTCTTTTTCCTTTTCTTCTCTTTCTCTTGCCTGCCACTCTTCCTGCTCCCTTTGAAATGCCGTTTCTCTCTCCTGCCGCTCTGCTTGCTCCCTTTGAAATGCCATTTCTTTTTCCTTTTCCTCTCTCTGAAATTCTAGCTCTACCTTCGTCCTGTCCAACTGAATCGGTGCCAGTGTTACCTTAAAATAAAAGCAAAATACTGCGGATGCTGGAAATCTGGAATAAAAACAAGAAATGCTGGAAATACTCAGCAGGTCTGGCAGCATTCATGGAGAGAGAAGCAGAGTTAACGTTTCGGGTCAGTGACCCTTCTTCGGAACTGGCCAGTGTTACCTTGTTTTCTTCCAATTCTATGTGTCCCCCTGGCTCTTTCACTTCAATCTTCAGCTGTCTGGCCACTAGTCTCCGAATTTCAGGTCTCCTAGCTTTTGATCTAATATCTACCTTCAAGTGCTCGGCCACACTTAACAGCTCATCAGCAGACAATGCCTTTAAAGAATCATGATTTATTCCAGACGGCTGCTCAAACGCACTTGCATCAAATGTAGCCATTCTGGTAGTGTAAACTTTTCCCTAATGCACAAGAAACCTGGCATTTTCCTTTTCCCCTTTTCAATTATTATTACCCCACTTACAATTGCACTTCACTGGCTTTGAGTTATCCCGGACTGAGCCCCCAGTTATGTTACGACCGAGGTTGAAGGAATGCACTGTCTTTCTCTAGTTCCACTACTCCACCGATCACAACATATATTTAAATGTTTTACCCAGTTACCGATACGGCCAATTATATACTTTACCTATATTCATTTCAGAATAAAAGTCCACCAACCAGATTTCTTTAATAACCAACAAAATTGTTGATTTATTATAAAACAAGACTTTTACAATAAAGATGTAAAGCTTATTAACGCTCAGTTTAAAATATAAAAGTATAACTATCTACACATCTAAAATATCCTAACACACACATACACACACCGTTTAAAGAAAAATAATAAAAAAATGAAAAACTGGCTCTGCAGAGATCAACTTT
The DNA here is from genome assembly GCF_036365525.1 of Heterodontus francisci. NCBI lineage: Eukaryota > Metazoa > Chordata > Chondrichthyes > Heterodontiformes > Heterodontidae > Heterodontus > Heterodontus francisci. The sequence continues at coordinate 98,895,851 of NC_090372.1, read as the reverse complement.
AAAAAAAAGATTTTGGCCAAGTTATTGTCAATTCTTGAAGGAAAGGGATAAGACGTCCAGTTACACATAGATTGGTGTTACTAGACACATGTGGTTGTCACTGGGATCTTTTTGAAGGAGTTCTGTTCAGGAGACATCGAGGAGTATTCTTGTAGGCGTTTTGGAAGTATTACTGTATCCGTGGTTTCAGCTATCACACTGGATTCTCAGAAGATTTTTCAAAACAGGTGGAAAAGGATGAGTTGGGTGGCTTCTCTTTCCTAACAGGTTACACAACAACTGAGCATTCAAACAGTTCAAGCCCAAAACAAAAAGCCAAAAACCCCTGACCACCATAAACCCCAACATGTGGCTTCTCTGTAAACAACTCCAATAGCCAGCAAGGCTCCTTATGATTATTTAGCTCTTCATTGGCTCTTCCAGTGTTTTTTTAAAACAAAGTCCCAAGTGTCCTTCCAGTGGTTCTTTAGAAAAACAACTCTAGGCATCTTCTCAGGTATTTTCCACAGTATTTAAAACACAAGTCCTCAAAAGAAAATGGAAGCACCTTCATGACAGTACTTTTAAGTTATCAATATTGTCATGCTTGGAAGGAGCTGTGATGAAATAACCAATGAATTGGAAGAATTATGAAAATAACAAATCAACTGTTAAACTGAACGACAAGAACATGAACCACAGACAAAATGGATTGGCGGTCATGTTCCCCCTCCTGTACTGGAAATACATACCTCCGTCTCTTGAGGATGAAACCTGTTAATCTCATCTGAAATAGCTCTGGGGAGAATTGAAAGGAGCAGCATTGCATATTGATGACCCCTATCTACATGAATGAAATAACAAAAGGTTCTAAAGACAGACTGACTTACAGCCCAAACCAAAATGAATAGGAGTGAAGTTGCACCATTATAACAGAATGGTCCCCATTCAGACATTAATGGATAGTTATGGTTTCCATATCCTGGTACATTGTGTGGTCACACCAGGGGAGAGTGCCATATGTCAGCTAACAGAAACTCAAATGTGACGGATTTTTACCTTAAAAATGTAGCCCTCTGGTGAGAGAGGGGAGATCAAGCCAAGACAACAGAAAGCCAGTTTCTAGCTAGAGGCTGTGAGAGAGATTCAGCTAAGCAGAAGAACCATGCTGAACAAAAACTGAACAACCACTACAGCAGAGAAATTACAAAGTGACTTAGACAGAGAGTCTCAGTGAAGGTAAACCAAATTCACACCATCAACTTTGGGCTGAGATTTAATCACTAGAATTCTACAACACCTCAGCAAGTTCAAGACTACAAACATCCAGGCCTGCACCTTTAAAAAAAAGACTTTCCTGCTCAGAAGACTCAGCAATATTCTGTAAACCACAAACTCCTATATCACCTTGGACTGTAAAGTGCATCCTAACTTTTTCTCTCTTTCTTTCTATTCTTGTGTATGCATGTGTGTATGTGAATGTGTGAGTGGGTGAAGGTTGCAACCATTTTGGAAATTGTTTTTAAAAATAGTTATCTTTTATTAACTATGAGAAAACTTGGCATTTGTTTGTTTATTTGGCCCTAAAAGCATTCAGGGACTAACACACCAATTTTAACAAAACACGACTGTGGTCAGTTGGGAGGTGAAAATTGGAAGCCACCCACATCACTTACCACCTGTTCAATAGTGTGGTACAATATTTAGCAGAAGAAATTGGTTAAATACAAGGGAACAAAACTGGACATTGTTTCATTCATTTCTTGGTTATGAATAGGGGCAAAAGGTTCAATTTTTCAAGGCTCTGTCGCATGCCCCAAAAGTGCCTGAAATACATTTGATGTCATATTGGTTTGGCTGATGTTCAGTTGTCCTTGATGTCTGCCTTGAACAGTTGTTAGGTCCATTGCAAATGCTAATGAAAAGTTTTATGCCTGTCAATGACCACTCTCCAAAATTGGTCAGGTACTGAGTGGAATATGTACTGGCACGCTCTGCTCCATTCTTCCAGTTCCTTCGGCAGACACCTTGATATGGAGCTAGGATTGCTCCACCTGGCTCCACAGAACTATTGCAGGCCACGTTGGCCCACACTCATGATCCTCCCATTCACCTCCTGCCTCCCAAGAGTTATAGTGAATTATAATTATTAAAAATCTTTCTCAAATTACAGGGCATAAAATGTTGGCAAGACTGTCATATGTTACATTCTGTTTTTTTCCCCAATCTCCACTCCTCAGCTAAGGAAGTGAATAGTTACTAAAACTCTGCCCTCCTTTAGGCGACTAAGATTCATGCAAGAGAGATCATGGTAATTGATCTTGCCTCCCAAGTTTTCTTTCAAACCTACAGGAAAGCACTTGGCTTCTGCTTGCTGCCTTCCTCTGACACCATAGCCATTGTTAGAAACATAAGGCCCAATTTTAACCCAGCCCACCTGATGTGGACAGGGTGGATGAGAGGTTAAAATTGCATATGTGGGCTCCCAGCATCTGTTCCCACACAGTCCTGTCCTCCACCAGTTTTTGGCTGCACGTCATGCACCCACCCTAGTCAAATGGAGTCCAAATTAAAAAGTCAATGTTGCACTCTGTTGATTTTATACCAGGCCCTACTGCATTTTAACTCCAATACATGGATCCCCTGCCCAGTCTCAGACCCGTCAGCAAAACCTAGTAGGATTGGTGACTTGAGAGCTCCTGAACAGCATAAAAGGTGACTCTTAGCTGATGTTCACTGGATCACAAGAGGAGGCAATTTTCCCTGGCTACTTCAGGTGCTAAAGAGCCTCCGAAATGGTTAAAATGGGGTCTTAAGCTCTAATGCTAGTTTAGCCCGTGTTTAGCGCAATACACCATCATGGTAAAGGATTTGAAGAGCATGCTGGTAACGGCCACCTGGAAGATCATTAAGCGACTGATTGACAATTAGATTGTCCACTGGTGCTCATTAAAGAGGGTGCATGTGATTTTGCTGGAAAGTACTTCATTTAATGACCCCTCCTAACATTGGCCAGCTAAACAATTGTTGCTGAGGATTTCGAGCACTACTGAAAGCCATGCTCAGATTTCAATGTTCACTTGCTGATTGAGATTGACTGACTACACTGCATTTGATGAGGACTTTTATGACACCTTGGGAAATTTTCTGGAACACTTTGACAAAACTTCACCAACATTCAATGAACATTTTCCGCAGAACTTCTCTCAGGATTTCACCTAAATAGAGGCAGTGCTGTGCTACTCTACCTTAATGAGCATCTTATAGGAGTCACCAGGAGAAATGGAGTGCTTGGTCATGGGCATTTTGCTGGAGGAGGACGTGAGGCCAGTCAGAGCAGCATCAAATGCTGGAGGAGAGAGGGACAGGAGGTCGAAGAGGGCTCTCAGCATGATGCCCTAACGGCCTTGGGTCTTAAGTCAGCATTACTCCTACATTCACATGACCCAAGATCAGTGCATGAGGAGGCTGTATTTTACCAAGGAGGTTGTCAGAGAGATCTGTGGCCTTGTGGAATGAAGACTCAGACATCGCAGCACAGCCAGGACTGCATTGCCTGTGACTGTCAATTTAGTACATAATTTATATGCTACTGGAAACTTCCAGACTCACAGTCGATATAAGTCGCATATTACCATCCTCTTTACACTTTTACATAAGGGAGGTTACTTTATGTAGTACAGAGCTAACTATTACAGAACTTGCCTCTTGTTGTTACAGTTACGGAGTGACACTGGCATGCAGTCACATGACTACATCCTGGCACTTAGATCATGAGCATACTAAGATCTTAAACGTACAATGCTCTTAAAGGCAATCACACAACAGCCACCTTTCACCATTAGAAATTGTAGACTATTAGTTATACCAAGACTGAATGTGAACTATGTAAGGTGTGCTCTCGTGCTTATGTCAGGGATGGTGCTGACAGAAGGTTCTTCAGGGCATGCTGATTACTGATACATTCTCCTAATATGTGCCAGTCTTTCACCACCTCACAGGCTGCATCACTTATTGGAAATTCTAAGTATTGAAAATGTTATCACCACATTTTGCTTATTCCATGCATAAAACCACTGGCAATCCAATGGGCCTGCTTCAAATTAACATCCGGAAGTGCAATGAGCTTAATACTTGTTGAAATTACACTGGACTAAACTTACTGGATTTCCCAAGGCTGGCCTTGATCACTTATGCGCCACAAAATTTTAGCTTATATTGGACCTGGTGCTGAGAGTTCACCAAATATAAAGAGAGGAGAGGAAACTGAACGCTCTTCATTTCTTAAGTGGCTGCAATCAAAATGCAAAGATTTGCAACCATTTTAAGGTGTAAGTGGCTAAAAATTGTTTTCAGCCTTTCCAAAGATTGCAAGTAGCTCAAATGTATTCTTCAATCTTTCTAAAGATGGTAAGGAGTGAAAGAGGTGGCTGGAAAAACTCAAGGACATGTGAAATAAGTGTACGGGCAGGAAATGGATTCTGTATCACAGCATTTGAACTCAGGGAGCTTCCACGATGCTTTTATACTCAGACACACAATTGTACCCTGACTATTTGCCCCTGGAAGGAGTGTGACAAGGTGGCTCCTGGGAAACAAGAGATATACCCTGCAGGACTGGCTGATAACAACCCTGCACAATCCCACCTTGCTTGAGCAGCGCAGTTCCAGTTGAAGCCAGAGTACAACCAGGATCCCTTTGGACAGCACAATAGGACTGCTCAAAGGAAGCAGCAGAAGAAAGAGGACCACATCAGCAGCTTGCAGCCAGAGATGCAGCGGGTAATCTCATAGGTCAGCAATTCAGCTGTGCATTTTACATCCCTGCCCTGAGAACTTATCCCCTCTCCATAACAGTCCCTGTTACTTTCTTTCCCATTCACTGGGCTGGATTTTACCAGCTCCCCGACATTGGGGGCCGTGGTGGTGGGGGGGGCTCAGAAAATACTTTCGGGAGAGGTACTCCACAGGTCTCGACATCGGAAAGGCCCCACCCTAAATTACTGGCGGCTGTGAGGCCTCGTGGCAGCCTCCCTGCCACTTGGCGACAGGAATCCCATTTAAATATGGAAATAAATGTTAATTAATAAATGTTACCTCGTCACGACAGTCATCCTGCTCCGATATTCCGGCCGGTTGCTGGAACCCCTGTGCTTTTGGATCTCCGATTGGAGATTCGAGGTGGAACACTGGTTGGGAGAGGGGAGGAGTTGTTTTCAGGGCGGGGGGGGGGGGCGGGGGGAGCGGGGAAAACGCTTGCGATTGGTGGAGGGGATGGCGGGAAAGGGTTGAAGGTGAAAGTGAATAAAGTTCAGAGGGGAAAGGTCGGGATCAGAAGATTAGTTTTTTGTGGGGGGAGTGGGCAACTAATAAAGTTTTCACCATTGTGGGGGTGGTGGGAGAGGGGATTGGAACTGTTAATAAAATTGTCAATTTAATTTTTCATGTTCTGCAACTTTAAAAATGTAAATCGAACTGAAGGGCTGGAAGCCCTTTAAAAATGGCGCCGGCACCTGCGTGGTGGCGCCGGACATCATTGCCAGGGACGGAGCGCCCGCCCCCTAACGTCATCAGGGGCGGTCGGACCATGTAAATGAGCTGCCATGCTAAATAACGCGGTGGCTCCGCAGCGTACATCTCCCGCAAGCGCCCCGTGTTTTTGCAGCTCATCGCTGAGGTCGGCAGTGAGCTGGAAAAATTCAGCCCACTACATCATGCAATAAAGAACATTCATACTATTCAGACAATTCCTATATCAGTGACGTTCTGACACTGTAGGTACAGAAGCTGGTGTTAAACCACACTGGAGACCAAAGTGCCAAATATGATAAAGGTGATGAATTTAATGCCAAACATAATAAATGCCCTGTGTACATTTCACACCAAAGTGTTCAACCCATAATGTTTTGCTTTAAAGAAAATTTCCGACCTCTACTACTGCAGTACTGGCACTGGCCTCTGCTGTAGGTGGCGCTGCGGTATTGCAGAGCTGCGACCCTCCAATTGGCCGACAGCTCTGGAGGCAGAAACTCATTCCTTAAAGCGATGGTGTCCCTGGCGGCCAGCAGTTAATTAGCTGCCCACAGTTAAATTGCAACAGGGGTCCGATGGAGGGCCGAGACTGGTGCGCCCCCTGCCTTCTGCCCCATCCTCAGCACCCTTGTTGCCGGAATAAAATCCGGCTGGGTGAGAGTTAGTGAGTATGCGTGGAGAGCTGAGTGTAGATGTGTGTGGCTGCGCTAGTGGATGTGGTGAGAGGTGTAGAAGAAGCAAGATGGATTGAGAATGGGGACATGATGAATGTAAAAGGAAGCGAGGAAACATTCGTGGGAATAGTTGGTGTTTGCACTATTGTTTATATGTGAGAAAAGAATGGTGAGAGTGTTTGGTGAGAAGAAAGGAATGAAAGAAGTGAGTGTGCTTGAAATAAGCAAGGGAGATGTTTTGGAGTACCCTTCTTATTAAATGGTGAAGGATATGATGAAGTGCAGATACTAGTTGTAAAAGAGATTGAGAGGTGTATTGTTAGGTTCTGGTGAGAGAGATGGAGAATTGAAGAGCTGTACTCACTTGTGCTGCTTTTGTGAGGTCATTAAACCTCTTGGAACATTGGACCCAGGTCCTGGGAATGATAGTGTTGGCCCCGGCACTATCAGCCACCTCTGTCCAGGGCCAATTCCTCTTGTCCCTCACTTCTTCCACTAGGATCTCTAAGTAAGCATCAGGAAAGTGGAGAGCAACCCATCGCCTCATCTCTGCAGCCAACAAGTCTTCCAAAGTTGTTGAGTGAAAAGTGCTACCAGGTTTAGCAGGTCCATCTCTACTTCAAGTACAGTTGGGAAACCTGCTGAAAATTGCACAAATCAGGGAGGACTGCCTGAAGCTGCATGAAGATATGGAGTGCACCCTGTCCTTTAAATGTTGATGACGCCTAGTAGCTAAAATGTTCTTGGCCTCACGCCAACAGCAGTTTGCCTCCTCCCCATCCTCCAACTTCCCCCACCTCACCCATTCATCAGATTTCCACCACAAGTTAAAATCATGTCTTTAGTATCAGGGAGATTATGATCCCGAAAGTATGTTTTTACTGTATTCCCACTTTTATTTCAACAATAAAATAATAAACTCTCAGTTGTGTAAAAATCATTTTTTTATTTGAATTACACAGCCTTGGATTATCAATTTATTTCACCAAGAATCAAGGCATTTCTGCCATTTTGCTCTTAATTTAAGGAAATGTTATCATTGTTGAGAATTGGGATGTGATATTTCAGAAAAAAGTAGGAAGAGAAGAAAATTGATGAGAAAAATAGAGAGAGTAAAACGAAAAAAAGAAAAGCGTCCATGGTGCAAACTCTTTTACACATACATCATTATATTAATGAAGCATTTCTTCCTTGCTCTAAGATGATACCAGTTTAAATATTGAATGATATTCCTATTTGCCAAGTCCTGGAAAGAGCTTTAAATCAGGGTCAAGACATTAATTTGAAAAAAAAAAATGGGCCACTATGATTTTCCAATCCTGACACAATCTAGAAAAGCACTCCTTGATTTGTGCAGTGTTGGCTGCACATCTTGGGGGTAATTTAGATTTTGGGTGATAATACAATCCGGGCAATATCAATTCAGTCACCAGTTATACATTTCTCCCAATTTTCATTTGTATTGACTTCAGAGATGTAGAACTGGCAGCTGAATTGATATTGCCCATTTTATATTATCACCCAAAGACAAAATTATGCCCCAGGTGTGATGGTGTAATCTATGCTGTCATTTCTCCCTCGTACACTCAAAATGGTGGATGTGCCAACATAAGGTGAATATTTCAAAAAATGTCTTTTTTAATTTATTGGAAATGCTACAGTTATCACAGTAAGAGCAATACTGAAGAATAGAGCACACATTCAAACCATTTCAATAACAGCATTTGTGCCCGTGAGGCCAATTCATGAAGAAATCCTTTTTTCTCTACCCCATTTTCTCCCATTTCCCAACTAGCCCAGGGACACATGCCAGCTGTATTGTTTGAACTGTTGCCCCAGCTGAGATTAACTAACTTAACACAAACCAGAAATTGAATGTGGGATCTTCCTGATTTGTACTATTGCACATGATGCATTTTCCCACTCAGCTATTAAGATAGATAGAGAACCTTCCTTTAAACAGTACTAAATTTTGGGACGTGCACCTATATAAGAGCTCTAGTGCCAAATATAAACTTCCAAAAAGTAATTAACTTCATTATCATTGTATCGTACATATAGACTAAATGGACCTTGGTCTTTTCTCGTATAGCAATTCCTATGTTTCTAACTAGATTTTGCATTTTTTGAATTTTACAAACGCTTTTAGGTTCTGCAGCTTAACTGTTAAAAGCCCAATGGGATCTGATGACCCCCAACAGTAACCCCAGTCAGGTCACAGTGGGAGAAATTCCTGTAGTGCACTGCACCCACTTGAATTCTGGAAATGGCATATGTACCATAAATGTGTTCAAAAATGTGCTATTTGCTTTCAACTTTAAATATTTTATATGCTTACAAATCATATTGTATCACAAAATCAGACAATATTGTTTTTTCACATTGTACTAATACTCCTGTACTGCTATGGTCACCAAATCACAAATGTGAGGAAGAGAATCTTCCGACCTCTTAAGAATAAAGGATATTTAATTAAATTGACTGCTTAGTTAATGAAAATTTAATTAAGTCATTTATCTGTCCGAGATCAGTGCTGTTTTCTTTTAATAGTGTCTAGCTTTTCTCTAGCAGCAGACTTCAAAAAGTTCTCTGGAATGCCATTGCTAAATGAGTTATCCTTCACCATATATCTAACATAAATAGCCCAAGGAGCTTCTGAAATGGAATCATAATGTCAAAAAATTCTTTGAAAGTTTTGCTACACTTTACTAATATTGTATTTCTTTAATCGCTGCTCTTTTTGTGTTCGCCTGACCTTGCTACACTGGGCAGAAAGCACGCTGCATTATCAAAGCCCTTCACCCCTGAGAGTGAATGGCCCTTTTGGAGACTTCCTGCCTCTGACAGCTGAAAGGAATTACTATAAACACTGTTTGCTGTCTTGCGGGCACTGTGCTGTCCGATTGTTGTGACTCTTCTTTATAGGGGTTGTAGTGGTCAGTAATTGCTTAACATTAAGAGAATGCCTCATTTAGAGATAATTGATTTATTTTGAGAGAGGCCACAAAAATGGCCTCATAATCAATAGATCATTTTGTCAAAACATGTCTAACTTCCTGATCTAAAAAAAAAGTCAATAACAAAGCCTGTGTTCATATTAAATGGTCTGGGAAAGAAAGAAGGGTGACCAGATTATTTGTGGGAATGTGATATGTAATGTAAAGGATAAAGTCTGTATCATCACAGTGAATAACATTCCATAGAATCAGCACCATCAGAATATGAGTGTCTTGAAGTTAACTTACTACTTCAGAAAAACTGCTTTTGACTTATTTGGGATGTGTGTAATATGCTTGGACAGTGCACTCAAAACACCATATGGGTGATTCACAAATTGACTGGAAATTCAAAAAAAGATCCTTCTGGATAACATTCTATTCCAAGAGAAGGGAGGGAATTCTGAAACAATTGCCTAATATTCTCTTTTCTCTTTGCTTGTATGTCCTGGTGGCTGTACAGAGTAGCACAATATAATTGGTATAGAGATGTCCATAATAAACAGATCCTATGGTGAAATAAAGGGAAAGAGACAAAAGTGACTGAAAACTTCCTGTTCACTGCCAAAATATTTTCAGCTGTAGATTCCAGTTAACTCTACCTACACTCTGATGTAACCTTTGCATTTTAGATATTGCATAAACTATATAAACATTTCATATTTTTGAATTTTCACAACTCCTTGAATTATTTCAGCATCCTGTATAGATTACATAGAATTTTACAGTGCAGAAACAGGCCATCCGATCCAACAGGTCTATTCAGGTGCTTATACTTCACATGGGCCTTCTCCCACCTTACTTCATCTCAAATTATCAACCTATCCTTCAGTTGCTTTCTCCGTCATGTACATACATAGCTTCCCTGTAAATTCCTCAATGCTATTCACCTCAACTAATCCATTTAGTAACAAATTGAACATTCTAACCATTCTCTGGGTAAAGAAGTTTCTCCTGAATAACCTATTGGATTTATTAGTAACTGTCTTACATTCATGACCACTAATTTTGGGCTCCATAAGTGGACACATCTCTATGACTACACTATTGAACCCCTTCATAATTTTAAAAACTTCTCATTCTTCCCTTTTTGAGATAAAAGACCCCTGCCAAGTTCAGTCTTTCCTAATAGTTGTACCCTCTCAGTTCTGGTATTATCCTTGTAATTCTTTTTTGCACTTTCCCTGGTGTTTCTATATCCTGTTTCTAATTTGGAGCCCAGAACTCCACAATACTGTAGCTTTGGGTCAAACAAGATTCTATGTAAGTTTGACGTAACTGCTTTCCTTTTGGATTCCACTCCTCTAGAAATGAACCTCTGTGGTTTGTTTGCACTTTTTACCCTTTTCAGTTTTACTGTTGCAAACACTTCAGACATTGCTTGATAATATAAAAGGAATAAAGTGCCAACAGAATGCAGGCTCCTTTTATGAAAAACAGTATGGTCACATTAGTTTTGGACAAGGTTGAGTTCTTGGACAAGCCAACACCAGTCTGCTTTACCATAATTTAATATAGCATCAAACACGATGAGGTGGAAATTGGACCTCAATACACCCATTTTGCACAAGTAAAGCGGGCACACTGTGTACATTTCTGAAAAATCCCCCATGTCCAAAGGATGCTTAAAAGATATTGAGGCCATGATTGGATCAGGCCATTTTTCATGTATCCCTAGTGGCTACCTAATACACAGATTAATCTCTTAAATATGCAAATAAGGGACCTGTTTTAGGTCCCCTTGGGGAAATTGGATTTCACAGAGTGGTGCAGCCACTGGGGCTAGCAACAAAAAGTAAGTTCTTTAAAAAAAATCTTTTAAATTGTTGCTGTGGAGCCTGGAGGGGCAGAAGTACAATATCTCAATCGCCTCCCTGCTACATGTTGACCCACTGTCCAAATGGATGAACTGTCTGGAAGCACGATAGGTGCTGGCAACACGCCCAATTAATATAAATGAGGCCAAAGGCCCAAGGTCCAACCTATGACCAGCTTCGGATCTCCCAGTAGGAGCGCTCACTTCATGTGCAGTGCCCATTTCAGGCCTGAATGAGGGCCTAAAGGAATTTTAAGCCCTACGGTCTTCAAATTGCTCTCTTAAATAGTAGTTTCGGAGTGGTTAGCATGGTTGTCTGAAATTTATTTGTCTGTTATTTTAGTGGAGATGTTAGCTAATTTATTTCATATGGATTCATGTCTCAGTTAAAATAGTGACTACTTTAAGCCTTTCTATGCTAATATCTTACCTGATTTCAAGGCTTGTCATGTGCTGCCCAGCTTTAATAATGCATGCTGTTTGAATAAAATAATAAACTGAGTCACAAAAAATTTGTGATTGGATGATATCAATACATTATAAATTCCATCACTGTACATTATTTTATGCATAAATATTATAATGTTTCATTGTGTAATATTGTAAATACTATAAACAATTTCTTAATACCTTAAGAAAAATGCTGTGACAAATAACTATCTCCTTAATATGAACTAAATGAGGTAAAATGCAGAAGAATGTCACAATATTTATATCCAAGCTCTGTTCATCTTTGTGTTTCAATATCACGAGACTTCCTCATTTGAATTGGTGATCGGCCTCATCATTTAGGGTATATTATGGAACCCAGGAAAATCCAATACTTTTGGAGCAGAGTCCTGGCGAAGGTGACAGTAGATGATATATTGCTTCATTCATGTAAATGAAATGTAAATATCCATTGAACCTGCTCATATCTGCAATGGAAATAAGCAAAGATTCCACTGTCATTCATAATTCTTTGGCACAGAATTATGAACATTCCTATTTTAAAGTATTTTTAGCCAGAAACTGATATTCTCACCTACAACAACCAAGGTGACTTCACTTTTCAATCACTTGCTCTGCACAGTCACTGAACCAGATAAGATGGCAAGATCGACTCCAGGATTGTAGAGCATTATAGGTATCAATGGACATGGAGAAGGAACTTTGACAGTTTCCATCAGCCATTTTGAGGTGTATAAATGATCTTTGGAATGAGCCGTTTTCAGTAGCAATGGCATTCAAATGACCCAGCTAAGGATGAGAGCACCACTTGGAATATGCAGAAGCCAGCATCAAGGTCAGCTTGGCAGGCTCCTCACTGTGATGACATAGAGCATTTCAAAGGCTACTCTTAGTTTCTTGCTTGATGAGCTAGGGTTGTTCTCAAACAAAAGCTAAGTCTAGTTTGCTTATCCCAAATGAAGACACTGGAAGAGCAGCTTGTCAGTGAGAAATCCTGAATGTTGTTACAACTAAATGCAATGCCAGTGATGTTAAAATATTTTGCTAGTCATCACTTCACCATTTGGTGTCGCAATGTAACTCATGCTGTTGTCTTCATGGAACATTCAAGTCATTTACTTTGTTAGAAAGTGCAGATCAATAACACACAAAAGAAGCTGAACTCTGATGAGGATGGGATGGCAGTAAGATAATCTGGGCCATTCCAGCAAACAGAACCCACATATCTAAGATGATTGCAGGAAACCTGCATAGTACCAACATTGGCTGTGACACATCAAGGACAGCAGAGCAGAATGATTACTTTAAAAGACAACATACATTTTGTTCAATCGCCTTTGAAGAACATTCAGGCTCAATAAAGAAATTTGGTACAGTCACAGCAAGCACTGGTGTTAGAGTTCTCTCAAACTTTCTAGGGAATCTTAACTGCAGAGAAACAAAGCACCTTTGGTGTAAGTGATTTAATCTAGTCTCAGTAGGATTTTTTTTCACACTACTGTTTCTGTCACATTATTAACCTTCTGGTAGTTGTCAGATAGCAGATTAAATAGACATTTTTTTTTAAGTGCTCATAGGTTCCAGATGTCAAATGAAATTTGTCACGAGAGTTAAACTCTCCAATCTTCTGGCAAATTTGAATCTTGATGTGTAAATTAACAACATATTTCACACCAAAATCTGAAAATGTTCCATTCACAGTAAAGGCAGCATGGATTAACTTCTTTGAGCATTATTTTAGAATTTTACAGTGCAAGGTCTTCAGAATTCATTTCAGGAGCACTCTAATAAATATTGGACTGTGCTTTATTTTGGAGAAATGTAATAAGAAGGCTTTTGATAAGGTCCCTCTTTTGATAAGAGGTTAGTGTGCAAAATTAAAGCACATGGGATTGGGGGTAATATACTGGCATGGATTGAGAATTGGTTGACAGACAGGAAACAGAGAGTAGGAATAAACGGGTCCTTTTCCGGGTGGCAGGCAGTGACTAGTGGGGTACCACAGGGATCAGTGCTTGGGACCCAGCTATTTACAATATATATTAATGACTTGGGTGAGGGAACTAAATGTAACATTTCCAAGTTTGCAGACGACACAAAGCTGGGGGGGACTGTGAGCTGTGAGGAGGATGCAAAGAGGCTCCAATGTGATTTGGACAAGTTGAGTGAATGGGCAAATGCATGGCAGATACAGTATAATGTGGATAAATGTGAGGTTATCCATTTTGGTTGTAAAAACAGAAAGGCAGATTACTATCTGAATGGTGATAGATTGGGAAGGGGGAGGTGCAACGTAACCTGGGTGTCCTTGTACACCAGTCGCAGAAAGCAAGCATTCAGGTGCAGCAAGCAGTTCGGAAGGCAAATGGTATGTTGGCCTTGATTGCAAGAGGATTTGAGTACAAGAGCAAGGATGTCTTACTGCAGTTATGCAGGGTCTTGGTGAGACCACATCTGGAATATTGTGTGCAGTTTTGGCCTCATTATCTGAGGAAGTATGTTCTTGCCATGGAGAGAGTGCAAAGAAAATTTACTAGGCTGATTCCTGGGATGGCAGGATTGACGCATGAGGAGAGATTGGATCGACTGGGCCTATATTCACTAGAGTTTAGAAGAATGGGAGGGGATTTCATAGAAACCTATAAAATTCTAACAGGACTAGACAGGCTAGATGCAGGGAGGATGTTCCTGCTGGCTGGGGAGTCCAGAACCGGGGGTCACAGTCTCAGGCTATGGGGTATGCCATTTAGAACTGTGATGAGGAGAAATTTCTTCACTCAAAGGGTGGTGAATCTGTGGAATTCTCTACCGCAGAAGGCAGTGGAGGCCAAGTCATTAAATATATTCAAGAAGGAGATAGATATATTTATTAATACCAAAGAGATCAAGGGATATGGGGAGAAAGCGAGAACAGAGTACTGAATTAGATGATCAGCCATGATCTTTTTTGAATGATGGAGCAGGCCCAATGGGCCGAATGGCCTACTCCTGTTCCTATTTTCTATGTTTCTAATTCTTTCAAACCTGGCAAACAATGATTGGTGAAAACAGATATGTGGGGCTGCCTTTTGTGTAGGAGACGGGGGCGCCTGGTGCCAGGCCGAAAAGATGGGGGAAAACCTGCTTCTGCTATTTCATGCACCCCCCTCTCCCCACTGCCTGACCCGGAGCGATCCTCCTGCATTTTTAAATCTAAGTTTCAGGAGCTGGGATCCCTGTCCCTTTAAAGATGGGGATCCCGCCTCCAAGAGCCGCCGGCCAATCATAGGGCCAGCAGATCAGCAGTATCGGCAGCGCCACCAGGAGTGGCAACCACTGCTGGTAGTGCAGAGACCTTGGACACAGGCCCGGCGCTGGAACCCCGGACCACAGGTAAGTGAGACGGGGTCACCAGGGCCAGTCCAGAAGGTGCGGCAAGGGCGGTTGTGGGGTGGTCGTGCAGTCCAGGGGGAGGAGTGGTCTCGCTGGGTAAAGTGGGGTTCCTCCATGGGTCACAGATTTCCCACATAGGAGGGAACCACTCCCAAGCCCACAGGGAGGGCGCCATGTTCTACAATGGTGGCAGGAAGAGGCCCTTAATTGGCTGTTAATAGGCCACTTCAGGGCCTCAATTGACCTCTGTGTGGGAAGGCCATCACCGGCCTATCTGGCCCCATGGAAGATTGCTTGGCGACGGGCCCTCTTCCCCCGCCACCCGTTGCAATACTCTGTGCTCCTCCACCTCCAACTGTGCCTCAGGGGGCCACATAAAATCCTGGCCATAATCTGAAAGAATCAGGACTGCATTCGGTGGCGGTTGTAAACAATGGCGGTCTACCTGTGCAGACCGCATGTCGCAGAGCCGGTGCGAAATTGAACGGGGCGGCTCATTTGAATGGGCGTCGCGGGTTGCCCCCTCCCCGCCTTCCCCCCACAATGACATGGAGGGGGCGGGTGGTCCATTATTGACAATGATGTCAGCAGCCTTTGCACAGGCACTGATGCCATTTTTAAAGGATTTCGAGCCCTTTCATTTAATTTAAATATTCAAAGATATAGTGATTTAAATTTGATTCAAAAACATTAAATAAATGTTTCCAACCCCTCTCCCACTTCCCCCACCCCCATAACCATAGAATTAATTCTTTGCCCTCTCCCCAACCTTACCTTGTGCACCTGACCATTCCCCGCCCCCGCCACAGTTTATAAACTGTGAACTTTACCCATTCCCACCATCCCCTACACTAATCAGATGAGTTTGACCCTATTCCCCCCACCCCACACTGAAAAACTTACCTGCTTCCCCCACCCACCAATGTTCTGCCTCGGATCGCCGGACGGGTATCTGAAGGCGCGGGAGTACCGGCCAACGGCAGCAATATTGCTCTGGAATGGGTGGTGGAAGTGGATAGGTTATTTATTCTGTCATTAACATTATTTTGCATTTGTTAATTTGCCTTCCATCGGTGAGTGGCGGGAGGAGCCGCCACAAGCCTCGCCGGCAATATTGGGCCGGGCCTCCCTGGCATCGAGGCCCGTAGTGGGCCTCTGCCAGAAGCATTTCCTACCCCCACTACAACCCCCGACATCGGGGTGGGCTGCAAACTCAATACTACTAAATTTTCTATTTTAATTTAATTACAATATAATTATCATATACATGTAGGAATTTCTAAACTATGGATATCAAAAGTTAACCTCTTGTCAGCCATGACACACAAACCGTTTTTACACAAATGAGGTCCTCCACTTAAGTAAGTATCGAGTAATGAAATTAGAACCAAGCTATGGCCTCCTTTCATTAATACAGTTATTATGGGGGAAGTTTTAACCTGTTAGGATGGACGAATGTTGGTGCTTTGGCATTTAAAGAAGCAGAAAACGCTGGTGTGTCGGGAAGCTGGCAGGAACCTGCCAACTTCCGCATTTAAATCGTGTGCATTTGTTAGTGCTTGGGAAACCCCCATGGGACAGGCAGGTCTGTGATTAACTTATGCTAAAAGCCAATTGACTGTATCTTTACTCTTGAATTCTAGCTTTAACTACCAGTGCACAAAGTTTCCTGGACTGTCTGAAACTCGGCAAGTTGAACCAGGCAGGAGGACAATGGGGAATGATGGGGCTGAGCAATGGACAGGTTGGAAAGCCTTTAAATACTGAGATCTGACAGCCACATCTTTGGCGAGGTGAAAAGCTTTTGCTCACAGGATTTGTTCTTAACCTGTGTTTTTACTGCTTTTGAGGTTATTTCCAAGACTTTGGAGGTCATTTCTGCTACCTTGGAGTTTTTTTTGCCTTTGATTTGTATTTCTTAACTGCAGCCTACACAGCAACATGGGAGCAGCTTATGCAACTCTAACTTGCATCTCTGAAGAAGAACAAGGGAAACAGCACCAACAACACCACTAACAGCAGGAATGGTGGTAGACAATTAAACAGCTAACTGGACGGGGAGGCTTCACAAACATCCCATATTCGATGATAGTGGAGACCAGCATGTTAGTGCAAGAGACAAGGCTCAAGCATTCGCAGCAGTCTTCAGCCAAAAGTACCAAGTAGATGGACCATCTCGGCCTCATCCTGAGGTCCCCAGTCTTCAGCCAATTCGATTTACTCCACATGATATCAAGAAACGACTGAAGGCACTAGATACAGCAAAAGCAATGGGCCATACATATGAACATACGAGCATATGAATTAGGAGCAGGAGTAGACCATTCGCCCCTTCGAGCCTGCTCCGCCATTCAATAAGTTCATGGCTGAACTGATTACTCCACATTCCCACCTGCCCTGATAACCTTTCACTTCCTTGCTTATCAAGAATCTATCTCCCCTGCCTTAAAATTATTCAAAGACTCTGCTTCCATCGCCTTTTAAGGAAGAGAGTTCCAAAGACTCACGACCCTCTGAGAGAAAACATTTCTCCTCATCTCTGTCTTAAATGGGCGACCCCTTATTTTTAAACAGTGAACCCTAGTTCTAGATTCTCGCACAAGGGGAAATATCCTTTCCACATCCACCTGTCAAGACCCCTCAGGATCTTATATGTTTCAATCAAGTCGCCTCTTACTCTTCTAAATTCCAGCGGATACAAGCCTAGCCTGTCCAATCTTTCCTCATAAGATAGCCTGCCCATTCCAGGTATTAGTCTAGTAAACCTTCTCTGAACTGCTTCCAACACATTTACATCCTTCCTTAAATAAGGAGACCAATACTGTACACAGTACTCCAGATGTGCTCTCACCAATGCCCTGTATAGTGCATAACCTCCCTACTTTTGTATTCAATTCCCCTCGTGATAAACAATAACATTCGATTAGTTTTCTTAATTACGTGCTGTACCTGCATGCTAACCTTTTGCGATTCATGCACGAGGACACCCAGATCCCTCTGCATCTCAGAGCTCTACAATCGCTGACTATTTAGATAATATGGTTCTTTTTTTTTCCTGCCAAAATGAACAATTTCACATTTTTCCACATTCTACTCCATTTGCCAGGTCTTTGCCCGCTCACCGAACCTATCTATATCCCTTTGTAGCCTCCTTGTGTTCTCTTCACAACGTACTTTCCTACCTATCTTTGTGTCATCAGCAAATTTCCCTTCATCTAAGTCATTTATATAAATTGTAAAAAGTTGAGGCCCCAGCACAGATCCCTGTGGCACACCACTCATTACATTTTGCCAACCAGAAAATGACCCATTTATGCCTACTCTCTGTTTCCTGTTAACTAGCCATTCTTCTATCCTCACCAATATATTACCCCCTACACCATGAGCTTTTATTTTCTGCAATAACCTTTGATGTGGCACTTTACCAAATGCCTTCTGGAAATCTAAGTCCAATACATCCACCGGTTTCCCTTTATCCACAGCACATGTAAAGAACTCAAAGAACTCCGATAAATTGGTTAAACATGAATTCCCTTTCACAAAACCATGTTGTCTCTGCCTGATTACCTTGAATTTTTCTAAATACCCTGCCATAACGTCTTTAATAATAGCTTCTAACATTTTCCCTATGACAAATGTTAAGCTAAATGGCCTGTAGTTTCCTGCTTTCTGTCTCCTCTTTTTGAATAACGGAGTCACATTGGCTATTTTCCCATCTAATGGAACCTTCCCCAAATCTAAAGAATTTTGGAAAATTAAAACCAACGCATTAACTATCTCACTAGCCACTTCTTTTAACACCCTCGGATGAAGTCCATCAGGACCTGGGGACTTGTCAGCCCGCAGCTCCAACAATTTGTTCAGTACCACTTCCCTGGTGATTGTAATTTTCTTGAGTTCCTCCCTCCCTTCCATTTCCTGACTTGCAGCTAAATCTGAGATGTTAATTGTATCCACTATAGTAAAGACCGATGCAAAATACCTGTTCAATTCATCTGCCATCTCCTTATTATCCATTATTAATTCCCCAGATTCACTTTCTATAAGACCTCACTTTGTTAACTCTTTTCTTTTTTAAATATCTATAGAAACTCTTACTATCTTTCTTTGTATTTCTAGCTAGCTTTCTCTCGTACTCTGGTTTTACCTTCCTTATCAATCTTTTAGTCATTCTTTGCTGTTTTTTATATTCTGTCCAATCTTCTGATCTGCCATATATCTTTGCGCAATTATAGGCTTTTTCATTAACTTTGATACTATCTTTAACTGTTTTAATTAACCACGGATGGCAGGTCCCACCCTTGGAATTTTTCTTTCTCATTGAAATGTATCTATTCTGTGTATTCCGAAATATCCCCTTAAATGTCTGCACTACATCTCTATGAATTATCCCTTAATCTAATTTGCCAGTTCACTTTACTAGCTCTGCTTTCATGCCCTCATAATTGCCCTTACTTAAGTTTAAATTACTGGTCTTGGACCCACTCTTCTCTCCCTCAAACTGACTGTAAAATTCAATAATTATGATTGTTGCTACCTAGGGGTGCCTTATCTATGAGGTCATTAATTAAACCTACCTCGTTCCACAATACCAGGTCTAGTATAGACTGCTGTCTGGTTGGCTCTAGAACATACTGGACCCTGACAACATCCTGGCTCGAGTACTGAAAACATGTGTTCCAGAACTAGATATTCAGATTTTTAGATTTAGAGATACAGCACTGAAACAGGCCCTTCGGCCCACCGAGTCTGTGCCGACCATTAACCACCCATTTATACTAATCCTACACTGATCCCATATTCCTACCACATCCTCACCTGTCATCTGTCCCTATATTCCCCGACCACCTACCTATACTAGGGGCAATTTATAATTGCCAATTTACCTATCAACCTGCAAGTCTTTTGGCTGTGGGAGGAAACCGGAGCACCCGGAGGAAACCCACGCAGACACAGGGAGAACTTGCAAACTCCACACAGACAGTACCCAGAATTGAACCCGGGTCGCTGGAGCTGTGAGGCTGCGGTGCTAACCACTGCGCGACTGTGCCACCCCAATTCAATGCCACTGGCCAAGCTGTTCCAGTAGAGCTACAACACTGGCATCTCCCCAACAATGTGGAAAAATGCCCAGCTATGTCCTGTCCACAAAAAACAGTCTGGCCAATTACTGTCCCATCAGTCTACTCTCACTCATCAGAAAAGTGATGGAAGGGGTCATTGACAGTGCTATCAAGTGGCACTTACTCAGCTATAACCTGCTCACTGTTGATCAGTTTGGGCTCTGCCAGGGCCACTTGGCTCCAGACCTTATTATCGCCTTGGTCCAAATACGACAAATGAGCTGCATTCCAGAGGTGAGATGAGTGAATGCCCTTGACATCAAGGTAGCATTTGACCAAGGATAGCATCAAGGAGCCCCAGCAAAATTGAAGTCAATAGAAATTAGGAGAAAATCCTCCACTGGTTGAAGTCACACCTAACAGAAACAAAGATGGTTGTGGTTGTTCGATGCCAAACATCTCAGCCACAGGACATCGCTGCAGGAGTTCTGCAGGATAGTGTCCTAGACCCAACCATCTTCAGCTGCTTCATCAATGACCTTCTCTCCGATGTAAGGTCAGAGGTGGGGATGTTTTCTGATGGTTCCACAGTGCTTAGTAAAATTTGAAACTCCTCAAATACAGAAGCAGTCCGTGCTAGCATGCAACAAGACTGGGCAACATTCAGGCTTGGGCTGATAAGTGGCAAGTAACATTCACACCACACAAATGCCAGGCAATGACCATATCCAACAAGACAGGAGCTAACCATCTCCCCTTGATGTTCAACGGCCTTACCTTTGCTGAATCCCCCACCATCAACATCCTGGGGGTTACCATTAACCAGAAACTTAACTGCACCAGCCATGGAACTACAGTGGCTATAAGAGCAATTCAGAGGCTGGGAATTCCCAATGCCTGTCCACCATCTACAAGGCACAAGTCAGGAGTATGATGGAATACTCTCTACTTGCCTGGATGAGTGCAGTTTCAACAGTGCTCTAGAAGCTTGACACCATCCAGGACAAAGCAGCCTGCTTGAATGGCATCCCGTCCACCACTTTAAACATTCACCACCACCACCGGTGCATGGTGGCAGCAGTGTGTACCATATACCAGATACACTGCAACAACTCACCATGGCTCCTGCAACACCACCTTCCAAACCTGCGACTTCTACCACCTAGAAGAACAATGGCAGCAGATGCATGGAAACATCACCACCTGCAAGTTCCCTTCCAAGTCGCACACCATCCTGACTAGGAACTATATCAGCGTTCCTTTACTGTCACTGGGTCAAAATCTTGGAACTCCCTTCCTAACAGCACTGTGAGTGTACCAACACCACAAAGACTACAGAGGTACAAGGAGGCGTCTCAACACCACCTTTTCAAGGGCAATTGGGCTTGGACAACAAATGCTGGCTTTGCCCGCCAGCGATGCTCACATCCCATGAATGAATACAAAAAAAGAAGCAACACCAGCAGAAGCAGCAACTGCTTTCTCCTCAGCCACCTGCCACTTCACATGGCAAAGAGGATGAACACACAACTCCAGCTCACAAAATGTGATCCCCCCAATAAAGGGTATACAGGTGAGTCTTCTGGACATGACTCAGCAATAGTGCCTCAGGAAGCTCAGACTTTTATGGCAGGTCATTGCTGACATTTTCAGTATCCTGCAACAAGACCTCCATCCAAGTGGACCAGGTGGGCATGCATTACCAGTGGCCATCAAGGTCACCACAGCCCTGACTTTCTTTGCCTCCATCTACGTCCTGGGATCTTCCAGTAGCTTCTGCAGAATCTCACAATCTGCTGTCCACAAGTGTATCTCCCAGATGACAATGCCATGTTCGCCAAGGCTGCCACTTACTTTCACTTCAATACTGATGAGGTCAGTCAGAATGAGAGGGTGCTCAGATTTGCTGCTCTGGATGGATTCTCACAGGAACAGGGAGTCATAGACTGCACACATGTGGTAATCAAGGTGCCCTCAGATCAATCAGCAGTCTTTGTCAATTGGAAGGGATTTCATTCCGTCAATGTTCAGCTGGTATGTAACCACCAAAAGGTTTTCATGCATATCTGCACGATACCCAGGAAGCTGCCATGATGCCTCAGGAGGCTCACACTTTTATGGCAGGTCATTGCTGACATTTTCAGTATCCTGCAACAAGGGGCGGCACAGTGGCGCAGTGGTTAGCACCGCAGCTTCACAGCTCCTGGGACCCGGGTTCGATTCCGGGTACTGCCTGTGTGGAGTTTGCAAGTTCTCCCTGTGTCTGTGTGGGTTTTCTCCGGGTGCTCCGGTTTCCTCCCACAAGCCAAAAGACTTGCAGGTTGATAGGTAAATTGGCCATTATAAATTGTCACTGGTATAGGTAGGTGGTAGGGAAATATAAGAACAGGTGGGGATGTTTGGTAGGAATATGGGATTAGTGTAGGATTAGTATAAATGGGTGGTTGATGTTCGGCACAGACTCGGTGGGCCGAAGGGCCTGTTTCAGTGCTGTATCTCTAATCTAATCTAATCTAAGACCTCCATCCAAGTGGACCAGGTGGTGCCCAGTAATATATTATCCTGTACTAGTCAAGTCTCCCATAGATATTTGCACCTCCAAGCAGAGACAGCAGTTGGTTCCTTGGAGTCAAGGGCTACCCTCTGATGACACCTGTGAGAAGCCCCACCACTGACGCACAGAAAAGGTACAATTAAAGCCACATCAACACTAAAGAGTGGTCATTTGAGAAGACCATTGAGATCCAGAAGATGTGATTCAGGTGCCTGGACAGAACTGGAGGTGCCCTTTAGTATGCACAATAAAAAGTGTCAAGAATGATAGTGGTCTACTGCACCTTGTACAAAATAGGACAGAAGAGGGGATTGGAGCGGCAGGAGGAGGAAGGTGATGCCCACTATGCATCTCCAGAGGAGGAGGAGTGGCAGGAGGAAGAGGAGGAGCCTGATATGGTCAGGGTACCTGCAGCCACAAACCTAGCTGCAAAGATACCTGAAACAAACTCATTCAGGCACACTTCAGTTAATCTGAAGCACTGCAGCCATTGGACATACCAATGCTGAATCTACTGTGCCCCCTCCCTCGATAGCCCCCAGCACAAAGCATTCTCACTGTCAACAATCCCTCCCTCTCACTAATACCCATTGCTGGTCTTCTACTCTCGTCATACTTTTTTGCTCAAGACTGAAGGCCACTTGTCAGGCAAGAGACGACAATGGGGTTGACTGGACAATGGAGCTTTGAAATAAGGCTGTGTTTGCTGACAATGCAATCACTAGGTGGTGCAGTACTTGCACATGCACAAATGCAGGCTCTTCAACTGGAACGTCAGTGTCTGCGATGTTTAGACAGCTGCCAGGATTAAAGATGGCGCTGCTCAATTTATCACAGGAAATGCTTATGGCTAGATCGTTCTAGCAAACAAGCTTTACATTAAGTTGGATGGAAGCCCAGTAATATACTAGTATGTAGTTATAGGATACTAACTGTAATCCTCATATCAATTTAATATTCCAGTTATCTTATTAAATACAAAAGGAATTTTATGATTGAATTTCCATTGGAAGATAGTGAATTGTTAGCCCGATCGAAAATTGGACAGAGTATAAAATGTGCTGCCAGTTCATTATCCACATTTTATATGACTAACCAGGACTGATTTCACCCAAAGGCAGCTACTACCTCCTGCCCTACTGGCCGCTCGCTCCGGAGCTCGCTGCTCCCTGCCTCTACTCCCTTGGCCGATTGTTCCCTGCTCGCGCCACCCTGCTCTTCGGTCGCTCCCCGTCCCCTCCAGCCACTGGCTCTAGGCCGCGTGCTTCCCTCCTCTCAGCCACTTGCTCCCACGTTTGATCAGTCTCCATGCGCCGCCCGCAGAAGCAATGTGGGCCGCAAGGGGGACGGAGCAATGTAGGAGCGACCGACCAAGAGGAGGGAAGCGGCGCGGCCTAGAGCTAGCGGCTGGGGGTTTGGGGGTGGGTGGCACCGGGGAAGTGGGGAGCGAGCGGCCGGAGGGCGGGGTGGCACGAAGTGAGGAACAATCGGCCAGGGGAGCGGGGGGCAGCAACGAGGTCTGGAGCAAGTGGCTGAGGGGAGGAAACGTCGAGGCCTGGAGCGAGTTGCCGAGAGGGGAAAGCGACTCGTGGGGTGGGAACAAGTGGCGGGTATTGAACTCCAGCCTCAAAATCTCCAATTTCACATGTTACCTCCAGCCGCGTGGGGGGCTGGATACCCGATGACGCTTTATCGCGCATGCGCGAAGGTGAACCAGGCACGGATGCACGATGGCATCATCCTGCGCATGCACAACTTAGTCCTGGCAAAATGTAGCTGCGCACATGCGTATCTTGGCACACACTGATGACGTCAGCAGGCTGCTAGGTTGTCAAGAATCACTTCGTTGAAATAAAGTTTATAGTGCGTGAGCATGGACAATAAAAGTGACACTTTAACGAACTTTTAAACACCCAGTTAATTTACCTTGAGAAACTACAAGGCCTTTCTCTTCCTTTTCCTGTCACTCTGTAGTGAAGCCCCTGTGGCCTCAGCATAGCTGGAGGCAGGCTGCTCATTCCCCTTCTCTGACTGCTCTGGGTTTTGGAGCCTGTGAGGGCCCCGCCAATGCCCCACCTGCACCTATGCAGGGACTGCCTCAGCCATCGGGACATAATGTGGGGCTCTTACTGAGGGGGGCAAGGGGAGGAGGAGTGGGAACACTTTCAGCAGAGTCCCCACTGCTATGCCCTGTTTCTCCATCTTCCTTCTCATGGCCCACTCACACTTCCCTGCCAGCCAAGAGCTGGAGAGCATTTTGCTGCATTTCCATGTGGTGCTGAATGACCAACGCAAGGCTTTCCTCCATCCTCTTTAAAGTGTCAGACTGAGGGCTGAATTTACTGAGGCCATTGTGGGTCCCGGCAGCGGACCCGGAAGTGGGCGTCATTCCCGCCCATCACATGAGCAGCTGGCCCACCGCGATCACGCGGCCACTTGCATAATGGAGGCAGGAGCCTGGCCAATCACACGATGCGAGATACTGAATATAGCGAAGGATGACTCCGGAGCAGGTGCTGGCAGCATATTGAAAGCCCTGCCAGTCCTGCTTGCATTGCTGCCTTGGCCTCATTAGCTCTTCACAACTGAGACCGGTGCTGCAGGGACTCTGGACCCCCCACACCCACCACTGCTCCACCCCCCCCCACCCCACTCTCCGAGGTGAACCCCACAGGATGGCCGAGGCAAGAAAAAGAGTAGCCCCACGGTTTAGTGATACCTGCCTCCAGATTCTCCTCCAGGCTGCAAGAGAAAGGCAGGAGGTTCTCTTCCCCAGCAACGGCAAAAAGAGTTCCTCCTGACGGACCAAGCAAGCCTGAATGGAGATAGGAGGTCAACAGACGTGGGGTCACCCCCGACAAAGAACAAAGAACAATACAGCACAGGAACAGGCCATTCGGCCCTCCAAGCCTGCGCCGATCTTGATGCCTGCCTAAACTAAAACCTTCTGCATTTCTGGGGACCGTATCCCTCTATTCCCATCCTGTTCATGTATTTGTCGAGATGCCTCTTAAACGTCGCTATTGTACCTGCTTCCACCACCTCTCCCGGCAGCAAGTTCCAGACACTCACCACCCTCTGTGTAAAGAACATGCCTCGCACATCCCCTCTAAACTTTGCCCCTCGCACCTTAAACCTATGTCCCCTAGTAACTCACTCTTCCACCCTGGGAAAAAGCTTCTGACGATCCACTCTGTCCATGCCGCTCATAACTTTGTAAACCTCTATCATGTCGCCCCTCCACCTCCGTCGTTCCAGTGAAAACAATCCGAGTTTATCCAACATTACAGTTGAGGTCTGTCCTGTCCCCTCAAAAGCATACTTTCCAGTGTCTAGCAATCATTTTTTTTTGTGCAATTTAGTAATGTTTTAAATATTAAGATTATAAATGCTTTTTGATGAGGAAAAGACATGTCTTCTGAAAGTGGGAACCATGGCTGATTTTTCCTCTCATTAATCCAGCAGTGCTGAATTCAGTCATAACATCCCAGTTGAGAATAAAGCCTAGGCCTTCCTGGTCTGTATGGCTCAGCACCAGTACCACACATCATGGGACATCTATTCACTGAGCCATAAGGGCAGCGATCATACTTCCTTTAAACTAGGGAAGCCGAATATTATGGCTTACTGACATAGTAGGTGTTCTAAGAGCAATTTAGCCTGTGGATTTGCTTTAAATTAGTGTTTTCGTAAATGTGTCATTGGACAGTAAGTTAAAGGCCTGCTCAGGTCTGGAAAACAAGAACCCGATTTGAACCCGACAGAACCACATCAGACCCGAGCCCAACCCGGCCTGAGTCCTTCCATTTTTTCCCGCGCCTGACCCGACCCGAGTCCGACCCAAACCGAGCCCGACCACCGGAATGTTCACTTTACTTACCTTCCGATTCCGAATCTGTTTGTCACTTCTTCAGTTTGTGCAGAAAAGCAACAAAAACTGTAATTTGAAAGGTTGTTTAAGAAGATGAAGATTGGAGCCATGAAGTCAGTGATTGTTTGGTCATGAGTTAAACAGAAACCCATGGCGTTATGCCCAGACAGGTTGTGCTACACTGTACCAGTACTGTATTGCTTAAAATAAACACAGCAATTGCCGGAGGCTCAGAAAATATCATTATACATTACCTAGACTCCTGCTTTACAGGTTGAAATACCTGCTGCAAGTTTATCCAGTGAGCAGCTGAGATGCAGAGACCAGGAAGATCCTGAGTGATTAATTATTATAAAATATACGGTATTTATATAAAAAATATAAAATGATCACTGTCAGGACTCTAGTCTAACACACACAGGGTTTAATTTTTAAACACTGTATTTTTAGCTCCTCCCTCAGTATATCCTTGTTCACTGCTCCAATTGTAAGCCATAGAAATCAAACAGGTTTCTTTAGACTTGAACAAGAAAGGTAGAAGTTTATTGATCTTTATCTCTAATATGGTTAACAACTACAAATATGTAACGCAACCACGCTAGCATGCATACACGATAAACACACACGCAGATAGAGACAAAGAAGAAGGAATAAAGGGGAAAATTTTGAAGCACTATCTGGTAGTTACAGTCCTTTAAGTTCAATGTGGAGTCTTTGGTTGCCGGTAAGTTTTGCAATTTATTGGGGCCCAGTTCACACTTCAACTTGTTCCGATGTAGGAGCCTTTTCTCTCTTGACGTTTATGTGTCTTCCATGGGTCCGGTGGCTTGGGAGAAAGTGAGAGAGAGAGACAGCCAAGCAAGAGACTTGCTTGTTTCAGCTTCAGTTTCAAACAGCCCTGTGGCTAGTTCAAAAAACCTGGACCAGCCAGTTATTCATGTGATAAGCTGGTTTAATCAATCCTGGCTCAGATGATCATCTTAGCAGGGCCTGGAATGCACTTCCTCACACCTTCGATGTCTGGTGGTCAAAATCCATTTAGGTTAATTGAAGCAGGGAATAGTCCTTTGTCTCCATAAGCAGCGTCTCTTATGCAAATGTCCATCCAGCCCAGTGTCTGGTGATCTTCAAACAAGTCATTTCTTCACTCCAGCAACGGTTTAAAATCAGTGTTCATATGACAAAATTAATATGCCTCATTCTTGGCAGGTGGTGGTCTCATGACAGTACAGAAATAGTCTTTGAGATAGGAAGGTCTGTGATTAGATTTACGAATTTGAGGTTGTGGATCTCTTTGATCAGCTTGATGAGGCAAATGATCAATATCACTCATAGGAAATGGAAATGTATCCTCATAGCCAGTACCTCAAAATATACTGGTCTGCTCCCTATCAAATGTCTCGCATTCAACTTAGTGTTGCCATCCAATAGATAAGCATTTTTTGTTTTGTTCATCCACGGGATGTGGGCGTCGCTGGCCAGGCCAGCATTTATTGCCCATCCTGATTGCCCTTGAGAAGGTAGTGGTGAGCTGCCTTCTTGAACCACTGCAGTCCATGTGGGGTAGGTATACCCACAGTGCTGTTAGGAAGGGAGTTCCAGGATTTTGACCCAGCGACAGTGAAGGAACGGCGATATAGTTCCAAGTCAGGATGGTGAGTGACTTGGAGGGGAACTTACCGAGCAAACGTTTAATCTGCTTTGGACCTGATATTGATGAAGCAAGTTTGTGGTCGCGATTCGACCGTTTGATTCGAACCCAATGTCCAACTTTAAACTGTGGTTCGGTTGCGCCTGTACATTTGTCAAAGTATGCTTTTGCTTTATCTTGTCTCTTTGCAATTTCATCTGCTTTCGCTCTGACATTCTCATTAACTGGTAGTGATGGCTTAAGAAGGGTCAGTGGCCTGCGAAAGTTACGACCTATCATAAGTTCGGCTGGTGTCTTTCTGGTCAGAGTGTATAGGCTTTACTCCAGCTGCTGTCACTCCATAACCTAGAAAATCAATCTTGGGTGCCGCAAATGTGCATTTGTCCTTGTTTAGCGTCAAAATGTGTTTTGCGAGTCAAGTGAGCACTGCTGATATTTGTTGATCATGTTCAGCTTTGTCCCTTCTATGGACAATGTCGTCATCAAGTATCTTGAGCATTCCCTCAACATCTGACAAGACTGAAGAAATAATCGTCTGGAATGTGCTAGGTGCTGAACTTATTCCATAGGGCATTCGGCGTTGCTGAAACACACCTTCATGGGTAACAAAAGCTGTAAGATATTGGCTTTGTTCTTCTAGAGGTATCTGAAGATAACTCGGTCGCATATCAAGCTTTGGGAAGACTGTGGAGACATGAAATGATGCTGGCAGTTCTTGAATTGTAGGAAGTGGATACTTATCTGGTATGATAGCTTTGTCGACTGCCTTTAGATCAATGCATAGTCAAAGTTCACCATTTTTTCATTGTGCAATGACTAGATTTGATATCCATGGCAATGAGTTGATTCACTCAATGATACTGTCTGCTTCTAGTCATTTCAGCTCCTGTGACACTTCAGCACGAATTGCAAACAGCAACCATCTCAAATTTTGTGAAACTGGTTGAATTGATGTGTTAACGCGAGGAGCATGACAGTACCCCTTGAGCTCTCCAAATCCAGTAAATAAGGAAGGATACTGGCATGTATAATCTGCATCATCAATCCCATTAATGTGTGCTCCAGTGGGGTCTTCAAACTTGAATCCAAGCCTATCGAAAAGGTTTACCCCCAAAAGGCTTCAGCCTTTAGCTACATAGAAAGTGAACCTATCTAGGGTGAAGTATTTGCAGCAAACTGGAACTGTGATTGTTCCTGAAACTGAAATGATAGTGTCATTCACAAGCTTGAAGAGTGTCTGTTGCAGGAATGAGAGAGAATTGCAAAAAATACCGATGGCAGAGTTTGTCACTCAAAATAGATACTTTTGCGCCAACATCAACAAGAAGTGACACTGAGATGCCTGCGATCTCAACTGAGCACTCCTTAAATTGACCTGGTGCTTTACTTTTTGTAATGGTAAACACATTTTATACCTCACTCTCAGGAAGAGACTCCACGACATGTCGAACCGATCAAGTCTTTTTCTTCGACAACCTGCATATCATTGCAAAATGGTTCCACTTTAAACATGAGTTACACCTTTTCCCTTGAGATGGACATGGCATTGTGACTTGATGAGCACTTCCACAACTTGGGCACAGTTTTGAAGGTAACTGACCTTGATGGGGCACATTCTGATGAGGTTGCTAAGGTCTCCTTGTCTGTAACCCTTGCACTGAAGCTGGTTGGGCAAGCTGTGTCTACAACCCTGAGTCTAAGGGTGCATGTATGTGTAATCTCTTTGAATCTAACATGGCAGATTCGATGTGGACTGCCAAGGTTATGGCTTTTCCAAGGTTAAATCATCATCCTCAATGAGGAGACATTCCCTAATTTGTGGAATTGAAGTCTTTTCAATTAATTGATCACAAATTAGTTTGTTGGATAGTGTGCCAAATTTACATGTGGCTGCCAAATGCTGCAAAGCTGTTACCTATTGTTTAATGGGCTCACCACATCCCTGGGAGCTTTGATGGAATATGTATCGCTCTATCATCGCACTCTTCTTTAGCCCAAAGTATTTTTCGAGAGCACTTATTGCAGTATCAAACATAGACATATCTTCCGTAAGCTGCTCAAATATCCACTGGCCTTCTGCTCACAGACAATGTACGAGTATCGCTTTCTTACGGTTCACTGCTACATCTGGGCTGTCCATCCCTGTAGTGAGGAAGTAGGTTTGAACCCCAAAATCCATCGCTTCCAGCACAAGGGAGGATTTCATGACATTGAAAGAAATGGTTCTTGAGCTGATAACGTTAAATTTTGCTGAATCATTCTCATTGCCATGTTTTTGTTATGTTTATGCTGGGTTGTTGGATATTTATATCTGATTTATCTCAGAGCAATGCACATATCACACTTGTATTCAATCACTAATTGGTTTATTTACAACACTTTAGAATATCTCAGCATTTACAAGATCTCAGTACAATGTCTTCTCAGAACAGTCTGTGTTTTCTGTAGAACAATCTAGTCCAGCTCTTTTAGTTTCAGTTTCAAACTGTTCAGCTCCACCCATAGGCTTAAGCAATCAAACACAGTGAACACTGATCAATGGACAGACTAAGCTCATCTAACCCAGATCAATCAAACACTACAGCAGCTCATAGAAAAACAATGGGACTGGACACCATCTTGTTAACCAAGAGCTTTCTCTTATTGCTGCTCTTCTTCACAGGGTAATTATGTATGGGAGAGCAGTAAAATCAACTCCTGATTAAAGTGTGCAAGGATTATTGGATTCTCACAGTAACTTTTGGAATTCATTGCTCCTGGTGCAATATGCTTTGTATAATATTAAGTTATAACAATTAACAAGCAAGTTAATCCCCTTCAAAAGCTGTAATTGATTTGCCTTAACCACGTGCTCTGCAGATCTATTTCAGGATATTTATAAACAAAGATCTCAATGCATCCATCTTGGAATAAGAATTCAGCTAATTCCTTTTGGTTTTGCAAATTTAAACTTATAGTAAATATTGTACCAGCTTTAACATTGCCAACAGTTTGAGTGGGGACTATGTAAGTTAAACCGTATGTCAAAATCAAATTATTTATTTTTTTATTTAATGGGATGTATGTAGTGCTCTAAATTATATATTCTTGGCACTTTCACATAAAGTGTATTCTTAAATTGGTAAATTAATTGTATGTAATTTTTAAAATGACTGTTAAATATATACTAAAAAGCTTTATGTAGCTGTGAAGTATTCTAATAATGCAAGTTAGTGCTGGCATAGTGTTTGGTTTCCTTCTACTCAAGTATACAATATCATTCTCGTATAAATCTATTTTCAATTTTAGCTTACATTAGTCCTATTATACTGCATCTGGCTCTGTGATTTGGAGGACAAGGCTTCATAGGATCAAGATTACCTGATTTTATAAACTGAGCACCAGAAGGGAAAGACATATTTCATATTGGAAAAGACTGAAATACTTAGACTAAATACAATCTAAGAGCAACATATTAATGTCCTGCATTATTAAAGAAGTTTCCAACTGTGAGATGTTATCACATCCATTGGATTGTAACATGACATCCAGTGTGCCATAGTGTTACGTTTTAATTTTGACATTTTTGTGTCATATCTGAATTTTGCTCTTTATATTTTTAGACAATTAAAATGCCACACAACTGTAGTACATTTCATACAAAGAATACTGTATCAGAAAATAAACGATGAGATCAAGAAGTTTCTCACACTAAATGGTTGTAGTGACTGACAGTGTGAGAACATCTGTTGAAGGGATTTATTGACTAGGCCTCAGGTCTTCACAGTGTTTATTATGGTTCTGACCTAATGAACTTAATTTGTTGACATGTTTCTCCAAGTGTCTTATTTGATCCCTCTCACATTTCTTCCTACTGTGTTGTTTCTATGGTAACAGCAGCTTCTGGATCATCAGCGTGTCCACCAACTTCGACTGTACCAAGCTCAGATGGCTATGGTTGGCATGACAGGATTAGACAAACACAGGCCTGTTTCCAGGACACAGTCGTCCCCTGCTGCTTCCACATTACCACATTCTTCTACGGACCATCCCATCAGGCACATCTATACTACTGGTAGGAGTCCCAAAGGAATTCTTTAATAGGCGCTCTAAATTCAGTATTCTTAGGAGCTCAACAAATTCCAATGCTGTAAATGCCACAAGTTGCACTTTTGTTAAACTTCTGTTGTTTCTTGTTTTGTTTGCTGGTTGATGTCACGTAAATTGTCAATTATTTGAAATCAGTGATCAGCTGACCAGTCAGCACTAATCTGGTTCGCACTTTTTTTAATCTCACATGTACACTCCAATTCTATTTTAAATTAAAAGCAGCCTGGAACTCATCCTGTCAACTTACTACTGCTACTGGATGTTATGTTTGAATGTGCAGAATCTGATCCACGCTAGAGGACTGCAGCTCAAAAAGCACCTGGCTTTTGCCTTTTTTTTTTATCAGTTCCCTAGTTCAGCATGTCATTCACCTACTGTATCTATGTCACTGATTAATCTCTTTATACCTGTGCTTTTGCTCTTTTTCTCCCCCATCATGTCTAGCTGACAAGAAATGTTAGCATGTGGAAAGAAAACCAATGTGTAAGCTCAGCTCAAAAGGAACACTGCTTTCTTCTGAAAAGCAAAGAAAGAAAATAATGAAAAGTAAGCAGATGAAAAGTTCAGATAGATTTATATTGACAAAATTGTAATAGTAAAGTTTCTGGCCCACATTATCTGTAACCATAGATCCTACGAGAATCATAACCCAAACTAAACTGACAAATCTTTCAGCACAGATGGGGAGAGAAAAAGACAAGTGATTTTATGTAATATTGCCTTGGAAGATTAAAAATAATATGTTCACAATCAGTAAGAATATGAATAAATTAAATGATCACTTTCACATAACTCAAACAATATCAATTATTGCTGTTGTGACTTAAGTAGAAGATCCATCAATTCTGCAGTCATTTTGCTATTGGGAATTTGTGGGTTTTTAAAAAAACGATATGTTACCTTTTAGAACTGGCCTTTTCATTTTGTAGGTCCAGGTCTGTTGTATTTAATACTGCAGAAGTTATTCCCTGCCAACTTCCAGCAATTAATGTTCTAAACTACAGTTAGACAAATCTATAGACAAATACATAACTCTATTGGAAAATAAACAGCAAGTTGTAATTTTGCTCTACATTTGATTTTGGAGCTCTGTCCTTAAAAGGTTATTTAAGGAATAGCATTTGTTTGATTTACTGATTTTCTAAACTGACTGAAGAAGAACTTTTCACAGTTTTTAATCTTATGTGACTCATTAGGTGCAATTTAACATTTTACTGCAGCACTGTCACTACTAAAAATTGTGTTGAGTTGTTATGGAAATTCACAGCATAATATTAAATTGCGCCGAATTTCTGTACTGTAGAACATTCTGTTGGACCAATGTAGTTCTCACATAACTTCAATGTAAGCGACAAATTAGATAGAAAGTTATGGCTAAATGTGCTGTTCACTATAAAGAGGGAAGCCCCCATCGAGGGGCTTCTCTTCTGTTCTTATAGATTATTTCTTTTTATGGTCTTTAAATAACCAAAAAGAGCTTTAAGTTTGAGAGAGGACTACATCCTCCAGCTTTAGTTTGTATTCCTGAATTTATGATAACGTGGAAAAGTCTAAAATAAGAATATAACATTTTCAAAATTGTGCCAACTTTAATAACTTGCTCCAGGAGGTATTGCCTGCCCCCCTTGTTGCTGCTTGTGTGCCGTCAGTGATTTTATTTCAGTTGTAGTTAACGCCGGGATATGTTCTTTTCAGTGTGGTACGTTACTTTGGAAAACATGGGGTATCGTTTCCATAGCAGCTTCCCAGGTCACTTGCTGAAACTTGGGTAGAAGATCAGCAGAAACCCTGGAGAAATGTTGCACATGGGTAATAAATGGCACTTACACTTTTCCTCTGAAGCCTTTGTGAATACACTGGCCATGTTACAGTGGGTGTCCTGGATACTTCCGTGGAAATTCGATCCCCTTGTATATATACCTTAGCGATCAACAGAAAACATTGGAAATACACAGTAAGTCCAATCAGCATCTCGAATGAGACAATACAGATTAATGGTTCAGATAGAGAATCTTTGACTTCTAACCTTTCATTGTTATAGATGCTTTACAGACCTGCCGAGTATTTCCAGCAGTTTTACATTTCCATTATTTACATATTTCTCTTTTCCTTTCTAATGTATATTTACATACCTTCTTGCACCAATGCTAACTTTGTGGTGGGGAGTTATGGGGGAGGGGTGGGTGGGTTAGTGAAGAAGAGGAAAGGCATTCTTCACACTGACATAGATCAGTATTAAATTGTGTCCAAGGAATTTGACGTACAGTGTATTTCATCAGTTGAGACAATAAGTAAGCCAAAGCCAACAATTGCATTTATTCAAAGCCCTTTTGGACAATGTCAAACTTTAAAATAAAAGGTTGTATTATTTTAAAATGTGATGTTTTTAATTTTGCTTTTTTAATAACAGCTACTGACTGCTAGCTTTAGAGTTCTAATTATGTGATGTATATTTTAACCACTTTGCTGCAGAAGTCATAAGATTTCCATTAAAATGTAATGATGTGTTGAAAACTTAATAAAAATTTAAATCCTTGAAAATGTTTTTTTTTTGTTTCTGTGTTATTCCCACAATCTTTAAAGCAGTGGTCAGATTGCACTGTAATCACTTTCAAGGTCATTTGAGTTTTGAACATTTTGTAGAATTATTTTTAAATTATACTATAGTGTGAGGGTGTGTGTGTCAGATCTTGCAGTGATTTTCTTTAGAACTAAAAAATAATTGTATGGATTTACTAAAATGATGTTGTGCCTTAAACCCGTCTGCTGATTCCCTAGCTGCTCTGGTTCATGTCTATCCTCGGGTAGGAATTGTGAACATTCAATTGACTTTGAAAAATGCGAGACAAAGTACATTGGACTTATAACTGATCAATAGTTCAATAGGTCCCTATTCAATTAGCGACAATAAGACATCCTTGTAAGTAAAGATCCTCAATGCAATGATCCTAGTGAATCTGTATGTGGGTAGCAAATATTTTGACTGATAGAGGTTGTACATTGGACAGATTGAGAACACAGCTATAGGCTCTTTCCTGACTCCCATTATAGCCAGCATTTATATGGAAAAACCTGCCAGCAAAGGGCACTAAACATCATCTTTCCGCTTCTCTCTTTGGCTTATTAATGTGGAGTCAAAACAAGAACAATTTAAAGAATTTCTTAATGGCATTTATCCCTCTATGAAATTTTCCATAGAAAGAAGTAATTCTGTTAGGACATGATTACAAGTAAGGAAAATAGCTCTGTCACATTGGGAATGCATAAAGGCATGACTAACAGTCATTCGCTTTCACCTATCCTGTCCAATCACTCAGTCAACAGCAAGGTCACCAGATCACTGGTAGACAGAGCCTATTCTATTTGTGGGAGACAAGGCTGTCATGGTGAAGAAGAAGCTACAGCGTATCAAGGAGGCCCTACAGGATAATGAGTATCACCTTAGGGCCATGTTCACCAAGCTTTACCCAATCTGTTAAATTGCAGTTTTCTCTTACTTTCTTGCTAGTAGGTGAACTTTTCTGCAAAAACATTACAAATGACTAATTGCCAAAAATTACTGAAAACAGTGTTTTAGCATATAAGTAAAATCTTGGTTAGCAGGAATTTAGTTTAACTAACAAAGTCCTCTACCTCAACCATGATGAAACAATCTGTCCCAAACACAACGGGAACCTTATTTAAGATACATAATCCTTACATGTGTACAAATCTTGTTAAAACTACATAAACAATAAAAATGATGTCAGCTTTATTTAAGATCTGATAAAAGCTCAGTCACCCTGGAGAAAGCCCCATGAGGCAGAAACATTAGAGGTGGTGGTATGGTTGCAAGTACCCTGGGAGAACCGGAAGACTAATAAAAACAATGTTAAGTGAATGTAAGGATATAGGCTCCAATATTTACGGGGAGGGGGAGTGTGTTTGCGGGGAAGTGGGGAGCCCGGAAATGCCGAAAGTGGAGCTGTCTAACTGAATTTAATGAGCCGTGGGTGAGCTGAATGCGTCCAATAAATTCAGAAGATTCCCAAAATCTAAGGAATGGAGCCTCATTTAAACATTATAATCACAGACCCGTTCCTCCGGAGTGGGTTACTTGGACGTCCCACACCCACCGTGGTTAAACCAGAAGTAGACACATTTATGGCGGGTTGGGATCGTGTTTCACATTTCTATTTTAGCCCCATCCCAGACCCTCTTCTGTCCATCGTGTGGGCAGGCAGTAGGGGATATGGGTGTTGAAATTGCCCCCATAGAAACATAAATTAAATGGATGCCTTCTTTAGCAAAGATGGGAGGCAGGTCAGGATATTGGACAGAATATAAAAAACAGCAAAGGATGACTAAAAGGTTGATAAGGAAGGTAAAATTAGAGTACGAGAGAAAGGTAGGTAGAAATATAAAGACAGATAGTAAGAGTTTCTATAGATATTTTAAAAAGAAAAGAGTTAACAAAGTGAGCTTAGTCCTATATAAAGTGAGTCTGTGAAATTAATAATGGATAATAAGGAGATGGCAGATGAATTGAACAGGTATTTTGCATCAGTCTTCACTATTGAGGATACAAGTAACATCCCAGTATTAGCTGTAAGTCAGGAAATGGAAATGGAAGGGAGGGAGGAACTCAAGAAAATTACAATCACCAGGGAAGTGGTACTGAACAAATAGCTGGAGCTGTGGGCTGACAAGTCTCTGGGTCCTGATGGACTTCATTCTAGGGTGTTAAAAGAAGTGACTAGTGAGATAGTTGATGCATTAGTTTTAATTTTCCAAAATTCCCTAGATTCGGGGAAGGTTCCATTAGATGGGAAAATAGCAAATGTAACTCCTTTATTCAAAAAGGGAGGGAGACAGAAAGCAGGAAACTACAGGCCAGTTAGCTTAACATCTGTCTTAGGGAAAATGTTAGAAGCTATTATTAAAGACGTTATAGCAGGGCATTTAGAAACATTCAAGGTAATCAGGCAGAGTCAAGATGGTTTTGTGAAAGAGAAATCATGTTTAACCAATTTATTGGAGTTCTTTGAGGGAGTTACATGTGCTGTGGATAAAGGGAACGGGTGGATGTATTGTACTTAGATTTCCAGAAGGCATTTGATAAGATGCCATATCAAAGGTTATTGCAGAAAATAAAAGCTTATGGTGTAGGGGGTAACATATTGGCATGGATAGAAGATTGGCTAGCTAACAGGAATGAACTTATTGAATGGCGGAGCAGGCTCGAAGAGCCAAGTGGCTTACTCCTGCTCGAAATTCATATGTTCGTATGCAATTGGGCCTACTCTAGTTTGAGTTTAAGATAAACTGTTACAGATGTATAAAAAAAAAAGTTAGTGCAGGAACTCAATGGGGTAAATGCAAACAAATTTAGTATTAATTGCAGACTGCAGTAAAATGATGAATGTCATTTGGAGCTCATTGATTGGGAGGTATAGAATAGTACTATTGATAGTTATCTTGTTGTGGGAAGCTTTGTTTCCAAGTAAGGATGAACTCTGACTATACTTTTTAGCCCAATTTTTTTTAGGCCTGCATGTTCCTTTTAATAAATAATGAAGTCTGTATGTATAATGGGAGTTTTCTTTTGTCCATACTGCGTATGTGAACTACCATTTAAGCCAAATATTTGCATGTTTTGTTTGCATCTGGCTTCTGTAGCTGAAAGAGAATACTTGAAAGGTATGTGTTTTTGTGACTATGATTTGATTTTGTATCAATGTTTCTATGCAATCCATCTTATGTATATGGCAGCCTGGTGGGTATGCCTCCAACATATCCCTTGAGACTTGGTTAACATACGAACATACGAATTAGGAGCAGGAATAGGCCACTCGGCCCGTCGAGCCTGCTCCACCATTCAATAAGTTCATGACTGAACTTATTACATTCCCACCTACTCCTGATAACCTTCCACTCTCTTGCTTATCAAGAATCTATCTACTTCTGCTTAAAAATGTTCAAAGACTCTGCTTCCACCGCCTTTTGAGGAAGAGAATTCCAAAGACTCACGACCTTCTGAGAGAAAAAAATTTCTCCTCATCTCTGTCTTAAATGGGCGACCCCTTATTTTGAAACAGTGACCACTAGTCCTAGATTCTCCCACAAGGGGAAACATCCTTTCCGCATCCACCCTGTCAAGACCCCTCATCTTATATGTTTCAATCAAGTCGTCTCTTACTCATAAATTCTAGCAGATACAAGCCTAACCTGTCCAATCTTTCCTTGTAAGACAGCCCACCCATTCCAGGTATTAATCTAGTAAACCGTCTCTACTGTCTCCAATGCATTACTTAAATAAGGAGACGAGTACTGTACACAATACTCCAAATGTGATCTCATCAATGCCCTGTATAGCTGAAGCATAACCTCCCTACTTTTGTATTCAATTCCCCTCACGATAAATGATAACATTCTATTAGCTTTTCTAATTACGTGCTGTACCTACATACTAACCTTCTGCAATTCATGCACTAGGACACCCAAATCCCTCTGTATCTCAGAGCTCTGCAATCTCTCACCATTTAGATAATGTGCTTCTTTTTCACTCTTCCTGCCAAAATAGACAATTTCACACTTTCCCACATTATACTGCGTTTGCCAGGTCTTTGCCCACTCACTTAACCAATCTATATCCCTTTGTAGCCTCCTTATGTTCTCTTCACAAGTTACTTTCCTATCTATGTTTGTGTCATCAGCACAAACCATCATTAGCAACCATACTTTCGGTCCCTTCATCTAAGTCTTTTATATAAATTGTAAAAAGTGGAGGCCCTCGCACAGATCCCTGTGGCACACCACTCGTTACATCTTGCCAACCAGAAAATTACCCATTTATGCCTACTCTCTGTTTCCTGTTAGCTAGCCAATCCTGCTTTCATGACAGATGTTAAGCTAAATGGCCTGTAGTTTCCTGCTTTCTGTCTCCCTCCCTTTTTGAATAAAGGAGTTACATTCACTATTTTCCAATCTAACAGAACCTTCCCTGAATCTAGGGAATTTTGGAAAATCAAAAGTAACGCATCAACTATCTCACTAGCCACTTCTTTTAACAGCCTAAGATGAAGTCCATCAGGACCTGGGGACTTGTCAGCCCGCAGCTCCAACAATGTGTTCAGTACCACTTCCTTGGTGATTGTAATTTTCTTGAGATCCTCCTTCCATTCCATTTCCTGACTTACAGCTAATACCGGGATGTTACTCGTATCCTCTATAGTGAAGACCAATGCAAAATATCTGTTCAATTCATCTGCCATCTCCTTATAATCCATTATTAATTCCACAGACTCATTTTCTATAGGACCAATGCTCACTTTGTTAACTCTTTTCTTTTTTAAATATCTATAGAAACTCTTACTATCTTTCTTTATATTTCTAGCTAGCTTTCTCTCGTACTCTAATGTTACCTTCGTTATCAATCTTTCAGTCATTCTTTGCTGTTTTTTATATTCTGTCCAATTTTCTGACTTGCCTCCCACCTTTGTGCAATTATATGCTTTTTCTTTAAGTTTGATACTATCACTGTTTTAATTAACCACGGATGGCCGGTCCCACCTTTGGAATTTTTCTTTCTCATTGAAATGTATCTATTCTGTGTATTCTGAAATAACCCCTTAAATGTCTGCCACTGCATCTCTATTGAGCTATCCCTTAACCTGATTTGCCAGTTCACTTTAGCTAGCTCTGCTTTCATGCCCTCATAATTGCCCTTATTTAAGTTTAAAATACTAGTCTTGGACCCACTCTTCTCTCCCTCAAACTGAATGTAAAATTCAATCATATTATGATCACTGCTACCTAAGGTTGCCTTAACTATGAGGTCAAAGATTAATCCTATCTTGTTGCACAATATCAGGTCCAGTACAGCATGCTCTCTGGTTGGCTTCAGAACGTATTGTTCCAATAAATTATCCTGAAAACTTTTTATGTACTCCTCATCTAGGCTACCTCTGCCCACCTGATTTTTCCCATCTATATGTAGGTTAAAATCCCCCATAATTATCACTGTACCTTTCTGACAAGCTGCCATTATTTTTTCCTTTATACCCCGTCCTACACTGTGGTTAATGTTAGGTGGCCTGTATACCACTCCCACTAGTGACTTGTTGCCTTGATGATTTGTCATCTCTACCCAAACTGCTCCTACATCCTGGTCTCCTGAGCTGAGGTCAACCCTCTCTATTGCGCTAATACCATCATCAATTAACAGAGCTACTCTTCCATTTTTTCTTAGCTTCCTGTCCTTCCTAAATGCAATGTACCCTTCAATATTCAGGTTTCAATCTATCAGATCGTACTTATTTATTTCTATTTGCGCTCTTAGTTCATCTGTTTTCTTTCGAATGCTATGTGCATTCAGATACAGAGCCTTTAGTTTTGTCCTTTTATTATTTTTGTAGCCTTTAGCCTTACCTGTTGATTTACTCTTAGATTTGTACGCTCTGTCCCTTCCTGTCACAGTCTGTTTATCATCTTCTATATTAATACCTTTCTCTCTTGCCTTGTCTCTACTCCTTGATTTACCATATCTTCCCAAATTTGATTCCTTGCCCCCACTATTCAGTTTAAAACCCTCTCTTTAAAACCCTCTCTACTTCCCTAATTATGTGGCTCGCTAGAACACCGGCCCCAGCACGGTTCAGGTATAGACCGTCCCAACGGCACAGCCACCACTTTCCCCAGTACTGGTGCCCATGCCCTACGAACTGGAACCCAATTCTACCACACCAGTCTTTGAGCCACGCATTAATTTCTCGAATCTTATTTACCCTATGCCAGTTGCTTAATTTGGCACCTAGCTCCTCATACTGACTATGCAGAACCTCTTTCCTTGTCCTGCCTATGTCGTTCGTACCTACATGGACCACCACGACTGGAATAGCCCCCTCCCACTGTAAGTTCCTCTCCAGCCCTGGGCAGATGACCCGAACCCTGGCGCTGTGCAGGCAACACAGCTGTCTGGACTCTCGCTCTTTGCTGCAGAGAACAGTGTCAATCCCCCTAACTATACTGTCCCCTACTACCCCTACATTCCTTTTTTCTCCCTACACTTGAATGGCTTCCTGTACCATGGTGCCATGGTCAGGTTGCTCATCCAACCTGCAGCCCCCACTCTCATCCAAAACAAGCTGAAAGAACCTCAAACCTGTTGGACAATCGCAAAGGTTGAGGCTCCTGCACTCCTACCCTCAGGGTCCCCTTACCTGCCTCAGCTGCAGCCAGACTCTCCTGTCCCTGTCCACTGACCAAATCAGAAGACCCTATCCTATGGGGTGTGACCGCCTCCTGGTACAAAGTGTCCCGCTCCCTGATGTGTCGCAGTGTCTGCATCTCAGACTCCAGTTCAATGACTCTGAGCTGAAGCTCTTCGAGTCACAAACACTTACTGCAGACGTGTTTGCCCTGGATCACACTGGCATCCAGGAGCTCCCACATGCTGCAGCCATGACACATCACCTGTTCTGCCATCCTTAATGTGTTTTAATTAGTGACTTAATTATTTTATTCAATTATTTATTTTATTTTCCTTTTTTTATATATTTTGTTAAGCTTACCACTAGTTGCTTTACTATATCAAACGTTAGGATTAGAATGGACCTTAATCACTTACTAGATACTCACCAAACAGGTAGATTCTTCCCAAACCAAACACCTGCCTGATTGTCTGTGATGTTTTATGATATGTTTGATTTAAATTAAATTAAATTAAATTAAAAGCTCACCTGTATTCTCATCCTGACGGCTCACTGTTTCCCTGCTCTCAGTGTTGATTGTGACGTCACTCTGATGTCACTTTTCGATTTTTCCCTGCTCCTCTCCAGCCGTGCTCCTCTTTCTCGCTCTGTCTCTGGTCTCCGACTCTGGACTTTTAGCGCTTGTTAAACCTTCGCTCCCGCCGTGCTCCGCTCTCTCTCGCTCTGTCTCCGGCCTCCAACTCTGGGCTTTTGGTGCGCTTTTTAACCCTCCGCTCCCTCCATGCTCCTCTCTCTCGCTCTGCCTCTGGTCTCCGACTCTGGTCTTTTGACTTGCTTTTTATACCTCCGCTCCCTTCGTGCTCTTCTTTCTCTCACTCTGTCTCCAGTTAAGTGAATATAACCATTTCCTGTTCGTAGAAGAGCCTATCTAGTTGAGGTTTCTGTTTCGATGATATTTTATGACATTCTGGAAATATCTGAAGCTCCCTCTACCCACCTCACCCACTTGTTGATTTTCTTATGTGTGTGTTTTCTGCTGGATGTAAACACAGTCTGACAATATTTGAGATGGTTCAATTCTGACCACAAAATTAATTTAAATGCTCATTCTTAA
This sequence comes from Heterodontus francisci, assembly GCF_036365525.1. Lineage (NCBI taxonomy): Eukaryota > Metazoa > Chordata > Chondrichthyes > Heterodontiformes > Heterodontidae > Heterodontus > Heterodontus francisci. Next base: position 98,853,499 of record NC_090372.1, on the reverse strand, counting down.
ACACACCCTACCAAAAGGTACTAATGGATAACTACCTAGTATGTTACCATCACATCACAATTACCAGAAAATTTGAATTAGTTATAATATCTGAAGGTGGTATTACTAGAAGATGCGAACAATTTCACAAGATCCATTTGTTCAGATTTCTTCATGATGAAGGTTTTTGCTGTAGCAAGAGCTGCAGGATTGTAAGTTTCCGTTTCAATTTTCCTTCTTGGAAGCTATAATTTCTTTAATCCTATTTATTCCACTGGCCAGTTTATGTACTGCATTCTACTAATATTGTAACTCAAATTCTATTGATTTGGAAGAACTTTGTTTCTCTTTCAAAGCACAGAAACAGTGCTATTTGAAACATAAATTTAAATAATGCATGAATAAATTAACTTCTAAAAATATGGAGATGTATAAATTTAGTAAAATTCTACCTAACACTGCAGCAAAGTGGAAACTCTTCACCTCAGTAGTCTCTAAATTGTTCTTCTCTTATGTTGGGTCTTTTTTTGTTTTGTAACACGCATACTATGTTTGATACAAAAAGCTTACAATTCCTGTCTTTGTCCCTTTGCTATTTTCTGACTGCAGGAGTAGTCTATGATACCATCATGCTTAAACACCAGTGCATCTGTGGTAGCCATAGCAACCACCCCGAGCATGCTGGGAGAATACAGAGCATCTGGTCAAGGTTGCAGGAAACAGGATTGCTCAGCAGTTGTGAGGTGAGGTTGGGGGATAAGGAATTGCTCATTTTCATGTTGTGGAACTGTGACCTCGAACTTTGGACTAGTAGAGAAAAATTTGTAAAACTACTTCCAAGACACTGAATAAATATTTCAAGAATTAAGCAATGAAAGTTTCTGACAAAGTGTGCAATTATTTAATATTAATTATTTGCACCTACATGCAGTATCCATTGAATGTCAATATTGCATGGGCCTGAAAGGAAAACTCTACTAACATTTCAAATATATCTTTTAATTAATAGATTAAGAATTTTGTTTAATGCATAAAGAAAGATAGAGTTGCATTTACATCTTGAATCCCCATAAGTTTAACAGCTTATTACTGTTACACATGGGTGAATAACATTAATAAAGAAGTGTATACTTAACCATACATGGGCCGGAATTTTACTTTTGTCGGACGGGAGCCGTCCACCAACCAAAAAGTCAGTGGCGATCCTGCCTCCACATGGCTGGGGATCCAGACTCATTTTACGGTCCCCAGGCCCTTAGTTGGTCTGAGATGGGACTGCCACCTCATTGAGGCAGGAAATCCCGCCTAATGGAGCTGCCGGCTAATCAGTGCGCCAGCAGCTCTTAGTCCCAGCAGCGCCACCAGGAGTGGTGACCACTGCTGGGACTGCAACTCAGCTTCAAGAAGAAGAGGAAGGATGGCTCCAGGAAAAGGTAAGTTTTTGGGGCTTTGCCAGGGGTGATTGGTCGGCATCCAGCGAGGCAAAGGTGGTCAATTGGGAGAACGGGTGACGTGTTGGGTATTGGGGGTGGTTGGGACATCGGGGGCGGCATTCCATCAGGCACAGGGTACCACCCCCCCACCCCCCCACCCCCCCAAGCCATCAGAAAGCTGCCTGCTTTTAACAGGCAGCTTTTCTCGGGCCTGGGCCGCCCGCTTGCCACCGGTAAAATCCCTGTGATGGCAGGCAGAGGCCCTTATGTGGCCGTTAACTGGTGGCAGAGATGGGAGCAGGTCAGGAAGGGACCACCGAGCCTCCCACTCCATTTTATGCACCACCCCCCACCCCACCACCACACCTCCCCCGACCCCCGCCACCTTCCCGCTCTTTGGGCAGGTAAAATTCCAGCCACAGTCTTGGTTGTGAGTTCTGAGGTATTTCATAGAATCATATATGGGATAATTTTATGTTTACATAGTATGGAAGCAAAATCACAGGTATAAAACAGGTGGCCAATTCAGTGTCACATGATTTTCACCTCGCAATACAGGTTTAAATTAAAATTTACAAAAGAGTTTCTTGATGAGCACAGAATTTGCAAATAAAAATCAAAATAATCTTTAATCATCAATTCTTAGTGAATATTTGAATCAAATAAAGTTAACTGGTTTGAAGCATGCATTCAACTCCTTCAAAATTAACTGTTGAATGGAGACAAATAAAGAAGCATTTCACTGTCTAATTTTAATATGTATAAGGAGTAAAAACAAACACAACTTAATGTTTTTTGCTGATTGGCCAATAACGTTACCAAGGCAATGAGGTTCATATTAAATGTTGTGTAATTATGTCCATGATATTAATTATAAACTATTTTCCAAAAGTAAAAATTTTGATCCTGTGATTTTCTTAATATTTATATAATAAATAACCATGGGCTGAATTTTGCTGAGCTCCTGACGTTGGGAACTGTGGCAGTGGGTGCCGGAAGATTGCTGAAGTAGCGTCCCGCCACTGAGCCTGACGCCAGGATTGCCAGGCCCAATCTTCCTGGCGGTGGCAAGACTCCGTGGTGGTTCCCCACCGCCCCCCCCCCCCGCCGCTCAGCAACGGGACCCAACTTTAAATTTTTAAATAAAGGACATGAAAAATTAACATACCTTTCACTGCGATCTTGCCGGCTGTCTGCGATCTTGCGCGTAGCGGCTGACACTCACACGCCTTCACTTTCCCGTCCAGGGAAAGCTGGCGCCATCAAATTGGCAAAGGGGGAAATCCAGGATTTTTAGTGTAGTGATTGGGGGTGGTGGGGAAATGGGGTCAACTCTGCATGTGTAGTGTAGGGGAAGGGGTGACCTCTGCCCTTTGTGCAGTTGTCGGGGGAAGGTCACTTATTAAATACAAGTGATTGTGGTGGAGGGAAACAGGGCAGCCATTAATTTCTTTGTATTGGTGAGGGGTGGGTGGTGCGGGCCAAAAATCAATTCGCAGTGTTTTTGGGGTAAGAGCATCAACAGTGCAGGTCTGGCAGCCCTTTAAAAATGGTGCCAGCACCAGTGCAGAGACAACTAACGTTGTTGCTGGCATCGCAGAGCCCGCCCCGCCACGTGATTGAGAGAGGGGGGGGGCAGACTACCCAGTGTATGCAGATGAGCCGCCAAGTGCTAGATCATGGCGGCACGCGGCCCGCACATGCAGACTGCCAATTTTTCCGTTCGCCACCGCTTATGGCAGCGGGAGAACAAAATTCAGCCTCAGGTAAGTGAATGTTTGATGTAATAAATACTGACAATGTAGGATCCGGTTGTTTTCAAACCATTCAAACACTATGGGCTGGATCTTGTTCTCCTCCCGGCTCCGGATTCTGTGGTGGGGTGGGTGGAGGGGGGCCAGAAAATCGGAGCGGCAGCAGCCAGCTACAGATCCTGACACCGGGATTGCCGGACCCAATCTTCCTGGTGGGGGGGGAAACTTTGTGGCGGCCCCTCCGCTGCTCTGCGACTGGACCTGAGTTTGCATATTTAAATTACATCTTTGTATTAATTAAAATGTAATCCTCAGCGATCTTACCTTTAGTTCCCGTCCTCACTGTGACGAGCAGCACTCACGTGCCTTCAATTTCCCGTCCAGGGAAACTGCCACCACCAAGGTGGGGAATGGGTGAACTCTGCATTCTGTTGTATTGGGGGGGGAAGTGGTCAACTCTGCATTCTGTTGAGTATGGTGGGGAGGGGTCAACTCTGTGATATGTTGTATATGGGGGGGAAAGGGGTCAACTCCACGTTATGTTGTGTACGGGGGAAAGGGGTCAACTCTGCATTCTGTTATGTATGGGGGAAGGGGTCAACTCTGCGTTATGTTGTGTACGGGGGAAAGGGGTCAACTCTGCATTCTGTTATGTATGGGGGAAGGGGTCAACTCTGCGTTATGTTATGCTGTTTACAGGGCTGGCAGCCTTTAAAAATGGTGCCGGCACCTGCTGCTTCATCAGGTGATGCCGTGAATGACGTTGCTGAGGCCACCCCCACCACATGATTGGTGGGGGGGTTGGGGATGGCCACTTTGCATATGCTAAGTAGCCACCAAATACAAGATCGCGGTAGCACGGCGGTATGGGGCCTGTGCGTGGCAGCACCATTTTCTTAACCTGCTGTCGCTCCCAGCGGTGGGAGAACAAGATCCAGTCCCATGGTTCTGATCTCTAAGCCCATTGGTTATGAATTTGTAATGGAATTACTACATGGAGGAGTCTCACCATTTGAGATAAAAACATTTCAAGCATTTTACTGTTTATCTCAACTAACCAACTAATTATCTCAACTAATTGTAGAATGATGTTTGGGGCCCACTTTACTTATACAGACCATCATTTTTTTCAGTTTTTCAATTTGAATTTTTGCCAGTTGGCATATTTATCTCTTTCCAAAGATAGTCAAGAAACTCGCCTTGCGCCTTAGACTGACACGCAACACTCAGCGTGCCTGTAACATGCGCCCATAGGCGAAGGGCAGAGGTTCACTGGAAACTGGGCCTTGGGCCTCATGCACATCAAACTGGTGAGCTGTAGATGCCAATTGAGTGACTCATTTCTGCTCACCAATCAGGGCCCTGGAAAATATATACGGTCCCAATGTGAACCCACCCAGAGATAATTCCTAGAGACAAGGCTAATGGGAGTGAGAGGGGATGCGATTGCAGGTCGGCAGTGGCCTGCAGTATTGATGTAGAGCCAAGAGATACATTTTCTCCCCTTCTGTTACAGCATGAAGGTAAATTGAAAAAAAAATTACTCTTCTTTGGTGGCCTGCAGTATTCCATTAAAGGACCACTGTCAACCTCGAAAAATTGAGGGAAACATGCATTTTCCCATTCAAACCTGATATGCATATTTTAGGGGCCTAACACCTGATTTAGGCCAGTGGCCTGGGCACTCGGAACTTGCTACCTGCCCACTTGGTAGCTGATGCACTTATAGGAGAGATTGTTCACCAATTTGTCCCCCCCCCATCACAATTTGGCACCCAGAAATAGGGCACAGTGGAGACCCCTGATGTCTTCACCTAAGAAATATTTTAATGCCACTACTTTTCACTTCTGTCTTCTGGTCAGAAGCAGCATACATTCAGCAGGCTCCCAGCAGATATCACCATGTTTATACAATGGAGCTCAATTTCATAATATAGTTATGATTCAGTGTGGACAATTTTAACCTCATTCGCACATTGGGAAACTAATGGGGTCTGGTGGAACACTGGTTTCACACCACACGCGGTTTTTCCTCTATATTAAATTCAGTGGAGAGTGATATTGGGCAGGATTTAAAACTAGCGAACACTCAATCCCATGGGTTTCCTGCTCAGCGCATTAGGTTAAAATTACCACCAGTATGTAAATCTATGTTATTCAGTTTGGTCACTTGTGAAAAAAAGATGCCAATGCACATCCTTTGCAATCTCATTATTGTGATTGGTAATATGTCAGAATGTGATTAGGACTAAACTATGCCATTTGCTACGAAATTGCAGACATGTTATGGGATCTCAGATTAATTTGCAAGTCAAGGCATTTTAAATAATGTTCTCTATAAGAGTAACAATTGCTAGTAAGATTGTGCAGATTTCTGTGAATGAGTTTACATTTTACTGATTTTTTCCTTTAGCGAATCCGAGGTCGAAAAGCCACTTTGGAAGAAATACAGATGGTTCACTCTGAATATCATTCGCTACTCTTCGGTACCAACCCCCTCAACAGGCAAAAGCTGGACACAAGGAAGCTGCTAGGTTTGTAGAGCCTTGTTCTACTGACAGCAGCACATTCCACAACATTCATCAGTCATTACTAGTGTCAGCTTAAAGCGCTCAGCCAGAAGTGTATCGAATTGTCACTTTTCCCAACATATTTATCACAATTTTGGATTATTCTTTTATTACCTGTTGCCATTTTGACTGGAGGTGTAGGTTACAACAAAATGCGTGCTCATCCTATTAAAGGGAGAGCCTGAAGATTGAAGTTCTCCCTGTAGATATTCAGAGCAATCCTGGCAGGGGGTCTTGGGCAGATTGTTAGTGGAACGGAATTTATTTGTAGGCCCAGGACTCCTGCCAACACCCTCAAAAAATTTAAATATTCCCTTGGCTCTTTTCTGAGAGGCTTCCAGCGGTCCTTTGAAGGATCACTGGTTCGGCCGCTCAACCCCTAGGTCAAATGGGTGGAGCATGCATTATAGAACCCCAATGGCCACACATCTCAGGATCCTACTAAAGATGACAAGGGCTAGAGCACCCTGAGAATAGTGTGGTAAATGACTTGATGCCATTTTCAGGTCACTGTACTCCATTGACGCTGGAGTTAAAATCATCCCTTAAAAATGCTGTGCAAATCTGTACTCAAGATGTTTGCATTTTCATTATTTTTTGTTACCATATCACAACAATAGTACTGCAGTCAAAGTATTAGATCAGCTGCACAACACATTTCATTGCAGACTGAGAGAATGTGTGTTTTCACTTGTAATTCTTTCCTGGATGTGTACTGACTCTTTGTTGCTACAAGAGATGCAAAGAGCAGAGTGATTAAAGGAATACAAAAAAAAGTATGGAATGATGCATGGCATGAGGAGATCCAGTTAAAAGGAGAAAACCCAACTGCTTCACTAATGTCCTTCACGAAAAGGAACCTGCTACCCTGACCCAGTTTGGCCTATACATGACTCCAGTCCCACACCATGTGGTTAACTCTTAATGCCCTTAGGGCAACCAGTGATGGATAACAAATGCCGCCTTGACTGCATTGGACAAATTCCAAGAACAAATAGAAAGAAAGCTATAAAAAGTGCATTAGAATATATTTATATATATGTACATATATATATCTTCACGTGTATCTGTATTTTTTTTATTCAGTTTGTTGCAGTCTACTCTGTTACAGATTAAACTTGTTCTATTTAATTTCTGTTATATCTCCACACTGTGACTGTCATTTCTTCTGAAGAATGCTTTCCTCTGCAAAGCATTTTTTTGCAATAATTGTTGAGCAATAAGGAATGAGAAAAGCATTTTTTTTCACTTGAGAAACCTGGCTGAAGGACTCAAGCATAAAGTATATGAAACTACCAACATTGAAAAGTGTTGGAAAAAGATTAGGTAAATCAATAATGTGTTAATTTAATAGACATAAAGTTTGACTTTCAAAAGCCTATGGGGGTAATTTTAACTTTGGGCATTGGTGGAAATGGGCAATATTGGATCAGCCAGCCATTAAATAGCCTGCCCAATTTTCCTCTCAATTAATTTCAATGGGAAACAAATGCAAGTGGGCCAATCTGATGTCACCCAGATTGCACCACCAGCAAAAGTTAGAATTATCCCTTAGCGCTGTTACACAATAAAAATGTTAACAAATGATGTGTTCAGCTATGCTTAGATTTTATGCTGTGAAAATCACCTGAGAACGTACTGATTATAATGGTGTCCAGGGTACTTGGTATCTGTAGGGATTCTATAGCTGGATTTTCCTCCATTATCCCACCCAAAATTGGGCAGGACAATGATGATTAAAATCAGATGTTAGGACAGACTGCAGAGTTCCTGCCATGACCTTCAGTTCCGAACTCCTGCTAGTGCCAGGATCACCAAGGAAAGGGTCATGGTGGTCCCTGGATTAGAAGTGTTGAGCCTTCTAAATTTAAACATGCAAGGACAGACCTCTATATAGGCCCAAGTACCTATCTTTTAGACTTCAGGCTAGACTGAGATCGAAAATAATTTTCTACTCCTCTGCTTTGGGACATTTCTGCCCCCTTAAAAGCCACTTCACCTCTTTAGCTGCAGCAGGTCTTGCTGTGGTGGGCTCCATCCTGGTGGCAGCAATCCTGCCGGGAGCACACATTAAATAACTAACTCGCTTGACCCAGGAAAATTGGTTCAAAGTGATGGTTAGACTTTCTGCCTCACAGCTACTCTACTAGCTAGAGGAAAGTCCAGGCCTATGTTACCATAAATCAATACCTTCAGGCAAGGAAGGAAGAAAATAGAGTGAAAACCTTCATTTTAAATCCCAATCTGTGCTGATCTTATATATAAACAAACGTGTAATGGGCATCTGTGAAATGAGCAGAGAATATTCTATATTAACTCAACCTTGAAATGAACATCGTGTGAGGTTATGTTTTCTGTACTCCGTGCTCTTCCACCACGTTTCCTCTGTTTATGACATAGAACTTGGCTTCTAAAATTTAAAGAATGCAAAACTCAACCAGCAATAATTAAGGCTTTACTTATTCTTTTCCTTCCTCACCTAGGATCTGTCACGCAAAATTTCTTCACTGCTCTCCCTTGTGGGGGTCTTGGAGTAAGTATAACTTTTGTTGCTGTTCATTCTATATGTTAGTTTTTTTTAAAAAATCTGTGCACTGTATTGAGTCTTAGTCAGGCTTTCATTAAAGTCTGACAGCTGGAGAATTCCCCCAACAATTCTCAAGCAAAACATTGGTTCCTCAGTGAGTCACTGAAACAATGTTCTCCAATATTTAACCCCAGATGGAAAAGACATCACTTGTGCACCCTCTGTGTCTCACTCTGTACTGTCTTTTCTACTACTCTTTATAAATATCATTTACATTAAATCTTAAGGAGCCTCAGTGATGCAGCATTAACTCATAAAGTAGTGCTTTGCTAAAGTTTCTTTCCCCCCTTTTAATAGAACTGGAGGGCTGACCTCACCATTCACCAAACAGGAAGTAGCAGTCATTACACTGATGATTTACAAACTAGTGGAAATATTTGTCTTGTGATATATCTTACAACAGCAATAAAAAGAAAGCTCTTAGTGACTCATCCTGAAGTAAAAGATATAATAAAACTCTTCTGGAATTTTAATTTTGACTTCTAAACTTTGCCCCTCCCCCAAAAATTAATAAGGCTAATAAAGAATCCTAAGGTAAACTGGAGTCATGCTGCAGGAAATGATGCAAACTCACAAGTACATCTTATGTAATGACTGTTCTCTGCGGAGATGGGAGTTATCAGAAAATATGTATAAAAATGAATGGGAAAACCATCATTTAGTGATGTTGCAAACAACACATATTAAGATGAAGAATGTGCAGCAGTAATTGCTGCAAGCCTCCTCAATCGTTCTGTGGCTGGAATGATTCACTATTACCACTACACTAGCAATTTACGATCACTTCAACTCATGCCAATGCCTGTGGCTTTGAGTCCTATTAGTTGCTGGCCTGAATATTTGTGGAGTGCTTACTGATGCCAAAAATTATAACTATCCTAATTTCTAGATTAGAGGTTGCAAACTGTACTGAAGCAGAGTCCGATGCATCATTTGAAGGAGCGAATACCTTCGAAAGCCTTTGCAGACGCAAAACAATTGTTTAAGTGTGTCTTTGAAAATAGGGTTAGAACACTGAACATTTTTGCCAGAGAAACGCTCATTATTAACACAACTCTTTAAAAATAAAATATAATATGCGGGTAAAACTAGTGAATATTGGAAATACATAGTCTCTCTGCATCTGATAAAAGATAGGGAGAGATTCGATGTCTGGAGCTGATGGACTTGCTGAATGTTAAGAACATTTTCTGTTTCTATTTCATATTTTCACATGTTCCGATATTTTCTTATTACTTACAATGTTTATTTGATATATTTATAGAATAAAAAAGACTCCATTAATGTGTAGATCTATTTAAACTAATAGACTATTGTATACAGGAGTAGAGTGACAAACAACTGAACTCCAGTTTGCATGTGAGCTGATCATGGCTATAGAAGTATCAATTCCTTTGAATAATCATAGCCTCTAATCTTGAAGGGTGCAAAAAATGCCACAAAAAGGAACAAGCCAGATTTTATGACAATACCGTCATCAGCTGCTCTGCTTCAAAAGGCTTTGCTGCGTTTGTTGTCATTTATAACTTGGACCTGAAACAATCCACAATTCTCTAGGCACGCTTAGCCAAATTGATAACAGACCTTTTTCTCTGCTTGCACGGCTCAGAGGAGGCAATTCAAATCATCACCAATGGCAGCAAATATGAATTTTTGACAGGGTCATAAAAATATAAAAGGGCCATGCACATGACACTGGATGAGAAATGGGCTCTTTGGTTGGCTAGGGTTAATACATCTCGATTAGCTGGTGGCTGAGGGAATATGATGTTTGCAAACAGGATATGATTTTATATAAGATGATTTCTTTCCTGATGCCCCGGAGAATACCCAGCACACATCAGAGAATACCAGTTGACTTGTATCATCTGATTGGGGCAATTCACTGAAATTGTACCTAAAAGCTACAGGATGGTAAAGTTAGTCGAAAAATAACATTGGACTGTTTGAGTAGTGACTAGATCATTAGAATTAATTTTGACATGAACTGAGTCAGTCACATTGCTTTCTGATAGTAATTTCTATACTGAGACATTTGGCTCAGAAAGGTTCCTTTCCGAGATCCAAGCCTAAATTATTAGTAGTAAAATCACTATCACGGGATTTTAAAAAGTTACAAAGATGTAGTCAATTTAAAAGTAAATAAACATAACCTTACTTCCCCACCCTACGCCAATAATCTACCACTTTGAAAGTGAGTGGGTCATGGGATGGGGAAGCTGCAGCTCCTCATTACTACCCTTCTTGATGGCTGACTCCCTTTCCCGTATGGCATGTCATGCAAGAACAGATGCAATAGATTCACTATATGCCTATCTCTGAACTTGATAATGATCATGTCAGGAGGCCATTGGAACCAATATTCTGAGGCTGTACTACTCTGACACACAATTTTTAAAAAAACTCACCACGTCTTAACTTCATCAAAGAAAAATCCTGCAGGTAGCATTTCATCATTTTCGATTAAAATTAAACAGAAATTAATATTTCTGTTTCACTACATCATACAATGCCTCTCAATATGAGATAAAAATTCAGTTATGGTGAATTTAATGATCACACCTGCCTTTGCATATCAGTTATTGCTAATTAGTTTTTAAATTTTGACGCAATAGCATTGAAATGCATCCATTTAAATGTCAAACATGACTCACATTTGGACAAAATGATGCAACTGTCTTTCACATCAGGGATCTGTGTTTGGATCAAGTCCAGAATGATAAGATGAAAGTCCCCTCCTGCCAGCTGTAATAGTTCTATGTAAAATATGTTTGGGTAGTCTCCATCCAATTCTCAGTGAACCCACAGCACAAAACTATCCATAATCTGAGACTAATTATTGGCAATCTCACACAATGGGCCAAAGGATGTTCGGCATAAAAATGGAAAGTTACCGGTGCAATAGGAGCTGCTATTCCGAGGTTGTGATTAAGGGTATCATTGGATAATATAGAGGCAGCTTGATTCTGCAGATAACTATCCTATATCTGCTAGGACAAAAAATACTTCTGTTAGGAGGATGCTTAATGCAGATACTGAATACCCAAGATGGAAGATAGTTTAAATTCCCATTGCTGACACTTTGGGATGGATTTACGCAGTTGGATCATGATCCCGATGTTGGCCTCAATTCTGGGTCAGAAATCTGGAAGTGGCCATGGCAGGACATTGGTCGCGATCTTCCCAGAGGCAGCTAATTAAGAAGCTGCCTTCAGGAGCCCTGTCCAATTAGGAATAACAGGTGGACTGGTGAAGTAGGAGGCCCAATTAGTGGGTTGCAGCGAAGTCAAGCCAGCAACCCGACTGGGAGAGGTGAGCACTGCTGAGGCAGGCAGATGAGCTTGAGGGTGCCTTAACATGGAGGCACTCTCTGTTACCTGCGGAGAAGCCCATAAATACAGAGACCTGAAGCCAGTAGGCCCATCAGAGTGGAGGGGAAACTGCTCCACAGGAGTAGTGATGGTCAAGGTTGTGGCCTTTGATCCTTATGGCCCATCACTGGGGCATGGAGCCTCTGGCTTTGATGGTCACCCAGTTGCTGCTGAGAGGCTGCCTCCAATTAGCTGGTGGACTCCACATGTGGCGGAGGGCTGCTCCAATGGCAGGAAAATACCAGCACCATCGCAAAATGGCTAACTAGGGCCTCAATTGCCCTAATTGGCTGCCTGCCTCTGTGGTATTGGCAGCTGACACTGGTCCTCACCCACCCCTGGGAAAATCTCTGGAGGCAGGAATGTATCAGGGAGCCATTCTGACGTGGCTCACACCTATTTTCCCAGCCTCCCCACTGTTGTCTTGAACCCTGTCTCCACAGGGCTGGGAAAATTCAGCCCTTTGTCTTGAGGAGCCAAGAAAAAGTCTGAAATATTGCACCATCTTGCCACTAGCAGACTCAGTGGCTAGAATGTTACCACAACTCTAGGGAGTCCCGCGGATGGGACCGAAAGCAGGATCTGAGCCCACGTGGATGGACAGCGGATTTTACCAGTGGCAGTCAATTAAGAGGCCGCTGCCAGGACTGCCATGCAATTGATAGATGTGGCTGCTGCTGAGGCTGCCAGGAGAGGAAGAGACAACCTCAAAGGCCAAGTCAATTTTTTTAATATTGCTAGGGCCTGTCAGGCAGACCCCTGTGATCAGCAGGGTGAACCCTTCAGTGATATTGGAGCCATGGAGGTGACCATTACCACCAGGGGCCCCTCCATGAGCCATGGCTCAGCTATTAAGGAGGCGCCCCCACCTCCACTGCAAAACCACTGTGAGGCTGCTACGGCTTACCTGGCAGTCTCTCCACTTGGCAGGGGCCCGTCCCGACGCTAGTAAAATGCCAGCAGGAGCAGGAAGTGTCCATTAACTGGCCATTTAATGGGTTTAATTGGCCTGCCTCTGGTTGGTGGATGGCTGTACCGCTGATGATCCCGCAGTTGAGACAATCCCATGGTGGTGGGAAGATGTTGGGCTGCCCTCTCGACACCTACCGCTGCCAATTTACGAGGCCTTCTACCTCCTCGCCCATCTTCAGAGGGCTGGTAAAATTCCGCCCAGTAAATCCTCTGACAGTGTCTCCCAATTACCTCAGCTGCACGACCCATTTATTCAAAAATATTTTTTATTACAAATATAGACCAATGAAAACATGTCATAATATTTTGTGTTTTGTTTTAAAGAGATACTGGCAAGACTCTCTCAATGAAGAAAGGAGGTGACAAGGCAATCAGCAAATGCAGTTGAAAACTTCACCTTAAAACAAAGACGTGTTGATAAAATTTTGCATCCTGTTCATATATCCCAATTGTGCTCAGTGTACAATTTACTAGATGCCTACCTATGACACACACACCCCATTTAAAAATGAAATAAACTTAATAAGGCAGTGTTGTTACTTCTATAAAGGAGACTAATGACTGGTTTAGGCTGCTAATGCCTGAAAAATGGCTCGAGCCAATTTCAGGTCAAAGGTTTTTCAGGCATTTTTGGAGTGCATGATGTTACACCGTTGAATTGATCCTTACATACAAGCATCATAATTACTCAGCCGCCAGCTAATCTAGATACAGATGTAAAACAGGGGCAACAAAGACCAGTTTCTATCTCAGAATTCCTGAATCTCAGATCTCATCAGCTACCCTAAGGAGAGCCTGTTCCTGAATGGTTGTACATCCTGTTCATAACTAAAATACTCTGGTGATGCTGTCATCATGCAGCACAGGTTAGCGTACATATTTTCTCCTTCTTTATCCTTTCTCTGTAAATTCAAGGATCCTAATAATAAAAATGAACTGCTTCATTAATTGCTTCACAGTCGGCTGAACCCATTAAGTGTTTGGCATCAAAAGACAAATGCGATGACTATTAATTGTGTTTCCTGTTGATTGTAAATGAACTGAAGGATTTTTACTGCTGAATATCACTCTCTAACAAGCAGCAATAACAAATAATCAGTTTAACATATTCAGTGGTTGTTGTATTCAGTTAATTTCTGAATGGTACTTTTTTGTAAAAATAATACATTTCTGCTTTAACCATAACATAATATAGAAAGTGAAATGATAAGGATAAAATTGCAAAAATTGTAGCAGTAATGTAATGAACATTTTGGTAATAGATAGGGAATGCTAGTACTAGAGTTTTATTTTTACATATGATCAGTAGACAGATACATTGAAAAAGACAATCTAGTTACTTACTGCACTGTCATTTAAATAACTAAATTGTTTTGTGTGACTAAAATACTGGAGGTAAAATAACATTTTTAAAGAATGCTTCTAAATTTGCTGAGTATGCTTTCTGTTAGTATCTAATGTGATAAACATTCACTTGGTTTTCTTTTCAATTTCTTTGGCACTTGTATAACAGAGTCATGCACATACCACAGACCCCTGGCTCATATCAAACCACTACTGTGGCCTGTGTATAACAGTCTTGCAAAGTAAGCCAGATCCGGTCCATGCATATGATGTTGTTTGTAATGAAGTCTAAACAGTGAATGGCAGTGAGGCATGACAGGAATGTATTTCCATTGGACATGCTGTGTATAAAAAAGCATAAGCAATCTGTGTCCAGAAGGTCCATTCAGCTGGCCAAGAAGGAAGACTAATGTTATTGTACATAGCCTGTCATCCTGCCAGCCCTCCCTCACAGATTTGTTTCTCTTTGCTGTCTGTTTGCTCAGGTGGACAGTGACACCATTTGGAATGAGATGCACTCGTCCAGCGCTGCACGCATGGCCGTTGGCTGTGTCATTGAGATGGCTTCCAAAGTGGCCTCTGGAGAGCTAAAGGTGAGGTCCAACAACGTTGTGTGTGGGAATTATTGAGGAAACAAGAGACAGAGAAAGTTAACTAAAATAGTCCGGCCGGTTCATTGGGAAATAATTGGTTGACTGAGAAACAGTTGATCTGAAGGGTAACAGCCCACATAATTGTGGTACACTGTGAAATAGATTAATTGTACCTACACATCGTTGTTCTCCTACTGTTCTTTTAACTTCACTTTTCTTCATACTAAAACGTTTGGTAAACTTTATTTCCTGAAAAGAAATATTCCCAGCGCAAGCAGCCTGTGGCAAACCTGGGCCTGGTGTAGAGTTTTAAATTTATACAGCGTTGACTTAGTTGAAAGTTACTGTGAATCTGTTTATGCTTTTCTAACTAGGTTCTTTTTGTTGAGAGTTTATTACAGCCCAAAACAAAACATATAAAAAATAGGAAGAGGAATAAAACCGAATTCAAATTAAAATCCCTCATACATCTAATATCGTTATCCAATGGAATTCTTTTGTGGAATAAATCTGTGATGTGTTGGTCAGTCAGTTCTTGGTTGGACAGGTTAAGGGGAAATTATATACCCAGGGCTGGATTTTACTTTTGGGAATCCAGTCCCGCAATCGGGGTCGGAGTCGGACGCAATTCACATCAGGGCAGTAGCAGCTGGCCACACACGATTCAGCAGCAGCTGACCAATTAACCCTAATGAAAGGGACCCCGAGTGCAATTACATTGTCGGGATTGGGTCTGGACTCAGCTGACATCTCGGCAGTTAAAGCAGCCGATATTAAAGGGCTGCCAGTCCTACAGTGCACTCTGCACTCGCAAGGCCGGGAAGAGGAGGAGGTGGCAGAAATTTTCAATAAATTGCCCCCCATTTTACTGATGCCTCCCTCCAGGTACTCCTTCAGGGTGTTAGGGATAGTGACGGGAGGGGGAGACCTGCCACGCAAACCAAGCAGGCCTGGCTGCAGATAGTTGAGGAGGTCAGCAGGGAGGCAGAAGTCTGTCTTGATAGGGAGGAGGTGTGTGTACCTCCTACAGTTGGGGGCCCCTCTCAGGGTGCTCTTGGTGTGGGCAGCAACTCCTCAGCCCCTCTGCCAGTGTCATCAGCTCCTCCTACATCCCTGCCGAAAGAAGGCGGTACAGCTTTTGTGCATTAGGACTCTCCAGGCCCAAGGCATCCCAAGGATAACTGCCAAGGTCATCCCTGGGCACGGGGCAACAAGGTCAGCAGGCAGCCACAACTTCAGCTGACTGTGCAGGGGCAGCACCATGTAAGAGTACATGTAGGAGAATTAAGAAGTGCACATAGAATCACTGGGTCTTCACAGGTGTTCACTTGAGTTTGATCACATTGTCATTCTATATAATGCATGCAAATAAATGTGTGCTGCTAGACATGGACTCCCTTTCTCCTGCTTCATGGGCTTGGCCCTTCACTGCATCCCAGACTGTATGAAGAGACTGAAGTCAATCGAAGATGCTGAGAGGGGTCAATTCTGGAGCCTTTCCAGAGCTGCTCTGCATGGATGGTCAATGAGGCATTGCGCCGTTAAGGAAGGAAGGCTAAAAGATGGCTGCATCAAAGAAGGGCTTTATTAGAAAAGGTACAAGGGTCATAAAGGATCAAATGAAATGCAAATGTACAAGGGCATTGCGAGCCTCCCTTGCGTGTCTCTCATGTCCAATCTCGTGTTCCATCTGGGGCCCTTCATCTGGCCAAGCATGTCCATCTTCATGCTCCACATCACCATTGTTTGAGGTGGCGTTCCGCTCGTCATTTTCCTCGTTGCTCATTGGCTCCCCCCTCTGCAGGGCAAGGTTGTGCAGCACACAGAAGACCATGACAATATGTAAGACCATCAGCAGGCCATACTGAAGTGCTCCACCGGACTGATCCAGTCACCTGAGTCTCATTTTCAGCAGACCAATGGACTGCTCAATAGTTACTCGCATTGTCCTGTGCCAAGCATTGTACCTCTCTTCTGCATTCATGGGCTGAATTTTGTGACACCAGGCTGAAAAGATGGGAGGATCCCCGCCTCAGCCTTTCCGAGCTCTCCTGGTGCAATTTGACATTATTCCGGCACTTATGTGGCCGGCTCCTGCCTCCAAGAAGGCGTTACAGCTTTTGTTCATGATAGATGCTCAGCAGTGGAGGATGGTGTGAGATGTTTGCTGAGTGGTCACACTTGAGAATTTAAGCTAATTTGGTTCTTGAATTTAGCTTTGGAAAACTTTAATTCCTATGAGCTGGATTTTGTGTAGGAGGTAGGGCTCCCAGCACCGAGTGATCCTCTGGTCTTTTTCCATCAAAGTTTCACGATCCAGGATCCCCATCATTTCAAAGACAGGGATCTCGGCTCCATGAGCTGCCAGCCAATCAGAGGTCCGGCAGCTCAGCAGCACCGGCAGTGCCACCAGGAGCGGTGGCCACTGCCAGTACTGCAGATGCCTTGGACCCAGGCCCAGCGCTGGAGACTCGGATCCAAGGTAAGTGAGGTGGGGTCGCTGGGGCCAGTCCAGAAGCCCATGGTAATGTGGGTAGGAGGGTGGGTGTTAATTGCAAGGGGAAGCGGGGTCCAGGAAGTGGGGTTTTTCCCGGCGGTGGTCCTCCGTGGACCACAGATTGTCTGCAGGGAGGGCGCCTCATATTACAGGGTGACCTCCCCGTGTGGCGGAGGCAAGCCTGCCGTTCGTTAAATCCCAACAGCGGAGGGAAGAGGCCTTTTAGTGGCCGTTAATAGGCTGTTTAATGGCCTCAGTTGGCCTCTGGGTGGAAAGGCCGTCATTGGCCAATCCTGCTCCCGACAGAATCGCTTGGCAACGGGAAGGTGATGAGCCCTCTGCCTCCTGCCTCCCATTGCAATTCTATGTACCCTTCCACTTCTGACCCCATCTCGGGTTGTGGGGGGAGGGGGGCATAGAATTGCGACAGGAGGCAGGGGGCCCATAAAATTTAGCCCTGTGAGTGACTCACAGAAGTCAACAACCATGCCCTTGGGTAGCCCTTGTCTCCAAGGCTCCATCCCTGAAAGCTGAAGGGAGGCCATAAAAGTTCAGGCACCTGGCACTGCCTCAAAATGTAGGCATCATGGCAACTTCCCAGGAAGCTTGCACAGACCTACAGGATCCGTTTACAGTGGTCGAAGACCAATTGTACTTTGAGGGAGTGGAAGCCCTTCCTGTCGATGAAGGCTGCTGGATGATGCTCGCTTGTGGCCACATGCATGCAGTCGATGATACCTTGTACCTGGGGGAATCCTGCTTTGGCTGTAAAACTAATGGCCCTGTCAGCTTGTGAGTTGGGATCCATTCTGCAACGCACATAATTACAGGTCCTCCTGAAAAGGCAATGACCTCCTTCTGTGCCGTAAATGACTCTATGAGTCTATGGTGACCTCCTTGATGCACCGATGTGTTGCAGAATGTAAAATTCCACACATATCTCCTGTGGATCCCTGAAATGATATGGTGGCGTAGAAGTTCAGCACCACGTTGACCTTCAGGGCCAGAGGTATTGCATTCCCAACATGTTCCCTCGGCACAGCTGATTATGCATCATGGCACACAGGTCTGTATCGGCCTCCTTGGAGAGGTGGTGTCTTTGTTGGCACTGGCTGTCAGACATCTGCAGGTAGTTGAGCCTTGACTTGTACATTCTCTGTGGAGGGTACCTCCTTCTGCGTGGGGCAGTTCTCTCTCTCTCCTCTTTGCCCTTCTTCTATGTACGGAGGCAGCTGAGGACCCACCTGTGGGCTCATAGGCCATTGTAGTGCCGCTGCAGGTGCCTGGCTCTCCCTCCCACTCACGAGCACCTCATATTCAACGGGATCCCGGACGCCTGGGTAAGTGACACCGAAGATGACGCCTCTCCCTGAAAGGCAGTCCTTCCCTTCCAGTGTCCCCTCTTGATTCCCCGACTTGTGATCTTTGACCAGGTGTCCCTTGCTTGTTGCCATCCTTGTTTTGCTTCCCGCCGCCACCCCCCCCCCCCCACCCCCCGCAGCACAGCACACCTTCCCTTCATGCTTGACACCCTAAGATCAGCCCTCCCTTTAGGATCCTTCCAGGCCCTCAATGGCTGCCCTTCCGATAGCCTCCCCTTCTAGCCAGCCATGCTCTGCTGCATCTATGTTGCGTCCTTGAAGGAGGCGAGATTCTGAAGCCCCTTAAGACCCATGCACCATTAATAGAATTGCATCCACTGAATAAAATCACTTTCAATTGGCTTCTAATGTATCTTAATTACCTGTCCGCTGCATTGATGTTGGAGCTCCAACCACCATGATTGCCGCCAAGCACAAAATCGGTATGGGACTTCACCACATTCAACTCCCTGTCCAACATGTCCGTCCCAATTTTATGTCCCCTCACAGCTTCTTACCCGTTCACTTTGTCCCAATAAAATTCAGCCCTATGTGGCTGCAATTTGACATTAAGGTCCCAGGTAACCAGCAGAAAATATCTGTATGTTTTCTCTTTTTATAATGAATATTGCAGAGATTTTTGTTCAGGCTGGAGAGTAAACTTGAGACTATCGCATACCTACAGAATTATGAGAGAGTAGAAAATTGAACATGGGTTGGAAACTAAATAAATTACTGCTTTTTTATATCTCATCTGTTACATCCCCAACACTTCATATCCCACTGACTATAAATTAAAACAAACTGCCTGCTAAATTTTTAAACAATTCCATAGTAACCCCTCCTTCAATTCACAATATGAGCTCTCACCACCGTACAATAAATCACTGGCAATTTTTTCAGGTGTACTCTTTCCTGTTCTGGGAATGGTGCATTGTAGTTACTCTCTAATTTCATAATTCATCCCATTAAATTCATTCCTTAAATTTAAAAATAATTCTTGCCATGCTCAGCCCTCCATCCTAATTAAAACACATTTTACCCCTGTACCATTTACGCTGGACCAGAGTAAGTTATCTACATTGCTACAAAACCTCCTTCAGTCAACTTTTAAGGGACATAGCTGGAGGGCTGGATTTTCAAAATGGAGTCGGGAACCTGACTCATGCATGCTGTCTTGAAATGTTAATGCCCTTAACGGGCAGGAGGCAAGCTCGGCGCCCAATTAGTGATGCCAAGTGTCTCCAGAAGACAGGAGTTGCCAGCCGAGCGTGAGCAGCAAAGGCAGACATGCCGCTGCCTTGCCGAAGAGAACAGGCAACTTCTCAGAGGACCAGCAGCATAAAACGACAAGACAATGTGCAGAATTCCAAATCTAAGGTAATGCGCATGATCCTGCGCAAGATCCCCGAGGGCCCCAAAGTTTTATTCTGAAAAAGAGTTTCCCTTCGCCCCGCTGTGAACCCGACAGCTGTGAACTAATGTGCACCAGACTGTTCTGGTGCACCGGAATCCAAATTGAAAATTCCAGTTCCGACCTCCCTGGCCCCTTAACAAGCTCCTCCAGGAACTTAATGGGCCATTAATTGGAGGTGAATGGGTTCCCCATTCCCTCTCCCCCATCCTCACTTTAACAATTGTAGTTTGGCCCGGAGGCCTCGGGATCCAGAGACACCTGCTGGGACTGCGATTTTTATATCACGTCCACGCCCGGTCCCGACCCAGCTGGCATTTGAAAATTCGGCCCATAGAGTCCTAGGCCACAATTTTCTCCAGGCTTTGGAGACAGGCTGGGAGACGGGAGGAGGGTAAAATGGCAGAAAATGGCGTTGGAAAGGAGAACCATTTTAACAGGCGCCAGCATTTTGCCAACGTCAGAATGGCCCCCCACTACCTGGGGAGTCCGGCAGCTGTATCGAGGTGGCCTCCCAGTAGCTCCCCACTGCGGGGGTGTCCTTGATTTCCTGAGGCTCCATGCCACAAAGATGGGGCCCCTGGCAGCAATGGACGCCACCGCTGGAGGGATTACCCCTCCAATCACCGGGGCCTACCTGGCTGGCCCCGCCACAGAAATAAATCTCTTGCCGGCCCTTCGAGGGTGCCTCAAGATGCCTCTATCAGTGGCGCTGCTGAGGCTGCAGAGTTGCCAGCCTCTGATTGGCAGCTTGGATAGGCAGGCCGCCATCCTTAATTGAACGGCGGTCCCTGCGGCGACCTCTTAATGGCCGTCACCAGTAAAATTGCCGCCGCAGTTCCACCATTCGTTTGCACGGAGTTGGGACCCACATTTGGACCTGACATCAGGACTCACCGCCTGCCGGTAAGATCCCAGCCATAGAGTCATTATGGCACAGAAGAAGGATATTCAGCCCATCAAGTGCATACCAGCTGTCTCTAGAGCAATCCAGTCGATCCCATTTCCCCTGCTATATGCCCGCAGCCCTGTAAGTTTAATTACCTTGAGTGCCTATTCAATTGCCTTTTAAAATCATTCATCGTCTCTGTTTACCATTCACTGTGTAGAGACATTCTTCCTCATTTGCCCGCTGAACCTTTTGCCCAAAATCTTAAATCTGTGTCCCCTAGTCTTGTACCATCAGCAAATGGGAACAGCTTTTCTTTGTCCACCTTATCTAAACCTGTTATAATCTTGTACACCTCTATCAAATTTCCCCTCAATCTCCTTTGCTCCAAGGAGAACAATCCCAGCTTCTCCAACCTAACCTTGTGACGAATATCCCCCATCTCTAGAACCATTCTGGTAAATCTCCTCTGCATCCTCTCAAGGACTTTCACATCCTTCCTTAAGTGTGATGACCAAAACTGAATGCAATACACTTGTTGTGGCCTAACCAGAGCTTTATAAAGGTTCAGCATAACTTGATGCTATTCTGCTCACTACCTCTATTTATGAAGCCCAAGATCTCATATACTTTGCTAACTGCTTTCTCAGTATGTCCTGCCACCTTTAAAGGCCTATGCACATGAACTCCCAGGTCCCTCTGTCCCTGCACACTCTTTAGAACTGTGCCATTAAGTATATATTTCCACTCCCTATCCCTTTTGCCAAAAAGCATCAGCTCACATTTCTCTGTATTAAATTCCATCTGGCACTTGTCTGCCCATTCTGCTTGCCTATCTATGTCCTGTTGCAGTCGATAGGTATAATCCTCAATGTTTGCCACTCTCCAAGTTTAGTATCATTGGCAAATTTTGAAATTTTACTTTGTGTTGCAGTATACAAGTCATTTATATGAATAAAAAAGGCAGTGATCCTAGCACGGAACCTTGGGAAAGACCTCTGACTACCATCCTCCAGTCTGAAAAAACAACCATTTATCATGACTCACTGTTTTCTGTGCTTAAGCCAGATTGTTTTTCAATCCAAGTTGACACTGACCTTTCTGTTCCGTGAGCCTCAATTTTGTGAACCAGCCATTTATGTGATACCTTGTCAAACGCTTTCTTAAAATTCATATAGACAACATCAACTGCATTTCCTTCATCAACTTTCTCTGTTACTTCATCAAAAAATATAGTTAGATTGGTCAAACATGATCTGCCGTTTACAAATCCATGCTAGCTCTCTTTAATTAACTCAAACCTCTCCAGGCATTGTTTCATAAAACCTTACCCACCACTGATGTTTAACTCACCAGCCTGTGGTTACTAGGATTTGAACAAGGGTGTCACATTTTCCACTTTCGAATCCTCTAGCACTTCCACCGTATCTAGGGAAGATTGGAAGGTTATGGAAAGCCCTTCTGCCACTTCCCTTAGCAACCTGGGATGCAGGCCATCCGGACCAGGAGACTTATTCACTCTCAGTATAGCCAGTCTTTCCAGTATATCCTGCCAATCAATCTTCACCCCATTCATTACCTCTACAATCTCCACTTCTATTAATATTTTGTGAGCATGTTCTTCCTTAATAAAACTGATACAAAGTATGCATTAAGTATTTTAGCCTTGCCCTGTGACTTAACAATGTATCACCTTCTTTGTCCTTAATAGGACCTACCCCACTTCTTACTACTCGCTTACTATTTATATGCCGGTAGATTTATGGGTTATCTTAGAAACAATCTTCGATCTTCAGCTTTTAGAAATGCTTATCTTTTGCTGGAAGCTTCATGCAGAGTTTGAAAAAAAAAAATTTGAACTTCCTAATACTGAAACAGGTTGCTTCAGTAATAGATGATGTCCTTTTTGTGTAAAAGTTGATGGAATGCAAAATTGTGCCTTGCAGAAGCAGATCTTGATCTTGTTTGGTCAGGAATAATGTCATGTTTCATAGAAGGTTTGGTAAGATGCCTGTATGAGCCTCTAGAGACCAAGGAGTGTGAACATTTTACTAATACTTGCCTGTAGGTTTTAAGTGACCTGTAGGCCTGTTCTAAATAGAGCACTCAATTTTCCTTTCAGCTGATTAACTGTACATTATGTATTGTGGCAAATAGCTATGGTTGGGAGGGGTAGGGTTGTTAAAATGGGAATGGTTGCAGGAAAAAACTGACCTTCAGTACAAATTTCTAAATTATCATGAGGTCAATGGGCACATTTGTTCAATATCACTTGGTAATGCCAAACTGAAATTTACCTTGCAACTGACAAAACTTGGGTTCCATTTTGCACTGTAAATTGTGGATCTGAATCAGTGCCAGCTGGAGTGTAGGTTTTACATCAATGTCGATTCAGGTGCATTCCAGTAGGAACCACATTTTTTTACACATTGATGCTTTATCCCTACCCCCTCTCCCTGCCACTGGCTGCAGTATTCTTGCTCCTGTAGCACCCACTGTCTATTATTGCCACTTGTATTAATCTATTTAAAAGCAGTTTCTACATGCAATCAAGTTGCCATTTGCAAGCATATGTTTCATATGTATGCGGCACCTGGGCTGGATTTTAAAGCCTCTCCGACACCGGAAACGGTGGCGGGGGGGCAATGAAGATAGGAATGTAGGAGGCCCACCACCGACTCCGGCAAGCCCGGTACTGTTCTCGGCGATGGCGTTGAGGCCACATGGCAGCCGCCCCGCTGCTCGGCAATGGGGCCCGCATTAAAATATACAAATGCTACTTAGAATGCAGGCCACAGCGATTCTGCCAGCAGGTTCGTATTTTCATTCTGACGGCCGGCAATGCTGCGCCTTTGAATCCCCATTCGGAAATAGGAGGTGCGACACCTATGGGGAGGGGGCAGGAGGTGTTTTTCTCTGTGCGGGGGCGTGGGGGGGGGGGGGACCGGGTTTACAGTGCTTCTCGGATTGGGAGGGGGGGGTGATGGAATGGGGTAAAGGACAAAGGTTCCGAACTTTGGGGTGGGGAAAGGCCAAATTTTCAAAGTAGGTATTCCGGGGGGGGGTGAGGTGGTGGGGGGGGGTGAAGGACAGAAATGTAGTGTAATGCCATTGGGCTTGCAGGGGGAGAGGTGGGAGAGTGCATGAAAAGGTAATTTTATTCAATTTTATTATCTTTATCATAACTGTCCCTTTAAAATTTAAATCCTCAGTTAGGGCTCTAAGCCCCTTAAAAATGTCGCCGGTGCCTGCGCATTGGCGCCGGATGCCATTGCTGGTGACGGCTCTCCCACTTACCTCCACATCATCGGGGGTGACGGGGGGCAGCCGCCTCGGACGCATGGGAATGAGCTGCCACATTTGGAATCGAGGTGGCTCTGCGACATGGGCCCCATGCGTGCGGGCCGCAAAGTTTTGCACCTGATGCTTATTTTGGCACCAGGCTCTTAAAATGCAGCCCCCGATGTTTGACACCCACAAATCATAGATATAACAATGTGTGCACAAAAAGACAACTTTTTCAAAAAACAAGACCTACTGAAATGATCATTCGTATAAGTGGGCCAATGCCACTTAATCCACCTGTAGGAGAATGACTTGGTGAAGGGAGCTTTGCATTGTGAATGAGTATTCCCAGCAGTAGATTCCTTGTCTGACTGTCCATTGAGATTTTATACATTTAAAGCATTTTTCTGTAATTAACACTACACAGGCAGAGATTTACAAGCTGTAAGAAACCAGGCCGGTTTTGCCTTCTAAGAAGAAGCAAATTGTTGGCTTATTCACCACTTAAATCATAGTGCTTTGTCTGAAGAACTTCAGGAACAAGTGCCACTGCAGCATAATATGTTAATTGGTATAAAAATCCTCCATATCAACTGCATCCATCCTATATTAGAGAGTTTATAACCTAGAAATTTCCTTAGTTGATGTTAGCTGACAAATACATTGTGCATTACTCAATCCCCTAATTGAACACATTTATATCAATAATTATATACTTTTGTTGAACTAAAGACAAAGGAATGCCTTCGTTTATCTCCCAAGTGGTCATTCTTCATGCTTAAACCTGACCAGCAAATGTTAACAGGCAATGCTACAGTGGGGGAATCACAGCTAAGCTTGATCCTGAATGTCCACACATATATTTTCCAGTAGGAGGCACCATCCTGAACTCTCTCTTTTTCTTCATTTATGTGCTATCTCTCAATGGCATCGGGCTGAATTTTACCGGCCGCTCGACGCCGCGAAGGGCCCACCGCATATTACTGGTGGCATGGGGACCTAGGTGCCACCTGGCAGTGGGCCCTTCATCTCCATATGCAGATTCCCATTAAATATATTCAAAACAATGTATCTGCCATCCCACGCCAATTTTACAGCCTCCATTCGGCCTTCGCCTGCCTTCGGTACTCCGCACTGAGTTCCGAGGCGAGAACCTGATGGGGAGGGGCAGTTATAAAATTTTCAGGGCGGAAGGGGGGGAGGAGCGGGAAAATCAATTTTTATTAGATGTGGGGATGGTGGGAAGGGGTTGAAGGGCAAAAGATTGAAGGTTGGGGGGAAAGTCCGGCTATTTAAAAAATCAATTGATGGCCATTTCGAGCAATGAAATGATCATTGGGCGGTTGGAGGAGGGCCTCCATCACTTAATTTTATATTTAATAAAAATAAATAATGTTTTGCCTTTAAAAATTAAAATTAATTGTAAGGGCTTAAAGCCCTTTAAAAATGGCGCTGGTGCTTGTGCAGTGGTGCCGGACGCCATTGCCGGGGATGCGGAGGCCGCCCACTTATGTCATCGGGGGCAGGCGCTCCGCCCCCACGATTTAAATGAGCCCTCGCACGCAATATCACGAGGGCTTCTCGGCAGCTACTGAATGCGGGCACCCCGCCAAGTTCAAAGGGCACCGCCGCAGAGCGTGGCCCCCGAATAAAATTCAGCCCATCATTTGCAGATACAAGTTAGCTTCCATATGTATGCAGATGACACCCATGTCTACCGCTCGACCACTTCTTCTAACCCCACAGCCTCTGTGCTATCAGACATCCTCTCTAATATCAAGTCTTGGATGAGTTACACCTTGCTTCAGCTGAAAAGTGGGAAAACTAAAGCCATCTTGATGCCCACCACAAGCTTCCTCATTTGCTGTTGGATTTATCCCCCTGCCTATTCACTCTCTTAAGATGAAAAAGACCTTGAGAAATATTAGCATTCTGTTTGATCCTGCACTGAGCTGCAAATTCTCATTCTCTTCCTCACTAGGACTGTTTGTTCCATCCATACAACATTGCCTACCTCTGCCCCTACCTAGCCCCTGTGCCACTGAATACTTTATCTATAGTCCAATCACCTCAAGTGTCAATGGAGTAAATTTTTGTCTTCACTATATTAGCTGGTAATCTGGAGGATTGGATTGCCTGCTTATTATGGAACCTACTTGATTTTCATTCTATTAATTGCTTCCACTTCATATCACAATTTACAGTAGCATATCAGCCACATCGACCCTGCTCTCTGGAACACCCTCCCTATGCCCCTCCACCTCTCTTCTTTACTGTCCTCCTTTAGAAACCTTCTGAATACCCATTGTTCTTCAAAACATTTCAGTCATCTCTGCTAAATTCTCTATTCCCTAGCTTTGTGTTCCCTTCCTCTTTCTTTACCAAATAAAGAACCTTGGAAAATTTTAAAAATGCCGAAAGATTACAGGTCTTTGTTGCACTGAGCTCCCTTTTAAATGGTAGATTGTTACAAAAATAGTGACAGGATTTGTTCTGTGCTTTTATTATAAAGAAAACTTAAACCTGTATATAATGAAACACGTTGCACATTGCACCAAAATAATCATCCCCCATAATGACAATGTTCTTTCTTTTTCCTTCGGGTGGTTCTGGTTCTCTTCAATTGCATATAAAGTAATTGTTGTGCAGGGTTATGAGGGGAGCGGTTTAATTTTCTACTTTAGCTGGTGTAGCGATGGCAGTGTACTAGTTCTATGGACGGCTGAGAACTTTGTAAATGCAGAATAGAAATATGTTCTGTTTATTCCATCACAGTCAGCCCTCGATTTACGTGCACTAAAACAAAAATAAATAAATGCTTCAAAGCCTACGGAAATCTGTCATTAGATTAAACCAGTATTTATTTTCTGTTTTATAGAATGGATTTGCTGTTGTCAGGCCCCCTGGCCATCACGCTGAAGAGTCCACTGCCATGTAAGTACCAGAGACATTGCCTGTTTTAACAGCGCTGGGGTTACTGCCAGTCACCTGCATAGTTCTGGCCTCTACAACACACTAATTATTAACAGATGGCTGTAAAACCCAAAAGGAAAGGCTTTCTAGGTACTCCCAGAAGCAGATTTATGGCCACAGAGATCATATAGCATTTTTAAAAATGCCCCAGATCATTATTTATAACCATTTTCCTGACAGATTTGCCTTTTTATTTCTCTCTTTTCTCTATTCCATAGGGGGTTCTGCTTCTTTAATTCTGTGGCAATTACTGCCAAGTACTTGAAGCACCAGTTAAATATAGGCAAGATATTAATCGTGGACTGGGTATGTATACTTAATGTTCAAGGCACAATATGCATATATTTTATGAATGATGTGTTTGATTATTTTACTATACCCAGATATAGTTGCCTGCCATCTTACTAATCCTTTAAACAGGAGACAAGTTTCAAATTTGCTCAACTTTTTTATTCTTAATTATTCAATTGTTTGGGAGCTGCTAATATTATTTTACTCGGCGTAAGAAAACAAGTGATTCATGGTACATTGTAATAAGGTATTGGACTGCTAATGACCAGTGTCGCATACACCATCCTCATGCACTGGAATTCCTGAGCTGAGATGCATCACTTTAGGAGAGCACAAAATAGAGATGAGCCAGTTCCCCACAAGGAGATGGTTGTTAAAGTCAATGGGAGAGTCAACCCTAACTTGCTGTCATACTACTGCCAGATTTCACCATGGTATCAACAAAGGCATAGGACTACATAGGAGCTGTAACACAAAGTGACCCAAATGGAGGAGAAAACAAATCACAAAAAGAAGACATTTTAAAAAATATTTTACTAGCATAATAACAATTATTTTTGTGATATTTATTTTAAGTTACATTATCAAGAAAGAAGAGAACTTGCATCCCTGGCCTAGTATGCTTTGCTGAATAAATAAGGGATAGTTTATTAGTCAACTGATGCATCAACTGATAATTTGCAATAATTTCAGCAGAGCAGTATACCCAAGACTTTTGCATGGCAATTGTATTTATTTGCACGTACAAAGACACCATGGCACAGCCAAAGAAAGTTTGGAAGAATTTCTGATTCATCCCCTTGTCACAAATAAACTCAGGAAGTCTTTAGTTTTCCAATGGACTAACATTACTTAAGATTGTCTTTAGGATTCTAATCAGAAGAAACAGTTTTGGAAGTATGTTAAATGAAATCAATATGAAAGCTAGATAATAACTCAGTTTAGTGAATGGAATCATACAATAATAAAACTTCACAGTCCTGAAAAAGCCCATTGTGCCTGTACAAAGATTCTGAAACAATGCAATTTGTCCCATTCCCCTGCTCTTTTCACTTTTAAGTTTTGCTTTTTATGTATATTTAGCCACTTGCTTTATAAAAACTATTAGGAATTTTTCCTTCATCATTATTTCTGATATAGAGTATTCAATGTCGTAACAATGTTTTAAGTACAAATAATTCTCCTCATCCGTCCCTTCATTCCTCTACTTGTATTCATTGTTCATGTGTTGAACTGTTGGAGAGGCTGTGAGATATCTGGTGTAATGTATAGAATAATGCCCTCTATCTACTAATTCACTAGCCAGTGCAATAGTTTTCCCTGATTATCTTATCAAACCCTTCATAATTTTGGAAACATCTATCAGATCTCCTCTGGATCTTCTCTGCTCTAATGGAAAGAGGCCCAGTCACTCCCCATAACTGAGGCTTCATATCCCTGGAATCAGCTTAGTAAATCTCTTCTGGCTCATGTGTTTCATGGTGAATTGTTAAGAATTGTGAGTCTATAATTCCTGTGTAAATGTAGTTGTACAATAAATTTACTTATTTTAAGCTCTGTTGTTTAGACCTTTTTTTTGCTTGTAGACCTCCTGAGTAGAACTCATAGTGTTGAATTACTGCGCATATTGATATTCCTCTTAATATGCCCAAAATGAAGAAAATATTGGAGATGAAATTGGCCTACAAGCATATCACAAAACAACTCATAGTGAATCAGCAACTTGTATTACACTGCACCCGATTTTCTAGAAAACTAGCAGCAGTGTAAAACGGGCTGCCAATTTGTTATGAACCATTACCGCTACTGGTGTAGACCAATTAGCTCCCATTGTACATTATGTACAGACTATTCCAATATTAACAGGTTAGATTAAATTAGCAATTATTTAAAGCTTTTATGTTTTGGTTAATTTTGTGTTTATCAAGTTGAAGTATCAGTGCTAGCAAATGGAACATTGTTCCCCTTTTTTGCACCCAGGATCAGTATCAAGCACTTTCAGGTATCACATAGCTGGATGCAGAGCAGAATTCCCACCAGACAATCCCACTCTATCCCAACATTGGGAATAAATTTCCTCACTTTGTAAATAATGGCCGGGATTTTCCACTTAGCAGACATCTGACTCGCACTCACCATGGAGATGCCCTTTGAACCCAGCTGACTTTCTGGCCCGAGGTTGTTGTATGCTGGAGATGGGATCCTTAGCCTCTGCCAGGCTATTGGGCAGAAACTTGCTGCTTCAGGTCTTGTGGGGATAGGGCTTATTTGGCAACCTGTTGCATGCGGCTACTGTGGCTTGTACATGGCCATCCTCTGAGAGCCAGCCCCTGAGTCCAGCCTTCAAACCGGACAAATGGGGAGATATATGGCCATGTTTCCCTCATGTTCACATGATTTGCATGCACCTGCCCACATATAAGCTTGTGCATTTTATGCTACTGGGACTGCCTCTGGAAAAGTGGAGGGAGTAGGGACATGGGGTCATACATGCCCAAGCATATTTCTGATCCTGTTTGTCTCAGATCCACTGGAAAGCTCAACACAGGAGGGCTAGAAAGCTTATGACAATGTGTCCATGATTTCACTATATATGGCAGAAGAATTATTCTCCAAATATGTCTTAGGCCATTCACAGAATATTACCATTTTCTATTTCAGCCATCCTTGTGGTCTCTTTCAGTAGAACTATCAGTTTAGTGAAAACTAATGTCAAATTTTAGGAAGTTCTTGCTTTGAATTTTTCTCCACTGGAAACTGAGATCAGACTGCCCAAAATGAAATTTTTACTAAGACACCTAGCTACCAGAACAAGGGAATGTTGATATTATCAATTTGCCCTGGGTTTGATCCCTGATTCCAGAGGTAAAAGGACAGTGGATTAACTGCCTGTCCTAACCACCCCAAATATTTTGAGTATATTGTATATCATACCACATCTAATTATTAGCATTGCCATCCTTTAGTCCTTATAGGATACCCATTTAATTAAACACAAAAATGTTTTAAAAGAACAGAGTGCTGTAGTGGCAGAATCAGCAGATTGAGTGATAATCATCCACGTACTCAAAGCAACTGCACAACATGTGTACTCTAGTGAGAGCTACTATCAGTACTTCACAAAACAATTATGCATAGTAGGAAGTGAGTAATAAGGTTGTAATTTACTTGAAGGTTTCGAATAACATCATAAACCACAAAAGCAAAGTCCAAGTAGTTTCTGGACGTCATATGAATCCTGAGATTAAATTGCAGCCTTCTACTTACTCGCTAGCATCTGTATTGTTTTTGGTTAATATACACTATGATTTTTTTTAAATGAAAACTCTCAACAAATCACACTGGTTGAAATATATTGCCACACTTTCAAAAGTATATTGTTGCATGATTCATATTATTATACAATATGGTGAACATCTAGGAATGATTGAAATCCAGGATTAAATCTTAGGGTTCAGATGTCTTTTAAACCCCAGCGCTAAATTCAAAGAGTTTATAAAATTCATCTAAATCCTTGAATTGCTTTGAAATTTCTCAATTGTATCCATTACATTTTAAGAATTAAAAACATTTCATCAAATATATGGAGAGTTTATTGCATTTTTGAGCTTGTTTGTAAGCTGACGATAGCCACCTAAGCATTCAGTGCACTTTGTGTCAATGAGTGATGTTATTGACAGAAACTTGTCCATAGCTCCGCTGCTTGCTCCTTTACCAAATTAAGTCCCAGATGTCATTATCCTTGCCCTTACAGAACTCCAATAGATTCCATTTCCCCTGTCTACTGAATTCAGAATCTTGTCCTTGTTTACAAGTTCCTCCATGGCCTCATCACTCCCTATCACTACAATCTCTCCATCTTACATCTCAACCCATCCAACCCATGCCTATGATCTTCTGGCTCTGTACTCCTGCCTCCCCACACCTAGTGACATTGATTTTCAATGGCAGAACCTTCCACAAACAGGGTCATACTTCCATAATTCCCATCCTAAATGTCTTCATCACTTTCCCCATCTTTAAAACATCTGCTAATGTTCATACAATCTATTTCTTCTACTCTTGGTTGGCATCCCTTTTCCCCTATGTGAATCACACATGCATGTTTTATTATATTAAAGGCACTACATTATTACAAATTGATGTTATTGTTGACATTCACAATGTAGGATTAACAACTTCAGGCAATCTGTAAAAATAATCTGTGGCTAATTTCTGGAAATCTTGTGAACAAAGTAATTACATTGTAGTTGCAAGTCAAAATTCTATGAACATAGCATATGTCAATAACGATATACTTGATCTGCATGAATTATGAGAAATATTCACTAATAAATATGCAATGTATATAAAGATATGCAGGCTCTGGGTACAGTTGAAAATATTGTATTACCTTTAAAGAATACTGTACATCTCCATCAAATATTTAAGTTCTGATTAAATAATAATGCATATGACCTTTTTTGTTATTGTTGCAATTACATTAGGCTCAAGAGAATTAAATATTGATAAATGGATAAGCTGTATTTGACTGTCCCGACAGTTCACAAGGTGATATGATAAGCTAGCCAGTGGAAAAAATGCGGAGGAAATCAAGCTTGGCATTGAATAATAATCAGTCCCACCTGTAACTAGCTCAAATGTTTTTTGCAAGTGATAAATCATTTCATCACTAACCTGAATCCTAATCCTTGAAAAAACTTTTTAAAAAACTTTCATACCAAAAGTCTTTATTTATGGCCAGTTACAAGTTAAAGAATGCCATCTTAAAGGCCTTTCGAGTGGCCTCAATATGTTTGTAAATGTTTAGGGTCATTGAAATAATCCTATCATCTGAAATCTTTCAAAATTGCATTGATTCTATTAGGAAAACATACTTTTTACAATAGGCTCGAACAATCAGGCAGGGAAAGAAAAATTGAAAATAATCTATCATCAGGGGTACGTGTAATGTGATTATGAGGAACTGGCCTAAACCTTTCAACAGCTGACAAATCTGTAAATGGAATGAACCTTCTATTAAATTAACATTTTGCATCACTTCCTCTGCAAGTATTGTCACTTCCTTACAAGTCTGGCACTGGTCTATCTGAAGCTACTAGGACAACTGTACATGCCTTACTAAATCTCACTGAACATTATTTTTGAAAATTAAACTTCCTGTTGATTGAAAAGTCACATAATTGTTGTGCCCTACAGATTATACTAAAAAGTACAGTTTTGTAATGTAGCACTTGGCTTTCTTTAGAGACTAATTCAAGCAGCTAATTGACCCTGAGGGGTTATGAACTGTTGGCAGTTAATAAGTCATAAAATTCTTGCATAAAGTAGGATGCTAGATTCTATCACTGAGGCAAATCGTACAAAGACCCAGCGTATAAATATCTAAAAGTAGAAAAGAGCTGGGATTTCTCAGTGACTGCTCTTCTGGAGTCTCCAGGGCATGTTTGCTATGGTTTCCTGACTAGAGAAACAAGCTTAAAAAATGAGCACATTAAGGAGTAATTTGTTTGAAGGTTCAGGAAGTTTGTGAGGGGGAGGAGGGGGAAGGCAAAAGTGACCTTTAAGCAGGAGCTGGACATTATTACATTTGTCATTTGTTTCCTTTCACCTTTAGGATGTTCACCATGGTAACGGTACACAGCAAGCCTTTTATAATGACCCCAACGTGCTTTATATTTCCCTCCACCGTTATGATGAAGGAAACTTCTTCCCTGGTAGTGGAGCCCCAGACGAGGTAGGTTGCATTTCTCATCGGCCTCTTTTATCGTTCTGGTCTAATTGCATTGCATGATTATTCCTAATTAGCTCATTCTTCGCTGTTGCACTTTAAATTGCTGTGGATTGCAAAATTGTCCACCGGGACCGTGTCCCAGCACAGACCAAGTGCACGGCCCCATCCAGTGCTTGTCAAGCATCATCTGGCTGATTTTGGCATGTTCTTTGATGTTGGTTTCAAAGCTATTATATCCAAAAATATATGTTTTTCTTTCTTGGTGCCGTCCTGTTTTCAGGTTGGAAGCGGCCCTGGTGAAGGCTTCACTGTGAATATCGCCTGGACAGGTGGTCTTGATCCCCCTATGGGAGATGTGGAATACCTTACAGCCTTCAGGTGTGTTCCCACCTGTAGTGATATTTGGTCAAGTTCAAAGCTGATGCATTTTTAAAAATTGCTTCACATAGAGAACATTGAAAAAGTATGTTGGATTTAAACTCTCATCAGATGTATTTTAGGGGGGTCAGTTTTAACTTTTGACCCACCAGGAATAGGGGGGACATGGTAACATATGGGAAACCTGAAGGTCGGGACTTCCAAGCATTATGCGGAGTTTTAAACCGGAAGGTCAGTTGCCTCGGAGGTGGGTGGTCAGAGGCCCCGGGGATTGGGGGGTGGGGGAAATCAGAGGCCTCGGCGGAGGGAGGTCAAGGGGGATCAGAAAGGTCAAGGGTGGGGTGTCCAATCATGGGAGTATTGGCAAGGCAAGTACGTTGGATCGAACAGGTAAATGGAGTGGCACTTACCCCCTGGATCTAGCAGCCCTTGCCTTCCTGTAGCTGTTGGGTTTCCTGAGGCTTGGGAAACCTGGCTGTCCAGAGTTAAGTTGGAACTGGTGGATAAATATGAGGCATGCAGCCTTATTACAATATTTAAATTGCCAACGCTCGTCCTGGGAACGAGTTGGCTTTCCTCTGACTCTGCCCCAATTGGAGTTGGAGGCAGGTTGGGGTTGGAATTCAGATTTTTAGTACTTTAATCTCCCATCCAACTCAAACTGGCCTGTCTTTTGGGGTTGAAATTGCCCCCTGGATATCAGTGTTGTGTCTGTTCTCCACACTACCTCCAGCACTTGACTGTCTCCCTTGTTTCTTAGTATCCAGAATTAGGTTCAGTACTCAAGATGTAGTCTAACCAGAGCATTGTACAATTTGATCACTAATCTCTCTGACTGGTAGTCTACTGATTTGGCTATGTAGTTCAACCCCCTATTGGCTTCTGTTGATTGCTGCTCTGCATTTCTTGAACATGTTGAGTGTCAAGTCCAGGTCTCCTTCAACTTCATCTTTGGTTATTTCAACACATTCAGGTACATTTACATAGGCACATTTTTCCTTTCTATGTGCAATACTGTGCTCTTTTCTGCATTGAATCTCATCTGCCATCATGCATATATTTTGTTTAGCTCATTCTGCAATTTCTGATTTCCCCCTTCAATTCCACCATCCCTCCTAATTTGGTATCATTTGTAAATTTAACTAATTTGCATTGAGTTTCAGAATCCAAGTCATTGATGTAAATTGAAAACAGACGTAGTTACAGCACCAAGACCTGGGGCGTACCACTCAATACTTCACCCCAACCACCCCGCCCCCGCCCCCCCACGCACTCCCCACCCCCTCATAATCTCTCTCTAAACAGTATCCATTTTTTTCCTACCCTTAGAGAGCTTTTTATTCAAACATGTTTTGCCCTGAATTCCCAGCGCTTTGAGCTTAATTAGATTCGATTAGAGATACAGCACTGAAACAGGCCCTTCGGCCCACCAAGTCTGTGCCGACCATCAACCACCCATTTATACTAATCCTACACTAATCCCATATTCCTACCAAACATCCCCACCTGTCCCTATATTTCCCTACCACCTACCTATACCAGTGACAATTTATAATGGTCAATTTACCTACCAACCTGCAAGTCTTTTGGCTTGTGGGAGGAAACCGGAGCACCCGGAGAAAACCCACGCAGACACAGGGAGAACTTGCAAACTCCACACAGGCAGTACCCAGAATCGAACCCGGGTCCCTGGAGCTGTGAGGCTGCAGTGCTAACCACTGCGCCACTGTGCCGCCCATTAGCAATTTAACATGTGGAACTTTACCAAATGTGTTTGGGAAGTCTTAATGTATAATGTTTTAGGATTTACAGCAGTTGACTTGGGTTTTTGCTTCATTGAAGAAATCAAAGAGATTGTTCAGACAGGATCTTCCCAGACAAGATGCCATGTTAAGTGGTGTTTATTAAAGTTTTTTAGTCTCAACCCATTGAAAACTAGATTGGCTGTGTGGTGTTTCATAAAATGTGCATAATATGTACAGGTCCTCTGTCAAAGTACACTGGTTCTCAGTACAACCCTCAGCTGAATGCATTATCCTAGTTGAACATCATAATGTTGCTAAGCACCAACCTTCCTACTTCATGGCACAAAGTTACATAAAAAAAATTAAAGGGCCAGTAAGGATAATGAATGGTACAAATCTAATGGGAACATTGGCCAGTGATTTTTATTTTATTTTAAGATATAGCTAGATTGTTGTATTATATTTAATAAATAAAACCTCTACTTGAGAGAATATGTTCCAGGCAGTTTTTTTTTTAAGTGTTTGAATGATTGAGTGTGGTGCTATCGAAAGCATTTGAATGTGTCATAGACTGTTCACATTCTCCCAGTCAGTGTCTTTCCTCTGTTCTATAGCCACAGCACTCACTTATCATCATCTAGGAACCATTAGGAAGTTGGGAAATGCCATGAATTAACAATTCAAGATACAGTTAGAAACCCTGATTAAGGGAATTAGTTTCTGCTGCTGTGAATACACTGATACTCATCCAGACAGTTTAATGATTGGTGTACTTCGGCAAACTATTATGAAATATATTAAACAGTGCATCAAACCTGGGAATTATGTTTCCTCATATTTTGCTTCTGAGTCAGTTTTAAGAACCTTGTTGTGAAGGAATAAACTGAGGAACAATATTTGTGATTGAACATTATACATTTGCTGCCTTTATAGCTGAAAGGTGAATTGTCACAATTTATTTCCAAGTCTGTTTGGCAAAGGTGGTTGAAGGTTTTTAAAATTTTTATGTGTGTAAGCATTTCAATCATCCTGATACTTCAAGTGGGATATATGTTAAGATCATAATTCCACTGAAACATGACAACAGATGTGTTATATAACTCTCTGACTTTACCCACATTACAATGGATGTGTAATACAACTCTCTGATGGTACCCACCAGATGGCGCGAATATTCCTCAATAGTAATGTTAGCTTGTTCATTCTGCCTGCAGATTGCAACCATAAATAAATGATTTTCTTTTCAATACAGGTTAATAATATTAAAAACATAGCAATGGTGTTTGTCATGCTCGGCACCCCCTGCCAAGAATGAGGCACTTTAATTTTGTCATGAACATTGATTTTAAACTGTTACTGGAGAGAAGAAAAGACTTGTTAAACAGTTTAGCCGTGGCTGGAAAATACATTTGCATATTAACAGACTGTGATTGGAAGGACAAAGGAACATTCCCTGACACATTCATTCCACAATGGACCTTGATCACCAGGTATTGTGTGTAGGAGATGAATTCCAGAGACGACTAAGGTGATACAATCCAAGACTTGGTCAGACTAGTTAATCACATGACTAACCTGCTTGGCAACCTGGCTTTTTCTAGTTTGAACCGAGAAAGTCTGTTTGCTCCTGGACTGAGAAGATCTCTCCTGTTTGCTCCCATCTCTTTCTCACAAGACTTTGAATCCACTGAAGACACA
Source organism: Heterodontus francisci (assembly GCF_036365525.1). Classification (NCBI taxonomy): domain Eukaryota; kingdom Metazoa; phylum Chordata; class Chondrichthyes; order Heterodontiformes; family Heterodontidae; genus Heterodontus; species Heterodontus francisci. The sequence continues at coordinate 98,816,631 of NC_090372.1, read as the reverse complement.
TGAACCCCAAGAGAGAAAAGTCTCCCACAGCGAACAAGGTTTAAGAAGAATATTGGACCCCAACAAAAAGCAAGATCTATCAACAATCAAGGACTCTATAGTGAGCTTGAAGAATGTAACAAAAACTCTTCAGATATTGCCTCAAACCTTTCCACTTTACTTTTCTTCTGCTCTTTTCTGTCTCTATTTGCATGTATCACGTATGCTTGCTAGTGTGGGTGCGTCATGTATCCACAGGCGTCAACAGAATTAGAGTTTATGTTAAAGTTTAATAAATTTCAACTTTTCTTCTTTAAACCTAAGAAAGCCTGCTTGTGCTGGTTTCTTTGCCTTGTAATTGGAAAGCGGTGAACAAGGATTCACCAAGGGGGAGCTAAAAACATGGTGTGTTTAAAAATAAAACCCTGTTATGGTAAAACCAGGTGAAGGCTGAGAGGAACCCTAGACACCGTTCTCACCTGGCCATAACAGAAATTTGGGTGCTAGCATCCGGAATTGACCCACAGACAAATGAGAAGTTGGAACTGGTAAGCCAAATTGTTCCCAGTCAAAAATGAGCAAGATTTCAATACAGGTTTTCTTGCGGTTGTGTGTGCTTGAATACCAACACATCTGCAACTGAAGCTAATAGCTCCCCAAGCCAGGGTGAAGTAACTTGGGATAAGTTAAAAGCACTGTCTATGGGGGAGTTGAGAAAAATGGCTGAGCAGTGTGGGATTACTGTTTGTGGCAAGGCTAGGAAGTCTGAACTCCTAAGACTAGTGGCCAACCATTGTTCCCTTGAATCTGAAGAAGCAGAAACGGGGATATAAGCAGAATCTGACAGGGTATTGTTAGCAAAGATACAACTGGAACAAAGGAAACTTGAATTAGAAGGAAGAGAAAGAGAGACGCAGGAGAGGGAAAAAGAGAAAGCCTTCCAGAAGGAACGTGAAGAAAATCAAAGGCAGGAGAGGGGGAGAGAAATAATATTCTGGAAGGAATGTGAAGAAAGTGAGCTGAAGCGGCTTGAGGTAACTAGGGGGGCAACAGAGTAACCCCAGTGAAAGCATGACCAATATGGAGGAGCGTAATTCAGGGCTGGGTGCAAAATTGTTAAAACTAGCTCAACTAATTACAAAATTCAATGAGGATGATGTAGAAGTGTTTTGTGTTCTTTGTGAAACTGACAAGGTAGCTAAAATGGCCAGCTGAGACCTGGCCTCTTTTACTACAAAGCAAGCTAACTGGAAAAGCCCATGAAGTTTATTCACTGTTGTCAGATGAGAGTTCATCAAATTATGAACTGACCAAAAATGCTATCCTCGGGTCTTATGAATTAGTACTTATCCTTGGGTCCTATGAATTAGTGAGGTGGGGCCACATTACAATCTTTGTCCTACATAAAAGGCCAGTGAGAAAATTTTGAAAAGATAAGGGCATTAAAATTTATCTTACTATCAAAACAACAAATGTGCATTTTTGTGAAGAAGCTTTAAATGAGAAAACTAATTTATTGATTTACTTTCACATCACAATGTTGAACACTGATTTAGTGACATGTGTGGCATTGTTTTTGCATACATATGTACTCAATCTCTGCCTGCACACTTGACATAGCAATGTGGAGTATTCCAGATAGTTGTCCATCTGTCAGGAGTGATCTTGATCTCTTTCTCTTCCCTCCCCCTCTCCCCACTCCCTCTCTCTTCCCTCTCTGTCTCTCTCTCCCCTTCTCTCCCCCTCTCTCTCCTCCTCTCTCTCTCTCCCCCTCCCTCTCTCTCTCCCCTTCTCTCTTCCCCCTCTCTCTGTCTCTCTCCCCCTCTCTATTCCCTACTCCATCTCTCCCCCTCCCTCTCTGTCTCCCCCTGTCTCTGTCCCCCATGTCTCTGTCTCTCTTTCCACCCCTCTGTCTTCCTCCATCTCCCCTCCTCTCTGTCTCTCTCTACCCCCTCTGTCTGTCTCTCCCCCTCCCTCCCTCTCTCCCCTTCCTCCTTCTCGCTCTGCCCCATCTCTCTGTCTCTCTTTCCCCTCCACCCTTTGTCTCTCTCTTTGCCCTCTCTCTTTTCTGTCTCTGCCGCCCCCTCTCTCTCCCCACCCCGCCCCCTCTCTTTGACTGTTGCTGAGTGCAGGAACTGTGGTTTCCGAACTTCAGACATCATCATGGTTTTCCGGCAGGCTTCTTTAAAAAAATTGGAACCCGCCGGAAAATCCTGAAGCTGTGCTGACAGGTGCTAGGAGCGGTAACAGTGGTTTCCAAACTTTGGATGGATTCATGGTTTTCCGGCAGGTTCTGATATTTTAAAAGCCTGCTGGAAAACCACGAATCTGTCTGAAGTTCGGAAATCGCTGATCCCACTCCCAGCACATGTCAGCTGTGAAAATAGGTACAATTTACATCCGCAGGCCAGATGGAAACCTTTGACGGGCCAGATTCTGGCCCATGGGCCGTATGTTGGACAACCCTGGTGTGCAGGATCCTGGGCTTTATAAATAGAGACATAGAATACAAAAGCAAAGAAATTATGATGAATTTTTATAAAATACTGGCTCGGCCTCAACTGGGGTACTGTGTCCAATTCTGCACACCACACTTTAGGAAGGATCTGAAGGCTTTAGAGACGGTGCAGAAAAGTTTTACGAAAATGGTTTCAGGGATGAGGGACTTCAGTTACATGGATTGGAGAAGCTTGGTTACTCTCCTTAGAGAAGAGAAGTTTGAGAGGAGATTTTAGATTAGATTAGATTAGAGATACAGCACTGAAACAGGCCCTTCGGCCCACCGAGTCTGTGCCGAACATCAACCACCCATTTATACTAATCCTACGCTAATTCCATATTCCTACCAAACATCCCCACCTGTCCCTATATTTCCCTACCACCTACCTATACTAGTGACAATTTATAATGGCCAATTTACCTATCAACCTGCAAGTCTTTTGGCTTGTGGGAGGAAACCGGAGCACCCGGAGAAAACCCACGCAGACACAGGGAGAACTTGCAAACTCCACACAGGCAGTACCCGGAATCGAACCCGGGTCCCTGGAGCTGTGAGGCTGTAGTGCTAACCACTGCGCCACTGTGCCGCCCTGTCAGACAGGAATGAGGTGCGTGGGTGGTTAAAATGGCGGTTGGCCACTTCCCACTTCTTTCCCATTGCATCTGTATTTGCTGCTATTTTTACTGCTGAGTTTTTGCCAGCTTGGTGGCCATCTGCCAAAGGCAGGCAGGGACCTCATTAATATTGAAACATCGGGATCAGATGACGTAATTCAGACTCCAAAGCGGTTTTAGCTGATACAGGTGTTCAAAATCAAGAGGAGTCTGGTCAAGGTAGATAGGGAGAAACTGTTCCCATTGGTGGAAGGGTCGAGAACCAGAGGACACCGATCTAAGGCGATTGGCGAAAGAAGCAATGGTAACATGAAGAAGAACTTTTTTTGTGGCGAGTGGTTAGGATCTGGAATGCACTGCCTGAGAGTGTGGAGGAGGCAGATTCAATCATGGCTTTCAAAATGGAATTTTATCAGCACCTGAAGAGAAATAATTTGCAGGGCTATGGGGAAAGGGTGGTGGAGTGGGACTAGCAGAGTTGCTCTTGCAGAGAGATGGCATGGACGGGATGATCCAGTGGCATCCTTCTGTACTGTAACCATTCTATGATTCTAAATACTTCCTCTTGTTGTCCTCTTCTGGCCCCGTTACTGCTTGCCAACAGTTTTCACTGCCGACTCCAACACTGGGCCTCACTGCCATGATCATCAGCTAAAACCGCTTTGGAGTCTGAATTACGTCATCTGATCCCGATGTTTCAATATTAATGAGGTCCCTGCCTGCCTTTGGCAGATGGCCACCAAGCTGGCAAAAACTCAGCAGTAAAAATAGCAGCAAATACAGATGCAATGGGAAAGAAGTGGGAAGTGGCCAACCGCCATTTTAACCACCCACGCACCTCATTCCTGTCTGACAGGCAGGGTTAAATTCAGGCCTTATGAAATTATACAATTTATCAGGAATTCTGTATGAGAATAAATCTGAAATTCAAAATATGAATTATAGGTCCTTTGTGATCAAACAGTGTGAATAAACCATAAAAATAACTGGTTAAGATTGTTTTATGTGGTAAACAATAAAATTAATGAAAATAATAAGGAAAATTATTTGGATAAGCATTATTATCATATTTAATTATCAGAGGCAGGGGGTAAGTGTTTTAATTAGCAGGTCCTCGGGACATTGAATGACTACAGGCTTTCTTAAACAAGCACACAAACATACTGACTAGCTGCCTGCCAGCCTTAGGGTCAGGCCTGAGATGAAAAAGATAAGATAATTGGCTCTAATGAAATCCAGAAGGTTGGAGCTTTCTTTAGGCAGAGCGTGTGGAAGTGAGCTTAATTCAAACCAGTTCAACTCTGAGCCCACTCCTGTGACTTTGATATTGTTTGAAGTTATAAAAGTGTTTGGTGCACCATTAGCCTGCTGGGCTCAGCCTCCTTGGTTACCTTAATTACCAGACTTTACAGCCGACTTTATTGCACAGGAAAGGAGCCATTATATGTTTCATCAACATTGGCTGTTTTCAGATTTTCGGAAAAGCAAGGGTAGAGGTCACTATGGAAAAGGCAGGGGGATAGATGAACTGGTTGAAACCTTGAAAAACTTCTAACGAAAATTTATTGCAATCCTTTATACTTTCAAGTATTTTGTGTCCCATACAAAACAATTTCACATCATAGAGAACTTGGTGAGAGTTACATTGGATTTACATTGCCAGCCATACGTGAACTTCACCTTCCAACTTTAATTTTCGAATACTTTCACAAGCATGCACCTGATTACCTCATTAGCAAACTCTTGGTTTATCTGTTCATACTCATTAAAGTGGAGGAAGTCCACCCTCCATTACTGCTTTCTGGCAATGTATGATCACTCTGCCAGATTAGCCATACTCTGTCCTTTCTGCTCCCAATGGTATGAAATATTTTTCATCCTTGTAAGTGTTTGAACTATACATAAGCAGTCACCTAGTGTTGAGACCCAGTGTTACGTTTTTGTCATTTCAATGTGGAAGGAAAATCTGGCAGAATTTGTTATAAGAGTGCGATCCTCCTCACCGGATTTTTCTTTGTGCACTACACCTAGGTGATATTTAATGTTCAGGTGTTAAACATGAACATCCACATAAAGATCGGTAGGTAGGTAGGTAAGAAAGTAAGTTGTGAAGTGGACATAAGGAGGCTACAAAGAGATATAGATCGATCAAATGAGTGGGCAAAGATCTGGCAAATGGAATATAATGTGGGAAAATGTGAAATTGTCCATTTTGGCAGGCAGAATAAAAAAGGAGCATATTATCTAAATGGTGAGAGATTGCAGAGCTCTGAGACACAGCGGGATCTGGGTGTCCTAGTGCATGAATTGTAAAAGTTTAGTATGCAGGTTCAGCAAATAATTAGGAAAGCTAATAGAATGTTATCATTTATTGCGAGAGGGGTTTAATATAAAACTAGGGAGGATATGCTTTAATTATACAAGGTATTGGTGAGACCACATCCAGAGTACAGTGTACAGTATTGGTCTCCTTATTTAAGGAAGGATGTAAATGTGTTGGAAGCAGTTCAGAGAAGGTTTACTAGACTAATACCTGGAATGGGCAGGCTATCTTATGAGGAAAGATTGGACAGGCTAGGCTTGTATCCGCCGGAGTTTAGAAGAGTAAGAGGTTACTTGATTGAAACATATAAGATCCTGAGGGGTTTTGACAGCGTGGATGTGGAAAGGATGTTTCACCTTGTGGGAGAATCTAGATCTAGAGTCACTATTTAAAATAAGGAGTCGCCCATTTAAGTCAGAGATGAGGAGAAGTTTTTTCTCTCAGAGGGATAACCCTGGGAATTATAGACCAGTCAGTCTTACGTCGGTAGTGGGCAAATTATTGGAGAGGATTCTGAGAGACAGGATTTATGATTATTTGGAAAAGCATGGTTTGATTAGAGACAGTCGGTATGGCTTTGTGAGGGGCAGGTCATGCCTCACAAGCCTTATTGAATTCTTTGAAGATGTGACAAAACACATTGATGAAGGAAGAGCAGTGGATGTGGTGTATATGGATTTTAGCAAGGTGTTTGATAAGGTTCCCCATGGTAGGCTCATTCAGAAAGTGAGGAGGCATGGGATTCAGGGAAAGTTGGCTGTCTGGATACAAAATTGGCTGGTCAATAGAAGTCAGAGGGTGGAAGTAGATGGAAAGTATTCAGCATGGAGCTCGGTGACCAGTGGCGTTCCACAAGGATCTGTTCTGGGACCTCTGCTCTTTGTGATTTTTATAAATGACTTGGATGAGGAAGTGGAAGGCTGGGTTAGCAAGTTTGCCGATGACACAAAGATTGCTGGAGTTGTGGATAGTGTGGAAGGCTGTTGTAGGTTGCAACGGGACATTGACAGGATGCAGAGCTGGGCTGAGAAGTGGCAGATGGAGTTCAACCTGGAAAAGTGTGAAGTGATTCATTTTGGAAGGTCGAATTTGAATGCAGAATACAGGCTTAAAGACAGGATTTTTGGTAGTGTGGGGTCCATGTCCATAGATCGCTCAAAGTTGCTACCCAAGTTGATAGGGTTGTTAAGAAGGCGTATGGTGTGTTGGCTTTCATTAACAGGGGGATTGAGTTTAAGAGCCGTGAGGTTATGCTGCAGCTGTATAAGGCCCTGGTTCGACCACACTTGGAATATTGTGTTCAGTTCTGGTCGCCTCATCATCGGAAGGATGTGGAAGCTTTAGAGAGGGTGCAGAGGAGATTTACCAGGATGCTGCCTGGACTGGAGGGCATGTCCTACGAAGAAAGATTGAGGGAGCTAGGGCTTTTCTCATTGGAGCGAAGAAGGATGAGAGGTGACTTGATAGAGGGGTACAAGATGGTGAGAGGCATAGATAGAGTGGATAGCCAGAGACTTTTTCCCAGGGTGGAAAGGGCTATCACCAGGGGGCATAATTTTAAGGTGATTGGAGGAAGGTTTCGGGGAGATGTCAGAGGTAGGTTCTTTACACAGAGAGTGGTGGGTGCGTGAAATGCGCTGCCAGCGGTGGTAGTAGAAGCAGATACATAAGGGGAATTTAAGCGACTCTTGGATAGGTACATGGATGATAGTAGAATGAAGGGTAGGTAGTTAGTTTGATCTTAGAGTAGGTTAAAGGTTCGGCACAACATCGTGGGCCAAAGGGCCTGTACTGTGCTGTACTGTTCTATGTTCTATGTTCTATGTTCAAAGGCAGTGGAAGCAGTCTTTAAATATTTTTAAGGCAGAGGTGGATAGATTCTTGACAAGCAAGGGGGTGAAAGGTTATCGGGGTAGGCGGGAATGTGGAGTTGAGTCAGATCAGCCATGATCTTATTGATGGTGGAGCAGGCTCAAGGGGCCAAGTGGCCTACTCCTGCTCCTAATTCGTATGTTTATATCTACCCCGTGCTCCATATATGTAGCTGGTTTATTGTCACTTTCCACATGATTAAATCTTGTAGTATTGGAGCGAAATTCCATGGCTAGTTCTCTCGACTGTCCACCATAACTTTTCTCTAATGTTTTATTTTATCCAAGCTAAGTTTATTTTACAATGCTGTTCAACTTTATTCTGCTGGAAAACTGAAAACTCACTTAAATATCCAGGATTAATCCACATATAGAAAGGTAAGGATTAATTATATCTGGCATGATATTGCTGACTGCTTCATTGTAGACCAGCTGTTTTCAGGTTAAATTCCACTGTGTTTGATAACATTTTAAAGGTTATTTTTGTCATGAAAAAGTGTTCAGCAAACCTCTTGGAGGAGGAAAGCAAACCAAGAAGAAACCATGAGAGGTTTTCATCACAATGAAAACAGCAGTAACTTGCATTTATGTCGTATTTTAAACATAGTAAAACACCCCCAAGATGCTTCACAGGTGCATTAACAAACAAAATGTGGCATTGAGCCACTTAAGGAGATATGAAGGCAGATGGCATAAAGCATGGCCAAAGAGCTAGGTTTTAACCAGCATCTTAAAGGAGGAAGAGAGGCCGAAAGGTTTAGCTGGGGAATTCCAGATCTCAGAGCCTTGTCAGTTGAAGACATGGCTGTCAATGCTGGAGTGATTAAAACTGAGGATTTGCAACAGCCCAGATTTGAAGCAATGCAGAGATCTCAGAGGGTTGTCGGGCTAGAGGAAGCTACAGAGATAGGGAGGGGCGAGATGACTGAGGGATTTGAAATCAAGGATCAGAATTTTAAAGCCAGGGTATTGCCGGAAGGGCAGCTAATGTAGGTCAGTTAGCATAGGGTTGATGGGTTTTAAAGGAAGTAGGTGAGAACATTGCAGTTGTTCTGGCTATAATCTTCCAAAGTTATCCTGATGCTGGAACCATTCCTTTAGATTGGAGAATTGCACATGTCACTCTGCTATTTAAATAGGTAAGAGTGGGAAACCAGGGAATTATAGACCCAGTAGCCTAACACCTGTTTTTGGTAAATTACTAGAATCTATAATTAAGAATAGAGCGACTGAACACCTTGAAAAGTTTCATTTGATCAGCGAGAGCCAGCATGGATTTGTAAATGGTATGTCTTGCCTGATGAGCCTATTCGAATTTTCTTAAGAGATGACTAATGTAGTGAACATTAGTCCATGGAGGTTATTTCTATGGACTTCCAGAAAGCATTTGATAAAGTCCTTTGTAAGAGATTGTTAGCTAAAATTGAAGTTCATGGAATTAAAGGCAAATTATTAACCTGGTTAGGAAATTAGCTGAGGGACAGGAGACAGAGAGTAGGGATAATGGGCAGGTGCTCTAATTGGCATGATGTGACTAGTGATGTCCCGCAAGGATCCATGTTGGGGCCTCAAATATTCACCATATTAATTAACAACTTAGATGATGGAATAGAAAACTACATATCCAAATTTGCTGATGGCAGGAAGATGAGTGGCATTGTAAGCAGTGTAGATGGAAACATAAAATTACAGAGATATTGAAAGAGTAAGTGAATGGACCAAGCTGTGACAAATGGATTTCAATGGGGGAAAATATGAGGTCATCCACTTTGAACCTATAAAGGATAGAACAGCGTACTTTCTAAATAGTGAAACATTAGAAACAGTGAAGGTCCAAAGAGACTTGGGAATACAAGTGCATAGATAATTAAAATGTCATGAAGAGGTAGAAATAATAATCTAAAAGACTAATGGAATGCTGGTTTTGCATCTAGAGGACTAGAATACAAGAGGTTGGAAGTCATACTTCAGCAGTACAAAGCCCTGGTTAGATCACACATGGAGGACTGTGAACAATTCTGGACACCACACCTTAGAAATGATATATTGGCCTTGGAGGGAGTGCAGCGTAGATTTACCAGATTGAAACCTGGACTCCAAGGGTTTAATTACAAGGCAAGATTACACAAATTAGGGTGCAATTCCCTGGAATTTAGAAGGTTAAGGGTTGATTTGATCAAAACTTTCAAGGTATTAAGGGGAACATATAGGGTAGATAGAATAAATTCTGCTGGTTAGGGAGTCTAGGACTAGGGGGCTTTGTCTGAAAATTAGAACCAGACCTTTGAGGAGTGAAAATAGGAAATATTTCTGCACACAAAGGGTGGTAGCAGTTTGGAAGTCTCTTCCGCAAATGCCAATTCATGCTCGATCAATTGCTCATTTTAAATCTGAGATTGATAGATTTTTGTTAACCTAAGGTAATATGGGGCAAAGACGCATATGTGGAGTTAGATCACAGATCAGCCATGATCTCATTGAATGGCAGAAGAGGCTTGAGGGGCTAAATGGTCTACTCCTGTTCCTATGAACACGACTTAGTGTGAGTTAGGATACAGGCAGCAAAGTTATGGATAAGCTTAAGTTTATGGAGGCTGGAAGATGGTTAGCTGGCCAGGACTGCATTGGAATAGTCAAGGCTAGAGGTAACAAAGATATGGATGAGAGTTTTAGCAACAGATGAGCTAAAGCAGGGTCAGAAATTATGACTTCACTCATGAGAGATTCAGAAATGCAGTTCATGTATAAATAAAATTCTCGGAACCTTTCCCATGAAGACAGGTCGCTTTCTATAAATATGTTTCATTTGTATTATAATCATTACAAAAGGGTTTTGTTTAAATGAATCCAAATGTCACATAAATTGAAATGGAAGTATTAAACAGTCATGTAAATTAACATTTTATACAGGATATAGGAGATGAAATTATTTTTTTAATACTTACATATCTCCTGTAGACTGTTACGACCAGATGAGGAAGTGGTGTCAGGCTTCTCTTTCGCTCCTTCCCTGGTTTGTCCACAACAGGGTTTATTCTTTTAACATAGTGATTTAGCTTACCCCCTCAGTGAGCACTTTCTCACTGTTCCTCTAATTATAACTGTAAATGAAACAATCAGACAGGTTTTCTTGAGTTTAAACAAGAAAGATGTATGTTTTTTAACCTTATCACTCAAAACCAGTTAAAATTACTAAAATACGTGATGCATCCATGCTCACATTCATATGAGAGGCACACACACACAAAATACATACAGAGGGGAAAAAAAGAGTTGGGAAGTTGAAGTAAAGTCCATAATTAATGGAATTCAAATGCTGAGTTTCAATGTCCTTCATTGAATTAAAGTCTTGAAGTCCTCACTGGGGCCACATGCACAATTCAGGCTTGCTTCTCTGGTTCCGGAAGGCCGAAAAGAGGCTTTATCCATCTTCTTGGTTGCTGTCTGTAAGGCTCTGTAGTCTTGAGGTTCAGTAGCTGCCACCAAGGCTTCCCTGGGACTTTGCTGGAGAGAGAGACAGAGAGAGAGGTGCTTTCTTCTTGGCATTCAGTTACAGTCTCTTCCTTTCTGAGGCACAATTCACAAAACTCAGTGTTACACCAGCAGGTATGTCATGTGACAACATCTTTGTTTGAAAACAGAAGTTTCTGGAAGGCTGTTTGAAATTCAAAGCGCTTCAGACATACTTGGTAGGGGGGGTTTGGCTCTTTCAAAGTCAAAGGGTATTGATGGCTTTTGATCACCACTATTGACAAAACCATTCTTGTTAATTGAATCAGGGAGCATCCCCATTGTTCTAGCTAGACTGGGTAATCTCCCAGCCAGCCTTTTGGCTTCTGATATGTAAATTGTGTGTGACCATCTTTAGCTGTTCTGCTTTTTTAAAAGTTATTTGTGATAATGTCCAGTAAAAAGTTCTCAATCAAAGTTGCATATGACAAAATTAATATTTTCCATTTGGCATGTGGGTTTTTCCGTCACAGGACTATGGGCAAGATTTTTTAAAAATGGAATTGAGTAAATCTCATTAGCTCACACCTTCAAGTTCTACATGGGACTGCTTTATAAATAATAGTACTAGATCTCTACCCCACTAAGATAGCTCAGACATGATCTTACATATTAAATATTAGTTGCATTTCAATATGTCAATGTCCTGAAAATAAGCATTTGACTTGCAAACTTGTTTTTTGAGAGTTTTTAACCCTCCTCCACCAATCCTCTACTTGTTGTGAAATAGTCAAATCTCCCCCTTATCGTGTTCATGCAATACAAATTTATGAACTATAAATATGAATTTATGAGGCATAAACCCGAAACGGACACGTTCCTGTAAAACAAAATGGAGTTGAGAGGTCAGGCGACTTTTTCTTTCCTGCTAGTACACATGGAACGGCAAGAGCCCCAAGCTAATTTTCATGTCTGGGCAAGTCTTGGTGAAGTCAATAAAATGCAAAAGACCTTTCTGGGCATATCTTTGAGAAATCATTAAAATGCAAAGGACCCTTGCTGTGGTAATGGCTGCAATTCTCCAACTAATTAAAAAAAACTGGGTTCACAATACTGTTACATACTCTTTGACTCCATATTTGAAATCCAGTAAATGGGTGTGTAAAGCTCTGTTTTATCAAAATGGTATGTGGATGAATGATACCCAGACTCCATTGTCTCACAATGGCCTAACCATCAGAAATTATTTATGAGGACAATGGAAAGAGGTACTCTGGTCACATGACAGAAACTAGGCTTCTGATAAAGGATTTTAATAAGATATATTCCAGGCCGACAGAGGAAAACATCTATGCCAACAAAGAGAAAAGACCCTGCCTAAGACCACCAATTTTAAGCCACATGTAGGCAGAGACTGGAGCTGGCCTTGAACTCTGCACCTGAAGAACCATATCAGGGCTTCACCATTGAACCTTGACTGGAGTATAACAAGAGAAGTCTGCTGTTGCAAACATAAAACAAGAGCGATTCATCCTCTTAAACCTCCAGAGCTTTTCTCCAGTGGACAAAAAAGGATTACAAGCTTGTATGATATCAAGTCTTCACCCCAGGGAAAAGCAAGTGTAATAGAGAACTCTTGAAATCATAAGACCTAAACATATGCTACTTTTATAATCACAATCTTTTCATGAGTGTGTGTGTATCTGTATGAATATGAGAATGGGTGTAGTTGCATATATTCAGGTGTTGAACAATAAACATTTATCTTTCTTTTAAAAATTATGAGAAAATCTGTCATTTGTCTGTTCTTGACAATTAAAACAATCAGGAGTTGAAACAATTTTCTTAAACATGCAGTACTCGGTCAGTCGAGAAGTAAAAAAGGGGGAGCCATCCCTATCATCTCTCCCCTGTCCGTAGCACCCTTCAAGCACATTGGACCCTTCAAACACATTGGGCCAATCAGAAGCCTGAGACTTTGGCTAAGCCAATAGTGCATCACCCGATTCATTGGTCTCACTTCCCCCCACACACAATGTAATCAATATCGCTCCCCGCCTCCACTCCTACCACAGAATCTGATCAATATCACTCCTCTGAGAAACACAATCTGATTGATAGCACTCCCCCTTCAAACAAATAGTCTGATCGATATCAATCCCTCCACACACAGCTTAATTGATATAATTCTACACCGCCCCCACCTGCCTCTCCATGCACGTACACAGTCAGTGAACACCTTGGATGAATTGGCAAGCACAAATTCATCCCTGCAGTCACCATGGTCATGATTTTATAACAGATTATAACATTTTCAGTATAAAAGTTATCTTCAGTACCATTCACTGTTATCGCACACTTTGAAGGGAATAGTAGATGCAGTTGTTCTTGAGAATGTAAAAAATTGTTAAATAGTAAGTATAAATATCTGTTTCTCTGTTATGCTTGATTTAAAGGGGAACTATTCTGTTCAATGTTTCTTACCATTTAAAACAGAATCATGAAATAGTTTGTTCATAGATTGGTGTCTAACAGAAATATATTTTTGGTACTGTTTCATGTCAATAATAGCAGGATCATTTTCAGGAAAGTGGCCACGATATAGAGATTTAATATTATGTCATGTGTTTTTGGTCATAATACAGGGACTTACTATTGCAAGCATCTGTGCTATTGTTTCTCCAAGCATGGGTTATCAAAAGTCCTGTTTTGAAACAATTCAAGGTCTAAAACATAAGAAACTTTCAGTTCTTTCATTACAAAAAATCTACCTATTTCAATGCATGAAACTGAGAGCATCGGGGCTCTTGTATTTCTCCTGTAATAGCTGCCTGAAGAATTCAACCGGATAATGAAAATAAATAAATATATAACTTGCATTTGTCTAGTGCCTTTCGTGACTTCAGGAGGTCACAAAGCATTTTACAACCAATTAAGTATTTTTGAAGTGCAGCCAGTGCTATAAGGTAGGAAAAACAGCAATTTTCACAGAGCAAGATCCCACAAACAGCAATGTGATAATGACCAGATAATCTGTTTTACCGATGTTTGCTGATTATCCCACTCAATGCATTTGGTAAGGGTTATCCTTGCCAACCTCTTTCCTATCCTGCATACTCCATCCAACAGACTCTGCCAGTGGATCACTTCTGTGCTCCTCATGACATTTGACAGAATGAAGTCCTTTACATCTATCACCAGCAATGCTTCTCTTGCTATCCTTGCACTGTTCTATCCAGAGTTTCCTAAGGATCTCTTCTTGGTCCCCTCCTCTTCCTCATCTACATGTTGTCTTTGATGCCCTCCTCGATGGTCTCCCATCATCAAAAGGCAGGGCCCATGATTTTAACTGTGAGACAATTTTCAGTGGCTGAGTTTTGATGTCAATTTTAATGCCTGAACTTCTTTGAGATATCATTGGGTGACTTTGCACCTCAGTCCATTTGATGCCAAAACTCTCATCCATGCATTTGTCACCTCCTGAATTGACTATTCATACATTCTCCAGGCTGCCTCCTATCCTCTATCTTCCATTATCTTCAGCTCATCCAAAATTCTGCTGTCCTTTTCCTGTCCCACATCAACTCACCAGCCCTTTGCGGTCATAGGTTGGATCCCAGTCCCCCAATCCATCAAATTTAAAAGCCTCACCCTTGTGTTCCAATCTCTGTAACCTCATCCAACCCTCTTGGCTGAGAGATGGCAAATGGAGTTTAATGCGGAAAAGTGCGAGGTGATTCACTTTGGAAGGAGTAACAGGAATGCAGAGTACTGGGCTAATGGGAAGATTCTTGGTAGTGTAGATGAACAGAGAGATCTTGGTGTCCAGGTACATAAATCCCTGAAGGTTGCTACCCAGGTTAATAGGGCTGTTAAGAAGGCATATGGTGTGTTAGCTTTTATTAGTAGGGGGATCGAGTTTCGGAGCCACGAGGTCACGCTGCAGCTGTACAAAACTCTGGTGAGACCGCACCTGGAGTATTGCGTGCAGTTCTGGTCACCGCATTATAGGAAGGATGTGGAAGCTTTGGAAAGGGTGCAGAGGAGATTTACTAGGTAGAGATTTACTACCTGGTATGGAGGGAAGGTCTTACGAGGAAAGGCTGAGGGACTTGAGGTTGTTTTCGTTGGAGAGAAGGAGGAGGAGAGGTGACTTAATAGAGACATATAAGATAATCAGAGGGTTAGATAGGGTGGATAGTGAGAGTCTTTTTCCTCGGATGGTGATGGCAAACACGAGGGGACATAGCTTTAAGTTGAGGGGTGATAGATATAGGACAGATGTGAGAGGTAGTTTCTTTACTCAGAGAGTAGTAGGGGCGTGGAACGCCCTGCCTGCAGCAGTAGTAGACTCGCCAACTTTAAGGGCATTTAAGTGGTCATTGGATAGACATATGGATGAAAATGGAATAGTGTAGGTCAGATGGTTTCACAGGTCGGCGCAACATCGAGGGCCGAAGGGCCTGTACTGCGCTGTAATGTTCTAATCCTAATTCTTTCAAACTCACCTCTTTCACCAAGCATTTAGAAATTGTTATGACAAAATTTCTGTTACGACCAGGTGAGAAAGAGGTCTAGTGGTTCCCTCTCAACATTTTCCTGGTTTGACAGTAATAGGGTTTAATTTTTAAAACACCGTGTTTTAGCTTCCCTCTCGGTGAGTCCTTGCTCACTGTTCTCTAATTGTAATGGCAAAGAAATCAACCAGACAGGTTGTCTCAGATTTAAACAAGAAAGATGTAAGTTTATTAACTTTAAAACTCTTATTCAGTTAAAACTGAAATATGCGACGTGACCACGCTAGCATGCATACGTGATAAACACACACGTAAATAGAGACAGAAAAGGAGAAAGAATCAAAGGAGAAAAGTTTTGAAGCAATAGTTGGAGTTCAGTTACTGGCTTTAGGTTCGATGTAAAGTCTTTGATTGCAGTTAAGTCTTGCAGTTCTCATTGGGGCTCAGTGCACACTTTCAAACTTGCTTTGATGGTCTTCTGTCTTGAGGCTTGAGTTACTTCCATGGGTCCCTGGAACTCTATGTGCGAGAGAGAGAGAGAGAGAGACAGGGAGAGACCTTCCTTCTCTTTGATCTTCAAATTGCAAAACTGTTCTGTGAGCACAATTCAGACAACTCCAAGTTGACCAGCAGGTCAGTCATATGACCAGCTCCTTATTTGGAACAACCTCTCCTGCGAGATTTTGTGGATTTCTTCAAGCTTTGCAGACACTCTCAGTGGGGTGGGTGGGCTTGGAATGCTGGCTCAATGACATTCAATGTCTCTTGATCAAAATCCATCTGGCTAATTGAATCAGGGAGGCACTCCCATTGTCTTCTCCAGACAACTGTCTTTTAGAATGCAAATATGCAACCATGTTTTCAGGCACTGTACTTTAGAATGAAAATGTGCAGCCATGTTTTCAGCCACTGTTGTGGTTTTTTAAACAAGTTATTTCAAGTCCAGCAACAGTTCAAAAATAATGTTCTATATTACGAAATTAATATGTCTCATTTTGGCAGGTGTGGTTTTCGTCATACCTCCCCATCCAGCGGAATGAAATGCGATATTAAGAGAGCATTTCAGTATAAAAATAGAAAGGAGAGGAAGTACAGGAAAACACACATGCATTTCTCTTATTCATTCTCATTCATTCGGAATTCCTAAAAATTGTTACAGCCTGTCTTTCCTTTGAAGCGGTGCTGCTTTAAACTGCCCCTTTTTCCTTGAGGTGGGTCATAGATAGCTATGTGTTGCCCAAAGGGGTTTGACGTTTCTTCACTATCAGCCTGCAATACGTTGGGAATGGGCATCCCAATAAACATGTGATTTTTGGGGAGATTTGCAGTTTGCACAGTTCCATGACTGCCTAGGGTGCCTTTGTTCCTGTTAAGGTCTGCAGAAGGAGGGTTAGATTTAGTTAGCCCTAGTTTGGAGTTCTGCTCATGAGAGTCAGCGGTGGGTGGATCCACTCTGATCCCTCATTCAGTGTTTGGATGAGTCATGCAGCTTTTACTTTAGGCTATGGTTGGTTCCCTTTTCTCCCGACTATGGGGTGGATTCTTTGCTAATCTTCCCTTTGTCCTCTGAGATACTGCTGCTTGCAGGCATTTGTCCAGATTCTACTGCACTCACCTGTGAAACTTCAACTAGGTGAAGCATCACCCTCACAGTTTTCCTGCCCTCTTAAGGACTCTCTTTGTCCCTGCAGGTTTCTGTAAGTGCTGTTAGCAATGCTGGTGGGGTGCTTCTAGTGTCTGCATTTACATAAGAGGATGAGGGGTCTAATTTTTCCAACATTTTGGGGTTGGCTGACCCGACAGTAGGGGTTTCCATTTGGAGAATCCTCTTGGATCTCCTTTAACCTGCCCTCTTTGTCCCTTTTTCCCCTTCCCTCTCTAACTTCTTGCCAGCCCTGTGCCTGCCTGTCCCCTTTTGTTCTCAGCAGTGGTCCCTTACAATTCACCAGTCCTCTGCTGGAGGATTTCCCAAAAGCTGATACAGGAATTAGGGGTGCAGATTTCACTGTGGGTTGGAGTTTTCCCTCAACCTGGCACATGTGGCAACTCCTACAGTACTTCAGCACATCTTTGTGGAGTTTTGGCCAGTCAAACTATTGTCTTATGCGGGCTTTGGTTTTTCGTATACTGACATGTACAGCCACTGTAATCTCATGGGCCATTCTTAATATTTCTCTCCAGTACCTCTGCGGCGCCATTAACTGGTGAACCACTGTCCACTCCATTTCCTCATCAGTACCTCAGTCTTTAAAAAGTAGCATTAAGGGACTCCCTCTGCTTCAATTTAAGACTGGGCAGTTTGTGCTAACTCTTTCAGTACTGGGTCGACTCGCTGAGCCTCAGCTAGGGAAGATTCATTTAATCCATTCCCTGAGTCCTCTAACTTTCCAAAGAAAGTCTCAGACAGACAGACCTCATGGTCATCTGCCTGCAGTGCCAATTCAGTCTCCTCTGGGGGAGCTGGTTTGATCATGGCCCTATTCACTACACATGCAGGGGAACTGCAGGGGACTGTCTCCTGCCACTACCCTGTCTCTCTGACCTCCTGCGGTCTCTCTTTCACCACCTTCGCCCCACCAGATCATGACCTAGGAGCAGGTCAACCCCGTCCACAGGCAAACTAGGGACGATCCTGACGGTTACCAGTCCCAGAACTATGCCACACTCCAAGTGCACCTAATGTAAAGGTACACTGCCCTCCAATACCATTCACCACCATTCTGGTATTTACTGCACTCTCTGGGGGAAAGGTCAGGCCTTTTCCCAGTAAAAGGGATCTAGTGGCCCTTGTATCCCTGAGGATTACTATGGGCTTGCTTGCCCACTCGAGGGGTATGGGGTTACACTCCCATTCAGACACAAAATCCTGATAACCCTCAGGAATCCTATTAAATTTTCCTGCACCTACAGAAGTTTGTTTTCTGGGCCGTGTTCAGCTGTGCTTTTCATCAAGGTCCTTTCTCCTTCACTAAGCAGATGTGCCCTGATTAACCCTGCAGGCTTTCCCTGTGGTTTCCAGCAGTCAGCTCTTAGATGACCTGCCTTATTACAATGGAAGCACACAGGTCTCTGAGTCTCACTCCTACTTACAACACCTTCCGTTTTAGCTGGAGGAGGGCACCCGCCCCCCCCCCCACCCCGCCCCCGTGTTTCCTGCTTTTCTCTCTCTCCCAGGACTGCTTGGGCTTCTATCACCTTCCCAACGTTTGTCCTTTTCGGATTTGTGACTAGGAACATTTTTCCCCTGGAGAACCGACTTGTATATGCGAGCAAACTCATCAGCCAGAACTGCGGCTTGCCTTGCTCTATGAACTTTTTGTTCCTCTATATGAGTCTTTATGCAGAGTGGGAGAGAGTTTTTAAATTCCTCTACCAAAATTACCTCTCTGAGGTTTTCATAGCTGGGCTGTACTTTAAGAGCCCTCAACCAATGGTCAAAAGCCAGCTGCTTACTTCTCTCAAACTCCAAGTAAGTTTGATCAGCTTGCTTTCTGAGGGTTCGAAACTTCTGGTGGTAGGCTTCTGGTGCTAGCTCATATGCCCTGAGGCTAGCATTTTTTGTCAGTTCATAATTGGATGAACTCTCATCTGGCAACAGGGAATAAAACTCATGACTTTTCCTGTTAGCTTATTTTGCAGCAGAAGAGTCCAGGTCACAGCTGGCCACTTTAACTGCTTTGCAAGTTTCTCAAAAGATAGAAAAAATGCTTCCACGTCTCCCTCATGGAATTTTGGAATCAATTGGGAAAATTTTAACAATTCAGTACACGGCCCCAAATTACTGTTCTCCATATTGGTCATGCTTTCACTGGGATTACTCTGTTGCCCCCCTAGTTAACTCAAGCCGCCTCAGCTCTCTTTCCTCATGTTCCTTCTGGAAAGTTATTTCTCTTTCTCTCTCCTCTCTTTTTTTTCTCCTGTCTCTTTCTTTCTCTCTCTCTCTTTCCCTGTCTTCTAATTCAAGTTTCCTCTATTCCAATAGTATCTTTGCTAGCAATACCCTGTCAGAGTCTATTTCTAACCCATCTCTGCTTCTTCGGATTCGAGGGAAAAATAGTTGGCCATTAGTCTTAGGAGTTCAGACTTCCGAGCTCCTTGCCACGGACAGTGATCCCACACTGCTCAGCCATATTTCTCAACTCCTCCATAGACATTGCTCTTAACTTATCCCAAGTTACTGTACCCTGGCTTGGGGAGTTATTGGCTTCAGTCCCAGGCAAGTTAGTAATAAAACACACACAACCACAAGAAAACCTGTATTAAAATCTTTTATCTTTTTGATTAGGATCAATTTGGCTTCCCATTTCCAATTTCTCATTTGTCTGTGGATCCAATTCGGGATGCTGGCCCCAAGTTTCTGTTATGACCAGATGAGAAAGGGGTTTAGGGGATCCCTCTCAGCCTTATCCTGGTTTGCGGTAATAGGGTTTAATTTTTAAAACACTGTGTTTTTGCTTCCCTCTCAGTGAGTCCTTGCTCACTGCTCTCTAATTGTAATGGCAAAGAAATCAACCAGACAGGTTGCCTCAGATTTAAACAAGAAAGGTGGAAGTTTATTAACTTTAAAACTCTAATTCAGATAAAACTACTAGAAATACGTGACGCAACTATGCTAGCATGCATACGTGATAAACACACACGCAAATAGTGACAGAAAAGGAGAAAGAATCAAAGGAGAAAAGCTTTGAAGCAATAGTTGGAGTTCAGTTACTGGCTTTGGGTTTGATGTAAAGTCTTTGATTGCAGTCAAGTCCTGCAGTTCTCGTTGGGGCCTGTGCACACTTTCAAACTTGTTTTGATGGTCTTCAGTCTTGAGGCTTGAGTTACTTCCATGCGTCCCTGGAACTCTGTGTGTGTGTGTGAGAGAGAGAGACATGGAGAGACCTTCCTTCTGTTTGGTCTTCAAATTGCAAAACGGTTTTATGAGCACAATTCAAACAACTCCAAGTTGACCAGCAGGTTAGTCATGTGGCTAGCTCTTTATTTGGAACAACCTCTTGTTCAAGATTTTGTGGATTTCTTCAAGCTTCGCAGATACTCTCAGTGGGTAGGTGGGCTTGGAGTGCTGGTTCAATGACATTCAATGTCTCTTGATCAAAATCCATCTGGCTAATTGAATCATGGAGGCACTCCCATTGTCTTCTCCAGGCAACTGTCTTTTAGAATGCAAATGTGCAGCCATGTATTCAGCCACTGTTATGGTCTTTTTAAACAAGTTATTTCAAGTCCAGTAGCAGTTCAAAAATAATGTTCTATATGACAAAATTAATGTGTCTCATTTGGCAGGTGTAGTTTTGCCACAACATAACAGGATTAATTTTAACTTACTGACCCATTGGGAGCCAGGGGTGGTGGGGTTCGGAGAGTGGGGTTTGGGATTGGTAAGGGAACCCCAAAGTTGGAATTAACTCCACAGCATGCATGTGACATCACTGATTTGTTTCCCACCCAGAAGCCAGCCTGATTGGCTAGCTTGGCTTCCGATCAGGGGGTATGATCCCAAGGGGAGAGGGCTGTTAACAATTGGGGAGAGCCGATTTCAGAGTTCTGGGGGTAGTTGGTCTGAGCCCAAAGTCTTGTGGGGTGCAGATGGTGGGTGCGAAGGGCTCAGTGGAGGGAAGGGAATCAGAGGCCTGGGTTGAGCTGGGGGCCTCAGTGGGGAGGATTCAGTGACCTTTGGGAGGGGGATTTCTGTGTTCTGGGGGCGGAGTAGTCGGGGGAAGTTGGAAGCCTTGGCGCAAAGGTTGGTACCTCAAATGGGGGGAAGGGAAGATCCAGGGGAGTTCAGAGGCCTCGGGAGGAAGGTGGGGGACCTCGTAGGGAAGTTTGGCGGGGGTGACCGGAAGGGTCGGGGGTTTTCCCAGGCAAGTACATGGGATCCAGCAGGTAAGTGAGGAGGCCTTCAGTTCTAGGATCCAGTAGTCCTCATATGGGTTTATTGCCGGATTTTTGGCGGGTTGGGAAGCCTGGCCGTCCACAATTAGATTTCACATGGGGAAAAACAATGAGGCTCACAGCCTCATTATAATATTTCAAGTGCTAACCCACCTTCTTGGAGCAGGATGGTTACTTGCCCACCTTCCTGCCTCTGTTAAAGCTGGAATTGTGTGGGTTAGAGGTGAATTTGTTCTGGGATCAAGGCTCTTAAAGCTTTACTTCTACCTGACCCAAATCCACCCATTTTTTGAGGTTAAAATTCACCCATTATCTCCTCCTTTGGATCTATGTTGATTTTTGTCTGACTAAGTTTCTGTGAAGTGCCTTTGGAGGTCCTTTTATGTTATGGCGCTATATATAAATACAAGTTCTTGTTGTTAACTATCCAGAAATGATCTTAACAGATGAACAGATTTGGTAGTGTTACCTCTTATAAGGAATCCTGCAATGAGAAAACAGTTTAACTTAGACTGTAACATGTACCCAAGATCTCTTTCTTACATTTACCTAGGACGTTGGTAGATTCGAAACCAATACTTGCCAAGAGTGATACAGGGCCATCAAACTTGAATGAAATGTCTGGCTGGAATCACTCAGCAGGTCTGGCAGCATCTGTGGAAAGAGATCTTGGGTACATGAAGGGTCACTGACCCGAAACGTTAACTTTGCTTCTCTTTCCACAGATGCTGCCAGACCTGCTGAGTGATTCCAGCATTTCTTGTTTTTGTTTCAGATTTCCAGCATCCGCAGTATTTTGCTTTTATGAAATGTCTGGCCCTGCACTGCCCTTTGATCACCAAAAATGATACACTTAGCAGCATATGAATACTGGATGAAACAGCAACAACTTGCATTTATGTAGTGCCTTTAAAGTCGTAAAACATCCCACTGCAAAACAAAATTTAACCTCAGCAGACAAATGAGTGTCCAATCGACACTGTTAACATTTTGAACTGCATCTTTTAAGTTCACTTTACAATGGTCTGTAATTACACTGCAGCTGATCCAAACCTAAAACAGTGCAAGACAGCTTACTTGAGATAGTCTCACTCCACAATTAAGGCTTGAATTGACAACAGAGTTCGTGTGGATGTGAAGCTGCAACTGCTCCACACCAAACATGAACAATGTAATTTAACTAGTCTGACACATTTTCAGATTAGTATCTGGCTCGAGACTAAAATTAAATACTGCTGCAAGCATAGGCCTATCATCACATTTCTTCCCATCACCAGAATTTAACAGAGGGACAATTTCCTTCTTCATGAATATCACTCCATCAGGATGCTTTATTGAAAACTTTTAGCTGGAATGGCTACAGGATCAGTGGAATTTTCCCACACTGCATGGTGTATTAAGTATTCTCCAGTGTCAAGAATGTCATTCTTTTTTTGTGTAGGCATTTGTTTGCGTGGACATAATTCATTATATTCCCCCCCAAAAAAACTTGAGTCTACATGATGTGGAAAAAATTTGATGGAAAAAAGTTAGTTTTTATGAGGCAGGACTTTAATGAACACTTCACACGACAGTTCGAAGTACCTGATTACAGCAATTTGTGTTCAGCCCACGCGTGGATTTGTTTGAATTTACGTTTCACATTGCACTGGAAGCCAGTGTATAATTAGTCACAATGATGTTAGCATACAGAAATTGGAGATAATTGCCTGAACATGGTTAAAGTTTTTCAAGAGAAGCCTGGCTTTTCATTTCTGGAACCGAGCTGACTTTCCCATTCTGACATTTGTTAGCACTTATTTCATTACAAGTTCATCCACTAAGGTTGGACTTGGCATTTTGGCACCAGATCTGAAAATATACTAAAGTTTTACATTTTTCATTTCATTTCTTTTCAGCTCATTAACAGCATACTGTTGAGTAGCTGTTCCAGTAATATTTGATTTTTTTTTATTGAAAGGCTACATATTTCTGAATTATATTTCTCCTTGTTCATTTATCGTCACCTTCTCCCTACCTATGTTTGCACATCACATGTCATTCTTTCTTTCTTTATTACTTGCCTGAGGAAGTAGACAAGCATCTAGATTAAGCTTCCTCTCGTGTCCTTCCACAACTGGTGGAAAAGTGATACTTGAAATATAAGGGGCATGGGATCCCATAACAGAGAGAAAGAGAAAGAAGTAACAATGAAAACATTGACATTTATCAGTGCTTCCATTAATAAAGAAGGGAGACTTGCATTTATATAGCACCTTGTATGGCCTCGGACATCGCAAATTGCTTAACATCCAAGTAAGTACTTCAGTCAGTCTTACGTCGGTAGTGGACAAATTATTGGAAAGGATTCTGAGAGACAGGATTTATGATTATTTGGAAAAGCATGGTTTGATTAGAGACAGTCAGCATGGCTTTGTGAGGGGCAGGTCATGCCTCACAAGCCTTATTGAATTCTCTGAAGATGTGACAAAACACATTGATGAAGGAAGAGCAGTGGATGTGGTGTATATGGATTTTAGCAAGGCGTTTGATAAGGTTCCCCATGGTAGGCTCATTCAGAAAGTGAGGAGGCATGGGATACAGGGAAAGTTGGCTGTCTGGATACAAAATTGGCTGGCCAATAGAAGACAGAGGGTGGTAGTAGATGGAAAGTATTCAGCATGGAGCTCGGTGACCAGTGGTGTTCCGCAGGGATCTGTTCTGGGACCTCTGCTCTTTGTGATTTTTATAAATGACTTGGATGAGGAAGTGGAAGGCTGGGTTAGCAAGTTTGCCAATGACATGAAGGTTGCTGGAGTTGTGGATGGTGTGGAAGGCTGTTGTAGGTTGCAACGGGACATTGACAGGATGCAGAGCTGGGCTGAGAAGTGCCAGATGGAGTTCAACCTGGAAAAGTGTGAAGTGATTCATTTTGGAAGGTCGAATTTGAATGCAGAATACAGGCTTAAAGACAGGATTCTTGGTAGTGTGGAGGAACAGAGGGATCTTGGGGTCCATGTCCATAGATCGCTCAAAGTTGCCACCCAAGTTGATAGGGTTGTTAAGAAGGCGTATGGTGTGTTGGCTTTCATTAACAGGGGGATTGAGTTTAAGAGCCGCGAGGTTATGCTCTATAAGGCCCTGGTTCGACCACACTTGGAATATTGTGTTCAGTTCTGGTCGCCTCATCATCGGAAGGATGTGGAAGCTTTAGAGAGGGTGCAGAGGAGATTTACCAGGATGCTGCCTGGACTGGAGGGCATGTCTTACGAAGAAAGATTGAGGGAGCTAGGGCTTTTCTCATTGGAGCGAAGAAGGATGAGAGGTGACTTGATAGAGGGGTACAAGATGATGTGAGGCAAGATAGAGTGGATAGCCAGAGACTTTTTCCCAGGGTGGAAAGGGCTATCACCAGGGGGCATAATTTTAAGGTGATTGGAGGAAGGTTTCGGGGAGATGTCAGAGGTAGGTTCTTTACACAGAGAGTGGTGGGTGCGTGGAATGCGCTGCCATCGGTGGTAGTAGAAGCAGATACATTCGGGACATTTAAGCGACTCTTGGATCGGTACATGGATGATAGTAGAATGAAGGGTAGGTAGTTAGTTTGATCTTAGAGTAGGTTAAAGGTTCGGCACAACATCGTGGGCCGAAGGGCCTGTACTGTGCTGTACTGTTCTATGTTCTATGTTCTAAGTGTAGTTACTGCTGTAATGTAGGAAACACAGCAGTCAATTTGTATACAGAAAACTCACACCAACAGCAGAGAGATATTGACTGGAATAATCCACAAAAAGCAGGAAAAATCCAATCCAGCCAATTACTGCCCCATCAGTCTACTCTTGATCATCAATAAAGTGATGGAAGGTGTTGTCGCCAGTGCTATCAAGTGCCATTTAAACAGCAATAGCCTTCTCACCAATGCTCAGTTTGGGTTCCGTCAAGGCCACTTGGCTCCTGACCTCATTACAGTCTTGATCCAAATAGGGACAAAGAGTTGAACTCAAGAGGTAAGGTGAGAGTGATTGCCCTTGACATCAAGGCAGCATTTGACTGAGTGTGGCATCAAGGAGTGCAAGCAAAACTGAATTCAATGGGAATCACGGGGAAATTCTCCACTGGTTGGAGGCATACCTGGCATAAAGGAGGCTGTGGTTGTTGGGGGCAAATCATCTCAGCCCCAGGACATCACTGCAAGGAGTTCCTCAGCGTAGTGTCCTAGGTCCAACCATGTACAGCTGCTTCATCAATGACCTTCCCTCCATCATAAGTTTAGAAGTGGGGATGCTCGCTGATGATTGTACAATGTTTAGTACCATTCACAACTCCTCACATACTGAAGCAGTCTATGTCCATATGCAGCAAGACCTGGACAACATTCAGGTTTGGGCTGATAAGTGACAAGTAACATTTGCACCACACAGGTGCCAGGCAATGACCATCTCAAACAAGAGAGAATCCAAACATCTCCTCTTGATATTCAATGGCATTACCATTGCTGATTCCCCCACTGGCAACCATCCTGGGGATACGATTGACCAGAAATTGAACTGGAACAGCTACTTAAATACTGTGGCTACAGGAGAAGGTCAGAGGCTGAGAATTCTACAGTGAGTAACTCACCTCCTGACTCCCCAAAGTCTGTCCTCATCTACAAGGCACAAGTCAGGAGTGTGATGTAATACTCTCCACTTGCCTGGATGGGTGCAGCTCCAACAACATTCAAGAAGTTTGACACCATCCAGGACAAAGTAGTCTGCTTGATTGGCCCCCCATCCACCACCTTCAACATTCACTCCCTCCACCACCGACGCACAGTGGCAGCAGTGTGTATCATCTTCAAGATGCACTGCAGCAACTCACCAAGGCTCCTTCGACAGCACCTTCCAAACCTGCAACCTCTACCACCTAGAAGTACAAGGGCAGCAAATGCATGGGAACAGCACCACCTGCAAGTTCCCCCCTCCATGCCACACACCATCCTGACTTGGAACTATATCTCTGTTCCTTCACTGTCGCTGGGTCAAAATCCTGGAACTCCCTTCCTAACAGCACTGTGGGTGTACCTGCACAGCACAAGGACTGCAACAGTTTCAGAAGACAACTCACCACCACCTTCTCAAAGGTAATTAGGGATGGGCAATAAAGGTTGGCTAGCCAGCGTCGCCCACATCCCGTGAAAGAATTTTTAAAAAGAGTTTCCTTAGGAAATGGATGGGAAAATTGGAATGTATGCAAACACTGTAATAACATCTCATGCCCTAGATGTCATGTGCTTCACCTTGTGACCAGTTTTAGAAGGACACAGTCTGAATGATATATTATTTCACATTCCAAAAAGCACAAATTAAAATTAATTCCCATTGGTTAAACAGAAAACTACATCTATGGAGCACAGTAATATCCATTACAACATTTGGAACACCATTTTAAGCAACATGAGGCCCAGGAACAAAAAATATAATTAAATGAAAATATGGAACCAGATTTTCTGCCAAACTCTGGCAATTTTTTGTGGATCTGGGAGTGGGGGAGTTTGTCAGAAACTTTACGAGGGACACACCCTGACTCTTCCCATTTCCCAATGGACATATGCAGTGGCTTAAAATGCTTGACCACATATGGGAGGATGCACATAAATTCAAGGACCACCACCATACTTTCTGCCTGTTGATCTCTTGGGTTGAAATAAGTATTCCTTAGAGTGCTTAGAGTCAAAGAGTGCTGCCTTGCATAGACTCAAGGGTACAATAATGATTTTTAAACAAAATGTTGGCCTTTTTTTCCAACAGCACAGAGGCTGCTGGGATCCTGGCACAGTGGCAGATCCCTGAGCCCTTCTGCACCATGACTCCAACCCCCTGTCACATGCGCCCTAGCTTCCACTAAAGAACCCATCTCTCATGTTCTAATAAATCTTGGGCAAAAAATTTAGCTGGGATCAGGGGTGGAGGCATCTCTATTGCAGACAGAAGTCCTGCCCCATCAGTGATGTACCTAATTGGAATATAGAGTCCATTATAACCAAAGACTAATGGGAAAGAAATGTGTTAATTCACTGTTGAGAAACAATCTGAGAGTGTCTCTCTTCCCCTTGTGTGTGTCCAACTTTCTAATCTAGGGTTAGACACTCTGTCCCACTTTTAGCACTTCAGGCCCAGGAATTTCCAGGATAAGGAGCCTGCAGACCAGCCAGGCAGTGGCTCACTAGCTTTAACTGTTGAACTGTCAGATCTGTCCCAAGTTTCAGTAGAGCATCATTCTGGGAATGTTTTGGGGGCAATGTCATTCACTTGGAACACGTTGGCACTTAGTTCATTCTTACACCTGTGTGGAATGCCATCCAAACGGTCCCACATTGGTCCAATTGTTGCTAAATTTCACAGATCACACAGACTGGGACGGAGGACAGAGTAGTAACCAGTAGATTGATGTGCTGTGTTTTGAAAAGTGCAGTGTTCCCACTGGCCAGTAAATGCATACATTACCACAGTATAATGTTTTTGGTGGAAAAATTCGATAAGGCCCGATATTGGGCATAAGGATTACTTTGCACCCAGTGCCGTTGAGACAGGCAGCACGCAAACTTCATGCTACCTGCTCAATAACATGATTGTAGCATGCAACCCAGGATGAAACATACTGCTGTTTGGCTGTACGCTCAGCTCGGGGGGCGGGGTCCCGAGGTGCATGTGTGGCTAGCACAATGCACAGCTAGCTTGCACTTATTAAAGGGAGACTGCCCATCTTAAAGGGGAGCTATAACAGGCCACAAGAGCTGGTGGAACAGTCTCAGGAAGGTTTGGTGTAAGGTGCAGGACTGCAAATGTAGCAACAGGCCAGAGAGAGCTTCTAGGTTTTTGGATATGGCACTGGAGGCCTTAATGATGTAGGCCAAAAAAAGAAAGAGGTGATGTTTCCACAGGACCCAGAATGCCTTCCAGGCATACCCTACAAAGGGAATTGGAGTAGGTGGCCAGGGAGATCAATTCCCAGAGTTTGGGCCTGAGGACCTGGCTGCAGTGCCGGAAAAATCTCAATGACCATACACAGGTGGTCAACGCCAGTGACTGCACCTTCAAAGACATCTGCTACCCACTGCACCACAACCTTTCACTTTGCTCAATGCACCACAGCCCCATCACTCACCAAGAAGCAATCAGGACTCACACCTAACATTCAGAAGCTCCACCTCAACCTCACATACTTGCCAGCCTCATACCTACCTTTTGCAGCTTTCACATACATCCAGCTATTCAGCTATGCAGACACATCACCCCAACACATTGCAACACAATCTATTACAACTAGGTGAGAAAGGTGTATAGAGGTCCCTCTCAGCCTTCACCTGGTCTTACCGTAACAGGGTTTAATTTTTAACACACTGTGTTTTTAGTTCCTCCTTGGTGAATCCTTGTTCACTGCTTTCCAATTATAAGGCAAAGAAACCAGCACAAACAGGTTTTTTTATGTTTAAAGGAGAAAGGTTGAAATTTATTGAACTTAAACTTTTATTCGGTTAACGC
Source organism: Heterodontus francisci (assembly GCF_036365525.1). Taxonomy (NCBI): domain Eukaryota; kingdom Metazoa; phylum Chordata; class Chondrichthyes; order Heterodontiformes; family Heterodontidae; genus Heterodontus; species Heterodontus francisci. The sequence continues at coordinate 98,787,980 of NC_090372.1, read as the reverse complement.
CTACGGATACACAACACACCCACGCTCGCGTGCATACACGATACACACATGCAGATAGAGACAGAACAGAGCAGAAGAAATGGTTCTTCAAGTTCACTGTAGAGTCCTTGATTGTAGGTAGATCTTGCTTTTTGTTGGGGCCCAGTATTCTTTTTAAACTTTATTCGCTGTAGGAGACTTTTCTTTCTTGGGCTTCATGTGTCTCCAGTGAATTTGGAGTTCCGTGAGAAAAAGATGTGAGTAGACAGGAGAGGCTGTGACGAGCCAGCCAGGAGAGGTTGTTTCAGTTCAGGAGCAAACAGACTCTCTCAGTTCAAACTGTTTGTACAATTCAGAAAAACTCGGTTGCCAAGCAGGTTTGTCACGTGACCAGCTTGTCTGACTACGTCTGTTTGTGGATTTGGCTATCCCAGCAGTCATCCTGAAATTTGAGCTCCCTCACCTTCAATGTCTGGTGCTCAAAGTCCATTGTGGGTTAAATTGGATAAGGGAAGTAACCTCACATCACTTTTAGTATGTAAATGTCTTCCAGCCAAGTGTCTGGCAGCCCCTGTAACAGGCCTTCTCTTCTTCCTAGCAACAATGTGAAATTTACTGTCCATATGACAAAATTAATCTGCCTCATTCTTTCCAAGTGGAGGTCTAGCATGACACTGACATTCTTCCATCTCGCTTGCAGGACAGGGTGGTACATTATCACAGACAGCAGCAGAGGACAGGCATGCCTGCATCAGCTGAACCATCTGGTGGCGACAGTGATCTGCCTCATGGGGCTGATTGTGACTGAGGCTGCTGCATAAGGCATTACCAAGAGCATTCAAGATGATGGTATGTTCCTGCCTTCTGGTCCTTCTCAAATCCCATCTCACCCAAGTGAGGTGAGAGTGACTGCCCTTGACATCAAGGCAGCATTTGACCGAGTGTGGCATCAAGGAGCCCGAGGAAAACTGGAGTTAATGGGAATCAGGGAAATCTGTCCAGTGGTTGGAGTCATACCTAGCGCAAAAGAAGATGGTTGTGGTTGTTGGAGGTCAATCATCTCAAGCCTAGGACATCACTGCAGAAGTTCCTCAGGGTAGTGTCGTAGGCCCAACCATCTTCAGCTGCTTCATCAATGACCTTCCCTCCAGCATAAGGTCAGAAGTGGGGATGTTCACTGATAATTACACAATGTTCAGCACCATTCACAACTCCTCACATACTGAAACTGTGTGCATATGCAGCAAGACCTGGATAGCATTCAGGCTTGGGCTGATAAGTGGCAAGTAACATTTGCGCCACACAAGTGCCAGGCAATGACCATCTCCAACAAAAGGGAATCTAACCATCTCCCCTTGACATACAATGGCATTACAATCGCTGAATCCCCACTATCAACATCCTGGGGGTTACCATTTAGCAGAAATTGAATTGCAGCAGCCATATAAATACTGTGGCTACAAGAGCAGGTCAGATGATGGGAATTCTATAATGAGTAATTCACTACCTGACTCCCCAAAGCCTATCCACCATCTATAAGGTACAAGTCAGGAGTGTGATGGAATATTCTCCACTTGACTGGATGAGTGCAGCTCCAACAACACTCAAGAAGCTCAACACCATCCAGGACAAAGCATCCCACTTGATTGGCACCCCATCCACCACCTTCAACATTCACTCTTTCCACCACCGACACACAATGGCAGCAGTGAGTACCATCTACAAGATGCATTGCAGCAACTCAACAAGGCTCCTTTGACAGCACCTTCCAAACTCGTGACCTCTTCCACCTAGAAGGACAAGGAACAGCAGATGCATGGGAATACTAAAACCTGCAAGTTCCCTTCCAAGCCACACACCATCCTGACTTGGGACTATATCGCAATTCCTTCACTGTCGCTGGGTCAAAATCCTGGAAGTCCCTTCCTAACAGCACTGTGGGTGTACCTGCACTAGATGGACTGCAGCGGTTCAAGAAGGCAGCTCAACACCACCTTCTCAAAGGCAATTAGAGATCAGCAATAAATGCTGGCCTTGCCAGCAACACCCACATCCCATGAAAGGATTAAAAAAACCCTCATCCTGCTATCTGACGTGAAGTGCAAGCTGCAGATGGTATGACCATGGACTTTTTGATTTCCACTCCACCCCACTTCTCTCACAACAACCCTCCCTTTCTGCATTTTTGCTTTCAGATACCCATGATTTGCCACCTGGCCAACCTGTGCAGCCTCACCATGAAGGGCAAGAGCAACACCAGATCTCTGATGAAGATGCACCGTCTGATGCTTACAGCCACCAGCTCAGATACTGGCCCTGCACGTACTTTAGAGTCATGGTCAGCACATTGTGAGTCACTAAAAAGGACAGCTCATGTGCCTGCTCCCCAGAAGGCAAGGTCAAAGACAAGTTCAGTTACATGAGACTTTGATGGGATGCCATTCAGGAGAATGCTGACAGGCATATACACCAAGATGCTTGATGAACTGGCAGGCCTGTTCCCACTGTCAAGGAATATGGAGGAGTCTGGCTCCAATTTGATACAGGGCTTTGTGCAAAGCTTGAAACCCATCCTTACCAGCGTGGAATTGGTGACCAACTCCATGAGCACTTGAGGACCCAGCCATGATGCAGAATCTGAGGGCCGATATCTCAGCTTCCAGTGCAGCACAGGCAGGATCTACCTAACATCTCAGTGCTGCAGTGGAGGCTCAGATGGACATCATGAGATCCATGCTTGCTGCCATGCAAACGTAATTTGCTGCCATGCAGGCTCAGACTGCTGCCATCTTGACTCCAGATACTAGTACTCAAAAGGGGCATGCAGCTCTCATAGCAGTCCAGCAATCTGTGGCAGTGGCTCCGTGATGCACAAAGTTGCTGTTCTCTCTCAGGATGACTGCATTTGTGCTCCCATCACTGCCACTGCACCAGTGCCCTTGCTGTTGCCTTTCAGCCAGCCAGCCCAGACTGTTAAGGCCCATGCAGAGGTGGTTCAGTCCAAAGCTAGACCCTCAATGCCCAGAGCTGCTCATGGTCATCCTCCAAGGTCATCTGCAGTCTTCCCCAGTGAAAGTCAGCAATCTTTCACCAGCCATGCTGCAGCCACTGGGATAGCATTGCATAGACACACTAAGACAAGCAAAGACACACGCAAGACAGGCACTAAGCGAATGTACAAGGGTGAATAGTTCAGTTTTTTATGTATTATAGGATGTGTTATTGGATAAAGTTGTTATGGAAATGTTTTTTGTTGGCGGCTTTTATTTCAGAATTTTGGCTGAAAGGATGCTGTGATGGTCTGCAGCAGATGGATTGAAAGGTGAGAATTTGTGGATCAATGGTGATGTGGGGGATGAGATCCCAGGGGATCTAGAGTTGGCTCACGGACAGCTGATCTGGATTGAAGGTGTCCTGATGCCTTCTCCTGTGCCTCCTCCTCCTGAGTTGCTTTCCGAAGGCCCACTGGCCTTCATGAGAACAATGTTGTGGAGGATGCAGCGGACCACCAAGAACTTGAGACAGGCTCTGGTGAGTACTGGGGGGCTCACCCCAAGCAGTCCAGGCAACAGAATCATTGTTTAAGGATGTTGATGGTTTGCTCCATGACGTTCCTGGTTGTTGCATGACCCTCATTATAGGTGCGCTATCCATGTGTGGTTGGGTGGCAGAGGGGAGTCATGAGCCAGGTGTAGATTGGGTATCCCTTGTTACCCAGCAGCCAGCCTATGGTTCTTCATGGTGGCCCAAAGATGGTGGGCATGGCTGATTGGCACAGGATCCATGCATCATGGCTGCTACCAGGATAGTGAGCGTTCACTGAGAGGATCTTCTAGCCATGGTCACACTTCAACTTCTCGTTCATGGATTCGTAGCCCTTGCGCTAATATATGGGACCCATGTGTGTGCAATCAATAGTGCTCTGCATCATTGGGAATCCCATTACCCTGGCAAAGCCTTGTGCTCACTCCTTCTGCGTCTCTCCGGCAAGAGAAGATGGTGAAATCCCCTCACCTTTTCAGGGCCCCTGTCACCTCCCTGAGGCAGTAATGCAATGGGAATTATGAAATGTTATCGATGTCACTGTTGCCATCTGGAAGGATCCACTGGAGTAGAAATTTACTGTGATGGTGATCTTCATGGCCACTGGCAGGCTGTCCTCGCCCTGCTGTATGACTGCAGGTTGGGTTGTAGGAGGTGGCACAGTTCTGTCACCATCTCCTTCGTGAAATGTAGGTGCCTTGGACACTGCTCCTGGCTGAGGTAGAGGTAGGAGAAGGGCTCCCTAAAGAGCCTTGGTGAGTAAGGCCTTATATTGATTGCCCTCCTCCTCCTTCCCCTGCACACAGCTTTCCCTCTCTATTACCTGTACTCCATTTCCAAGTCATGCTGCAGTCCAAGAGGAACTGGAACTATAGTCCCCATTACTTAAGCAGGCTTTCTCCTGACAGACCTTCCAATTCCTCTGATCTCCTTCTCAAAATCCATCACCACTTCCTTGTAAATACAAAAGGTTTTCCAAACTCCTCCAATAACACTTCCACAAATTCTGCACCAGCAAAAGAAAGTCCAAAGTATCTCACCTAGAAGTCCCAGAATGATTCATTTAAAAAGCACGAGTGGGGAGATTCCGCATGGAGCTGAACATATGTCCAGCTTGGAGTGATTAAGATAGAGCATCAGCAGGACCTGTAAGGTCCAATATGGCAGATCATGCACCAGATCAGCATTAGAGGCTGTATGATCTCATGATCCACCCACTCTGCATGCTTCTGGCACACACATGGCACGCCCTTGCTCGCACCCTTTCAGTTAGGGCGCATCGCGCTGGCTGCATGGAAGTGACCAGAAGTATTTCAGCCAAAAGTTTGAATTTCATGCTTCCACAGCGCCAGCACCAGTGGTGCTATGGAGCTGAATTTCATGGCCTAGATGTCTTAATACAAACAGTCTGAAAGCAGCCCCAGTGCAAAGCATATGCTAATAATAGTGATGCAATAATATTGTGCATATTTTATCAAAGTATCAAGCTGTGTTTGGACTCATGGGCCAGATTTTCAAACCTCACTGAGAGCAGTAATGGCTGCATATCATGTTCTCGGAGATCAGCGCTGGGCCCTGCCAGCTCTGGAACTTGATGCTATTTTCAAAGTGCCGCCGGCAGGGAGGGAATGGGTCGGGCGCTCTCCTCCAATTAAGTGCCTGTTGAGATCATTGAAGAGCTCATTAACAGGCTTGTCAGTATCAGTGAACAATTTTTATAGGCTGGGAATGGGGAAGACGCCATGAGGGGAACACAACACAGTTGTGAAGACGTGAGCAGTGTGGAGGGCCATGAGGGCTATGGGAAGGCCTGATTAAATTAATTCAGAGGCAGCAAATAAAGTTCAGCTGCTTCAGATGTGTCTCAGTGTGGATATTGCTGCAGCTGGAAGAGTTTAATGTCCACAGTGGAGAGTGGCAGGAAACCGGATAGGGAAGTGTGCCTGCTGGCATCACTGTGGCAGCTGGGGTTGGCATAGGAAGGCCTGGTGAATGTTCAAAGCTCAGCCGCAGGAGTTGAGATGTGAACAGGCTATTCTGACATTGGACAGCGCAGCCAGGATGAGCCGCAGCAGAGGCAATCTCCTGGACAGCAGAAGGCCAGAGGAGCACAGTGTGTGGTTGCAACGGGATGTGTTCCCATATCCACACAGGCCCTCCGAGATCCCTGGTGACTCATTTGGATAGGCAACTGCAAGCCCACTGATGGTTGCCACTTGTCTTTAAAGATCACATTCAGTTTCCCCTTCCCACCTCCATAACACTTCCAGCACCTCTAATTGAGCGCTGGGCTCGCCCCGAGGAAATGCGTTGGTCGTTGGGGTCGCAACTCAAAAACAAAAATCCGACCTGTGATTTTTATTCATAAAGGCTTGGTTTGGCTTGACTGCACTGAATCTGAATTTAGCCACAAAATAACTATGTGGACCCTTTCTTTTCTGGGTATTACTGCAAGGATGGTAAAAGCCCATGCCTGATTGAATCTACCTTCACAGAAATAAATTAGGCTACTAATCATATTTAAGTGAGTAACGGAATTGGCACACTTTGAAGTCAACTACTCATGGCCCAAGAAGAAGTTTTTGGTGAGAAATAACTATTCTTGTTTTCTTCATTTTCACAAAATATTTAAAGCATCTTGACAATGTAAATCTATCTGTTCCCTAATTTCTATCCCCAGTTGTGTGTGTAAGGTGAGACTGGCTTTGGCTGCAAGTCAATTTGTTTCTGAAATTGCAGACAAGAAGCTATTGACTCATGCCATTTTGCACCCATAATTCCCTACAACATGGGTTCCTGATCTTATACATGCTGAGCAGTAGTTCACCATCTCCCGATAAGAATGAAGATCAAATTGAAGAGCAAGTTACTTATCACGCCTTCTAGTCACCTCTGGGCTGTCTTGAACTCTGCTTCCGCCCCCAACCCAGAAGTATAATTGAAAGATACTTTGGAACAACAAAAAAAAGATGGATTTCTAGTGGATGGGACAATATCAACGGCAGGATTCAGAAATGTCAGACTTCCACCTTTCTATGATGCCTAGTAAAGTTTGGCAGAAGTAACGAATTAATATAAATAACAGGCGAATGATGAACAGTAATGAGGGGAGACGGTGGCGTAGTGGTATTGTCACTGGACTAGTAACCCAGAGACCCAGGGTATTGCTCTGGGGACATGGGTTCAAATCCCACCACAGCAGAAGGTGGAATTTGAATTCAATTAATAAATCTGGAATTAAAAAGCTAGTCTAATGATGGCCATGAAACCATTGTCGATTGTTGTAAAACCCATCTGGTTCACTAATGTCCTTTAGGGAAGGAAATCTGCTGTCCTTACCTGGACTGGCCTACATGTGACTCCAGACCCACAGCAATGTGGTGGACTCTTACATGCCCTCTGAAATGGCCTAGCAAGCCACTCAGTTGTACCTAACCGCTACAAAGTCAAAAAAAAGGAATGAAACCGGACGGACCACCTGGCATCGACCGAGGCACCGGAAACGACAATGGTAAACCCAGCCCTGTCAACCCTGCAAAGTCCTCCTTATTAACATCTGGGGGCTTGTGCCAAAGTTGGGAGAGCAGTCCCACAGACTAGTCAAGCAACAGCCTGACTCATGGAATCATACCTTACAGACAATGTCCCAGACTCTGCGATCATCACCAGGACAGACCCAACAGAGGTGGTGGCACAGTGGTATACAGTAGGGAGGGAGTTTCCCTGGGAGTCCTCAACATCGACTCTGGACCCCATGAAGTATCATGGCATCAGGTCAAACATGGACAAGGAAACCTCCTGCTGATTACCACCTACCGCCCTCCCTCAGCTGATGAGTCAGTACTCCATCATGTTGAACAGCACTTGGAGCAAGCACTGAAGATGGCAAGGGCACAGAATGTACTCTGGTGGGGGACTTCAATGTCCATCACCAAGAGTGGCTTGGTAGCACCACTACTGACCGAGCTGGCCGAGTCCGACAGGACACATCTGCTAGACTGGGTATGCGGCAGGTGGTGAGGGAACCAACAAGAGGAGAATACATACTTGACCTCGTCCTCACCAATCTGCCTGCCACAGATGCATCTGTCCATGACAGTATTGGTAGGAGTGACCACTGCACAGTCCTTGTGGAGACGAATTCCTGCCTTCACATTGAGGATACCCTCCTTCGTGTTGTGTGGCACTACCACCGTGCTAAATGGGATAGATTTCAAACAGATCTAGCAATGCAAAACTGGGCATCCATGAGGCGCTGTGGGCCATCAGCAGCAGCAGAATTGTACTCAACCACAATCTGTAACCTCATGGCCCGGCATATCCCCCACTCTACCATTACCATCAAGTCAGGAGACCAACCCTGATTCAATGAAGAGTGCAGGAGGGCATGCCAGGAGCAGCACCAGGCATACCTCAAAATGAGGTGTCAACCTGCTGAAGTTACAACACAGGACTATCTGCGTGCCAAACTGCGTAAGCAGCATGCGATAGACAGAGCTAAGCGATCCCAAAACCAACGGATCAGATCTAAGCTCTGCAGTCCTGCCACATCCAGCCGTGAATGGTGGTGGACAATTGAACAACTAACTGGAGGAGGTGGCTCCACAAATATCCCCATCCTCAATGATGGGGGAACCCAGCACATCAGTGCAAAAGATAAGGCTGAAGCATTTGCAACAATCTTCAGCCAGAAGTGCCGAGTTGATGATCCATCTTGGCCTCCTCCTGAAGTCCCCAGCATCACAGATGCCAGACTTCAGCCAATTCGATTCACTCCGTGTGATATCAAGAAACGACTGAAGGCACTGGATACTGCAAAAGCTATGGGCCCTGACAATATTCCGGCAATAGTACTGAAGACCTGTGCTCCAGAACTTGCCGCGCCCCTAGCCAAGCTGTTCCAGTACAGCTACAACACTGGCATCTACCCTGCAATGTGGAAAATTGCCCAGCTATGTCCTGTACACAAAAAGCAGGACAAGTCCAACCCGGCCAATTACCACCCCATCAGCCTACTCTCAATCATCAGTAAAGTGATGGAAAGTGTCATCAACAGTGCCATCAAGCGGCAGTTGCTTAGCAATAACCTGCTCAGTGACGCTCAGTTTGGGTTCCAACAGGGCCACTCACCTCCTGACCTCATTACAGCCTTGGTTCAAACATGGACAAAAGAGCTGAACTCAAGAGGTGAGGTGAGAGTGACTGACCTTGACATCAAGGCAGCATTTGACCGAATATGGCATCAAGGAGCCCTAGCAAAACTGAGGTCAATGGGAATCAGGGGAAAAACCCTTCACTGGCTGGAGTCATACCTAGCGCAAAGGAAGATGGTTGTGGTTGTTGGAGGTCAATCATCTGAGCTCCAGGACATCACTGCAGGAGTTCCTCAGGGTAGTATCCGAGGCCGAAACATCTTCAGCTGCTTCATCAATGACCTTCCTTCTATCATAAGGTCAGAAGTGGGGATGTTCGCTGATGATTGCACAATGTTCAGCAGCATTCGTGACTCCTCAGATACTGAACCAGTCCGCGTAGAAATGCAGCAAGACTTGGACAATATCCAGGCTTGGGCTGATAAGCGGTAAGTAACATCCGCGCCACACAAGTGCCAGGCAATGACCATCTCCAACAAGAGAGAATCAAACCATCTTCCCTTGACATTCAATGGCATTACCATCGCTGAATCCCCCACTATCAACATCCTAGGGGCTACCATTGACCAGAAACTGAACTGAAGTAGCTATATAAATACCGTGGCTACAAGAGCAGGTCAGAGGCTAGGAATCCTGCGGCGAGTAACTCACTTCCTGACTCCCCAAAGTCTGTCCACCATTTACAAGGCACAAGTCAGGAGTGTGATGAAATACTCTCCACTTGCCTGGAAGGGTGCAGCTCCAACAACACTGAAGAAGCTCAACACCATCCAGGACAAAACAGCCTGCTTGATTGGCACCCCATCTACAAACATTCACTCCCTCCATCACCGACCACAGTGGCAGCAGTGTGTACCATCTACAAAATGCACTGCAGTAACGCACCAAGGCTCTTTCGACAGCACCTTCCAAACCCACGACCTCTACCAACTAGAAGGACAAGGGCAGCAAAGGCATGGGAACACCACCACCTGCAAGTTCCCCTCCAAATTTTGCCCTGCTTCACTTCCTGCAGAGGAAAACCACCTCGGGAATTTACCAGCTGGTACATCCAAAGGCTTAGACAGTAAATGGCACAATATTGCAACTGGGCCCAATAGTCCCAACACATCTACTCTTAGCATTCTTGATAGTGCCAAGTGCAGCACCTGGGAAAATACGATTTGTGTACTTGTCAAAAAGGAATCAAGGGCTAATGCACGCTCGTGATTATTTATTTTGAAAACTATTATGTATATATTTGAATTAAAATCTTTCAACCCTGTGACACAGCATGACACCTCTTGATACCCTTAAAGGTTCGCTGTCACCTTCCTGAATGCTCCCATTATGCTTCAGTCAATGAAAGGAAACTAATATGAATCTGACAAAGCCAAAGGGTTAAAGCTACTGCACCAGTTTATGAATTAGAACTGCTCAAACAAAGCCCCACTTCTATCAGGAGCTGCAGCTGCTCCATGTCTGATTGGTCTAGGTTGTAGCTGGACTATCTTAGGCCATTGCCACTGACCCTGCAAACAGCACTGGGAGTGGGGGTTGGTGGGCACCAAGAGCTGCTGAAATAAACCCAATCAGGATATGCTTGGCTTAGCACTGCCATTAAGTTCTCAACTGTAACAGTAATGACCTTTAAAACCAGCCTTCTGAAATTCTGGTTATTCAATTTAAAAAAACATCATTTTGCTGCACTTTTTTCAAAGAGTGCTCCAAGTTATGTTCAAGAATGGAACTTCTTCCTGTAGTTCCTTTAAATTGCAGCTGCAACTTTTTAAAACTGCAGCCACGTGTTATTTCCTGCCTCTGCTCACAGCAAGCTTCCACAGGCAGGCCCTATCTATGCCAGGAGCTCACTGCAAAAATGTAATAAGATCAATCTTGGGAGATCCTGCTGCATCAGCTCCGCGCAATTTCAGCAAGCAATATGCTCGGCACTATTTAGTCCCAAGACTAGAAGTTACCCTAATACATTGCTCATTAATAAAACTCAAGACATAATGGAGCTATCAGAGTCTTACTAAACTTGGGTGTAAAGGATTTCCTGGGAGTAGATTATCGAGGAAGAGGGGCCAGGGTGGATCGCACATGAGGCAAACCCTGGTCAATTTTCCATCGATTTAGATTAATGGGCAGAAAATTGGAAGGATTTCAATACAGATGTACAATCCTTCCAAATTGATTTTGCTGCACCTAGACAATCCTTTACATCCAAGCCCAATAAGGAATTTCTGTTTATGTCCTCATAATTTTGTTTGTTGCCCTGCCTTTTCCAAAATCTACAGTGAATTAGCATGAGCTTTATTATATAGGCTTTATTTTATCACTGATGGGGATACCAGGATTATGACGAAAGATCATTAAGGGAATTCCATGCTGCCAAACAATGTCTAACTTAGAAATTGTGTTGTGTTTATATTGAAGGAACAGTGGTGCAATGAGTTTTAAGGCCTGTAGATGGAGAGCTTGAGCTCTATCTAATCTAAAAAAAATAAAATTTGAAACATGGCTGCCTTCCATTGTGCTAGTATTTTTGTATAAGGAATTTTTTAAAGAGGTTTGGGGATCCAAGTAATTCCCATTGTAGAATATCCATACCATATACTTTAATATTATGAAAATGGATTCAAAGTTTTTAAAAAAGAAATTAACTGATTAGTGACCGCACTCACTCTGGTTTTGATGTTGTAACCAATCCTGACACGTCACTATTTTTCCAGTTTTCTCCCCTGATCCTATTCTGAAAATATTGATTTATTGTTGAGTAAGGTTCTACAGAACACCTGACATTTTTGAGTATCTCACCAATTAGTCTCCTGTGAGTTAGCAGCAAGTATTGGCAGGTTAGATAGACATGGGGGGGGGGGGGGGGGGGAGGGGGAATCATAGCCAAATCCTAATCTATCTTCACCCAATTTCCACATAATCGCATTTGTAGCAGGCGTTGGTGAATAGTCATCAAACTTTTGGATCTGGGCCAATTGCTTAGATCAATTATATTACTCCTACTAATGCAAACTAGGCACAGTCCAGCTATCAAAATTGTGGCTTTCTTAATCTGTGTAAATAAACAAATTACACAATAAATTGATCAAGTTATTGTGATGGAATGAAAAGTAAGGTCTTTTGAAATGGGAGAAGAGCCAAAAAGCCTTGTAATTTACAATATTATGACCACACAAGTGCCAGGTAATCACCATTTCCAACAAGAGAGAGGTTAACCACCACCCTTTGAGTTCAGTGTCATTAACATTGCTGAATCCCCACCATCAATAGCCTGGGGGTCGCCATTGACCAGAAACATGACTGGAATAGCCACAGAAATACTGTGGCTGCAAGAACAGGTCAGACACTAAGTATTATGCAGCGGGCAACTCAAGTCCTGACTCCCCAGTGCCTGTCCACCATATATAAGGCACAAGTCAGGAGTGTGATACAATACTCTCCACTTGTCTGGATGAATGCTGCTCTAACAACACTCAAGAAGCTTGACACCATCCGGGACAAAGCAGCCCACTTGATTGGCACCCCATCCACCACTTTATATATTCATTCCCTCCACAACTGGTGCACTGTGGCTGCAGTGTTTACCAACTATAGGATGCATTGCAGAAACTTGGCAAGGGTCCTTCAACAGCAGCTCCCAAACCTGCAGCTTCTATCACCTAGAAGAACAAGGGCAGCAGACGCATGGGAACACTGCTACCTGCAAGTTCTCCTCCAAACCACATACCATCCTGATGTGGAGCTATATCGCTGCCATTCCTTCACTGTTGCTAGTTCAAAATCCTGAAACTCCTTCCCTAACAGCACTGTGTGTATATTCACACCACATGGACTGCAGCGGTTCAAGCAAACAGCTCACCACTACCTTCTTAAGGGCAGTTAGGGTGGGCAATAATTGCTGGCCTTGCCAATGACGCCCACATCCCATGCACAAATTTTTTTTTTTTAAATCCTGAGGTTATGATCCCAACAATTACACTGAGATTATGCCTAACTTTGCCCTTCAGCACTGGCTCTGTCAGAGTTATCAGGGTCAATGGAAGAGTCCCATATATAGGTAGGACAGCACAACTTTTTGCACATCTTCAGTGCCTACCTTCCCATGACTGCTGGAAACTCTTGTATCTGCCCACCATCCACACCCTCTTGACTCAGCCACAATCCCTCTCAAACCCCTGACAACAATTCTGTACAAGACAAAGTTCTATTCTTGTGGTGGGTTTGGGGGTGGGTGGGATTGGGGGTGAGGGGTATCCAGACTTTTCTCCAGGGGTTCTGCTAGAGATACGGTGGGAGACCAATGGAAGTCCCAAGGAATGTTGAGGTTTTTTGGGGTCATTTTATTAATTTGCAAATTTATGAAATTATTGGAAGGAAAAATGCTGCTTGAGCCACTGACCTCTGAGCTCAAATTCCAGATGTGCTCTCCCAGCAGGTGGGACTCTGGGTCAGGAGTGCACATTCATCAAATTCACTTATGATATGTTTCAACAAGGTACAGTATAACATTTTGCGTTTGTAAGCAAGAGGGTAGAAATTACTGTTTGTTGTGTTTTCTACCCATTTAAAGGGTTAATAATGTCTCATAAAATAATGGGAAGAAGAATTTGATGCAAGCACATTAAGTGTTTGTATGATAACATCACTGACAATAATTTTGTCCTAAATAGAAAAAGATTTTCCAGACAGATCTAATAAAGACTGTGCTAAACTACTACGTTTTGTAGATAAAATACGTGAAAAAATAATGATAGGAAGTCACATCAGTGGGGTTGAATTCCTCTGTGCTATTTTAAGCACATTGATTAAAGTGCTTCTGCTAGATGTCTGTGTGCTCTACTTTAACATAGTTGTTAATCTGTTAAAAAGAAACAATAACTTTATTAGAATAGTGCACATAGGAATTTGCAGCAGTGTTAATGCACCAAATAAAGGAATTTTAACCCACAATTGCAATAAACCTTAAAAATCAAAACAACTCAGAGTAGGAATGTGACACATGGATTAACAAGTGAAAGCATTTTGACATAGTTTTGGGAACATTAGAAAGAAAATACAATTATTTTTACCAAACAAATGCAAAATGTAATGGTTGAGGGCTAATTTTGATTGACAGGGCTCGTCATTAATTAACACACAGATAGTTCACAGAAAATCTGATTATTTGAACAAGGAGATGTGAATAACACAATTATAGGGTTAATGCTTATAATGCACTGAATTAAGAAATATAATATTGGCAAGGCTGCTTATTTTGCTGTTTTTTGCAAGTTGCACATTTTCCTATAATTTACTATTTTTTCCCCTCGTACTGGGTAAGGTGAACTGTGAACGGTTATGTCACAAGATGAGTAGTGGCATTGAACCACCATCTCTCTTTCCCCCTGCTCTGGGGGATTCTGTTAGTTTCTCAAGATAACTGGCATAATCCATAAATACCAAGCTGCTATCCCACATCTATATTGCTCTCCAAAGCATGGAACATAAATGTCTTGACCTTTTGCAAAGTTGCAACATCCAGCCATGGTGGTGACATAACAAACCACAAAAATACCACAGTTGCCCATGAAATCAGCTCTACCTTCTATGAAGCTGCAGCTGCCATCAATAAGTTTGCTGTTGCTCTCTTGTACAACAGAACAACACTTGTACCGTTCATGCCTTGGGGTTGGCATCATTATCTATACCAGGCAGGTGGTATCATCATCCTAGAGATCACAGTTATTTTCCACATAGTTACAAGCACTGTTCCATACATACTGGCATTACATATAAGATTGGCGACCACCCTCCAGGCAGAAGGATGGCATAATCATTGGTGAGGTCACACCTATTTTCCACATAGTTCAAGATGCAGTTCCACTCATTAGCAAAGTGTTGCCAGAGTCTGGAATGCTATTCTATCTATGAGATCTATTAGTAGGGAGACCAATAGCATCGTGGTGTTGTTACTGGACTAGTAATCCAGAGGCCTGGACTAACTTGTCATACAGGGAGTGCAACAAAGGTTCACCAGACTAGTTCCTGGGATGACAGGATTGTCCTTTGAGGAGAGATTGAGGAGGCTGGGCCTGTATTCTCTGGAGTTTAGAAGAATGAGAGGTAATCTCATTGAAACAAAAGAAAATTCTTATAGGGCTTGATATGGTAGATAATGGAAGGATGTTTCTCCTGGCTGGGAGATGTCTAGAACCAGGGGACACAGTCTCAGAATAAGGGCTAGACCATTTAGGACTGAGATGAAGAGGAATTTCTTCACTCAGAGGGTGGTGAATCTTTGGAATTTTCTACCCCAGAAGGTGGTGGAGGCTCAGTCATTGAAAATGTTCAAGACAGAGATCGATAGATTTCTAGATATTAAAGGCTTCAAGGGATATGAGGATAGTGTCGGAAAATTATGCTGAGGTAGAAGATCAGCCATGATCTTGTTGAATGGTGGAGCAGGCGCGAGGGGCTGAATGGTCTACTCCTGCTCCTATATCCTATCTTCCTATGATCCTCATCTCCCCTTCATTGTGTGGCAAAGCCATCCCTCAGATCACAACCATTTTTCATAAGGATAATAGAATGGTAACAGCTCAGAAGGAGGTCATTCAGTCCATTATGTCCATGGCCTCTCTGTGTAAGAGCTACTCAGCTAGTCCCACTCCCTCACCTTTTCCCTGTAGCCCTGCAAACTTTTTTTCTTCAGATAATTATGAAATTCCCTTTTGAAAGCCACGTTTGAATCTGCCTCCACCACACTCACAGGCAGTGCATCCTGGATCTTAACCACTTGCAGCATAAAAAGGTTCTTCTTCATGTTATTTCTGGTTCTTTTGCCAGTCACCTTAAATCAGTGTCCTTTGGTTCTTGACCATTCTGCCAACAGGAACAGTTTCTCCCTATCTGCTTCATACAGACCTCTCATGATTTTGAACATCTTTATCAAATCTCCTCTCAACCTTCTCTTCTCTAAGGAGAACAGCCCCAGTTTCTCCAATCTATCCTCAAAACTGAAGTATCTCATCCTTGGAACCAATCTCATGGATCTTTTCTGCATGCTCTCCATGCCTTCACAAGCTTCCTAAATTATGGTGCCCAGAATTGGCCGAACCAGTGTTTTATAAAGTTTCACAATAAGTTCTTTGCTTTTGTACTCTATGCCTCTGTTCATAAAGCCCAGGTTTCTGTATGCCTTATTAACTGCTTTCTCAACCTGCCCTGCCACCTTCACCAATTTGTGCACATATACCCCAGCATCCTCTGCTCCTGCACCTCCTATAGAATTGCACGCTTTATCTTATATTGCCTTTCTTCATTCTTCCTACCAAAATGAATCACTTCACACTTCTTTGCCCTTAACAAATCAGGCTTTTCTTAATTAATCCACATTTGTTCAAGTGACTGTTAATTTTGTCCCAGATTATCATTTCCTAATGCTTTCCCAAATCTGAGGTTAATGTGACGTGCCTGTTGTTGCTGGGTTTATACTTACACCGTTTTTTGAACAAGAGTGTAACATTTGCAATACTCCAGTCCCCTGGCACCACCCCTGTATCTAAAGAGGATTGAAGGATACTTCCACAGTTTCCACCCTGACCTTAGTATCTTCAGATGCATCCCATCCAGTCCTGGTGACTTATCAACTTTAAGTACAGCCAGCCTTTCTAATACCTACTCTTTATCAATTTTTAGCCCATCCAGTGTCTCAACTACCTCTTCTTTCATTACCGCTTTGGCAGCATCTTTTTCCTTGGTAAAGTCAAATGCAAAGCAGTCATTTAGTCATTTAGCGTCTGAACCATGCTCCCTGCCTCCTTTTTGATTCCTTATCGGCCCCACTCCTTCTTTTACCATCCTTTTTACTAACTTTATGCCTGTGGAAGATTTTGGGTTTTCTTTTATGTTGGCTGCCACTCTCTTCTCATATTCTCTCTTTGCTGCTCTTATTTCTTTTTTCACTTCCCCTCTGAACTTTCTATATTCAGCCTGGTTCTCACTTGTATTATCAACCTGACCTCTGTCATACGCAGCCTTTTTCTGCTTCATCATACTCTCTATCTCTTTCGTCTTGCAGGGTGCTCTGGCTTTGTTTGTCCAACCTTTTCCATTTTCTCCTTTTAAGGATACTGACATTTCCATTATTCCACTTAATTTCACAAACTTTCACAAGTCTTCTTTAAAGTTGTCCCTGCCATCTACAATGGTCCCAACGTCAACCTGCCAATGAATATGCTGCACTATCCCGTAGGTTGCTGCCATTAGGTTCTTCAAGTATGTTGCTACCACCTATGAGTCAGTTGGTATAATTCATGAAGTTTACTTGATGGTATATAACATGCATGTGTGTCATAAACACTGAAGAAGTTATTGAATCTAACTTTAAAAATTGCTTCAGCCTTTGCAATCAGCTTTGTTGTTGAAACTCATTTTCTTGTGACGTTTTCCTGGGGAGCAGTGCTCATCCTTGGAATGCCCCCACCTAGTTTCATTTACAATGCTCATAAAGTAAATCAATCTGTAATTAGGAATAGTTTCCATGCGATATATGCACATCAAAGGGGACTATACAATGCATTATAAATCTGTCAAAGGTCATTCAAAGTCTGTTTAGTACCAACAGTAAAACTCAGCAGGCCAGGTTCAGGAATAAAATATCAGCTCTCAATTGGCACATATTAAAAGAGCTCTATGAAACTCAATGCCTGTTAGTGGATGCACTCCATGGGGACCCTTCTGCTCAGCATCATTGAAGCACGTCTGCATTGAATCTGCTTGTCTAAAATGAGAGAATCTATAGAAGATCCCTCAAACTGAGGATATGTTTAGCAAAGCAGGTTTTACTTAAAATTGCCTGTTGTGTGATAGATCAAAAGGTAAATACTTCATCGGGTAGATTCTGCAAGTGTCATTCCTGCTGCTTATTTTTGTAATGGATGGAAAATCAAGCAGGGCCTGCTTAGATCCACACCTGAATTCCAGATATGCACTTCCAGTATGCAAGGCTCTTTGCCAGAAGCATATATTTGTAAAATGACCTTTCTGTACACTTATCCTACCTTTATTAATCAACTCAAAGCCTCCTATTCCAAGTATTTCCTACTTCGCTGTTAGCTATACAATTTAATGGTGATTTTGGGCAATTTATTACAAGTACTGGTCTTGAACTGGTGTCTGTAGAGTGCAATGAAGAGCCAATTGAGCCCAGTAATGTTGGTGGCTCCCATGTCACACTCTAGCCAGTGATAGTGGAGTTTGCACATACCTGCTTGCACATTTGCTCAGAATGCCACTCAATGGCCTCTGAAACCTGATTAGATTTGAATATTTGGAGACAGTCAACAGCCTGCTAACATTACAAGCAATGAAAGTTAAGCTCAAAAATCCCTCTGTAGTCTAATTCAACTTTTGAAACATGGCTTCAATGGATTGCAGCTATATCATGGCTGGGGTTCAAGGTTCAATGACTGCAATTATCTTTTGAAAATGGTCTCACACCTATTACCTTTACTATGTCCTGCAATCACTGAGCTGTTACCTGAATTATAATGCCAGTTTTGCGGTGTTGCAATTCTGAAGCTACTCCATATCAAAAACAATTGCAGAAGTATGAAGCTTTTTTTTTACTTCAGGATCATTAATTTTAATATTCTCAATTGAATGAAGTTGGGGCCCTGAAATTCTGCAGGGCTACCTCCAGACTCCTGCTGTAACTTTGGCAGTAGACCTAAAGAAGCCCCAGAGAAATGACATAAGCAGTCATTGTCAGCCATTCACACTGTTTCTCTGGGAGTTCTGCCAGTCTCCAGCAGAAACCCTGCAGAAATATCAGGGCCAGGACATTCTAACTGCACTGATTCGCCATTTTAAACAACAGTCCCACATGTAATAATCCTTGTTTCCCACACCATAATTCAGAGATTGTACTGCTTAAAACACAGCAGAAGCCCAGAATGCTGAGCATTCCACCAATAAGTGATGTCATTGATCTGTTAATATTTACATATCACATTGAAATTTAAAGAAATTAAATTAAAGCTAGTCAATCTCATTTGGGATTGCAAATGGGGATTCATACCCAAATGCAGAACTTGGTCCAGCAGGATTAGGGAGTGGGGGGAAAATGGACCAAGGTTGTGGGGGGTGCGTGTACAAGAGGGAAGGGGGTGGGGGAGAGGAAAAGGGAATGGAGAGAGAGAGCAGAAAAAAAGAAGGGAAAAGCAGATAGAGGGAGGGGAAATGGGAGAGGTGGGAGAAGAGGAAAGGAGGGGAGAGAGGATGATGGGGATAGGGTGGCAATTTGGAAGAAGAAAGTGAAGAAGAGGAAGGAAAGGTGACGGGGGTGGAGGACCAGGACAACAGGGAAGGCTGATGGAGTCCAGAATGGGGATGGGAAAAGGGAGGGGACATGGAGTGGGTAGGAGTAATGGGTAGACAAGGGGGAATTGGAAGGGTAAGGAGAATGGAAAGAGTTGAAGGATGGGGAAGGAAGCTGTCAGAAAGGGAACAAAATGGGGAAGGGAAAAAGGAGAGGGATAGAGAAAGAAGATGGAGGATGAGGAGATGGAGGATGTCTGGATGATTAATGGTGGGGGGAGTTATAATTTCCCAGGGCACATTTTGCTGCTTAGTGACAGGAGGGGCGGTGATTTAGGAATGATTTCCCTTTGGGGGTAGGCAGAAAGACACAGGGCCAAAATACTACTCAGTGGGGGAGGGGGAATTGCAAAAGAAAGTCAATGAGGAAGGGTACAAGAAGATGCTAGGCTTATCATGGAGAACAGCTTTGTAACACTGCTCGTTGATTCATATGGCAGTGTGATGGATGCGCAATTCCACTGATCAAAGTTCAGGCAATTTGTGGCCCAGGGAGGACCCCCACCAGGAACCAATTCAGCCCCCCGCCCCCCGGACTGCAAGACCAAACCCCAGTCCCCCCTTGCCAGGGCCTTCCAGACTGGCCACAGAGACCTCGCCTCACCTACCTCTTCTCCAGGGTTCCAGCACTGGACCTGGGTCTGAAGCCTCTGCCGTACTGACAGTGGCCACTGCTCCCAGTGGCACTGCTGAGCTGCTGGCCCTGTGATTGGCAGGCATCTCTTGGAGGCTGCAACTGTCATAGAGAGAGAGAGAGGGAGAGAGAGTGAAAGGGGGACAGAGAGAGAGGGGCAGAGAAAGAGAGAGAGTGAAAGGGGGAACAGAGAGACAGGACAGAGACAGAGGGGGAACAGAGAGAGAGAGGGAGAGGGAGTGATTCTCATCCCTTTAAAGACTTTAAAGCAGGTTGCCAACCTTTTCGTGTGGGGGGCCACATTACAATTTTTGTCTTACATGGGGGGGCCAGTGAGACAATTTTGGAAAGATAAAGGCATTAAAATTTATCTTACTATTAATCAGAACAACAACAAAGCTGCATTTTTGTGAAGAAGCCTTCAATGAGAATACTAATTTATTGACTTACTTTGTGGTCACTCTGTTGGACACTGATTTAGTGAGATACCCAGCATTTTTTTGCTTGCACAAGTAGTCAATGTTTGCCCGCACACTTGTTGTCATGATATGGAGTATTCTGGTAGATGTCATTCTGTCAGGAGTGACCTTGATCACTCTCTCTCCCTCTCTCTCTGCCCCCCTCTCTCTTTTTCTCTGTCCCCTCTCCCTCTCTCTGTCTGTTCCCCCTGTCTCTCTGTCCCCCTCTCTCTCTCTGTCCCCCGTTCACTCTCTCTCTTTCTCTGCCCCTCTCTCTATCCCCCTCTCTCTCTGTGTCCCCCTTTCTCTCTCTCTCTCTCTGACAGTTGCAGAGAGCGGGAGTGCTCAGCAGATGGTTGATCAGTTTTTTAAAAATCTCAAGTCAGTTTCACAGCTGGCAGATACTGACATCGCGAACAGCAGTTTCTGAATGTCGGACAGATTCAGGATTTTAAAAAATATGACAATTTTGTAATGCAGCTTCTGTGACACTAAGGTTGCGAACAAACTGACTTAATCTCAGACTTTTGCCAGGCAGAAGGATGGAGTCGGTAGCTAGGGAATGGAGATTGGAGCAGGGACCAAAATAGTAGCTTCAGTCTTCCCAATATTTAATTAAAGGAAATTTCTGTTCATCCAGTACTGGATGTGGCTAAGCAGTCTGATAATTTGACAATGGGGATGAGTCGAGAAAAGTGGTGGTGAGGTAGAGCTGAGTGTCGTCAGCATATGCGTGAAAACTATTGCTGTGCTTTCGAATGATGTCGCCGAGGGCAGCAAGTAGATGAGAATAGAAGGGGCCAAGGATAGATCCTTGGGGGACACAAAAGGTAATGGTGCAGGAGAAGGAAGAAAAGCCATTGCTGGCTACTATTAGATAGATAAGAATGGAACCAGGTGAGAGTAGTCCCACCCAGCTGGATGACAGTGGAGAGGCATTAGAGGAGGATGGTTTGGTCAACCATTTCAAAAACTGCGGACAGGTCAAGAAGGATGAGGAGGGAAAGTTTACCTTTGTCACAGTCACATAGAATGTCATTTGTGACTTTGATAAGAGCTGGTTCGGTACTGTGGTGGGGCGGAAACCTGATTGGAGGATTCAAACAAGGGATTCCAGGAAAGATGGGAACAGATTTTGTTTGAAATAAAAAATATCAGAAAATGCTGTAAATACTCTACAGGTCTGGCAGCATCTGCACATGCCGATTCCCAGGCTCCATCCTGCCCCTGGGCCATTTTCCAAGAGGCAAGATGGTGGTGGGGTGCTGGGCGGGGTGATGTGTGGGGCAGCAGGGCTACCTGCTCACGAACGGCGGGTAGCCTATTAAAGTAATTAATGACCTAGTCAGGCCAACTGGGATTTTCCAGGTGGCAGGGGCCAATTTAACAGCCTGAGCATGGGCCAGTGCTCCAGGCTGGCCTAGAGGCCCTCCCTGCCTACCTGGGTGCTGCCAGCAGCTGCAGGCCACCCTGTAGAATAGTTTCCACTCCCCTGCCATCCCACCCTACAGTGGTGGCCTGGCAGCAAAATCCAATTTTATTTAAACTTTGTACAAGCTGAAGAGAGGACACCTCCATTTTGAAGTTTCCTCTCCCTCACTTACCTTCCATTGCATCTTGCTGCTGCTTTCAAGAGCCCGTCCACCATCCTTAATTGCACAGCGAGCCCGCCCTCTAGCCATTAATTGGCTGCTCTGGAGAAAATCACAATGAGTGACTGTTTCCCACACATTGCGGGCTTCTGACCCACATTTGAACCTGACAGTGGGGTTCAGAAACCCGCAAGGAAAATTCTGCCCAATGTCTTAGATCTGTCATCTTTCAACAGAATTCAAAAAGGTTGGGTTTTAAGCAAGTACGGACGCAGGGAAAGGTCGAAGGCAGCTTGGGTGGTGTGGGTAGTGGGGGTTGGTCAGAACAAAAAGCAAGGTCTGTGATAGGGCAGGATAGATTAAATGACAAAAATGAGGATGGTGCAAGGTCAAAGGAGATATAAATGGGATAAGCAAAGAAACAAAAGATTGGTCTAGAGGAGGTGTAAATGGGAAAGCAGAATCATCACCAAAAGCACTCAGGTTAAAACCTCCCTGTACATGGATGACGTTGCCATCTTCTGCTTGGACCCGCTGTCTGTGCGCAGACTGATGAGCATCTGCGACCAGTTCGAACTGGCCTCGGGAGCCAAAATTAACCACGGCAAGAGCGAGGCCATGTTCTTTGGGAATTGGGCTCACCGATCCTTTGTCCCCTTCACCGTTAGGCCAGACTACCTGAAGGTGCTGGGGATATGGTTTGGAAGGGCCGGGGCGTGCACCAAAACCTGGAAGGAGCGAGTAGCCAGGGTGTACCATAAACTGAGCATGTGGGAGCAGCGATCTCTCTCCATTATGGGTAAGAATCTGGTCACCAGGTGCGAGGCGCTCATGTTGTTGCTGTATGTGGCGCAGGTCTGGCCCACACCCGACTCCTGCACTGTGGCGGTCACCCGAGCCATTTTCCGCTTCATCTGGGGATCCAAAATGGACCGGGTACGGAGGGACACGATGTTGCGAAGGATGGGCCTGGTCACATTGCCACGGAACGCTCCATCCAGTTGAACTGTGCCATACCACCTATCCTCGTGGAAAAGTTTCTGCAGAAAAACACCTTTGACCACCAATCCATCAGGCAGTGGTCTGCACGGAATGTCCTCAAGGCCCTCAAGGGAAAAGGAGATGGTGGATCCTGTCGGATGGTTCCCCGAGCAGACTCCAAAGTCATTTGGCAGAATGCTTCATCACCAGAACTTTCAAACAAGCACCAAGATGTAGCTTGGCTGGTGGTGAGAAGAGCCCTCCCCGTCAGATCCTTCCTGCACGCCCGAAGTCTCATCCACTCCGCACAATGCCCTCGAGGTAGCTGTGGTGGGGAAGAGATGGTTGCCCACCTCCTTCTGGAATGTGTCTTTGCAAAGCAGGTGTGGAAAGAGATGTAGTGGTTTTTGTCGAGGTTCATCCCAAGCAGCTCTGTAACACAGGAGTCTGTGCTCTACGGGCTGTTCCCAGGGACGCACACTGAGATAAACATCAACTGCTGCTGGAGGACTGTCAATTCGGTAAAAGACGCCCTTTGGTCTGCCCGAAACTTGCTGGTCTTCCAACGCAAAGAGTTGTCCATGACCGAATGTTGCAGACTGGCACATTCCAAGGTCCAGGACTACGTGCTGAGGGATGCACTAAAGCTTGGGACAGCTGCAGCACAGGCTCAATGGGGAAAGACCACTGTGTAAGATCCCCCCACCAAGCTGAACTGAGGGGCTGGAACCATGGAAAATCCCTCGAACTGTATCCGGAAAATATTTGTTTGCTGTAAAATGCACATAGCATGTAAAATGAAATGGAAGGGTTGTGGGGCAACTCACTCCTGTATTGAAGGAAACTGATCTCCTTTGCACTCTTTGTATTGTTTGACTTGGTGCTGTTTGGAACTGTTTAGTAATGTATTTTTTACAGATTTTTATGAATAAAGTATATTTTGGAAATTAAAAAAAATCGCCAACAGCAATAATGTTTGACTTTGGTAAAGAACTTAGCTAGCTCTTAAAGATGATTGGTTTGACTACAAGACTCATCCAGCAATGCATAACATGACCTATCCCACTTGTTTGCATTGGTACTCTTTAAACTTGTTTTAGATAAGCAACTTTGTTTGGGAGTTAAGAATTTATAGCATTATATTAGTATGTAGTTTATTCTTCATGCAGCCTTTTACTGTTGGCTGCTCAAAATTTTAAATTTTGTTTAGAATGTAACATTTCATAACTTTATGAGTTAGAGACCGTGCAACTAAAAGCTTAAATTATAATCAACTGATGTGAAATTGTATTACAAGGTTCTGCATGCAATTTATGGAAAAGTATATTTCTTGAAACAAGAAAGCAGATACTGAATTTTTCCAGGTGGCTTGCTGTGAGAATTAAATTGAGAATTTACTGCAGACTCGTTCATAGTTTTTATCATTGTCCCACAGGACTGTGGTCATGCCAATCGCCAGTGAGTTCAATCCAGATGTGGTTTTGGTATCAGCTGGTTTTGATGCAGTCGAAGGTCATGCCTCTCCTTTGGGTGGATACAAAGTCAAAGCCAAATGTAAGTCCTTCCAGTTCTGTGCTGTGACTAAGATTACACAGTAGGAAAACCTGTGAAAAACAAACACTCAAAGCACAACTGTTATTTTGGTTTCTGTTCCATCAGGTTATGTCCTCCTCCCATTATAACTTAGCTGCTCTCTTCCATGCATCTGGGAGTCTGACAAATGAGTCTACAGACTACTGCACAACTTTACTGGCAGGAAGGTTCTTCATCACTCCTCCCTTCCAACTGTTGAACTTGGCTGATTCAACTGGCCCAGACTCCAATATTTATTTCAGCTCAGAATTTTTTGACTGATAGCAGTTTTACAGTCTTTCAAAATAATAAGAAATTGTGGAAAACATTTGTAGAAACGTGTCATTTGGCAAAGTTTTAACCATTGCTATATATTTTCAACAGTCAAATCTCAGATCCAGGTTGCAGTTTCTACATTATTGGGTAGATTTAATGATTTTGCTCTCTCAGTAGAGGACTTTGCACTGTATATTATGTATGGGCACAGAGGTCAGCAGTCCCTTTAGGATTATTTGCTTATTAATTTCAAAGCTCTGGATTGCAATTTCACAAAATCTACCTCGTATAGAACTGTGTATTTTTATGTTGATACTCGAGTTCCATGCCATCTCTGATTGCTGAGATGAAATTCAGCTGCCCTTGACAGCTGATAAGAATCTCAGGTGAAAAGATGTTGGACCATCTTAATTCATTTTCTAAAGATTGTCAGTCTACGGCATAAAGTTAACAACATGACAATGATCTTAATAGACTTTTTTCAATATAATATAGAATGGCCATGCAGTAAGGTAACAACGTTCAAACAAGTTTAATTTAGGTTTAAAAATAAAATTAGTTGGAAGTAGAAAAAAATGCAAATTGAGTTTTATTGAGTCCTAGCACTGTGATTACCCAACACCGTTATATATCATAGCTCTTGCCATTATCAACACAACACTGCAACACAAAAAGACTATCAAGATATCAACCCTGTCATCGCACACACACGGTCAAGCTTAAATTGATCCTCATATACAGACTACAGCTTTCATGCTGTGTTGTGCCTTGGAACCTGCTGTGATCAGGCACAAATGGTTTGGTAACAAAGTGAGAGATAACATAAAAATGCAAAGGTGTCCTCAGTGCTCCTTCTTTCCACTGGTTTGTTCAATATTGAATTCTTCCAGCTATTTGCTCTACATCATTTGCCGATTTGTCTGCGTCTTCTCCAGGTTCTGCATATACAACTGCACTTTGGTTACCTGGGGACTACTAGTTCGCTGCATTCTTACTATTCTGTAAAGTCAGGTCAGAAAATAAAGTGTTTCGCAGCACCACATTCTTTTAAATTCAGCAATTAAAGTTTCACAAGGACGAGCCTGTTATTACAAATACATGTGGGGTCAGGAGGTCGTGCATATGCCTCCTGGTAATAAACGAACTGCTGCATCCTGGACGGTCTCAAGCTTCTTGAATGTTGTTGAGGCTGCATCGATTCAGGCGAGTGGTGAGTATTCCATTACACTCCTGACTTGAGTCTTGTAGATGGTGGAGAGGCAGTGAGGATCAGTAGGTGAGCCACATTGCATAGTACCCAATTTCTGCCCTGCTTTATAGCCATGGTGTTGATATGGCTGGTCCAGTTAAGCTTCTGGTCAATGGTAACTCCCAAGGAGTTCATACTAGGAGACTTGGTAATGGTGATGTCATTCAAGTTCAAGGGGAAATAGCTTGGCTTTCTCTTATTTAAGATGGTCATATCTGGCACTTCTAGAGGGAAAGAGTTTGTTATGTCTCCCTATAGGGTAACCAGCTGGGCCTTTGCTCAGCAACTCTGCCCCTTGACCCAACAGCCAGGCTTAGATTGGGAATTTTCTGCTGTGGTGCGAATGTTACCTGCTACCTGTCAGCCCATGTCTGGATGTTATTCATGTCCTGTTGTGCAGTGGCATAAGCTGCTTCATTATTGGAGGAGTTGTGAGTGTAGCTGAACACTATGGAATGGTCAGTAGCAGCCCTACTTCCTGAACTTATGTCAATGATACAGTAGCTGGAGATGCTTGGGCCAAGGATGCTTTCTGAGGGTCCCTGGACTGCTTCATGTACAACTGGTGAATCCAGCCAACAAGGGTATGCAAATTCAAAGGACAGTTGAAGATGGTTGCCAAAAGTCCTATTACATATGTGTAGGCTGACATTCTATCCCACTTTTCATGTACCCTCAACTTTTTAAAGGCACAGCTGTCTGTGATGAAGCTCGGAATCTGTCCTGCCCCAGATCATTAGAATGTTTATACTTTGCTTTTCTCTCTTTCTCTGTATATGCCTGGTGTGTAACAATTTATAATTCATTTGCTTCTTGTTTGTCAAGGGGAAAATACACATAAATGAGCTTGACATTTCAATGTCAGGTGGGGTTGGAGGCATCTGTCTGCCTTTTGTTCATGTCCTTGTCTGTAAAGAAGTCCGGACTGATTGGTCCAACACCTCAAGTCTGTGATATTTAAGGTTGCCATGGTGAGAGGTGACGTCATTAGTTATCCCTAAACCACCCAAGCAAAATTTTATCAACCAGCATCATTAAAACAGATTATCTAGATATCTTGTTGCCGGTGCAATGGAAATGAAATTCAGGCAGTTTCTATAAAGGGTGGATGATCCACAATGAGAATTTTATGCCTAGGCAACAAGTTGAAAATCTAGCCCAGCATTTGCTGGTTAAAGCAGAAGCTACACATTATGGCCAGCTAGCATAGTTTCTGATTCTTCTCATGCCCTGCATAGTTGAAATGCACTGCAGTTGAAATGGAGATTATGGTTTCTGCACTTAATAAGAGAAAAAAAGTGGGCTAGATGAATGGCTCAGCTGTAACCGTTCAAATTGCTTGGGTTTGAAGGACTAAGATGGATTAAGATGGATTAAAGAGCTGAGATCAAATCTTGATTTTCAAATTTTGGGTGAGAGGAAAGATGGTGAGGGAAGATTGGGATGAGGGTGGGAGGGAGAGAAAGATTGGGGTGAGGATGGGAGTAAAGAAGGATGAGTGAGGACGGAGAGGAAAGAAAGAGAGGGGATGAGGTTGGTAGGGAGGAGAGAAGATTTTGAGGCTTGGAATTCTTGTGCATGGGGACCTTGCTTTTTTGTTTAAGGGTTTGGCTTTTTGTGCATATCAAAGGTCTAGCTTTTTATGAATGTGGAATATGATTTTTTGTGTGAGGTCTCAATTTTTGCGTGCATGTGGTGTTGCATTTTTGTGTTTGGCACCCTATGATGTCTGTGTACTGGGGTGTTTGAATTTTTTTTGAATCAGGTCAGTTTCTTGTGAATTTATGTGGCTAATGCATTGGTCTTGACACAAAGTATTTGACTATGAGCTTCAAAAAGTTGGACATCTCTCCATAGGAGGCATCGCAAATAACCTGCTGGATGACTAAGTTAATTTATAAAATGCATGGAGCACTCCACAAAGCTAAGATAATTCACAATGAATGGTACTAGCTTTGCAAAATATTTAGCACAGCATTCCATATAATGTTAACATTGTAGATAAATAGAGCAGGGCTCCCACAGTCAACCTTGCTGGATGGCAGTATGTTTGTCCCACCTGGCGCAGCTCATCAAAAATTACCCCTACAGTTCACCAGATTAGGACATTCTGTTGGGTTTGTATATTCAAAGATACAAATAATTTTAGGTCCAAGACATTTCACGTGACTTGCAGATAAATTTGTTATTAACTTCTACATAAGAATCACTATATATTTACAGTGTTAAGGTGATGTGAATTGTTTTCTCAAGTATTTATTCTGAATTATCTCAGCATCATAATTTACTCTTCTATGCATTTCAAACATAAGCTCCACAGAGTAGATAAATGATAGAAAAAACTGAAGAGATTACCTAGCAACTCATTCCAGTGCAGGGATTTAGGGCCAGGGAAGGTCCTGCTGATTTTGAGGAGTCTCTGATCCATGTCTCTGTGTGTTTTAGCTGCATGTGGTGATTAGAAACCATCTGTTCTTTGGTCTGCTAACCCTCAAGCTTTCACACCCAGCTAGTGTCTAGAGATTGGACTGGTCCTAGCTCCAGGGAGCCTGAGGTGTCATAATGATATTATCTGGTTTTATTTACCATTGAGGGAGTGGGGAGGGACATATTTTAAAGCTTCTGTTAAGGATCAGACCTCAGGAGAATATTTATATCCATCAAATATAATCTTACATGGAATTATTTAAAGTTATGGAAATATATCAAACTTTACTAGCACAAAAATCTGTTAAAAGCCATTGATTTTAAGAAGCATCATGAATCATATTTTTAGTTTACATAATGTAAGACGTAATTCTATGAAAGTTGTCAAATATTTATAATATACATAGTTGTCAAATATTTATAATATACATTTACAAATGTATGAACACTTCTAGTACAATATTTTTTCAATATTTTTGATATTAAAAGTTAAAAAATATTAATGATTTGCTTTTTTATTCATTCATGGGATGTGGGCATTGTTCAGAAGGCCAGCATTTATTACCCATCGCTAATTGCCCTTGAGAAGATGGTGGTGAGCTGCTGCTTTGAACTGTTGCAGTCCATGTGTGTAGGTACACCAACAGTGCTTTTACAGAGGGGGTTCAAGGATTTTGACTCAGCCACGGCGATATAGTTCCAAGTCAGGATGGTGTGTGATCTGAAGGAGAACTTGCAGGTTATGGTGTTCCCATGCGTCTGCTGCCCTTGTCCTTCTCGGTGGTAGAGGTCATGGGTTTAGAAGATGTTGTCGAAGGAGCCTTGGTGAGATGCTGCAGGGTGTCCTGTATATTGTACACACTGGTGCCACTGTGCAACAGTGTTGAAGGGAGTGAATGTTTAAGGTGGTGCATGGGCTGCCAATCAAGTGGGCTGCTTTGTCCTGGATGGTGTCAATTTTCTTGAGTGTTTTTAGAGCTATACTCATCCAGGCAAGTGGGGAGTATTCTATCACACTCCTGAATCTGCCTTGTTGATGGGGGACAGACTTTGGGGAATCAGGAGGTGGGTTACTCACTGCAGATTTCCCAGCCGCTGACCTGCTCTTGAAGCTATAGTATTTATATGGCTAGTCCAGTAAAGTTTCTGATTACTGGTAACCCCCAGGATTTGCTGGTGGGTGATTCAGTGATTTTAATGCCAGTGAATGTCAAGGGATGATGGTTAGATGCTCTTTTGTTGGAGATGGTCATTGCCTGGCACTTGTGTGATGTGAATGGTACTTGCCACTTATCAGCCCAAGCCTTAATGTTGTCCCCGAGGTCTTGCTGCAGGCAGACACAGACTGCTTCAGTATCTGAGGAGTCACAAATGATACTGAGCACTGTGAAATTATTAGCGAACATCCCCACATCTGAGCTTATGATGGAGGGAAGGTCATTGATGAAGCAGCGGAAGATGGTTGGACCTGAGGAATCCTGCACCAATGTCCTCGGTGTTGCATGACTTGGCTTTGCCATTTTTTGATGTACTAACATGGTCTGCTAGAAAGTGGCAGGAGTTAGCCTCACTTTTGTGACTCTCCAGTGATTACATTTTTTTTATTCTTTCATGGAATGTGGGTGTCGCTGGCAAGGCCAGCATTTGTTGCCCAGCCCTAATTACCCTCGACAACTGATTGGCTTGCTAGGCCATTTCAGAGGACAGTTAAGAGTCAACCACATTGCTGTGGATCGGGAGTCACATGTAAGCCAGACCGGGGAAGGACAGCAGACTTCCTTCCCTAAAGGACATTAGTGAACCAGATGGGTTTTTATGACAATCGATAATAGTTTCATGGCATTCTTAGATTACTCTAAGACCGTCTGAAAATGCAGGCTATTCTATCCATGCCACCATTTCATGCAATTCCTGAAGTTCAAGGGTGTCATTGGTAGTGGCCTGGAAGTAAATGCCCATAGGTAGGAAATGGTACCTTATATGAGAAGTCGTAAAAGAAAGCAAAATGCAAGCAATACTGTAAAGTTTTGAATGTTTTGTATCTATTGTCTGGGTGATCTTGGGTTATGGCCTTATTATAAAAGCCCTAGCTTATTATGCCTTTTTGTCTCTTGACCCCTGTTGTAGTTTGTTGGATTCATTCATGCAATGAATAATAATAGGAGAATTAAAAAATCATGTGCTCCCTGGATTGATCAATGGGTAAATGTTTGAGTTTTGTGTTGTGATCGAGGCTAGGATCAGATTTTTTGATCCCCGGACTGGTACGCTTTGTAAATATCAAGGTGTTAGTGCTCCTGCCTGAATCAGAAGTTATGAGTCCAAGTTCCACACCAGGGCTTAAGCAATTAATCCATGCTGACCCTTGAGTGCAGCAGTAAGGGAATTTTCCATTAGCAGACATACCTTCCTTTTGATGAAATATTAAACTAAGGGCCCATTTGCCCATTTTAACAGTTCAGGTGTATTTTAAACATCCCATTTAAAGGACAGTGTTCTCCTGGCGTGTGCTGCCAACATTTCCTCTTCAAAAAACCCCACCAAAAACAGTTTATCTGGTTACTCTTCTCTTTGCTCACTATGAGCAACTTTTTTGTGTGTAAAATTGCTGCTTTGGTTACCCAACCAACAATAGTAATTACTCAATGTAATAAAAATATAGGGCTGAATTTAATGCTGTCGGGTACGCAATGTGGTGGCGGTCTCGCGTGCCATGTGAGCGTCCGTGCCACTGCGATTATGCGATGGGCAGCCATTCAACATAATGGAGGCAGACGTCTCCCCCAATCACGTGCGGGGGCGGCAGGTGAGATGCCAATCATGGTGCCATCTTTAAAAGCCTGCCAGCCCTGCATTCACTCTTTTCTTGCATTCCACAGCAGCTCATTCATCGGAACCTTCTCTACATTAACATCAATTGCAACCTCAACAGACAGCCCCCCTAGGAATACTATTGAGCATGTCAGAGGTCAGGACATGGTTGGCCCCCACACATCAGTGATGCCTCCCTGCTGATTCTCCTCCAGGCTGCATGGGAAAGGTGAGAAGTCCTCTTCCCCAGCGATGGCAACAAGAGGTCCTCCTGTTTGAACAAGAAATCCTGGACAGAGATCACAGAGGAGGTCAGCAGCCATGGGGTCACCCATAGAACCATAGAACTGTAGAAAAATTATGGCACAGAAGGAGGCCATTCAGCCCATCGTGTCTGTGCCGGCTGCAAAAAGAAACTAGCTGCCCAATCTAATACCACCTTCCAGCACCTGGCCAATAGCCTTGCAGGTTACAGCACTTCAGGTAACTTTTAAAAGAATTGAAGGGTTCTGCCTCCACCATCGTTCCTGGCAGTGAATTCCAGACACCCACCACCCTCTGAGTGAAAAAGTTTTTCCTCATGTCCCCTCTAATTCTTCTACCAATCATTTTAAATCTGTGCCCCCTGCTAATTGACCTCTCCGCTAGGGGAAACAGGTCCTTCCTGTCTACTATATCTAGACCCCTCATAATTTTGTACACCTCTATTAAGTCAACCCTCAGCCTCCTCTGGTCCAAGGAAAACAACCCTAGCCTAGCCAATCTTTTCTCATAGCTGCAACTTTCGAGCCCTGGTCCTTGTTACTTCCTCAAAAAAACTCAGTCAAGTTAGTAAAACATGACCTTCCCTTAACAAATCCATGCTGACTATCCCTGATAAATCCTGGCTTTTCCATGTGGCAGTTTATCCTGTCCCGCAGAATTTACCCACCACCAAGGTCAGACTGATTACGTGGCCTATCCCTCGCACCCTTTTTAAACAATGGTACAACGTTCGCAGACCTCCAATCGTCTGGTACCTCGCCTGTATCTAGTGAGGATTTGAAGATGATCCTCAGCTTATCTGCTATTTCCTCTCTGGCTTCCTTTAATAACCTGGGATGCAATCCATTGGACCCTGGTAATTTATCCACTTTCAAGGATGCCAAACCTTCTAGTACTGCCTCTCTCATTCTGCTTATCATATCTAATATTTCACACTCCTCCTCCTTAACTACAATGTCTGCATCAACTCTCTCTTTTGTGAAGACAGAGACAAAAAACTCATTTAGAACCCTGCCCACATCTTCTGCATCCACGCATAAGTTCCCTTGTACATCTCTAATAGGCCCTACCCTTTCCTTAGTTACCCTCTTGCTCTTAATGTACTGATATAACATCTTTGGGTTTTCCTTGATTTTACCTGCCAATAATTTTCCATGCCATCTCTTTGCTTTTCTAATTTCCTTTTTTACTTCACCCCAGCACTTTTTATACTCCTCTAGGCTTTCCAAAGTATTAATATTTTTGTGATCGTCATAAGCTTTCTTTTTCTGCTTTAACTTACTCTGTGAGCTTCCAGATAACCAGGGTACTCTAGATTTGGCAGTACCACCCTTTATTTTTGTGGGGACATGCCTACACTGTGCCTGTAGTATCGTGCTTTTGAATGCTTCCCACTGGTTTGCCACTGATTTTCCTTGAAGTAGCTGTATCCAGTCCAGTTTTGCCAGGTCACCTCTCAGTTTCGTAAAATGTGCCTTTCCCCAATTTAGAATCTTTACTCCTGTGTTATCTTTGTCCTTTTCCATGATTATGCTAAAACTAACTTTATTATGGTCATTATCTCCAAAATGGTCACCCACTGTTACTTCTTCCATTTGCCCAGCTTCATTACCAAAGACTAAATCTAGAACTTTGTCTCTTGTTGGACTTGTTACATGCTGGCTAAAAAAGTTCTGAATGCATTCAAGAATTTTGTCCTCTCTGTGCCCTTCACACTGTTTGTATCCCAGTTGATATTGGGGTAGTTGAAATACCCAACTATTATTGCCCTATAGTTTTTACACTAAGAAATTTGCTGACATATTTGTTCTTCTATCTCCCTCTCACTTTTTGGGGGCCTGTAGTACACTCCTAGTAGTGTGGTTGCCCCTTTTTTATTTCTAAGTTCCACCCATATGGCCTCGTTGGATGATTCATTTAGCATATTATCCCTCCTCAAAGCTGTTACTGATTTCTTAACTAATAATGCTACTCCCCCTACTTTTTTATCTCCCTCTCTATCCCACCTGAAAACTCTATATCCAGGGATGTTGAGCTGCCCTTCTTGCCCCTCTTTAAGCCAAGTTTCCATTATAGCAAAGATATCGTGCTGCCATGTGTCTATCTGTGCCCTCAGCTCATCGGCTTTATTTACTATACTCCTTGCATTTAAATAAATACCCTTTAATACTGCCAAATTCCTGTGCTGTACACTTTTTAATCTTTGTTTTTTCTGTCTTTCAGAGTCACTCGCTAATTTTCTGCCTCCTGTTCCCTGCCCGGAAATTGTCCTATCAGGTTCCCATTCCCCAGCCAAACTAGTTTAAACCATCCCCAACAGCACTAGCAAACCTTACTGCAAGGATATTTGTCCGAGTCCTGTTCAGGTGCAGACCGTCTGGCTTGTACAGGCCCCACCTTCCCCAGAGCCAGTCCCAATGCCCCAGAAATCTGAAGCCCTCCCTCCTGCATCATCTTTCCAGCCACGCATTCATCTGGTGTATCTCCCTATTTCTATACTCACTAGCACGTGGCCTTGGGAGTAATCCGAAGATTACTACCTTTGAGGTCCTGCTTGCTAATCTCATTCCTAACTCCCTAAACTCAGCCTGCAGGATCTCATTCCTCTTTCTTCCTATATCGTTGGTACCAATGTGGACCATGACCTCTGGCTGTGCATCCTCGCCCTCCAGAATCCTCTGTAGCTGCTTGGTGATATCCCTTGCACCAGGGAGGCAACATACCATCCTGGAATCACTATCTGTTCCTCTAACTATAGAATCCCCAATCAGTATTGCTCTCTTGTCTTTTCTCCTCTCTCCCTGCACAGCTGAGCCACCCATGGTGCTTTGGTCATGACTCTCACTGCACTCTCCAGTGGAACCCTCTCTCCCATCGGTACTCAGAACTGAATACTGGTTAGAAAGTGGGATGCCCTCCGGGGACTCCTGCACTACCTGCCCTGACCTTCTTGTCTGTCTGGCAGCCACCCAGTCCCCCTCTGCCTGTGCTCTCTTAAGCTCCGGGGTGACTATCTCCTGAAACGTGCTATCCACCTAGTGCTCTGCCTCGTGGATGCGCCACTATGACTCCAGCTGTCGCTCAAGTTCTGAAACCCGGAGCTCAAGCTTCTGCAGCCAGTGACACTTCGTGCAGATGTGTTCGTCAAGGTCACATGGTGCGTCCATGACTTCCCACTTTCCACAGGAGGTACATTCCACATGGCCAAGCTGCCCTGCCATTACTTAGCTTTACAACCTAACTATCACTAATGTAATAATTGAAATAACTTACCAGTTATTTTCCAATCAGCTTCTTCCCCTGTACAGTAGCATCTGAAAACTTCTTACTTATAATGTAGCTATTTGAGGGTTTTTTTTCAAAAGAACTTTTTTTTTCTCTGATTTTTTATGCTATTTACAGGCAATAACAGCTGTTACTTACCCAACCAATCAGCTTACATATTTCCCATGATGCCACTGGTCATTTTTCCCCCTCTTTTGAAACCCAGCGCGCGCTGACACAAACAGAGCTGCCGACTGCTGCTGCTCCAGTCTGAGCTGCACAACTGGGTGCAGTACAGGAAGAGGATCAATGATCTCCTGTGTTCAGCCAAGGTAACTATCACATTCCAAAATTGCTTTGTGTGATTTGGACTACACAGTGTGCTACATGGTGGGGGTGCCACTGCCATTGCAAAGACAAGGATGTCATAGCAGGTTCATGACAGATGCATGGCTGCATCCATGAAACAAGTCTCCCTCATTTATATCTCAGCCCAAGTAAATCTCATGACAGGGCGAGTCAGTATGAGACACATTACATCCCCCAGTTGTTGATAAGGGGTCCATGTTAGCAGAACCGTCATGGTGAAATGTATGACAATTTATAATTGCTCCATCCTTGCTCTTGCAGGAGAAGAGGGTCCATAGCAGGAGAAAGGCGACCAGAACCGGTGGTGGAGTGCCAGGCATGCGTCTTCTCAGCCAGGCCAAAGAAGCTAGTGGGGTGCCTAGGTGGATGTACTATATCAGATGGGAAGATCAGGGTCACTGCGCAAGACGGCGATTATTGCCAATCAGCTAAAAATTCATTAATAATGGACAGCTAGCTCAGGCATGCTGTCCTTAATGGGATGTGTGTAGCCAAACACATACATGTTTTTATAATATCTTGCAGGTCGCGTTCAAAGGTGACCACAGCCCCAGAGGGACTCCCATCAACCTCTAAGGAGGAGCAAACTCAGGATTCACCGTCCCATGACTCTCCTGCATCTTCCACCAATGCAGATACTTTCATGTCGATAGGTAACCTCTTGGCATTACAATCAGGGTCACAAGCTGGTGAAAGTAGTGCTCATGCACCCGAGCAGCTGGCTGAGGCTGAGACAGTCGAGGCCTCTGACAGTCGGAGGACTGTGTGTGTCCAGGCCCAAGCTGAGCCCAGGATGATGACGAGCCTCTGGTGTTGACAGCACAGGGCATGTTGGAATTGCAGAGAGAAGTAAGGTAACATCTGGCAGAGATGCCAGAGGCCATGCGTAACCTTGAGCGGATGATGGGGGAGTCCATCCATGCCGTGACTGCTGCCATGTCCCAGTAATACGAGCACATGGCATCCTCCATTGATCGATTGGCGAACCTCTTGGAGAGCTGCATTCCACTGATGCGCCACAACCTGCAAACCCTCGCCTTGGCCATGAGCTCAGATCAGCAGTGGCAAGGCATGAAGCCTGGAGACTTTTCCAGCACCTAGTCCTTCTCTGGTGAGCAGGGACGTTCATACGAGCCTTGGCAAGGAGGAGGAGAGGCTGACCTCCATATCTGGGGGCCCCCCTCAGGCATTTCAAGCGTGGACACTGACTCCTCCGCCCCTCCGCCAGTGAGTCCAGCTTGCAGCAGCCGCGACACCTGAGGACGGTGCAGAAAACCCTCAGGCAGCTGGGGCCGTCCAGGCCTCAGGGAGCCAGAGGACGCCCGCCAAAGTTTTCTCAGGTCAAGGGAGTCCTGATCAGCAGCCTGCCTCGAGCACAGCTGGTACCACAGGGGTCACACCACTTGGGAAAACATGCAAGCGTATAAAAAAAATTACCAAGGGTGATGCAACTCTGTTATGTACAATTTAATTCAATGCTCTTTTGTGCCGATTGTTAGCCTTCATTGTGTGGAGACCAGCTTCCACCATGCCTTAATTGTGACCCTCTGAACATACCCCATAGAGCAGTGCCAAAGTGACCATGGGCCTCATTATCATGGCAATGTGACTGAAGAAGTAATCAACATATGCTCTCCCACATGGATCCTAGTGCACAATGAAGCTGGTCTGAATTCAGGGAACACAGATGGAAAGGAGGTGGAAGACTACCTGCATGAAGGTCAGTCTTTATTGCAGTATTATTGAGTAGACATCAGGGTGTCTGAAACTCAGTCATTATAAGGTTGTCTCTTGCCTCCTTCCTTGCGCAATCATCATGTCTGACCTCCTTCGCAGTGTCGCCTTCTTTCATAGCTGCTTGGCTCTGTCTCTCTTTCGTGTCCTCTTTGTCAGAGGTTGTTTCATGCTCACGCATGTCTTTCTCATGTATGGCCTCCCATCTCTGAAATGCTAGATTATGCAGAATGCAGCAGATCACCACGATACACCAAAACCTTGCTGGGGCATACTGCAGGGATCCTCTGGATCGATCAAGGCAGCGGAACCTCATCTCGAATAATCTAATGGCCTGCTCGGGTGGATCTGTGGCAAGCAATGTACCTCTCCTTCACAGCATTGCAAGGGCTCCTAAAGGCGTCAGTAGCCATGTCTTCAATGGGTATACTTTGTCCCCGAGAATCCGCCTCTGAAGGTGAGCAGGAGGCAACTCAACATGCCAAGGGGATCCAGAAACACAGGGTATATGAGACCATGTCTTGGGGCCTTTGGCTCCCTTCCGATGCAGAGATGAGCCTGTCTAGCCAAATATCTTTGTAAATCTTTGCTCGTCTGTGTTGCGTGTTGTTGTTGTAGTAGTTGTAGCATAGCTAGGGCATTGTAGAAAAAGTCTAGGAGTTTAGATTAGGTCAGCTAATAACTCTTTATAATATATACATTACAATTTACATTCTCCTCAAGCATCCCCTTCGTGCTGCTACTCTCTTCTTCCAAAAGCCCATTACCATGTGACTATTACATCATCGTCTCTACAGTGGGGGCCGGGGGGGGGGGTGGGAGCGGTGTGGGGAGTGGGTTACTCTCACTGTCTCCAGCATTAACCACTTCAGGTCCTTATACTACATCTCCCCCCAAGTCTATCCAGCATTTTCTTAAACATATATACATACTTGACTTAACTTACTACCCTTTCTCCCCCAAGTCTCTGACTTCACAGATTTAGTCTGTTCAGAGGTTTCACGACTCTCCCTGATCTTGATCTAGTCTGAGTAGAATGATCAGTGGTCTTCCTTGTATGTCCGGATTGCTGACTTGGTTGATTTCTACTAAGGATTGTAGTATTCTGTTTCTGGATGCTGCTAATGTTGGCTGGAATAGCACCACCTTCTGATCCAGAGCATTCCTAAATGATCACTGTCATAAAAAATTTATTCAACTTCATCTGGGGTTTCCAAATGAATAATTGACTGTTGCTTCTGGGGAATAAGGATAATGTTTCTCCTATTTTGATGTATGTTTCCTTCAGTTGTGTGTACCACACACGTTCTCTCGTAGTTTTCCTCTCTGTGGATTACAGTACCTTCCCTTTCAAAGTCACATATCCATACTCTTTGGCCTTCATTAAGTTTCAGTAAATCTCTGACACAAAATCTTTTGTTGTAATTTTGAGTTTATTGCCTTCTATAAGAGTTTTCCTGGTCTCTTACTCTCTCATAGTCCTGACCATTCAATCTTAGAAGCAATTTTTCGGGCAACACAGGAGGTTGCGTTCTTATCTTCCTGCCCATCAGTAACTCTGCAGGTGATAGTCCACACATCAACGGTGTAGATCAATAACTTAGAAGTGAGGTGGGAAGATCTTCATTCTTCTTCAGTAAGGACTTTATGGTTCTTACACCTCTTTCCGCTTCACCGTTCATCGCAAAGATTTCTTGCAGGACTCTTATAACTGCTTCGGTTGTAGCTGAATATATCCTTCTCATTTCTATCCACCTTGAGAAGTAATGAATGATGATTATGTAGGACTTTCCATTGAACATGAATAAATCCATACCTAGGCGTTGCCAAGGTGTGGTCAGAAATTGGTTAGTTAGCAGAGGTTCATGCTGTTCTGGTCTTTGTATTGCACAGATCTGACAGTTCTGGATCAGATTTTCGATGTCTTTGGATATTCCTGGCCACCATACTGATGATTGTGCCCTTACTGTGCATTTCATTATTTCCATATGACCTTGATGTAGACATTCTAAGATCTCTGATCTCAGTGAACCAGGAATGATGAGTCTGTCATTATAAATGAACAAATTGTTGATAATTCTGTAGTATTTTCTATATTCATAGACAATTTTCATTGTTTTCCCACAAGGATGTTCTTGTGGCCACCTTGTGTGCAATACTGCCTTATACATTCTTCATTGCTTTTTTGGGCTTGACAAATTTCTTGCAATTTCTGTATGCTTACTGGTCAATTTAACATGGTATACTGTGGATATGAATCTTATTGTGTCAGATGGTCAACCGTCGCTCTTGATACGGCATTAGGAGACGTTTGCATCTTTCCCTGGACATATACAGTCTTGTACGTATATCTCAATCTTAAACAAAATCTTTGGATTTTTGGAGGCATTTTTGCAATCTCCTTTCCATTCAACAAAGATATCAAAGGTTTATGGTCTGTTTCGATCACGACTCTCAATCCAACAATATAAACTGAAAATTTCTCATATGCCCATGTGATGGCAAGTGTTTCTTTTTCAATTACCACAGACCTTGTCTCTGTGTCAGACAAAGCTCTAGATGTGTGGTATATTGTCCTACAAGAGCCATCAGGTTGCTCCTGGAAGAGGACTGCCGCTAGCCCAGTTGAGGAGGCGTTTGCCATTATCGTTGCTGGTAGTGTAGGGTTATAGTGTGCCAAGATGTACAATGATATGAACATTTCTTTAATCTTCTGGGATGCTTGTTCTTGGTGTGAACTGCAACAGCATGCTTGCTCTTTTCTGAGTTGTCCTGGTGGTTCTGTTACCTGTGCTAAATGAGGTAAAAACTTTGCTAATTGTTTCACCATTCTCAGGAATCTTTGGAGTTGCTGAATGGAAGTGGGAGTAGGGAATTCTGTAATGGCTCGTGTCTTTGGCCATTATACTTTTACTGCTTACTATGTGTCCCAAGAAACGAATTGAAGGTCTTGGAAAATTCACACTTCTTGTTCATAGTTAGCCCTGCTTCTTGAAGCCATTGTAAAACTGCTTCGACTTTTTGGTCTTGTTCCTCTACTGTCTGTCCATGTATTAGGATGTCATCCATGTGATAAATAACTCCTTTGAGCCCTTCTAAGATGTTAGAGATAGATCTTTGGAAGATCTCTGGTGCAGAAGTTATTCCAAACATTAACTGATTGAAACAAAACCTCTCGGAAGGTTTTCTAAATGTGGTTAGTAATCTTGAGGTCTCATTTAAGAGTATCTGCCAAAACCAACTATCAGCGTTGAGTTTGGCAAAGATGGTGCTCTGAGACAAATTCGCTAAACTGTCATTCACTTTGGACATTGGGTGAATCTCACGCACCACTGCTTTATTAAGCTGCATTAAATCCACACAAATATTTCATTTCATTTCATTTTGGGAAAGGAACCATGACCGAACACCACTCCATTGGTGGGGTAACCGGAGAAATGACTCCCCGCCTGGTTCTCTTCCAGCTGGTCTTGAACTTTGTTCATCAATGGGTGAGGTATCTTTCTGGGTGGAAAGACACACACTGACCTAGCATTGTCCTTAAGTGTGATTCTATACTCGGTCTTGAGTCTTCCGAGACCTGTGAAAAGTTTTGGATAGTCTGCTTGGAAGCGACCGTTTACCTGTGGTTGTTTGACTTTGTCAATCTTTTTGATCAGATGCAGGTCTAAGCATGCTTTGCTACTTATCAAGGAAAGCTCTTGGTTTTGCAGGATGTATAAGGGTTCCATAATTGCTCTCCCTCTATATAGGAGAGTTGCTTGAAGCTTATCCTTCACTTGCAGTTGGGTACCGTTGGATCATGTAACCAGTTGTGGGCAATGTCTCATCAACCTTGGTCTGACAGAACTGTGACACTAGCACCAATGTGCAGTTCAATATTCATTAGTGTCCGTTTATGTAGATATCTGCCGTTCAAAATCTTTTATTTGTGTCTTTAACTTCTCCTAGGAAATCTCCTGGTTCCTTTTCTGCTGAAAGTTGATACACTTCATTCACTGCTCTCTGTCTGAAGGTCTTCTGCTTTATACTTTAAGCAATGAGGTCTTGCTTGGGCACATTTTTCCATAATTCCCAGTCTTTTTACAGATGAAGCACTCCACTTTACTAGCAAGACATTGCTCCCATCTATGGGTCTTCCTGGGTCCACAGCACTGGCACTGTTTCCCAGTGTCATGCACCTTCTCACCTTTATGTGTCTTCTCTAAAGATTGCCTCTCCGTCTTTTGCTTCAAGAACTGTAAAGTCTTTGGACTTCTTCTAATCCAAGGTTGCTCTTCAACCTGCAGAACAGCTCTGTTTTTGTCTTTGTTCTTCAGCCTGTCAAAGAACAAAGAACAAAGAACAGTACAGCACAGCACAGGAACAGGCCATTCGGCCCTCCAAGCCTGCGCCGATCTGGATGCCTGCCTAAACTAACACCTTCTGCACTCCCGGGGCCCATATCCCTCTATTCCTTTCCTATTCATATATTTGTCAAGATGTCTCTTAAACGTCGCTATCGTATCTGCTTCCACCACCTCCCCTGGCAACAAGTTCCAGGCACTCACCACCCTCTGTGTAAAAAACTTGCCTCGCACATCCCCTCTAAACTTTGCCCCTCGCACCTTAAACCTATGTCCCCTAATAACTGACTCTTCCACCCTGGGAAAAAGCTTCTGACTATCCACTCTGTCCATGCCACTCATAACTTTGTAAACCTCTATCATGTCACCCCTCCACCTCCGTCGTTCCAGTGAAAACAATCTGAGTTTTTCCAACCTCTCCTCATAGCTAATGCCCTCCAGACCAGGCAACATCCTGGTAAACCTCCTCTGTACCCTCTCCAAAGCCTCCACGTCCATCCTGTAGCGTGGCGACCAGAATTGCACGCAATATTCTAAGTGTGGCCTAACTAAGGTTCTGTACAGCTGCAACATGACTTGCCAATTTTTATACTCTATGCCCCGACCGATGAAGGCAAGCATGCCGTATGCCTTCTTGACTATCTTATCCACCTGCGTTGCCACTTTCAGTGACCTGTGGACCTGTACGCCCAGATCTCTCTGCCTGTCAATACTAATCAATAACCCTACAGTAATCCCATATTCCCTACCACCTACCTACACTAGGGGGAATTTACAACAGCCAATTTACCTATCACCTGCAAGTCTTTGGCTGTGGGTAGAAGCCAGAGCACCCGGCGAAAACCCACACGGTCAACGGGAGAACTTGCAAACTCTGCACAGGCAGTACCCAGAATCGAACCCGGGTCCCTAGAGCTGTGAGGCTGCGGTGCTAACCACTGCGCCACTGTGGTCGCTGTCACCAAAATGCTCCCCCACCAACACATCAACCACCTGTCCGGCTTCATTCCCCAGAATTAGGTCCAGTACTGCACCCTCCCTTGTTGGATCCTCTACATATTGAGCTAAAAAGTTCTCCTGTATACATTTTAAGAACTCCACTCCATCTAAGCCCTTAACACGATGACTATCCCAATTAATGTTGGGAAAGTTGAAATCACCTAATATAATTACCCTATTATTTTTACACACCACTGCAAATTGCGCACATATTTGCTCCTCAATTTCCAGCTGACTGTCTGGGGGTCTATAATAAACACCTAGCAATGTGGCTGTCCCTTTTTTATTCCTAAACTCTACCCATAAAGCTTCATTTGATGCCCCCTCCAAGATATCATCTCTCCTTACTGCAGTAACTGACTCCTTAACTAATATTGCAATGCCCCCTCCTCTTTTACCCCCTCCTCTGTCTCGTCTGAAGATTCTATATCCCGGGATATTGAGCTGCCAATCCTGCCCCTCCCTCAACGTGATGGCTACTATATCACAATTCCACGTGTCAATCCTTGCCCTTAACTCATCCGTTTTACCTGTAATACTCCTGGCATTAAAGTAGAGGCCATCCATCCTGGTCTTACTCCCTTGAAACTTACTTCCGTTGTATTCCCTCTGACCTGTTTGCTTTCCTGTGTTTAGCAGTGTCCCTATTCTGCTAGGAGTCTGCGTCCCCTTCCCCTGCCAAATTAGTTTAAACTGCTCCCAATAGCACTTGCAAAGCCGCCAGCAAGGATGTTAGCCCCCCTCTGGTTCAGATGTAGACCGTCCCTCTTGTCCAGGTCCCCCCTTCCCCAGAAACAGTCCCAGTGGTCCAGGAATCTAAAACCCTCCCTCCTGCACCAACTCTTAAGCCACGCATTCATCTGTGCTATTCTCCTATTTCTATACTCGCTAGCATGTGGCACTGGGAGTAATCCAGAGATTACAACCCGAGAGGTCCTGCTTTATCGTCTGCTGCCTAACTCCCTGAATTCTTGCTGCAAGACCTCATCCCTCTTTCTACCTATGTCATTGGTACCAACATGTACCATGACCTCTGCCTTATCACCCTCCCCCTTCAGGATGCCCTGCATCCCGGACCCTGGCACCAGGGAGGCAACACACCATCCTGGAGTCATGTTGACGGCCACAGTAGCGCCTATCTGTTCCCCTAACTATAGAATCCCCTATTACTATTGCTCTTCCTCTCTTTCCCCCTTCCTGTGCAGACAGGCTGCTTGTGGTGCCAGAAGCTTGGCTCTGTCTGCACTCCCCAGAGGAACCAACCTCATCAGCCTCCAAAACGGAATACCGATTTGCAAGCGGGACCCCAGGGGACTCCTGAACTACCTGCCTGATTCTCTTGGACTGCCTGGTGATCACCCATTCCCTTCCTTCCACAAGTCCCTTCAGCTGCGGTGTGACCACCTCTCTATACGTGCTATCCACGATGCTCTCAGATTGGCAGAAATCCAATTTGAACCTTTCAAAACAATTTGCTTCAATTAGACTGAAGTTTTTCTTTTTAAAAAAAACTGCTTTTTGCAGTGTAAATTAAAGGCACATCTTACTGATTGTTTTTCCAAATGAGATTAAGTAGCACACATCAGAAATGTAAAATCCATACAATCTGAATTGCCTTCTTAAGAATAAGGTCATATTTGGACTGCAAGAGATCTACCAGCTATGAGTCATAGAGAGATACAGCACTGAAACACACCCTTAAGCCCAACGAGTCTGTGCCAACCAACAACCACCCATTTATACTAATTCGACATTAATCTCATATTTCCTACCACATCCCCACCATTCTCCTACCACCTACACTAGGGGCAATTTACAATGGCCAATTTACCTATCAACCTGCAAGTCTTTGGCTGTGGGAGGAAACTGGAGCACCTGACAGAAACCCACACGGTCACAGGGAGAACTTGAAAACTCCGCATAGGCAGTACCCAGAATCGAACCCGGGTTGCTAGAGTTGTGAGGCTGCAGTGCTAGCCACTGCGCCACTGC
This sequence comes from Heterodontus francisci, assembly GCF_036365525.1. NCBI lineage: Eukaryota > Metazoa > Chordata > Chondrichthyes > Heterodontiformes > Heterodontidae > Heterodontus > Heterodontus francisci. The sequence goes on along the minus strand of NC_090372.1, from coordinate 98,743,978 downwards.
GCTGCCAACTATTCAGTCCCTTATCAGTTCCGTCTTTAATTGTGCATATTCACATCCCTCTGCTAATCTGTACAGATCATTGATAAAAAGATCTATGGATTCCCCTCTTTTCTGGACTCACTTGTTAAATTTTGCTCTTTCCAAAATTTTGTTACTGCTTAAATTGAAATATTTCTTGAAGGCTTATAGCACATCTTCAAATTTATCAAAAGCCTTGTTTATCCCTTGCCTCACAATCACATCATCCATCATTGAACTCATAGAATATGAAAGGGTATTCACTTCTTCTGTTTCTGATTTAGTATGGAGTTGTGAAGCAATCGTAAATCATTGGAATCTTTTTCCCCATAAGGCCCAAATTTGACCTGCTTGGCTCCTTCCTGATTGTGGAAGCATTCAGGTATTCTGAATTTCAAACCTATTCTGTTTTTATTCTTTGTTAGGCTTTTTACGGTGTTCCCCTTTCTTTTTATATTGTACTGGCTTTAATGGAGGTGTTTGCGCTCTTTCTGGGGTTTGTCCACGCTTTCCATCCATTCCCGCACTATGTCTTCGCAGTCTGGTTGAGTAATGGCTGTCATCCCCACTCGACTCCCGAAGAGCCTTTTCGCCCAATCGACCTCTCTCCCTGCTTTTTTTGACCCAGTGCGCCGCTAGCCAAGAATGGCCCCTTTGAAATTCTCTCACCCGATCCTGGACTGTCGCCCAGCGCTGGGACTTGGAACCTGATCGTTGGACCTGGATGTTTTGTTGCAGACCACAACACTTCTGTGGTGCAGTCTGAATGCCTGCACAGCTGACTCACTGTTCGCATCTTCTTCAGCTGCGGAGCAGCTCCGGAGTTTGAAGCAGTCCCCCAGTGATACCTACTGTTCTCCCAGCGCAACTTCATGAGGTAAGGTGATTTTCAATATTCTTTGGTCGGTTTAACCAGTGCCACCATATTGTGTGCTGTTGTTGAATCCGTTGCAGTGTAGCTAGGGCATTATAGATAAAGTCTAGGAGTAGATTAGGTCAACTAATAACTCTATTATATATACATTACTATTTACACTCTCCACAATCCTCCTTAGCATCATTCCTGCTGCAACGCTCTTCTTCCGAAAGCCCATTACCATGTGACTATTATATCATTATCGCTATAGTAGGAGGGGTTGCTCTCACTGTCTCCAGCATTAACCCTTACATGTCCTTATACTACAGTAGGGATGCCTGATGTGCCTCAAAACTAAAGGTTGGCCCACCATCGTTTCCAGCTGTGTGAGACATTATACACATTACAGCATCATTTATGATACCCTCTAATGAGCCCCAACACACACAAGCTCTACCCTTGCCGAACATCCCGATACACAAAAACCCCTTGTAGAACACCCCAGATATACACATCCCCCTTGCAGAGCACCTCCCATATACACATCCCCCTTGCAGAGCACCCCGGTACACAGAACCCCCATGGACACTCAACATAGCGGCATTGTCCACAATACCTCCCCCCCCACCCCCCCCCCCCCCACTTCCCCTATGCTGCTATGGTCAGGTTACCTTCCCTTTCACGGCACAGAGATAAGAGGCTTTTCAGGGTCGCGATTCTGAATGGATGTGATTACTGCATGTCAGCCACAATATTACGAACCATTCGTAGAATTGGAAATAATTACATTCAAATTAATGCTAAACAGCATTTCAGCAATTTAAAGCACGATGCCGTCGTGTCGGGGCTTCAATAGCGCCACGGTATTTCCCTGCCTCTGATATAAATGGGACACTGCGGCACGGTGCCAGGTTTCGGGGCAGACAACTCTGCGGCAATTCTCTGTCTCCCCATACCACTGAACCCACCTGAGACGGGAGCACAAAATTCAGCCCATAATTTAGTATTAGTGCTAAGTTGTAATAATTACAAGAATCCGGATTCCAACACAAAACAAACCCAAATTCTAAATGTTAGCAAGAGATCTTGGAGTTGATTCGTCTCCACTACACTATTCAGGTAGCATAGTATAAATATTTGTACAATCCCACATGTCACTGTGGAAGAGCATGCAGACTAAGCAATTAGCCAGGCCAGTCTTTGACTGCTTGCAAGGAGCTAGCGGGAGGTTGGCACTGTAGGATTTGCACTCATCTAATTGGAAGAAGGTTGATCCCATAGAAATTTCTGGGGCCGTTCTAATTTTAATACCTTTCACAACCTCTCACCCTTTAACAGACCTGATACTGGGAGCTCCTGAGAGAAGGGTTGGGGAGGATAACGGATGATGCAAACTTGTAAAGTAATGCAAGTGCCTGCAAAACAAGGGCAAAACTGTTAGCCTTTCAAAAGTCTGTAAATATTCTCAATATACATTGCAGCCTTTCTAAAGGCTAGTTACAGAATATACTGTAGCAACTACCCATATTCAGCTGGTCACTCACCCCAATTTTTGCTGACAGCCATTTTCTCTCAGGAGGAATTTGAGTGGAATTTCTGCCATCCTCTCCTCCCTCAAGTCAAGGAGACATGTTGGGGGAAGTTCCAGGATTGCTCTTGGAATTCTATCCTGTCTGCCTTTAAAAGGCCTTAGCTGAATTCACGCCAAAAAAGTGCTGGCATGAGCCCTTTGAAGCATATTCAACAGCTCCAAACCTTACTAACACAATGGCTCCAAAAGGGAATCGATTGGCTTATGTCTGGAGATGAAATGGCTCCTTTTAGTGAGGAAGATTCCAATAAATTTAATTTGATGTTTGGCCCAGAAGAGCCTGGGCAAACCCTTGATGGAGTGGTTGTGGGTCACTGTGCCTTACAAGGTTGGGTGGGGACAGGCGCCACTTAAGTGCCCTCGCAGGTGACCCTGTACACAGGGTTCGATGGTTGGTGATGTGCAGGTACCCATACATGATATAGATATGAGAAGAGCTTCCTGTTTGCTACTCCAGAAGACATTAGGACAGCATGGCTTGCAGTCGTTGGCAGAGATCAGGCACTGGCTCCCTCCTGACCTCCACAGTCATTGCCGGGGCTGATAGATTTGGCTGGTGACATCATGGCAGGTGCAGTCAATCTGGCTGAGGTGTCTTCTGATCTTTTTGCCATTTTTTAATGCACCTTGTATCACATAAAGTATCAAATACTTTGATTTGGGTGCTTTCCAGTCACTTCCCTGGCAGTAAGATAGCAGTTAATTTCCTGTGAGCACTTCTTGTGGTGCAGTATCCAGTTAGATAAAATGGCCGATGCTTAGGTGGTATGAATGTTGATATTGTGGGGAGACTTTACAGATCCTGTCTTCTTTAAGGGTTTTCCTGGTATACTAAACAAGTTTCTGCACAGTCATTATATATATTATTTTGCTCACAATGAATCAGCTGCTTCTCTCTTTACAGAAAAATTTCCACCATGGTCTAATCCAAGATGGCAAACAGCAAAAATACAAAAGACATTTGTTTAAAATTTAAAATTAAAGTTTATTCACACTGGAATTATTTTTTTTAATATTTTGTTTTTATCTCAGTCCGTTCAAACTGGGGCTTCATATCGCTTCCTTTTAATGCACAATTAATGTTGAATGGAGTTCCTCCCAAATATCAGGAAGGGAAATAGACTAGCTAATGAACTTCTTTGTGCATTGGATATATATTTAATCCAACTCCTGCTCAAAAGAAGGGGAATGATTTGCATGGAATTACAGTCCCAACAGAAATTTGCAGAGACCACATCTTGAAGGATGACCAACCACAGAATTTCCAAGTCCCAACTCATCTGAATCCTAAATTCATCCTCACTTGTTCCAATGAACACGTGCTATGTCATATGCATAAACATGTAATGCTTGGGCAGTGGTTTAGATTGGACACTGATCTTTCACCTTTGAGACCTGAATCTAATGGAGACCAGAATAATAAGGTGCTAGTTTCCTCTATATGTTAGCTATAAAGGCCCACTTGAAATGGGTTTAGGCAATCTGAACTCAGTTCTTATTAAACATTGACCCACAATGCAAAATCACTCTTAAATTAATACTGTAGAGATGATTTATCTGCTGTAACTCAACACAGCATTTACAACATTTTTCCGAAGCTTCTATTAGTTCTTCTGCTAAATTGGGAGAACCCTTACAGAAATTCATCCCTATGGGACTGAAATCCTGTTGCTAGCCCATAGGCAGTGCTAGTGCATTTTGCCTGGGGTATTTTGCAGAGGGGACTTCTCCAGGATTTCTATGATCCCCTAATTTGCAATCAGCTGGTACACTCCCAGTGTGAGTTGTTTAATAGACTGGGAATGCGGAATTTAGGTTTTTCTGGGCAGGATCAGAAATATGTTGTTCCAGCTTCTTAAACTGGTATTTTCAGTTCTCGTTGGCAGCAGAGTTTGAAATTCTGCTGAGATAAAGCAGAAGACTACGAATCTCCAAGGGGCAGACAGAACAAAGTGTGTCAAGCTAAATAATGCTTTAAATGGTGGAACCCAGCAGTATAGTGGAAACCAAGCAAAGGCAACAAATAAGCATTCAATACAAAGAAATAAATAAAGATGCAATGTCAAGAAACCAAAACTCACAAAAAAGGATCAGGAATAAACTTATCAAGGTCAGTAAGGGCACTTTTAAAGCTAATTCCAGTTGTTTGCTTTGCTCCACGTTTTAAAGGCATACATCACTAAGTGCGTAATTGATCGAAATTCCTGGGCCAGCAAAAACATGCCCCCAAAGAATGCTGTTGTGATGTCCTTGGGACTTAAAGATTTAGCTGAGTTTGGTATAGGATATGAGGCAAAGACACAGAGACAAAGACTAGCAGCTGAACATAAAGGTTTCTCTTTTTATTCTGTCTTAGTTTCACTTTCTCTTTGCTAACATGTGTGTTCTACAGCAACCTCTAGAGTATACAATGTAAATGCAATTTCTAAACACTACAACATTTCATCCCTCCCCTTCTTAGTAAATGAGAGTCATAGCATGTTTCAATGGTGTGTTTCTAAAACTGCAAATGATAAACTTAAACGTAAATAGTTCATCTCGTGATGCAGTCACTTAAGTATGGTGGGCCTTTTCTCTCTCGAATAGGATATCGTCTGACACCAGGTGTAGTCCCATTTGACTCATGTTCTTCATCTGAGGTGTCAATGTCGGAATCAGACTCAATGCTTACGAGTGGTGTTTTCAGTGCCTTGAAGAATGATGCGTTTCATGTAATAATTTGTGAACTGCGCAGTGATCATTGATCTGTTAGTGCTGGTCACAACAAATGGTTGGATGTCATAAGGGATTGTTTGTTTTCCAAAATGATCATCACGTTTCGCAAGTACTTTATCTCCTGGCTTTAGTGGTGTAGCTCTAAGTGTCATGTTTTGCTTGTATTTACTTTCATTTGATCCTTCTGTTCTCGGTTATATTCGCATACATGTTGACCATTAGTTCCGCAGGATGACTCAGGAAGACGTGTGCACATAGGATGTGCAAAGGTAAGTATAGCTGGAGGTTTTCCAGTAGTGATTGAGGAGTCACTCTGTAATTACAAAGAAAGTGATATTACTCTTGCTTCCATGACTGGTTCTCAGCTGTAGCTGTACATATCACTTTTTTCAAGGTTCGCATAAATCTCTCGACTTCACCATTAGCTCTTGGCCAATGGGGTGTGATTTTCCTATGAGTGAACCCTCGGAAGTTTGCGAATTTGCTGAACTCAGCACTGTTGAATGGGTGTCCATTGTCACTCCTTACTATTTGAGGGATTCCAAACAAGGCAAAGATCTGATAAAGCTTTGGGATGACTGCTTTTGTTGAAGTTGACATAACTAATTCCACAACTGGGAATCTGCAGTAGTTGTCAGTGACAACAAGTAGGTATTCACCTGTGGGCAAATCTGTGAAGTCAACACTAACTTCAGTCCATGGTCCTGGAGGTAGTTCGGACACCTTGAGAGGATAATGAAGATTTAACATTGTGGTTGCTTGACATGGCAAACACTCATTGATTTTGTGCTCTACCATGCGGTCAATTCCTGGGAACCATACCTTTTCCCTAAGGAGTTGTTTGGTTTTGACTATTCTCTAGTGTCCTTCATGTGCTATATCGACAACACATTCCCGCGATGAGTGTGGAATGACAATACAGTTGTTGTGTAATAAAAAATCAGATATGGTTGCAGTGGTGAGCTCATTTCGAACATTGTGACGACTTTGTAGTATGTGAGCGATTTTGTTTGTTAATGCTTTCTCGATCACTTCTTTCCAGTTTCGTGATTCTATAGCCTTCAAACATAGTTGTAAAGCCTCATCTTGTTTTTTTGCTGCTTTAATGTCAGCTAATTTTAGTGACTTTGGCAGTGCATTTATGCTAATGTAGCTAAGATGTTGTTCAGCAACCTTTTCCTCACAGCTAGTAAGACTGTTGGCAATGGATGTCGCGAAAGATAATCCGCTGGGTTGAGCTTGCCTGGCTGATACTCAACCTGGAACTCATACTCTTGTAGTTTGAGTATTCAACATTCTATTAAAGTGGTGGTTTGCTATGTGGATTGTTGAACAAGCTGATCGGTTATTACTTTAAATCCACTTCCATGTAGGTAGAGATGAAAGTGTAAGATACCCCATGTGATTGAGAGCACTTCTCTCTCTGTTTGCAAATAACATTGCTCTAGAGGCAATAACAATCTGCTTGCCATCACAACGATTGATGGGTTACCTGTCCTGTCTTTCTGTATGAGAATTGCACCTAAGCCAACCGGGTTTGCATCCATGATTAGCTGGGTGCTTTTCTCAGGGTCAAAATAGGCATTTGTGCAACTTGCTGACAAATGTCGTTGATTTTGTGTGCTGCCTGTTTGTGTGATTTGGTCCATTACCACCTGGTGGTCTCTTTTTTCAGATCACATAGGGGCAGATAGTGTAGTGAGGTCAGGAATGAAATGACTACAGCACATGACAAGTACGAGCAGACGCTGAACTTCTTCCACATTTGTAGGATGCACAGTGTAGGCAATGGCCTCAACTTTCCGTGGATCTGGTGATACTCTTTCACCACTGAACACATGACCAAAGAACTCAATTCGCCTTTCATTAAACAAGCACTTGTCTTTTTGTTCAAGGTGAGGTTACATTCTCTAAGATGTTGTAGGCATGCATGTAGGCATGGCTCGAGTTCCCTTTCAGTGCGACCATTGATGAAAATGTCATCACTGATGTTCAGTGTGCCTTCAAGCCCTTGAAGTGCAGACTGAATCATCTGCTGAAATACCTCAGCTGCTGAGCTGACTCCAAAGTTGAGCCTCTTGTATCATAAAAGTCCTATGTGAGTAGAGAGTACAGGAAGATATCTCGATTATTCTGCAAGCTTGATTTGATGGTAACCTGCACTGAGGTCAAACTTAGGGAAGTGTTTAGCACCATTCACATTCCTGATGATGTCATCGATTGTTGGTGTCAAGTGTCTTTCTCGTTTTATGTCTTGGTTTGGTGATCACATATCAATGCAGATTCTAATCTGGTTCTCACTCTTGGGTTTCTTGACAACTTGCATGGGTGAGACCCAAGGGGTAGGCTCATCCCCAACTTTCTCAATAGTGTCAAAGTCAAGTAGGTGTTGAAGTTTCTTCTCTGTCTGTTTCCTGATATGAAATGGTATTCGTCGCCATTGATGTGCAACTTGGAGCACGTTAGGGTCATGTTATGAAGACCCCCACCTGCCAAGAATAAGGCATATTAATTTCATCATATGAACATTAATTTTAAACTGTTGCTGGAGAGAAGAAATGATTAGTTTAAAAAGAGATCACCAGGCCCTTGGCTGGAGGATATTTGCATACAAAGAGACAGTGCTTGGAGAGACAAAAGAATTGCTCACTGATTCAATTAACAGAGATTGGGCTGGGCAATGGTGATTCACATCTTGTCGGGGTAAAAAACAGCACTACACGCCCCCACCAAGAACTTTGGAATCCACAAACACAGGAGTGGTTAAGTCAGCAGGTCATATGACTAACCAGCTGGACTAGGCTTTTAGACACAGGACAGTTTGAATTCAGACAGCAGATTGTAACAGAACCTGGAACAAGACAGCCTCTCTCCTGGCAGGCTCTCTCTCGCTTTCGCACTAGTCTCTGGACCCACTGAAGTCACTTAAACCTCAAGAGAGAAAAGACTCCTACATCAAAACAATTTGAAGCGTGCTCTGGGCCCCAACAAACAGCAAGATTTACCGTCAACCAAAGATTCTACATTGAACTTAAAGGACCATAAATAGCTATCAGATATTGCCTCAAACTTTTCCCCTTTATTCCTTCTACTTTTTCTGTCTCTATCTGCATGTGTGTTTATCGCATATGCGTGCTAGCGTGGTCGCATCGCGTACTCGTGGTCGTTAACCGAATTAGAGTTTAAGATTAATAAACTTCCACCTTTCTTGTTTAAATCTAAGAAAATCTGTCTGATTTCTTTGCTTTACAATTGGAAAGCAGTGAACAAGGATTTACTGAGGGGGGGAGCTAAAAACACGATGTTTTTAAAATTTAACCCTGTTATGGTTAGACCAGGCAAAGGCTGAGAGGGAACCCCGAGACCCTATCCCACCTGGTTGTAACAGTCAACATGAAACTTGCATGTAACATTTCCCAGCTTTCCAATACCAGTGAGGCAATCAGCATACAGTTTGAGAATGTTTTTGTTATGTGATGGAATCGGATCTGTGATGACAATCATGTGCAGATCTGTTGCTCTGTGGAAGCTGATGTATGTCACATTCTCCAGATGACATAGAATAGAGCTTTCATTCTGTTGTCTTTGAATGAGACTGGTGATTCAAAAGTTTTGAGGATTTTCAGCAGTTTGATACAGTTTTAAAGGAAAATATTTGTGTTCTCTGGTTTTCAGAGAATGGGGCAATCCTGAAGTTGGTTGAATGTTTTGTTTCCCGTGACATTGACTGACACTGCTGTGTCTATGAGAGCATCTATGTCCGAGCAGCCAGTGATCACAGATACACGTGGCTGATTGCTGTGTCTGAGAGAAAGGACTAAAGTATGCTCAGGGTCATCTACCTCTACATTAGCTACATTCTGTCACCTTTTAGCTGTGGGACACATATATGGTATCCTTCTGTTGGTCTTGGTCTTAGTTGATTTTGCTGATGAGGGACAAACACGAGCAAAGTGGTTGGGTTTTCCACAGGCTTTACACTCTACCAGTAGCAGGACACGCCGTCCAGTGTGGGTAAGCACTGCCACAGTGGAAGCATTCTTTGTCTCGGCTTTGTTTGTGAGATGGCTGTTGTTGCTTTGTAGGTGGTTTTCTGACACGTGAGTGATGAATAGTTTCACAGGAGTTGAACTTAGAGTGTGACAGTTACTGTTAGCCTCAACTTCAGTAGCTCTGGACTCTGAGAGTGATAGTGATCTTGCTAACTGCAACAGTTCTGACAGCTTTGTCTTTCTTGAGTGCTTTTTGGCCTAGTCGACTGGAGAGAAAGCTTTTGATTATTTTTGTTTTGATTTACCGTTCGACATGTTCAGCATCACCGAAGTCACATCTGGTTACTCGTTGCCTCAAATGCGCACAATATTGGTCAGTTGACTCATTTGCATCTTGCTTAGTGTGTCGGCAGACAATGGTTTTGTACATGGTATTTTTCTTGGGCGAAAAGTAGTTCGTCAGCGCAATTTTTGCTGACTCGTGGTCATTTCACTCAGGCGTAAGTGTCTCAAAGATATCTTCTCATTCTTCACCTCCATAGTGTAGAAGTAAGGCCTTTTCCCTTGTGTCATCTGTGATTGTGAATTCTGCCATCGCACCTTCGAAATGTCACAGCCACTTTTACCAATGTGGAGATATAGATGATGGCTCCGAATGCACATCAAAATGTGTTAGGTTAGGCACAGGCAATGCCATACTGATCAACAACACAGTGATAAAGGATCTGGGATCGTGCTCCTTTCAGAGGAATAATCTGAAATTAAAATATTTCATTTTTCGATTCGGTGGTTATTTTGGAGAGATCAATGTGCTTGTATACAATGTACAAGCTTCCTGTGTGTCACTCTAACAATCTCCAAGTTAAAATGCTGTCTGTAAAAGTAGACAAAAACCTTCCAAATATTTCATACCTGAAAGCAATGTTTCCGGATTTCTACCATCCTTTGCTGTTTACCTCGTCGCTATTGTGAATCCTTGGGACTTGAGTGAGGTTACTTGAGTTTGGTATAGGATATGAGGCAAAGACAGAGAGACAAAGACTACAGCAGTTGAACACAAAGGCATCTCTTTTTATTCTGTCTTACTTTCATTTTCTTTTTGCTAGCATGTGTGCTCTACAACAGCCTTTAGAGCAGGGTTGTCTAACATATGACCCGCGTGCCCACCAAAGGTTCAAATCCAGCCCCCGGATGTAAACTGTACCCGGGGCCTTTCGTCATCCTTGCCAGGAGTCTGTGACTGGAGATGGGAAATTTCCCATTGTCTTCTTTTTGCCTTTCTAAAAGCATGCACTGTCAGTTTCACAGCTGACAGCTGCTGAAGCGGGAGCGCGCTTTACAACTTTGGACAGATTTGGATTTTCCGACTTTTTCAAAAGCCTGCTGGAAAATCTGTCCGATGTTGAGAAGCATGTTCCTGCATCAGCAGCTGTGAAACTTTCAGAGCAATGTTTTTAAACAAACTGACTAACCACAAAGCTGCTGTGCTAAGGGCTCCCGCTCCCTGCAACTGTCAGAAAGAGGGAGAGAGGGAGGAACAGAGAGTGTGGGGCGGGATGGTGGGAAGCAAAGAGAGAGAGAGGAGGCAGAGAGAGAGGGGAAAACAGAGAGAGACAGAGGGGAAACAAAGTGAGAGGGAGGGGGACAGAGAGAGAGGGAGGGGGACAGAGAGAGAGGAGGCAGAGAGAGAGAGGGGGGGCAGACAGAGGGAAAGAGAGATAGGTAGAGAGAGGGGGACAGAGAGAGAGAGAGGGACACTGAGAGAGAAAGATGGGCATCAGAAAGAAAGGGGGGGGTTAGAGAGAGAAAGGGAGGATAGAGAGAGAAAGGGGGGGACAAAGAGGGAGGGACTCAGAGCAAAGATGACAGGGAGGGGGGGAACAACACAGAGAGGGAAGAACGCAGGGAGAGAAAGAGAGACAGACAGAGAGCGAGATCAAGAACACTCCTGACAGATGGATGGCTATCTGATTACTCCGCATCGCTACAAGAAGTGTGCGGGCCAACACTGACTACTTGTACAAGCAAAAAAATTCCAGGTATTGCACTAAATCAGTTTCCAACTTAGTGATGAGAAAGTAAGTCAATAAATGAATCTTCTCATTTAAAGCTTCTTCAAAAAAATGCACATTTGTTGTTGTTTTGATTAATAGTAAGATAGCTTTTTGATGCCTTTATCCTTCCGAAATTGTCTCACCGGCCCCCTATGTAAGACAAAAATTATAATGTGCACCCCCCCACCCCCCCAGGTGAAAAGATCGGACAATCGTGCTCCAGAGTATACAACGCACAATGCAATTACAATTTCAAAACACTGCTACACTACAGCTGTCAAAGAACAAAGAACAGTACAGCACAGGAACAGGCCATTCAGCCCTCCAAGCCTGCGCCGATCTTGATGCCTGCCTAAACTAAAACCTTCTGCACTTCCGGGGTCCGTATCCCTCTATTCCCATCCTATTCATGTTTTTGTCAAGATGCCTCTTAAACGTCTCTATGGTACCTGCTTCCATCACCTCCCCCGGCAACAAGTTCCAGGCACTCACCACCCTCTGTGTGAAGAACTTGCCTCGCACATCCCCTCTAAACTTTGCCCCTCGCACCTTAAACCTATGTCCCCTAGTAAATGACTCTTCCACCTGGGAAAAAGCTTCTGACTATCCACTCTGTCCATGCCGCTCATAATTTTGTAAACCTCTATCATATCGCCCCTCCACTTCCGTCGTTCCAGTGAAAACAATGCGAGTTTATCCAACCTCTCCTCATAGCTAATGCCCTCCAGACCAGGCAACATCCTGGTAAACCTCTTCTGTACCCTCTCCAAAGCCTCCACGTCCTTCTGGTAGTGTGGCGACCAGAATTTCATGCAATATTCTAAGTGTGGCCTAACTAAAGTTCTGTACAGCTGCAGCATGACTTGCCTATTTTTATACTCTATGCCCCGACCAATGAAGGCAAGCATGCCGTATGCCTTCTTGACTACCTTATCCACCTGCGTTGCCACTTTCAGTGACCTGTGGACCTGTACGCCCAGATCTCTTTGCCTGTCAATACTCCTAAGGGTTCTGCCATTTACTGTATACTTCCCACCTGCATTCGACCTTCCAAAATGCATCACCTCACATTTGTCCGAATTAAACTCCATCTGCCATTTCTCTGCCCAAGTTTCCAACCAATCTATATCCTGCTGTATCCTCTGACAATCCTCATCACTGTCCGCAACTCCACCAACCTTTGTATCGTCCGCAAGCTTACTAATCAGACCAGCTACATTTTCCTCCAAATCATTTATATATACTACAAACAGCAAAGGTCCCAGCACTGATCCCTGCGGAACACCACTAGTCACATCCCTCCATTCAGAAAAGCACCCTTCCCCTGCTACCCTCTGTCTTCTATGACGGAGCCAGTTCTGTATCCATCTTGCCAGCTCCCCTCTGATCCCATGTGACTTCACCTTTTGTATCAGTCTGCCATGAGGGACCTTGTCAAAGGCTTTACTGAAGTCCATATAGACAACATCCACCGCCCTTCCTTCATCAATCATCTTTGTCACTTCCTCAAAAAACTCAATCAAATTAGTGAGACACGACCTCCCCTTCACAAAACCATGCTGCCTCTCGCTAATAAGCCCACTTGTTTCCAAATGGGAGTAAATCCTGTCCCGAAGAATCCTCTCCAATAATTTCCCTACCACTGACGTAAGGCTCACCGGCCTATAATTTCCTGGATTATCCTTGCTACCCTTCTTAAACAAAGGAACAACATTGGCTATTCTCCAGTCCTCTGGGACCTCACCTGTAGCCAATGAGGATGCAAAGATTTCTGTCAAGGCCCCAGCAATTTCTTCCCTTGCCTCCCTCAGTATTCTGGGGTAGATCCCATCAGGCCCTGGGGACTTATCTACCTTAATGCTTTGCAAGACACCCAACACCTCCTCCTTTTTGATAATGAGATGACTGAGACTATCTACACTCCCTTCCCGATGCTCATCATCCACCAAGTCCTTCTCTTTGGTGAATACTGATGCAAAGTACTCATTTAGTACCTCGCCCATTTCCTCTGGCTCCCCGCATAGATTCCCTTCTCTGTCCTTGAGTGGGCCAACCCTTTCCCTGGTTACCCTCTTGCTCTTCATATACGTGTAAAAAACCTTGGGATTTTCCTTAATCCTGTTTGCCAATGACTTCTCATAACCCCTTTTAGCCCTCCTGACTCCTTGCTTAAGTTCCTTCCTACTGTCTTTATATTCCTCAAGGGATTCGTCTGTTCCAAGCCTTCCAGCCCTTACGAATGCTTCCTTTTTCTTTTTGACTAGGCTCACAATATCCCGCGTTATCCAAGGTTCCCGAAACTTGCCAAACTTATCCTTCTTCCTCACAGGAACATGCTGGTCCTGGATGCTAATCAACAGACATTTGAAAGGTTCCCACATGTCAGATGTTGATTTACCCTCAAACAGCCGCCCCCAATCTAAATTCTTCAGTTCCTGCCTAATATTGTTATAATTAGCCTTCCCCTAATTTAGCACCTTCACCCGAGGACTACTCTTATCCTTATCCACAAGTACCTTAAAACTTATGGAATTATGGTCACTGTTCCCGAAATGCTGCCCTACTGAAACTTCGACCACCTGGCCGGGCTAATTCCCCAAAACCAGGTCCAGTACGGCCCCATGCCTGGTTGGACTATCTACGTATTGTTTCAAGAAGCCCTCCTGGATGCTCCTTACAAATTCTGCCCCATCCAAGCCCCGAGCACTAAGTGAGTCCCAGTCAATATAGGGGAAGTTAAAATCACCCACCACTACAACCCTGTTACCTTTCCATCTTTCCAAAATCTGTCTACATATCTGCTCCTCTACCTCCCACTGGCTGTTGGGAGGCCTGTAGTAAACCCCCAACATCGTGACTGCACCCTTCCTATTCCTGAGCTCCACCCATATTGCCTCGCTGCATAACCCCTCCGAGGTGTCCTCCCGCAGTACAGCTGTGATATTCTCGTTAAGCAGTAATGCAACACCCCCACCACTTTTCCATCCCCCTCTATCCCGCCTGAAACTTCTAAATCCTGTAACATTTAGCTGCCAATCCTGTCCTTCCCTCAACCAAGGCTCTGTAATAGCAACAACATCATAGTTCCAAGTACTAATCCAAGCTCTAAGTTCATCTGCCTTACCTGTTATACCTCTCGCATTGAAACAAATGCACTTCAGACCATCAGTCCCGCTGTTCTCCGCAACATCTCTCCGCCTGCTCTTCCTCTTAGTCTTACTGGCCTTATTTACTAGTTCCCCTTCATTTATTCCACTTGCTGTCCTACTGCTCTGGTTCCCACCCCCCTGCCACACTAGTTTAAACCCTCCCGAGTGACGCTAGCAAACCTCGCAGCCAGGATATTTGTGCCCCTCCAGTTTAGATGCAACCCGTCCTTCTTGTACAGGTCCCATCTGTCCCTGAAGAGATCCCAATGGTCCAGATATCTGAAACCCTCCCTTCTACACCAGCTATTCAGCCACGTGTTTAGCTGCACTATCTTCCTATTTCTAGCCTCACTGGCATGTGGCACAGGGAGTAATCCCGAGATTACAACCTGCGAGGTCCTGTTTTTTAAATTTCTACCTAACTCCCAAACTCCCCCTGCAGGACCTCATCAAGCTTGTGCCATGAAACAGGACAAAGCTCCCCCACCCCCAGTGGAGGCACATATGAAAAGCCAGGGCAAGCGCAAACTAGCTACACTGACTCAAATGCTGGCTACCCATTTGCTCTGCAACTGGCATGTACCAGTGCCACTGGCACATGGAAGTGCATCTTCAGATCCTAAATTGGCAGTCTCTTTCACAGCGGGCACAGAAAGCACTTGATGCTAGTACAGATTGCCCAAAACAGAAACTGTTCCTTTCCCCAGCATCAACATCTCTCAACTGAAATCAAACAAAAAAAGTTAGGTAAACATACAATGGCAGCCTTCATTTCAGGTGACCCAGAAGCTCACAATAATGAGTGATATTTTGCAACTGTAATCTGTGTCACTAGGTCACATCAAATCTGCATTTTGTTCTTTAACATAATTTTAATAAGTTACAAAATTTAAAAATAATCATAGCAGCACTGTAGAAATCTGTAATTTTTAGTGGGGGAGGAGGAAATTTCATCTAGTTACATTTTGAATGAAAATGTAAAAAAACTGGATTTGATTTAATCATTAAAACATTCAATTGTATCGTTTAAATGAGACTCAGGCCCTGCAGTACTTCACAGATAGTATGGAATATTCTGATTTTTATTCCGGAAAATTGTCTTTTCAAAAACTATTTATAAATTGCACTGTATTCTTATCATTTGAAGTAATGGAATGTGTCTAAATTACAGAAAATATGACAATTTGTGTGATGCAGAATGATCAAAGGAAACATTCAGTTTCTTCAATTGGGGCCTGTGGTTTGTAGTTGTCAAAGGCATATGCAGGGTTGACTTTGACATTAAAGAAACAAAAGGTAAATTATTCCTGGCTGTCTGTTTATTGCAGCCTGATGTCAAACTTGGCAGGATATCTGAGTCCTCTTTGAACTTAATATACAACAGGGATACCAGCCTTCTGGAATCGCAAACATAATGCATGACTTCCTCCATCCCAGATTTAGGCTGATGCTCTCTTATTTCATTGCTTCACACATTTAATGTTCATGATGTACAGAAGTCAGAAGTTTTATAATGGTAAAAAAAAAGTTTGTATGATATCAACACTGCTGTGATGTGAAGGTAGAATTACATTGTGAGCTCTTTAGTTGCTTGCCTCTTTATATTGCACTGGCCTTCCAGCAATTAGGATGTAAGGTTGGGACTGCTGCATCACAGCTGAGTGAAGCAGCAGTTTTGCCATTCCACTCCAAATGCCTTTCATTTTAACTGCAAGGGAACAAAGTAATCAGGAATTCAATGGGAAAAAATGGATAAATCATGGCTTGTAGCAATAGCAATGGGGAATTGAGATATTTAAGGTTTTCTATGAGTTTTAATCGGAATTTTTAAAAACATTTATTTTTTATGTCAATTTATCAAAGGTTATGGACAATACACCCTTTTCAGTGGAACTGGTCACAATCATCAAGTGCTATTTAAAAGATCTGATCAAAGATCTGAGGTTATTCCAGCTTCTTGGAAATTGAGCTGTGAAAAATGTACGTCACCATTGAGTGCTTGCTGACGGCATGGTATATCCTGAAGTTTTTAGTGTCAGTCCATCAGGAGTTTCTGGGGAACATTATCATCCTCATTCCTGCAGCAAAGGTATATAAACCATACTTCACTGTGGAGATGGAGCATTAGGGACTTGTGAATCTTTTTGAATCCATGGATGTTCAAGTTATCAGTGGAAGGTAAGCAAGGAGAGGTTTCCTATTTCTTCCTGGAATTGGCCTTTGGCACATCAACCAAGGTGTTTGATTAATTTAACATGAAAATGGGCCAAATTCTGCACAATCTGGGACTGGAAGGTTCTGCTCCAGATGTTGAAGCACTGGGTGGACTTTTTACTGGCAGAGGAGGCAGTTTTGGGTGTGTGCAGGGAGTTAAATCCGCTGAAATCAACATTGGGTTGGGATCTTGACATTATCCAGCCCTCTTATGGGTTTAAGAGGACGGGATTGAGGGTGAGGGTGGAATACTCTTGGATCTATCAGGTAAGTAATTACAGTACTTAAAAAGCCAATTAAGAACTATGTTAACCCTCAATTCTGGATATAACAGCCTGGCACCTGCTTTCTGATCTGTCAGCAATTCCCCAGGGTCAAAAAGGTGAGTGCACAGTGGGAAGAGCTTCTTCAGTGAAACTGAAGACCTCAAGCTAGGTGAGAGGCTGCTGTTCAAAGTACTTCTTCTCTTAGAGAGTGCTTTCACTGATTGACAGGTGATTGCCAACTTCTTGGAAGGCACTTCACCTGTCCAGCACTTCACTCACCTTGAGCTACATTTCCCTGCTGCCAGCCTTCACCATGGCATGGGAGCAGCTTATGGAGCTCCACCTTGTACCTCTGAAGAGGGGCAAGAGCAGAAGCACACCACTGCCAACAGCACCAGCAGCAGCAGGAGCAACACCACAACAGGACCAGCTACCTTCTCCTCAACCACATGCCCCTCCACAGGGCAGAGGGGATGGACACTGATATCCAACTGGAAGGAGGCGAGACCCTAAGCACAGGATCTACAGGCAGAGGACCAGCTGTCTCGACTAAAAACAGAAAGTGCTGTAAATAGTCCGCAGGTGTGGCAGTATCTGTGGAGAGAGAAGCAGAGTTGATGTTTCAGGTCAATGACCTTTCATCAGAACTGGCAAAGGTTAGAAATGTAATAGGTTTTAAGCAAGTAAAGCGGGTTTGGGGGGAGAAGAGAACAAAGGGAAGGTGTGTGATAGGACAGAGGGGCGGAGAGATTAACTGACAAGGATGTTATGGGGCAAAGGCAAAGAGAGTGTGCCAATGGTGTGCTGAAAGCTCTCTCAAACATGTCTGAGCACCAGTGCCTCAGGAGGCTTTGGCTCTCATGGCAGATCACTGCTGATATCTGCAACCTCCTGGAACAAGACCCCATTCGTAGTGGATCAGGTGGCCAGTGGCCCATAAAGCGCCTGTCACTGCTGGACCACCCCCCCCACCCCCCCCACCACCACCCCCCACCATGGGTCTCTGCTTCTCACCAAGTTGTGTGCCCTCTTCCCCTGCAAGGAGAGAAATCGGAAAGGTGTAAATGTTTGTGATGGATTGTGTGGAGAGGAAGGAAGGACAGCATTTGTGGAGGAGGATTGTGAGGCATGGGTGCAAGAAGGCGGTAGGTTGAGGGTGACTGAGTATTGGCTGCTCAGATGGGGATGTGAGGTGCCTTCAGAGTGTGGAATGACTGGATCTGCAAGGTATGTTGTTCTGAAGAATGTTGTGCAGGAGAATGCTTGGGAAGTCAGAGTGTGGGGCGTGGCACCTGTAAGTGTTAGGCCACTCCCCTTTGCCCCCCTCCTGAGGCCCTTGATCCTCCTGGTGCATTGTCTCCAGGTTGGAGGCAAAACACTTCTGTTGACTTCCACCGTCACTTCCACCCACACCTGTTTGCTTGGAGACACTGTCCTCTACCTCTAATAGTGAGACCTGGGAAACATCCTTTTCAGGTCTCCTCTCCATTGCTTTAGTTGCTGCAGCCTCAACAATCCAAATGCTGGTGAGTCTTTGTAACCCATGCCATGGTTATTTGAATTAGAAATCTTTCATTAGACAGATAGACATGTCATCCCACCAACTTTCCCTACTAGATCAGGCAACCTGGAGGTGGGATGCTAATGCCATGGCTCTGAGAAAGATCCTTGGCAAAGCCCGTTCCTTCACCATTCGAGTTCCCGGTGCACAAACGGCCCGGCTGTTCCTGCAGGGTCTAAATTTATAAAATTCCATCCTCTGTTACAAATTTTACAAAATATATCCCCAACATCTTTAGAGAGTTCTGCCTCCTGCCCTCCTATTCCTTTGGTTAGCCATAAGATCAGGTTAACCCATGTTTGCAGAGTCTGCAACCTCAGGACCACTGTATTCTTTGCTGTAGTTGTTACAATCTTCCTTTACCAAGTTGCAAATCTCAATAATAGCAATCACTGCCTTGTCTTGAGCATCATTCAAAACACTTTTATTTATGGTCGTGAAGGCTAAAATGCATATGACATGCAATCTTATTCACTGAGTAGGATTCTCCAATCATGGAGCTTCCTAAAGCCTTGTTGTACCTAGGACAACACAATGTTCCCGTTGCCAGTTGCTGTGGCAGACCCGGAAGTGGGTGCCATCGCAGCTCGTCACATGTGTAGCGGGTCCACTGCATTCAGATGGTGGGCAGTCAAATATAATCATGGAGGTGCGGGGCCTGGTCAATTATGCAACGGGGGCGAGATTCAAGGAACCAAATGCAATGTGTGTTGACTCCAGAGTCGGTGCTGCCACCATATTGAAAGCTCTGCCAGCCCTGCTTTCATTGCTGCCTTTGAGACATTTGCTGTTTACTGCTGAAACTGGTGTTGGAGTGACTCCTGGACCCCCCACTCCCTGCGACAAGGATGCCGCAGTATGGGAGAGGCAAGACATTCGGTGGCCCCATAGTTTAGCAATGCCTCTCTGGAGATTCTCCTCCAGGCTACAAGGGAAAGAACAGAGGTCCTCTTCTCCAGAGATGGCAACAAGTGATGCTCTGCCTGACCAAGCAAGCGTGGACAGAGATTGCTAAAGTGGTCAGCAGCCGTGGGGTCACCACTCCAAACATGGGTCCAGTACAGGAAGCGAGCCAATGTCCTCCTCCGTTCTGCCAAGGTGAGTGCTCCACATCTCTCTCCTTTTTGGGGATTGCATGTAGCTACACGGGAGGCAGCAGGCCATAGGGAGAGAGGCACGACAAAGGTGCTGGCAAACGGGGCTAGGCAGCACCACATCCTGGCAGATGCATCTCAGTCACAGGCCACTATCTTATGAAGCTCACCCACATCACCTCTCCTGAGAGCTGACATGGGGATGAGCCAAATAGGAAGCCCCAGCAGGGACAAGGAGCTGCCACTAGCATAACTGTCTTGTAGCTCTTCATGCAAAGTATTACTATTGTAGTATAGGGGAATCAAAGGGTTAATCTTGAGAGAATGTAAAGATTACTGCCCACCATGATGATGTAATACATCATGTGGGAGAGACTTGAGAACAGTTACAGCATGGCTTTTGAAGGAGACACACAGACTAGTGTGGAGGGTATATAGTTACTATACAATAATGATTAATGTTTAAACAATATTGTCTACAAACCTCTCTGGCAAGACTCTATATGGTGGCAAGTACTCCTTGTGACCGCGTGGGTTTCCACCAGGTGCTCCGGTTTCCTCCCACAGCCAAAGACTTGCAGTTTGATAGGTAAATTGGCCATTGTAAATTGTCCCTAGTGTAGGTAGGTGGTAGGAGAATGGTGGGGATGTGGTAGGGAATATGGAATTAATGGAGGATTAGTATAAATGAGTGGTTGTTGGTCAGCACAGACTCGGTGAGCCGAAGGGCCTGTTTCAGTGCTTTATCTCTCTATTTATCAAACTGCTCTGTCAAGTCCAATAGGCAGCTGTGTAAACATTTCAGTGAATTGCTGAAAGAAAAAAGAAGTCCCTACCAGAAGCCTATATTAAAAAAAACAAACAGGGAACTCTGTCAAGCACCTGCTACACTCCATCAAAGCAAGCTATCCTGAAAAAAAGAGTTTCTCAAGGGAAACACTCTAAAATGTCAATAAAAATTTTAAATAGTCATTTCGTAGTACAGAACTGGAGTATTTCTGAAAATAGAGACATGTTGTCAAAGCTTTTTGTCTTGCAGTCATCAGAACAATCCATAAGAATACCAATGCAAGGGAAAATAATGACTTTATACCATATGAGAAGAGAGTGCTGATTGCTTGGCAAGTGAAATCTGATTGGTCGAGGCGTTGCAAAAGAGAATGTACCATTATACAGTGATTGACAGTTAACTGCCAAGCTTCATTTGAAATTTAAACCAGGCAGCTTGACTCTGAGTGGTCAAGGCATTGCCCTGAGGAATGAACCAGTGAATGACTGTCACTTATTTTGTTTAGCTGGAACAGGCGCAATGTTTGTACATGTTCTTTCTATCTGCAAAGAACAGGGCCCTGTGTATTAGTATATTTAGCTGAAGTGATTTATGACTTTAACCCCTTATAGGGACTAAACCAAATCAGAAGTGCATCCCTATGAATCTCTTTTAATTAAGTTCAAACCAGACAAATTCTTAGAGACACTTATTTGGGTCTGAAGAATTGAACTAGCTTTCCCTCAAAGAAAGAAAACTAACAGAGAATATTACCATCTTTTGGATAGCCTATTTTTAAAATAATTATGGCTAAGTCATAAATATCCCCGATATTAGAAGGGTCTGGGAAACTCTCTTCAATACGTATCTCTCCATCTAAAGAGACACAAAAAGGGGATTCTTGTAGTTGTATACAGAATGCTACATGAGGCAATTTATTAACTTTTATATATTTATGGAAGAATTTAACATGCAATACACTTCTAAGTGTATCAGTATCAAATATTACTAAGAGATGTAACACGTAATCTTATTTCAAACATAGAATCCAAAAGTTTAACCCTGCTAATGTTACAGCAAAATATCTAAGAATATCCATCAAAATTTAAAGTAAACTTTTACCTTAAATTCCCCGAGTAAGGCATAGGGTGAGAAGGATTGTTTGAGGAATTCAACACTTCTAATTTTTTGATTCAGAACCTCTCATGTTTATACTGTTGCTAATGTGTCATATGACCTCTTAGCATATAGGGGTTACCTTTCTGTGTGTGTTTATCATGCTTTCAAGATCCATATCTGGTAGTATCATTAACTAACTCTCCACTTAATGTTTTACTGGAAATCACCTGTTGTTGAAGTTGTGAGCATTTATCAAGTCAAAATGTTTATAATAGTGTTTACTTGACCTCTTGTTCCTGTAAGTCCATTTCATTTATTGTTTTATTATCTATAATTGCCTTTTTATGGTACCATAAAGCAATCTTTTGAGCTGATCTGTCTGTATCAACAACCCTATAAACTAATTAAGTTTATTGCTACCTCTTACTGATGTCACATGGGATATTTCAATGTGTGTGTTTATCTTCCAATTCCCTGGACACTGAATTCTATTCTAGCAGGGACCTTGATTTTTTTTAACTCTACCTTCTTAAAAGGGAATGTCAGTGAGTCTTGAAAACTAACCATTTATTTAATCTTTAATTCTAAAAGGTATGATATATTAACTATATTTAAAGTCTACCTAATTAAGACTATTATAGCTATATTCAATCACATAGCTACATTTATTATATTATGTATTGTATTATATTATATTATATTTTATATTAGCTGCCTGGTTTCAATTTCAAACAAAGCTTGGCAGTTAACTGTCAGTCACTGTAAACTGTTGCATTCTCCATGGCATCGCCTTTACCAATCAGAGTTCACTTGCCAACCAACTAGCACTCTCTTCTCATACATATTCTTGTGGATTATCCTGATGAGTGCAAGATGAAAAGCTTCAACAACATATCGCTATTTGGAAAAAATTTTTAAATGGTTCAAAATTTGTGAGTGCCAGAGAGTTTCAAAACTCTTGTGGGATCCAATCAGACTCAAAACTGGATACTAAGGAGGCAAATGTTCCTCAGATACAGAACAGCATCGAAATTGGACAATAAATCTGAAACAGAGCAAATTAATACATTATTATATTTCATTAGTTCTGTAGCTGATGATATAACAGCAAGACAATGTATTGACGAAACATCAGCCAAATTCAACCATGTTTTAAAAGCTTATGATTGCTACTTCAATTTGCGCAGTAATAACAGACCAATCCTGCGAGGTGAGAAAAGACCTTGGTTCAGGAAACCTCCTGTAACTATTCAGTTCCTTCACCAGAGGGCTGAAAAAGAAGGTGGAGAGTGAAAGACACATTTAAACCCTGCCAGCGCTGTGGTGCAAAAACTTCCCACAGGCATAAACAATGTCCCATCAATAGAGCAGAATGCTTTTATTGCAGAAAAATTGGTCATTTCAGTAAGATGTGCCAAAATAGAACCTCGACTAACTCACCCTCTAAAGGAAAAGTAATTAAGAATAGAGAGGTAAATGAAGTTACGCAACTTCCTGCAGCAGACCAATCAAATGATCAATGATCCAAAACAAGCATTTTGGTTAGCAAACGTATATGTCACCAGACATATCACTAATTTCAAACTCGACACCAGAGCAAGTGTGATGGTCCTGTTAGATAAAGAGCCATGGCTATCCACACACGTTCTGCAACCAACAGAAACTCCGTTGCATGGCTCAGAAGGTGTTGTACTTGAAGTAAAGGGGAAGTTACAAGCGATGTTTCAATATAAGGGAAAGCAGATATTAGAAGCACTGTATGTCCTAAGCAATCAAGAGTTCTCATTCTTGAGTAGAAGAGCTTGTATTCACCTTCATCTTATAAAGAAAGTTGAAGAAGATAAACAAGAAGAATCTAAGAGCCAGGACAGAGGGAGAGTCCCCCAACCTGACCTGAGCATTGCAGAGCATCCAGATGCTACCAGAGAACCTGCACAATGCGGAGATAACCCCTACAATGCAGCACAGCCCACCATGCCATTCAAAGAATACCAGAGCAAAAAAGAGAAATGCAGCAAGTTCCCACAGGAGTGCTGCATGGACACAGAACTTGGGAAGAAGCAAGTCCAACAAATTTGTCAGGTACACAGACAAGATCAAAGAGAACCACTACTTTCGACCCAATTCCTAGACCGTGGGAATGGTTGGCGATGGATTTATTCTTTGAGGGAAGATCCTATCTAATTATAATTGATTACTTCTCAAGATGTATCAAAGTTAGGTGGATGTACAAACACAACCGAAGCAGTCATCAGAGTTTTACAAGAAGTTTTCGCAAAACATAGTATACTTGGTCAAATAGTATCTGATAACAGACTACAATTTGCAAACTATTACTTCACACACTTTGCAGAAGAATGTGGATTTGTTCATCTAACAAGCTCTCCTAAGTATCCACAATCAAATGGAGAAGCTGAGCGAGCAGTCAGAACCATTAAAACAATGTTGATGAAAAATCAAGATTTCCAATTAACACGATTGACATACAGAACTACTCCATTATAGTGCGGATTAGTGCCATCAGAATTCTTAATGGGAAGAAAACTTCAAACACAACTTCCAATTCTACCCAAAAAATTACTGCCAGGATTGTAAAACAAGAATTATCAGTACAGGACAAAGAAAAGTTGTATCGAAACAAACAGACCCATAATTATAACAGAAGATATAGTACAAGAAACCTACCAAAGTTGTCAGAAGGGCAAAAGTTATGAGTACGAGACCAAAATAAAGAAGGGGTAATTCTCCAGAAAGATGAGAATCAACAGCAATCTTATTTAGTACGAACTCAAGAAGATTCTATACAGAGAAATCAAAGGAATCTTATTCCTTTACATCAAAGACGACTCAGATGATGAACTGAAAATTCAAAAATCACTGAATGCTACAAACCTCAACGAAGGCCGTCCAAGTCAAGAAACAAAAGTTCATAGAAAGACAACCAATCTTTCACATCTGACAACGACAAGATCAGGGAGAGTTGTGAAGCCTCCTGATAGGTTGAATCTATCAAAGTAGAGACTTGGGGGGGGAGATGGAGTAGCATGTAAATAAAAATGGAGAATGTATGTTAATATATATTGGGATAAAGACTTGGAGGTGGTGGGGGGGGCGATGTAGTATAAGGGTATCAAAGGGTTAATCTTGAGGGAATGTAAAGATTACCACCCGTCATTTTGAGGTAAGAGATCATGTGGGAGAGGCATGAGAACAGTCACAGCGTAGCTTTTGAAGGAGACACACAGGCTAGTGTGGAGTGTACATACTATGCAATAAAGAATAATGTTTAAACAATACAGTCCAAGAACCTCTCTGGCTAAACTCTCTATGGTGGCAGGATGTAACACCAAGCCCACCCATGTGGAGTGCACAGCACTGCAGGCCAACAATGGCCTCCGCTCCAACCTTTCTCCTATCCAGTGCTGGTCATGGCTGCCTTCCCATCACAGCACTGAGGTCGCGCCTCAAACTCCCAATTGACTCACTTTCAATTGCATACAAATGTATTATAACTAACTGTTCTACAATTTAAATGGCAGTCCCATCGCACTGCCTTGGTGCTTTCCTGCTGCTGACTAAATGCGGAACTGACGTTACGATGTTGGATTTCTAGGTGGACGCATCCAAAGTTATTCCCTGGCCCCCACACCTCCATTCCCACTCCAAACAGGCTCACTAAATTCAGCCCAATGAATCTTCTATCATTGTTGGATGTCCTCATTTTGACTGCTTCAAATCAAGACAAAAATATTCAAGGTAGCTGGCTAAATGCAAATTGCACTATAACACCTCGCAGCTAAAAACATCCTCAACAATGATCAAGGAGTACAATTTGACCAATTGCACTGGGCTGTGCCACATGCCCAAGGACACCTGCATTGTCATATTGGCCCCAAACAATTTTCAGCTATCCAGAGCAGCTATTTAAAACAGAGCACCTGTTTTAGGCCCCTACCAAGAAATTGGGCTATCCTGAGCATAGCAGCCATTGGGTCTGCTTGTTCAAGTGTTCTGGGCGTGAACTTGGCCCAGTAAACGGCCAACACCATAAAGGTTAGGACACTTCTGTTAACATTGGTGTGCAGCCTGGAAGAGTGAGAGTGCTGCTCTCGATTCCACAGGATTCCTGAGGGACACTGCTGATCAGCCTCCTCGCTATTGACCAGCTGCCCCTCTCAGCCTCCCACAAACCTGGAACCTACCTGAAGGCTATTGCCAGCAAGACAAGCACCGAAAGCCCATCCTGCTGAAATGGATGTGCTGTTTATGGAGATGTGACGGCTACTGGCACCTAGTCTAAATTATTGATATGGGGCCCAAGACATAATTTCCGGCCGGCCTTGGACCTCCTGGTTGGGGTGTGCATCGTCGGTTATGGACCCAAAAACAGGTATTGAACAAGAAAAGGTAATTTGGTCCAGCAACCCTGTTCTCCAGATGTGCAATTTACATTCTGACAAATTCTCCCAATATATTCTCACAAAGGGAAGGTTCTGCAAAAACTTCTCCTTTTCTGCCAAATTTAATTGAGTGAAACTTCAAATTACCTGCCTAACTTTACCTTATCTTTGACCAGTTGTTTATCTTGGCATGGCAGATCCATGATGTTAATGATGCATGATCAGCAACAATTGTGTTGCATAGAACATTTGATTATCTCTATCTAAACTTAACCTTATAACCTTAAGTTACTGATCTGCATCCATTCTGTGGTTTCATTCAAAGGAAGGTCACTATAATTATCACCAGAATGGCTTCTGTTTGCAGCACCCACATATTAGGCTGCATTTTATGCCAACAGTGGGGTTCTCAGTGCCGGGCTCATAAGGCAGGGAAAACCCCACCTCAGCCAGTTGGAGCCCCTCCCAGCATGGTTCTACAGCGGTAGGCCAATTAGCAGCCAAGCGCCGGGATACCCCTCTGTTTAAAGACGGGCATGCCACCTCCAAGAGGCCTTGGACCCAGGCTCATCTCTGGAGACCCCGACCTCAGGGTCACCACAGCCAGGCCGGCAGGCCCTGGCAAGGGGGGGAGGGTCCAGGGGGGTGTTTGGCTTGCTAAAAGGAGCTCTCTGTGGGCCACAGATTTCCCACAGAGGAGAGGCCCCCAACCAATCCAGCAGGGAGGTTGCCTCGTTTTACTCTCCCAACGTGGCAGAGATCTCCCCCACTGCTGGTTTAATGCCAGCAGTGGGGTGAAGGGGCCCTTAAGTGGCAGTTAATAGTCTCTTAAGGACCTCAAGTGGCTTTAGGGCGGGAAGGCCATCTTCGGCCTATCCCACCCCCAACAAAATTGCGGTGCAATGGAAAGGCAAAGGAGTCTCCACGCCCCCGCCTCCTGTTGCAATTCTATGGGCTCCCCACCCCCCCCGCACCTCCAAAGGCGTCTCAGGGGGGCCCATAAAATTCAGTCCATTCTTACTAATCATTATTATTCTTTAGACTTCTCAACAAAGGATGACCCACACTACTTCTCAGAGAGTGTAAAATTTATCAATTGCTTTCTCTTTAATTCTCCTTTAAACTTCTGCCCATGCCTTAGTCCTATACCTCTTTGATAATGGCCCTCATTTTCTGGTCAATGGAGAAGGAATGGTGCTCACTGTTCGCCTTGAAAAAAGCTGCCCAAATCGTTTTAGCGGACTCTAGAGCACAGATATCCTATTTTCCTGATATCAGTTTGAATGTGGCACCTTCTACAGGGGACCAGTGGCTTCCAGAAACAGGGCAGGGAACAAGCAGGCTGATCAGCCAGTCAGATTGAAGTATTTTCATGGATGACAAAGCAAGAAATAAAAAACAGGAAATATAAATTACATTTAAATAATTGTACAGAAAGCAAAATAAAGATTGGGACATACATGTTGGATTAAGGGAGAAACTTAAATAGCAAAACAAAAACTTTTTAAAAATTTAAATAATCTGCAACATTTACATTGAGGGAATGAGACTCCAAACTTATAAAATTAATTTTTCAGGACCAGAGAGGTTTTCAACAGTACTTATGACTTAGTTCAACATTAAGAACTCAGTTACTTGTGATCGAACAAAGCTTAACATTTTCATTGGTCTTTACAGCAAAAATAGTGGGTAAATATTTTAATTAAGTTCATGGAAAATCAATGTTGATTCTATCGGTGAAGACTGCGACAGTGCACCCTATGGAGGAGCAGGGTATCTCTGACAGAAACTTGTAGAATTTTGCATTTCACTGCACATGTGTGAACACCAGAATTTGCTGTCCATTTTACCCAATAATAATGGTGAGCACTGACAGCCTTGCTGTTATTGCCAGCACAAATTCCAGGCTAATGCTTAACTTTATGGCAGCATAATAGCTATTCCACCTAATTTTTGTCAAAGTTCCCACTGCATTCATGCATTAGACTCCATGTTAAGTGTCACTGTCTCTCATTTTGCTCTGTAGCATGAGTCAGAGAGTAAAATTAGAGCACAGGATTATCAGCTGCAGTCTCAAACAGCCTATTTTAACTGCAGGAAACAGACTGGTTTCACATTACAAAGGAACCTGGGGTAGCCCACCTCCCAGTAGTGTTTTTTGACTCACTGGAATAACAGGAATGAAACAGCAATATGTAACGTGGAGCTGTGTGAGTAGGTGAGATGGAGACATCAGTATGAAAGCTGTCTCTTATTTAGATGCAAATGGGGCAAAGGAGCAATATAAAAATATGGACTACATTTCTGTTTTATGTTTTATGTAGCATATTGTATACTAATGAGTTAAACTTTAAAGTAAGGTCTAGCTTAATCACAATATGAGACTGTATATATTTCTTGACAAATAGAATATTAACTCACCTTCCTTCCTCTTCCACTCAGGTCACAATATGAGGTTAAATAATATCTTGGAGAAAAATAAAGGCTGAAGTAAAATCTAATAGTTTAGAAAACATAACAACCTTTGCTTCAGTTTTGCTGTCAATGCTAATTAGGTTATTCAAATCTTTCAATTAGTTTATATAATCTCAATATTAGAACTTTATCCCCTGAATCCATCATTTCACATGACATGTTGGGCTGGATTTTATTTGTGCGCCGCGCTCCACGGTGTGCAATGTGAAAGCAGCAGCCTTCTGACACGGAAATGCTGCCGCACAGTCCACGCGCGGGGGCTGATTTAAATAGAGGGGCAGGGTGGCCTCCCCCAATGACGTAGAGGGGGCGGCCGCCATGTCTCTAGCAACAGCGTCTGGTGCCACCACATAGGCACCGGCACCATTTTTAAAGGGCTCTAAGCCCTTCGAAACAATTTTAATTTTTAAAGGTACTGTAGTCATTTATTTTTTATTAACCAACTACAATGATATGGAGGCCCTACACCAACACCCGCCCCCATGGTCATTTCATTGCCTGATATTACTAACACTTGCCTTTTTCCCTACCCAAACTTTACCCCCCAACCTTCTAACTTTTGTCCTTCAACCCCTTCCAACCATCCTTACATCCAATCAAAAATGTTTTCCCCGCTCACCCACCCCTCCCGCCCTGAAAATTTTATTCCTCCCCCCTCCCCACCAGGTTCTCACCTTGGAACTCCTGATGGAGTTCCTAAGGTGCGCGAGGGACAAACAGCGGCCGTAAAACCGGTGTGAGATGGCCGCTGCCAGCGGGTAAGTGAATTTACATATAACTTAGGCTAATTTGAATATGTATCTGAAGGTCCCGCCGCTCGGTGGCGGGGAGTCGCACCGAGGTCCCTCTGCTGCCGGTAATATGCAGCAGGCCCTTCACATGTCGGAGGTCGAAGCGGGCCCCTCCCTGCAGAATTTTACGTGCCCCCCTGCCGCGACCCATGGCGTCGAGGGGTTCGTAAAATTCAGTCCGTTGTTTCAGTTTGCGGCTAATACTAATTCAAAATAAAAATTACAAAAATACTTTTACACTTATTGGTTTTCAATGTGACTAAACAAGTAGATGTACTGAAACCTTTTCTTTATAACTTACAAAACATGTAGAATTATGGCAATGTGCAGAAAATTTGTGACATGGTGGCACAGTCTATTGGGATTCCATTGCATTGTCCCAGAGAATCTTGACTGCAGGTTCATGCTAGGTTTAAAAAGAACAGGTTTATGATTATAGTTGCACAGAGTACACAGAGGAAGTTGTTCCCCACCCACCACACCTCCCATAGTGAATTCTTGAGCTCAGCTGTGCCTTCAGAGGGAAGTACACAGTAGAAGCCAAAACCTTCCCCACAAGGAGCAATGGAAAATGAAAGCAGTGTCCGAGAGTTAGCAAAAGCCTGCCTGTAGTTTGATACTTGTAGTGTGGGGCACAGGGAAACCCAGAAGGGGAAGCAGGAAAAAAATATTTTTTGAATACGGAACAGGTTCCTATCTCCATTGCTCCTGATAAAAAGAAACAATAAGACTGTTGGACAATGTAGCTGGACTACAATGTGAAGAAGAGCATCATGCACAGCAAATTGTTAGCTGAATACAGTGCTTAAATTAATATATCAATATCTGGATTGCATAAGATTGTTGAGACTTATTCTTTATTCCATCTTAGGCTTTCACTACCTGACTAAGGAGCTAATGAATTTGGCAAAAGGACGTGTGATTTTGGCTCTGGAAGGTGGGCACAACCTTACTGCCATCTGTGATGCGTCAGAGGCCTGCCTTTACGCCCTGCTAGGAAATGAGGTACAATTTTCGGGCAAGTCAATGCTCCACTAGAAACTTTCAATCTTGCTGGTCTATTTTTTCTGTCGTGATCATATTTTCAAAACAATTGCATTTGTAATTAGATGAATTTCATCATTAGCCTAATTATTTTTTGATCAGTTTCCCACTGACTAAAATGTGGAAGAACTTCAAACAGGATCTGAATAGCCCTAATCTACAATTCTTTTGACTTCTTAAAATTCAGGCAATTTAAATGGATTCTGGTTGGAGAAAATTCTGTGCTTTCTCACAAGTACTTATTCATGTGCTGGAAATTTAAGTTCATAAACATTTGATATTTTGTTTGTTCTAAAATGTGTCCCTTTGTACATTGTTTTCTTTGGCCCCAGTTTCTGAAATATGCAACACACTAGTACGTAAGCTTTGATTATCTGCAAAATAATAGAAACTAATTGTGCAATTAGCAGTAATTTCAGGATTTTTTTTTGAAGTGGGTCAAATGTGTAGGTGTGGGCTAATTGCAACCGGAAAGCCTGTGGCACTCTTTCCTTCCAAATAACTGTCAGCAAAATACTTCGATAGAGGCACTGCTATTCTCCAAAAAAGCAAGAGGCCATTATTTGATCATTTTGCCTAGGTCATATTTAATAAGTAACATAATTATCTCACCCTTTAAAGAATTTCTAATTGAGACATTTATCTAATTTTATTGAGAATGATAGCAGTTGCCCGGCTAAATCCTGCAATTAACTGTCGTTCATAGCTAGGAGTGCAAGCATCTCTGACCTAATGAACAAAAGGAAAACAAATCAATCACTTAGCAGCGACCACAGTATGTAAAAGGATTCAGCTTGTGCCTGGAATTATTAATTATGTATTCTTTAGAAGTTATTTTCAAGGAATATTATTGTGCCAATCTAGCAGTTTGTTTTTCCGATCCAGGAGATTCGTGTCACCTCAGCCATTCTTAGTATTTCATTTTGTGGCCATGGCAATTATTAATGTTTGTTTGAAGAGCCCAAAACTCTCTTTAAACTTGGTCTGGGGCCAATATAAAAGCTTCATGTAAAATTGTTTTCATATCTTTATCTTGAAGCAAATAATCAGATGGTCACACTTTGCTTATGCCATAGAAAACAAGGCACACACAATGGTCCATGATAGTTAATTTTAAAAAGTAATAAGCAGTTTGTTTTAAATCAAAAAACAATCTTTGTCCTTTCCCCAGCAGTCAGGTAAAAATGTAAAAAAAAAATGGCTGGCATTTTCCTCGGAGCTACTCCCGCTTTGTCACCATAAGTTCACAGAAAGTCTGTAGAAATTCCATATTCACATGTAAACAGGATTTCCACTGCACTTTCAGTAAAGTCAGTGGAGCAGGAGCAGCTCCAAGGAAATTCCCAGCCAAAATTATTTCCTTCTTCTTTCATTCAATGTTGCAAAGCTATGCATGTTTGTTTCATTTAATTCCTCTGGTGAAAGTAACAAAAAAAATCGGTGCTTCTAACATACATGTCACTGTCATTTTTATTTTCACTGCCAATTATTAATTGCTCCCCTCTTCTCCTGAAGCTGTTGACTCCTCACTGGAATCTACACAATTGTGTGTTAATCGATCAGAGGCGAAGGGGGTTGTGAAGAGGGTGCGGCAGGCCCATTCTTGATGCCCAGAGACTGACGAATTCCTAATCTGGCTCTGCTGCCAGGAATCCAACCACTGCATATAAATGGGGTCAAAGAGCTTGGCTAACCCCTCTGATCCATTTTTCCCAGCTTTTGCCCCAAACCATCCCAAATAATTACCACCACTAAATAAGTACTGACAGGAGCTGCAGGAAGGTATTTCTGACGCAGATACCACATTGAAGAGGTCTTCTTGTGTGCTGCGACTGATTTGCCTTTATGGCAGGTGGTGAGGGAACCAACAAGAGGTGAAAACATACTTGGCCTCATCCTCACCAATCTGCCTGCCACAGATGCATCTGTCCATGACAGTATTGGTAGGAGTGACCACCGCACAGTCGTTGTGGAGACGAATTCCTGCCTTCACATTGAGGATACCCTCCTTTGTGTTGTGTGACACTACCACCGTGCTAAATGGGATAGATTTCAAACACATCTAGCAATGCAAAACTGGGCATCCATGAGGTGCTGTGGGCCATCAGCAGCAGCAGAATTGTACTCAACCACAATCTGTAACCTCATGGCCCGGCATATCCCCCAGTCTACTATTACCACCAAGCCAGGAGACCAACCCTGGTTCAATGAAGAGTGCAGGAGGGCATGCCAGGAGCAGCACCAGGCATACCTCAAAATGAGGTGTCAACCTGCTGAAGCTACAACCCAGGACTATCTGCGTGCCAAACTACGTAAGCAGCATGCGATAGACAGAGCTAAGCGATCCCAAAACCAACGGATCAGATCTAAGCTCTGCAGTCCTGCCACATCCAGCCGTGAATGGTGGTGGACAATTAAACAACTAACTGGAGGAGGTGGCTCCACAAATATCCCCATCTTCAATGGTGGGGGAGCACAGCACATCAGTGCGAATGATAAAGCTGAAGCATTTGCAACAATCTTCAGCCAGAAGTGCTGAGTTGATGATCCATCTCGGCCTCCTCCTGAAGTCCCCAGCATCACAGATGCCAGACATCAGCCAATTCGATTCACTCCGTGTGATATCAAGAAACGACCAAAGGCACTGGATACTGAAAAAGCTATGGAGCCTGACAATATTCCGGCAATAGTACTGAAGACCTGTTTTCCAGAATATGCTGCACCCCTAGCCAAGCTGTTCCAGTACAGCTACAATACTGGCATCTACCCTGTAATGTGGAAAATTGCCCAGCTATGTCCTGTACATAAAAAGCAGGACAAGTCCAACCCAGCCAATTACTACCCCATCAGCCTACTCTCAATCATCAGTAAAGTGAAGAAAGGTGTCATCAACAGTGCCATCAAGCGGCAGTTGCTCAGCAATAACCTGCTCAGTGACGCTCAGTTTGGGTTCTGCCAGGGCCACTCAGCTCCTGACCTCATTACAGCCTTGGTTCAAACATGGACAAAAGAGCTGAACTCAAGAGGTGAGGTGAGAGTGACTGCCCTTGACATCAAGGCAGCATTTGACCGAATATGGCATCAAGGAGCCCTTGCAAAACTGAGGTCAATGGGAATCGGGGAAAACCCTCCACTGGCTGGAGTCATACCTAGCGCAAAGGAAGATGGTTGTGGTTGTTGGAGGTTAATCATCTGAGCTCCAGGACATCACTGCAGGAGTTCCTCAGGGCAGCGTTCTAGGCCCAACCATCTTCAGCTGCTTCGTCAATGACCTTCCTTCAATCATAAAGTCAGAAGTGGGGATGTTCACTGATGATTACACAATGTTCAGCACCATTCGTGACTCCTCAGATACTGAACCAGTCCGTGTAGAAATGCAACAAGACCTGAACAATATCCAGATTTGGGCTGATAAGTGGCAAGTAAAATTCACGCCACACAGACAATGACCATCTCCAACAAGAGAGAATCAAACCATCTCCCCTTGACATTCAATGGCATTACCATGGCTGAATCCCCCACTATCAACATCCTAGGGGCTACCATTGACCAGAAACTGAACTGGAGTAGCCATATAAATACCGTGGCTTCAAGAGCAGGTCAGAGGCTGGGAATCCTGAGGCCAGTAAGTCACCTCCTGACTCCCCAAAGCCTGTCCACCATCTACAAGGCACAAGTCAGGAGTGTGATGGAATACTCTCCACTTGCCTGGACGGATGCAGCTCCAACAGCACTCAAGAATCTCGACACCATCCAGGACAAAGCAGCCTGCTTGACTGGCACCCCATCTACAAACATTCACTCCCTCCACTACCGATGCACAGTGGCAGCAGTGTGTACCATCTACAAGGTGCACTGCAGCAATGCATCAAGGCTCCTTAGACAGCACCTTCCAACCCAGCAACCTCTACCAACTAGAAGGAGAAGGGCAGCAAATGCATGGGAACACCACCACCTGCAAGTTCCCCTCCAAGTGACACACCATCCTGACTTGGAACTATATCGCCGTTCCTTCACTGTCGCTGGGTCAAAATTCTGGAACTCCCTTCCTAACAGCACTGTGGGTATACCTACCCCAAATGGACTGCAGCGGTTCAAGAAGGCAGCTC
Source organism: Heterodontus francisci (assembly GCF_036365525.1). NCBI lineage: Eukaryota > Metazoa > Chordata > Chondrichthyes > Heterodontiformes > Heterodontidae > Heterodontus > Heterodontus francisci. The sequence continues at coordinate 98,709,761 of NC_090372.1, read as the reverse complement.
ACTACTACCTTCTCAAGGGCAATTAGGGATGGGCAATAAATGCTGGTCTGACCAGCGACACCCACATCCCATGAATGAATAAAAAAAAGTCTATCTTATTCAGTACTTTGGAGGTTCAGTCAGGATGTTTGCTTTTAATTGAACTTATCTCTGCTCTGCTTTACATTGGGATCATGGACTTTCCAATAGAAATCTTAGTATTCTTTTGCTCTGAAGAGGAGAAGCCTGAGGTCATGAAAAAAGCTAGGTTGGAAACACTTAGAGTCAGGCTTCACAAAAGTCATCAGTTTGATGCATACTTGTCCTGCCTACCAACGCATAAAAGAGCAAGAAGGTCTTACTTAGACTTTTCTGACTGTCAATGACTGAAGGCTGTGCTTCCCCTAGAGATTTTTGGAGAGATATATCAACAGCTGTCTGAAGATCTGCAGCCCACTTCCACCAAGGGAACAATATCATTTGTATGTCAAGGTTACCACTGCCTTGAATTTCTTTAGTATTGAATCCTTTTAGATAACATGTGGTGACCTTTGCCACTGAATCAAGATTACTGATTTTCTATTCTGGAAGGTTGTACATTTCACATCCTTCCAGTTGGAGCAGACAAGCAAAGAGGGAAAGCTACCCAGTTCTACAGACTGGAAGGATTCCCACAGGTGCAAGAGGGAGTCAACAGAATGTTCATGGACCTCAAAGCGCTGTATGACATCCCTATTAACTTTGAAGAGGAACCTTTTTTTATTTGATTAATGTCCAGTTCGCAGTCAATGTCAATCACCTTTTCCTGCACATTAGTCAAGAAGGTGCCATGGCACTTTCATCATATAACGAACCATCATGCCATCCCTCATGACTTGGAATGATGTATCTGGATGTTTACTTGGCAATCAGAGCTCCCCTGCCATTATAGCTGTTAACTCCAGTAAGACTTCTACACAATGAATATAGTTAATACTGCTAGTACAAGAAGTCATGGAGCCATAGAGTTTTACAGCACAGAAACAGGCCTTTCCGCCCAACGCTCCGGCACCAACCATGAAGCACCCGTCCAATCTAATCCCATTTTCCCGCACTTGGCTCATAGCCTTGTATGCTATGGCATTTCAAGTGCTCATCTAAATACTTCTTAAGTGTTGTGAGGGTTCCTGCCTCTACCATTCCCTCAGACTGTGTGTTCCAGATTCTAACCACCCTCTCGGAGAAATTTTTTTCCTCAAGTCCCCTCTAAACCTCCTGCTCCTTACCTTAAATCCATGCCCCCTGGTTATTGACCCTTCCGCTAAGGGAAAAAGTTTCTTCCTATCTAACCTATCTATGCCCCTCATAATTTTGTATACCTCAATCAGATCCCCCCTCAGCCTTCTCCATTCCAAGGAAAACAGCCCCAGCCTATCTAGTCTCTCTTCATAACTGAAATGCTCCAGCCCAGGCAACATCCTGGTGAATCTCCTCTGCACCTTCTCCAGTACAATCACATCCTTCCTATAGTGTGGTGACCAGAACTGTACACAGTACTCCAGCTGTGGCCTAACCAGAGTTTTATACAGCTCTAACATAACCTCCCTGTTCTTATATTCTATGCTTCGGCTAATAAAGGCAAGTATCCCATATGCCATCCTAACCACCTTATCTACCTGTGATGCTGCCTTCAGTATGGACAAGCACCCCAAGGTCCCTCTGACCCTCTGTACTCCCTAGGGTCCTACCATCCAGTGTCATACCGAAAACTATCGGAAGTCTCAAGTCCCATTTTAGTCCTGTTGAATAATTCTAGTAAATGCACTATAAGCCAGTAAGGGTCTCAATAATCAAGGTAACATGCTGCATACGTAATATGGCAATGAAGAAAGGCTTACTGCTTCTAGAAGCTGAAGTAGATAATGATGAGGAGGGGATAAAGGACCTTCCTCCCATCGCATGAGGAGGGTGCACAGGAGGAGAGGATGTGGGATCAGGCTTCCTGAGAAAGGAAGTACAACTGATATCCCTGTGCTTTCAAAAAGTTTTGGCACATCATCAAATAAGTTCACCTGCCTGTTCTTCACACATACTCTCATAAACTCCCTCACTGTCAAGCACTTCTGCCAAGTCTCTTCATAAGACAGAAGTCTACATTTCCACTACCATTTTCCAAACTCTGAAAAGCTGAAAGCTTAGAACTTAGAAATCTGGGCTGCATTTTGCCAGCCCTCGAGGGATGGCCTGGGAGGTTGGGGCCCATAAAATGGCAAGGAAAGACGGGGGGTGGAGTGTCCGTTGTCCTCCTGCCGCTGTGACACCACTGGGAAGGTGGAGGATGGCCGTCCAGCCCAGATATCAATTGAGCCAGTTAAGTAGCCACTGAAGAGCCTCTGCCCGCTACTGGCCTGGTGAACCCTGGTGGCTTCTCTGCAGGCTCGGGGAGCCCTCCTCTTCAGTACCTCTGTGGCCCACACAGGAGCTGCCTAGTGGCAATTGCTGCCCCCGTGGCAACCCCCCCACCACTCTGACCAACCCCCCCACCCCACCCCCAGCCACCCCAACTCAGCCTCACCGGAGCCTGCCTGGCACCCTGAGAATCCACTTACCTGGCCTGCTTACATGGCATACTGTCTTCTAGGTGCAGTCCCAGCAGTGGCCACTGCTCCTGTGGCACTGCTGAGACTGCTGAGCTGCTGGACCTCCGATTGACTGGCAGCTCCTGGGGGCAGGCAGCTGTCCTTTAAAGGGACAGCAGCACCAATGGAAATTGATTAGTTACCTGAGTGAGGTAAAACATGGCTGAGCTTCCTGTAAACAGCCGAGGCAGGATAGCTCGCGGCTTTCCAGCCCATTGTCGGGATCTTCACTGTAATGACAAAATTCAGCCCTCTATGTGAACAACCAGCTTTGACTTCACAAAAAAATGTTCACCAAAGTGCCAAACATCTTAATTATCCCATCGACAATGTCTTAACACTGTGTATACCCTTTATATTAGCTTACTTACTTGCTTGAGCTCCTACTCTATTACACCCATGAGTGGTTCGCTGAGTGAGAAGAGGTTCAGTGTAGGGTGGTCGGGATGGTTTCCCTGGAATACTCAGATGCCTGAGGTGACTCTTGTCTCAGGAAAGCAGCTGTCCTTGAGGATCCATCTTTCAGCAGACTTTCTGTTACATTGGCAAGGTATGCTGGGCCCATCTCAGAAGCTCCCACATGTATAGGAATTGAAGGGAACCTCAAGGAAGCAGCAGGCTCAATGCCACTTCCCAGAGAGACAGTGATTCTCAAATAGTTTCCTACTTGAAAATTAGTTGACTCCAATTTGTGAATCTTCATGACTAAGTTGAAACAGCAATATTTCTCTTTTTGCTATAATTTTTTTATTGCTTTAGTTTGAATTCTGAAAGGAATTCTGAAATGTGCCTTTTTATTTGAGAAACCAGGCATCAACGGTACAAAAGTGCCTCTGTGTCTTGTGAAATATATTTTTTGAGGATTCATTTTTGGAAGATTAAACAATTTGGCATTTTCAAAGGGGGTCATGTAAAGGCTTCTTGACTTTGAAAAACAGACTCTTTTTAAAAGGGGCATTGAGAGGTCTTGTGAGGAAAACAAGCCTTTCTGGAAAACCACTTGACTTCCAGCAACAACAAGCCATTCCAGAAAACCACCTGACTTCCAGCTCAATAAACAACAGAGAACTTTGGACACCTGGAGAAGTTAGTTACAAAGAAGTGACAGGTCAAGAGTGATGGAGGTCAAAAGGTGAACCTCCTATTGTTGGTTTTGCTTTTGAATTGTTTTGAGGTGGGGTTGAACTGTATAAAAAGGAAGAGAACTTCCAAGGAGATAAGAGAACTTCCAAGGAGAGAAGAGAATTCCCAAGGAAGGTGAGAAGACCACAGCCCAGCTCAACTTTCCAGAACCTCTCTAAAAGACCCTGAGAAGTCCATTGTGTCAACTCATCTCATCTCCTGTCTTTGAAGAAAAGCCTACTAAATTAATTCTCAACACGGCCTGAAAAGAATTGTTCTAAAAGGTCCCAGTGACCCATCTACGTGTACTCAGAGGCCAGACTGTATGCCAGGTTTGGAACACAACGTATCTCATCTGCTATAATCAAAGCAAATTACTGCGGATGCTGGAAATCTGAAATAAAAACAGAAAGTGCTGGAAATACTCAGAATATCTGGCAGCATCTGACCTGAAATGTTAACTCTGCTTCTCTCTCCACAGATGCTGCCAGACCTGCTGAGTATTTCCAGCACTTTCTATTTTTATATTTCATCTGCTGTTTCTTCAAGAATGAGCAAGTATTCAGCCCAAGTGATTTTTTTTTTCTGTCTGTAATAGAGCTCTAAAAACTAAAATCCCTTTATTTTTCTGGTTAACTGCAGTATGTGTGAGTGTGAGAAGCTAAGGTAAAAAGGGAACTTTAATATTTCAATCTGTGTGTTTATGCTTTACTTCATTACTGGTTAAGACTTTTAATAAACTGATATTTTGTTGCTTATTAAAGAAACCTGGTTGGTGTGTTTTATTCTAAAGATATAGTCTATGATTGACTGTATCGGTAAGTGGGAAAAAATGTAAATATATGTTGTGACCTTTGGAGACGTGGAACTAGAATAAACAGTGCACTTCTCCTGTCTCAGTCGTAACATATAACTGGGGGCTCGTTGAGGAATAAACCCAATGCCGACGATGTACAATTGTAAGTGGGGTAATAATAATTGAAAAGAAGAAAAGGAAAAGAAAAAAACAGGTTTCTTGTGCAGTAGATTAATGTTTACTCTACTGGAATGTGTTGCTGTGACTTTTTTGGGGAAGGAGGATGTATCCCTAAGTGATTTGAGATACTTAACCAAGGTTAAACTGAAGGATTTGGCAGAACTGTTGGTGTTAGAGTTAAAACCAGAAACTCAGACAGCAGATATAGCACAACATTTGCAATTAGAAGAAGAAAGCAAACCAGAGGGGAGTGCAGTTGAATTAGCTAAAATTCAGTTACAGATAAAGCAGCTTGAACTTGAACAGAAAAAGGAGGAAAAAGAATTGAAAAAACCTGAACTTGAAAGAGAATTGACAATGAAGAAATTTGAATGTAATGAAAAGGAAAAGGATAGAGAAAGAGAAGAAATGGAATTCAAAGTAAAAAAGATAGAATTAAGACAAAAGAGTGGCCTTGGGACAAGAAAAGTTTTGGTGAGGGAAGATCTAGCTGTAGCCTAGAACCCATTGGAGAGCTGTTTAAATTTGTACAAGCCCTCCCTAAGTTTGAGGAAAGGGATGTGGAGGCATGTTTCATTTCTTTTGAAAAGATAGCCAAACAGATGAAGTGTCCAAAGGAAAGCTGGACACTGCTTATGCAAAGCAGGTTCATAGGCAGAGCTCATGAAGTTTATGCAATGCTTTCTGAGGAGGCTTCTGCAGATTATGAGATGGTAAAAAAGGCTATTCTTGTTGCATATGAGTTTGTTCCTGAGGCATAAGGGCAGCAATTTTGGAACCTCCGGAGATTGTCTGGGCAGATTTATATACACTTTGAGAGGGTAAAGCAAATTAGGCCACGATTGAGCATTTTAGGTAACTACGTCTCCTGGAAGAATTTAAAAATTCACTCCCTCCGTTTGTAAGAACCCATATAGAGAACCAGAAGGTTTCAACAGCCAGACATGCAGAGGAAATTGCTGATGATTATGAGCTTGATTATAAGCCCAAACCCTTTGCCCATGGCCCCCACAAACCCAAGAAGGATAGAAGGTGGGAGACTGAAAAGAAGGCAAGTTGCCAGGGACAGGAAGGGAGAGCTGGGAACGCCCCGGAATCTCCTCTTCAGGCCAGAAAGGAAGATGCTGAGGGTGGAAATGAGGTCTGCAAGACTAAGTGTTACCATTTTCACAAGGTGGGACAGAATGCTGGAAGTTGCAGGGTAAACCAATGGAACTTATTGGGGTACACAAAGGCAATGCAGAGAAAAGGGACCTGACTGAGAGTACAGCAGATCAGGCTGTAGCTTTGACTGCAGCTGTAAGGCCAAATACAAAAACCAATGTGAGTGCAGGGGCTGTGAATAAGATACCTGAGAGTTGTAGGGAATTCTTGTTGAAAGGACAAGCAACTCCTTATCCCTCAAGTGAGACAGGCAAACCTATAGTTATACTTAGGGATACAGGAGCAACCCAAACTCTTTTGCTGGGGAAAGGCATAACATTTCCAACAAAGAGTGCATTGAATGCTAAAGATTTAGTGAATGGTATTGGCGGGGAATATATACCCATACCTTTGTATCGGGTGCACCTTGAGTGTGACCTAATGTCTGGAACGGTAGCTGTGGGAGTTGTTCATAGTTTGCCAGTAAGCGGAGTTGACCTATTCCTGGGGAATGATTTGGCTGGAGCAAAGGTAGTAGCTTCTCCAGTAGTCACGGAAATACTAATGAAGTTAAAGAGACAAAACAGTTGCAGGAAAAGGTTCCAGGAATTTTTCCTTCATGTGTAGTAACCCGAGCAATGGCTAAACAAGTTCCATTGTCGGAGGTAAAATTGGCACCACTGTCAGGTAGTCGAATATCTGAAACTTTCTTTGGGGATTTGGATAATCTGAAGGAAATGTTTAATAAGTCTTCTTTGACCAAGGCTCAGCAAGCCGATCCAGAGTTAAATAAAGTGGCGCAATCAGCTCTAACAGAAGCTGAGGCAAAGGAGTTCCAGAAGGCTATTATATTAAAAATGGGGTTCTGATGAGGAAGTGGAGACCTCCTCACAAACCTATATATGAAGAATGGACGGTAGTTCATCAGATAGTGGTACTGCCAAAGTATCTCCAAGAACTGTTAAGGATGGCACATGAAATTCCTATAGCACGACGTGGGGATCCGGAAGAGCAATTCACATATAAGTCAACATTTTTACTGGCCAGATCTTTCCAAGGATGTGATGCAGTTTTGTAAGACGTACCATATGTGCCAGATTGTGGGAAAACCACAACCTGCCATAAAACTGGCACCTCTGATTCAGTTTTTGGGGAACCATTTAGTAGGGTGTTGGTAGACTGCGTAGGACCTTTACCAAAAACAAAAGCGGGACACCAATATATACTCACTATCGTGGATATGGCTACTCGGTTCCCAGAGGCCATTCCCTTGAGAACAATTTCTGCTAAGGTAATGGTAACCCAGTTCTTTACTAGATTTGGATTACCGATTGAGATTCAGTTGGATCAAGGGTCCAATTTTATGTCTAAAATTTTTCAGGAAGTTATGGGTAATTTGTGTAAAACACAAAGTCTTCAGCATACCACTAATTAGAAAAGTACCATCAGGCCCTCAAAGCATTGATCAGGACATACTGTCATGAATATTCCCATGATTGGGATAAAGGGCTAGAATTTATTTTGTTTGCCACAAGGTATTCACCTAATGAATCTACTGGTTTTAGTCCTTTTGCATTCGTTTACGGACATGAGATACGAGGTCCTCTGAAACTAATTGAAGAAAGGTTTTAGAACAGAGGGATGAATCTTCTGTGTTATATTATGTGTCTGTGTTACAAGAATGGCTCATGAGAGACTGCAAAATGACTCAGGAACACTTTAAAGCTTCCCAAACAACTATGAAGAAATTGACAGACAAGCATGCCAAGACCCAAGCACTTCAACCAGGGGATGAGGTGTTAGTCTTACTGCTTTTACAGGGTGAACCATTGAAAGCACGGTTCGGTGGTCCATATAAAGTGGTCAAGAGAATTGGTAAGGTAAATTATGTGATCGACACCCCAGATCGCCAGAAAAAGAATCGGCTATGTCATATCAATATGCTGAAACAATATTATCACTGGGAGGAGGATAAGCAAGCACAGGTATGTCAGGTAGTAGGGACAGAGAATGATGAAAAGGATAGTGAGGATGAGGCAGAAGGAGCCTTAGACAATTCTCAAATTGAACCTCCTCCTCTCCGGTTAGCTAATACTGAATTGCTAGGGAGATTGGACACTATGCTTTCATATTTAGATGCAGAACAATGAGAAGACCTAACAAGGCTACTTACAGCATTTAAAAGAGTCTGCAGGGATAAGCCAGGATGTACAAACTTAGCCGCACATGAAGTGGATGTAGGGGAATCCGTTCCTATAAACAACATCCTTATCACTTAAGTCCAGTGAAACAGGCCTAAGTAAAAGCAGAAATCCAATACATGCTGGAAAATCACCTAATACAACCCAGTCAAAGCAGCTGGACTTCACTAGTAGTATTAGAGCCTATACCTGATAGTTCAACTAGACTCTGTGTAGACTACAGAAAGGTTAATGCAGTAACAAAGGCAATCCAATACCTCACTTGGAAGACTGTATTGACAGAGTGGGCAGTGCCATATTTCTTACGAAAATAGATTTGTTAGAGGGATACTGGCAAGTTCCTTTAATATCCCCAAGCTAAAGAAATATTGGCTTTTTCACACCAGATGGTCTTTTCCAGTGCTGAGTGATGCCATTCAGTCTAAGGGATGCCCCAGCCACTTTTCAGAAACTCGTGAAACAAGTGGTAGCCAGTATTCCTAACTATGTAGTTTACCTTGATGATGTGCTGGTCTGCCGTGACATTTCGAAGGACCACTTGGAACAACTGGAGGGGTTGGGTGGGGGACTCTGTTTGGAAGGTTGCAGTCAGCTGATTTGGTGATAAACTCTGTGGAAAAATTAAAACTCAGAATGCCAGATTATTCCGATGGAGTTTACAATGACAGCCCTATCACTTAAAGATTATCCAGATTGCGGGACACAATAATGTGATTGCAATTGCTTTATCTAGAAGCTAATTTTGCTTTGAGTTATTTAAATGCAAAGATGGTACAGAGCAGAACTCTATTATCTACTAGAAAAGAGTGAAAGTGTGAATGTGTATTTTAAAATTTTTCATTTTTTTCCACACTTTGTAATGAAACACATTTTAAAATGGCATTTAATTCTTCCAAGGATGGAGGTGTTACCAAAGTGCTTCTGTGTTTTTTTAAATATATTTTTTGAGGATTCATTTTTGGACAATTGAAGAAATTTTAAACTTTGGGGTTTTCAAAGAGGGTCACGTAAAGGCCACTTGACTTTGAAAAACAGTCCCTGAAGATGTTTTTTAAAAGGGGCAGTGAAAGGTCTTATGAGGAAAGCAAGCCTTTCTGGGAAACCATTTGGCTGCCAGTAGCAACAACAAGCCTTTCCAGGAAACCATCTGACTTTTAGCTCAATAAACGGCACAGTGGCGCAGTGGTTAGCACCGCAGCCTCACAGCTCCAGCCACCCGGGTTCAATTCTAGGTACTGCCTGTGTGGAGTTTGCAAGTTCTCCCTGTGTCTGCGTGGGTTTTCTCCGGGTGCTCCGGTTTCCTCCCACAGCCAAAAGACTTGCAGGTTGGTAGGTAAATTGGCCATTATAAATTGCCCCTAGTATAGGTAGGTGGTAGGGAAATATAGGGACAGGTGGGGATGTGGTAGGAATATGGGATTAGTGTAGGATTAATATAAATGGGTGGTTGATGGTCAGCACAGACTTGGTGGGCCGAAGGGCCTGTTTCAGTGCTGTATCTCTAAATAAATAAATAAAACAACAGAGAACTTTGGACACCTGGAGAAGTTGTTTACAAAGAAGTGACAGGACAAGATTAATGGAGGTCAAAAGGTTGACCTCCTGTTGTCAGTTTCGCTTTTGAATTGTTTTGAGTTGGGGTTGAACTGTATAAAAAGGGAGAGAACTTCCCAGGAGAAAAGAGAACTTCCAAGGAGAGAAGAGATCTTCTAAGGAAGGAGAGAAGACCACAACCCAGCTCAGCTTTCGAGTACCTCTTTAAAAGACCCTGAGAAGTCCACTGTGTCAACTCATCTCGTCTCCTGTCTTTGAAGAAAAACCTGCCAAATTAATTTCAATGCTGCCTGAAAAGAGCTGTTCTAAAAGATCCCAGTGGCCCATCTGTGTGTACTCGGAGGCCAGACTGTATGCCAGTTTTGGAACACAACATATCTCAACTGCTGTTTCTTCAACAATAGCATGTATTCAGCCCAAATGGTTTTTTTTATCTGTAATGCAGCTCAAAAAAAATCATTTATTTTTCCGGTGTATGTGAGTGTGAGGGGCTAAGGCAAAAAGGAAACTTTTATATTTCAATCTCTGTGTTTACATTTTACTTCATTACTAGTTAAGACTCTTTTATAATAAACTGATAATTTTGTTGTTTATTAAAGAAACCTGGTTGATGTGTTTTATTCTGGGATAGAAATAGAGTCTATGATTGACCATATCGGGGGGGAAACATATAAATATATGTTGTGACCTTTGGAGAAGTGGAACTAGAATAAACAGTGCACTCCTCCCCCTTTGGTCATAACAATCACTAAAGTTGAAAATCATAAAAAAAGAATGCTTCTAAATCAGGAAGTAGTGACTATGTAACATCAACAATAGTATATTGCATTGTATAATGCTTCTCACATTGGCAAGAAGTCCCAGGACACTTTACAGCTCAGAGACTGCAATGAAAACAGTGAACTTGCATATATTATATATATATTAGATATACATATATATGGTGCCTTCAAAACAAATTAATTACTTTTGAAGTGCAGTTACTCTTACACAAACAAACACAACAGCTAATCCACACACAGAAAGGTCCCACAAAAACATAAGTGTATTAATGACCAGCTAATCAGTTTTTGGGCATGTTGGTTGAGATATAAATGTTGGGTAGAATAATGAGAGAACTTTACTACTGTTCCTCAAATCATGCCATGGGACCTTTCATGACCACCTCAATAGGCAGCTTGGGCTTCAGTTTAGCATCTCAGCACTCTTCTGACAGTGTCAGCAAAGGTTATCTGCAAAAGCCGTCAATGGGCTTAAACCTATGACCTTCTAACTTAGAGGTGAGAATGCTGCAAAGTGAGCCAAACTGGCAGTTAAATGTGTAAGTGAAATGGAGTTTAATAGGTTTTTGCAAGCAGGATAGGAAGGGGTAAATTGAAGAGATTAATGAGGGAGTTGCAGTGGGCAGGGGCATAATAGTTGAAATAGTGGTCACCTAAGATGGAGTGAAGAGATTGGGAAACAAAATGTCAACCAGTGATAGAGATGGAAAGCTTGTAAGTAAGGACATAGAGCTGCAGGAGTGAGGGATGCTGGAGTGCAGCCATGTAGGCATTTGAAATAGGAGTTAAATACCTTCAGATTGATCTGTACAGGCATAGGAACCAGTGAAACCTGACAAGAATTAGGCTGATGGATGTGTGGGGTTTTGAACAGGTAAGGACATGAACCTCAGCACTCTGAATGAGTTGATTTGCAGCAAATGAAACTGTGGGACTTGGTTGGCAGATAATTCAGGAAGGCAAGCATCAAGTAATAAAAATATAAATTAGAGTTTTGATAGCAATGGGGGAGAGATAGGGAATGTTAATGGAAGAAGATGATCTTAGATTACTAAGAAGCAGATATGGGGAAGGGATTTCACCTCAAGATAGAGCAACAACGTTTTAAATCTTACGAAATGTAAGAGGAGGTAAAGAATTCCACTGTTTATGAGATTCTGTTTAAGTAAACACAATGGGAATATAAGGAAAAGCATATAGATCAGCATACTAAGAGCATAGAAGGAACAAAAGAGGACAGCTCAAAAGACCACTGAACATGGTAGCACAATAAACAATACAAGAATGAATTAAAGTGGAAAGAGGGAGTTAGAAATTTTCAGGTAAGAGAGAGATGATCTAGCAAGCTTGTCTTGTATACTGTCCAGGAATGTGACAGAGGTGTTTGAAGACTATTCCAGAAACTAGACTCGTGTTCATATCATGGACGGGTGTGAGATTTATAAAGAGTTAAAGGGAAAAGTAGTATTTGGAATGGAAGAGGAAATTGCATTTCTTGACGACAATTTTAATAATATGGGAATCCCATTTGTTATGACCAGGTGAGAAAGGTGTTTAGGGGTCTTCCTCAGCCATCACCTGGTCTTATTGTAACAAGGTTTTGTTTTTTAAACACACTGTGTTTTGAGCTCCCCCTTAGTGAATCCTCCTTGTACATCGCTTTCCAATTATAAGGCAAAGAAATGAGCAGAAACAGGCTTTCTTAGATTTAAAGAAGAAAAGTGGAATTTGTTAAAACTTAAGCTAAAAACTCTAATTCGGTTAACATCTATGGCTACATGCCACGCCCCAAGCTAGCATGCATATGGGATACACACATGCAAATAGAGACAGAAAAGAGTAGAAGAAAAATAGTGGAGAGGTTTGAGGCAATCTCTCAAGGGGGGTTTTTGTTACTGTGCTTCGAGCTCGCTGTAGTCCTTGCTTGTAGGAAGATCTTGCTTTTCGCTGGGGCCCAGTATTCTTCTTAAACCTTGTTCACTATAGGAGACTTTTCTCTCTTGGGGTTCATATGTCTTTAGCGGTTTTCAGTTCCGTGAAAAAGAGATGTGAGCAGACAGGAAAGGTTCTTTTCAGCCCAGGGCCAAACAGCTTTCTGAGTTCCAAAACTCTTTCTCCAATTTAAAACTCCCCTAGTTGGCCAGCAGGTAGTCACATGACCGACTGGTTTGACCAGGTCTCTTTTGTGTATAGGGGAGCAGGGACTGCTTCCTTTGTTCCAACACTGTTTGTTAGCATGCAAAAAATGTCTTTCCACTCAGGGGTTTGGCAACCCCTTGTATTAGGCCTTCTTTTCTTCCCAGCAACAATTGTAAAATTTAATGTCCATGTGGTGAAATATATGTGCCTCATTCTTGGAAGGTGGGGGCCTGCATGACACATTTGATATCAGACAGAGCAATACAATGCTTCAAATGTTGCATGCTCTGTTATTGAGCTTTTGATCAAAGCCAAGGTGACTCTGCTCAACATACCTTCACTCAGTGAGAATTGATGCTTAGAAGTGAGATGGCAGTCTGCAGAGCCACCTAGCTCTGTCTATAGCATGCTGCTAACACAGTTCAGCATATACATAGTCCTGTTCTTTAGCTGCACCAGGATGCCACCTCAGGTTTGCCTGGTGCTGCTCCTGGTAGGCTCTTCTACACTCCTCATTGATCATCTGATTGAAGAGTGAGGGATAAAAAATTAAAGATTGTGGTAGAATACAATTTTTCTGCTGTTGATGACACACAGCACTTCGTGGGCATTGTTATGACTGAGGTGGGAGTAATGCACTGTCAATTCAGTCCCATTACTCCACAGGTCACAGCATATTATTAAAGTTTCCCAACTACCGGAAGTTAGCCAAATTAAACAGTTTATTAACCCCCAGAATAAAACACGCCAAACCAGGTATCTATAAACAACAAAAAATTAACTATTTATTAATAAGCTAAATCTTAAACAATACTGAGATAAATCTATGCCTGAAAAGACTGTATAACTTCTTATTCCTCCTAATCTTCATGCACACACACATATACATTCAAAAACCAATGGTTAACCAGTTCTAAAATGATGTTATAAAAATTAGAACTGTTTCTTAGGAATAATAAAAAATAACTGGGTTGTAAGTCTTGGTTGGTTACTTTCCTGGATCAGTGAGGTGTCCCAGAGTTGTATAGTCAGATGCCATTCGAAGTCTCCAGGCGCGTTGATGAACAGTCTGTAATAGATAGGTGTTCAAGGCACTTTGGCTGCAGTAAGCATCACACAGATCTTTCACCAAGGAGTATAACAACAGGTCTTGTTAGATTTGAATTAGCAGTCTATCAGTAGAAACTTTACTGAGTTTCCAGAACTCCCAGAAATACGAAAGGTGGCAGAAAGTCACTCCTGAGGCAGAGACTTCTCAGAGACTGGAAGTAAAAAAGGAATTTGCTACCTCCAATAATGCAAAGATTCCTTTCCAGGGGTTGTTTCCACTTTAGGCAAAACACAACCTGTAAGCCAGTGTAGATTTTCTGCTGAGAGAGAGACAAATCTTTCCTTCCTTCATGGAGAGCGCGCTTCACTGGTCTTCCAGATCAAACCGGTTCAAGCCAGTCTTTACACACAGTCAAACTGATACAATATGGTATGTGACCTCTCTCTTTTGCTGTTGCTTAGGAACAGATTTGCAGCTTGCACACACTGTTCCCAGAGAATATGAAATCTTCTCTCAGTCTTAAAGGCACAGAGAACACCACCCCCCCCCCCTTAGTTTTAAACATAGAAAAAAGAAACACTTCCATGACACCTCTGCCCTTGGCAAAATGAAAACGCCATTCTTGAATGTGTTTCATTACAATGCAAAACAAAAACTGAAAAAAAACTCTAAACATATTTTCACATTCATGCCCCCATTCACTCTACTTTCTATTTTTCTATGTACCAACGCTATTCATGTAACTTAAAAAGGTTAAATTGATGACAAAGTGTCGGCGATAACATTGTTTTTCTCTGAAATATATACACCCTTCAAATTTTTTTTTTCTTCTTTCTTTTGGGCCTCCTTATCTCGAGAGACAATGGATACGCGCCTGGAGGTGGTCAGTGGTTTGTGAAGCAGCGCCTGGAGTGGCTATAAAGGCCAATTCTGGAGTGACAGGCTCTTCCACAATATGATAAGGCAGAAACAACAAACTCCATCTGAATATTCTAGCATTTTGGCTTTTTAATTTTTCCACAAATGTTAATGGATTATGGTCAGTGTATATTAATGTTTCTTTGTAGTCTTGGCAGACATATACTTCAAAATGTTTAAAAGCCAGCATTAGTCCTAATGTTTCTTTTTCCACAGTGGAATACTTTATTTGGTGGCAATTTAGTTTTCTTGAGAAGTACCCTACTGGTTTTTCTATGCCCGATTCATCATCCTGCAATAGGACTGCACCAACCCCCAGGTCGTTAGCATCAATCGCTATCTTGAATGGTTTAGCATAATTTGGAGCAGCCAACATTGGTTCATTAGTTAAGATTACCTTTAGCTTTTCAAAAGCTGCCTGGCATTCATCTGACCATACTACGTTGGAGTTTTTTTTTGTAGCAAATCGCACTAAAATTCTGTACAAACTTCCTGTCGAAACCGCACATTCCTAAAAACCTCATTATTTCATGTTTAGTTTTAGGAATAAGGAACTCCCCTCAGGCTTGTACTTTTGCTGTTCTTGGCAATACGTGTCCTTGCCCTACTATTTGTCAGAGACAAGTTACTCTTGCTTTTTCAAATTTGTTTTTTGCCAGATTTATCACTTAGTCCACTGCTTGCAGTTTTTTAAACAGAGTTTTTAGCTGGTTTAAGTGTTATTTCCAAGTGTTACTGTATATTAGTACATCATCAAGATACACTACACAGTTGGGAACACTGGCTACCACCTAATTCATTAATCTTTGAAAAGTTGTGGGGCATTTTTTAGCCCGAATGGCATCACCTGGCACTGATAAAGACGGTCTGGTGTGACAAAAACTGATATTACTTTAGCTGGAGGAGTCAAAGAAACTTGCCAGTATCCCTTTAACAAGTTGATCTTTGTAAGAAATCTCGCACTGCTCACTCTGTCAATACAGTCTTCTAAGTGAGGAATTAGGTAGGAGTCTGCCTTCGTTACTGCATTGACTTTTCTGTAGTCTATGCAAAATTAGGTTGACCTGTCAGGTTTAGGCACTAATACTATTGGTGAACTCCAGCTGCTCTGACTAGGTTCAATTAAGTTGTTTTCCAGCATTTATTGCATTTCTGCTTTTACTTGGGCCTGCTTATCTGGACTTACGTGATAAGGATGTTGTTTTAAAGGAACGGATTACCCTATATCCACATCATGTGTGGCTAAGGTTGTACATCCTGGATTATCCCTACAGACTCTGTTAAATGTTGTGAAAAGCCTGGTTAGGTCTTCATGTTGTTTTTCATCTAAGTGTAAAAGCATATTGTCCAATTTCCCTAGCCATTCTGTATTCGCTAACCGGATAGTTGGAGGTTCAATCAGAGAATTTCCTAGGCCTCCTTCTGCCTCATCCTCACTATCTTTTTCCTTCTCAACAGTCCCCATTACCTGACATACCTGTACTGGATCATCCTCCTCCCTGCGATAATATTGCTTTAACATATTGATGTGACTCAACTGATTCTTCTTCTGGCGATCAGGGGTGTCAATCAAGTCATCTACCTTACCCACTCTTTTGATCACTTTATATGGGCCACTGAACTCTGCTTTTAATGGTTCAGCCTGTAACAGTAGCAATACTAACACTTTGTCCCCTGGTTGTAAATTGTAGGTCTTTGCATTCTTGTCTACCCATTTTTTCATATTGGCTTGGAATGCTTTAAGGTGTTCTTGAGCCACACTGTAAGTTTTCTTGAGCCTTTCCCGGAACACAGATACATAGTCCAGTATCAAAGATTCATTTCTTTGTTCTAAAAATCTGTCTTTGATGAGTTTTAGAGGACCTCTGACTTCATGTCACTAAACCAATTCAAAAGGACTGAAACCTGTAGACTTATTTGTAAATCTCTGGTGGCAAATAAAAGTCTAGCTTTTTATCCCAGTCATGCGCATATTCGTGACAGTATGCTCTAATCATTGTTTTGAGAGTTTGATGGTACCTCTCTAAAGCTCCCTGTGTTTGTGGGTGATATGCTGAAGATTTCAGCTGTCTGATATCCAAATTGTCCGTGACTTCTTGAAATATCTTAGACATGAAATTGGAACCTTGATCCGATTGAACTTCAAGTGGTAATCCATGTCTCGTAAAGAGTTAGTTAACTTTTCTACTACTATTTTAGCAGTAATTGTCCTCAAAGGAATGGCCTCTGGAAATTGAGTAGCCATATCCATGATAGTGAGTATATGTTGATTTCCCGCTTTTGTTTTTGGCAAGGTCCTACACAGTCTACCAATACCCTGCTAAATGGTTCCTCAATCACTGGTATGGGAATTAGTGGTGCTGGTTTTATGGTAGGTTGCGGTTTACCCAGCATTTGGCATGTATGACATGTCCTACAAAATTGCCTCATGTCCCTTGTAAGACCTGGGCAGTAATAATGTTGACTGATACGTGATTTAGTCTTCCAAATCTCCCTATGCCCTGCAAAAGGAATGTCATGTGTTAACTTTAATAATTCCTGGCAATATTTAGGTGGTACCACTTAACAACTGTCCAGTCTTCACCCACAGGTCTATGAGGCTGTCTCCATTTCCTCCTCAAAACCCTGTCTTCAATATAATAGCTTTCTGGAGCTCCTCTTGCCTCAGCTTCTGTCAGAGTTGACTGTGCTATTCTGTATAACTCTGGATCAGTTTGCTGTGCTGCAATTATAGAAGATCTATTAAACATCTCATTTGGACGACCTAAATCCCCAAATAATGTTCAGATACTCAGCTATTTGTTTGTGGTGCCAATTTTACCTCCGACAATGGAACCTGTTTAACCATTGCTCGGATTACTACACATGCAGGAAATATTCCTGGAACTTGTTCCTGTAATTGTTCCATTTCTTTAACTTCACTTGGTTTCTCTGTAATTATAAGAGAAACTGATACTTTTGATCTGGTCAAATCATTTCCCAGGAGTAGATCAATTCTGTCTACTGACAAACTATGGACAACTCCTACAGTTCCCATTCCCCATCACACTCTAGGTGCACTTTATATAAAGGTACGGGTATATACACCCTGCCAATTCCATTAACTAAAACTTTAGCATTCAGGGCACTCTCTGGTGGAAACATTATACCTTTCTCCAGCAAAAGTGTTTGAGTTGCTCCTGCATCCTGAACTATTATGATAGCTTTTCCTGCCTCACTTAAAGTATATGGAGTTACTTTTCTCTTTGACAAGAATTCACAATAACTTTTGTGTAACTTATTCTTAACCTCTATACTCACTTTAGTTTTTGTGTCTGGTTTTACAGCTGCCATTAAAGCTACAGCCTGGTCTGCTGTACTGTCAGTCAGAGCTCCTTTTTCTGCATTAGCTTTGTGTACCCCAACAAGTCCTATGGGTTTACCTCACAACTTCCAGCATTCTGAATGAAGATGACCCGTTTTGTTGCAATGATAATACTTTGGTTTGCGAATCTCACTTCTACCCGCAGCACCTTCTTTTCTGGCCTGAGGAGGTGATCCTGGGGCATTCCCAGCTGTTCCTTCTTGTCCCCGGCTACTTGCCTTCCTTTCACTCTCCCACTTTCTATCCTTCGTGTGTTTAT
The DNA here is from genome assembly GCF_036365525.1 of Heterodontus francisci. Taxonomy (NCBI): domain Eukaryota; kingdom Metazoa; phylum Chordata; class Chondrichthyes; order Heterodontiformes; family Heterodontidae; genus Heterodontus; species Heterodontus francisci. The sequence goes on along the minus strand of NC_090372.1, from coordinate 98,691,655 downwards.
AGAGGTGACGGACAAAAGGTTTTGACTTATTCACAAGATCAAAATCATCAGCAATTTCCACTGCTTGCCTAGCTTTTAAAACTTTCAGGTTATCTACATGAGTTCTCAGTACTGAAGGGATTGAATTTTTAAACTCTTCCAAGAGAATAATTCTCTAAGGTTCTCATACGTGGTTTCCATCTTTAATGCCCACGGTCAAAATTAATTTGCTTTCCCCTCTCAAATTCTACATATGTCTGCCCAACCAATCTCTGTAAATTCTGAAACTTCTGACGGTAAGCTTCAGGGACTAACTCATATGCAGCGAGAACAGCCTTTTTTGCCATCTCATAATCTACAGAAGCCTTTCAGGAGGTAGTCACTCCGGAGCTTAAGATAGCACAGGGAGAGAGAGACTGGGTGGCTGCCAGACAGACAAGAAGGTCAAGGCAGCTAGTGCAGGAGTCCCCAGAGGGCATCCCACTTTCTAACCAGTATTCAGTTCTGAGTACCGATAGGAGAGAGGGTTCCTCTGGAGAGTGCAGTGAGAGTCATGACCCGAGCACCATGGGTGGCTCAGCTGTACAGGGAGGGAGTAGAAAGGGCAAGAGAGCAATAGTGATAGGGGATTCTATAGTTAGGGGAACAGATAGGCGTTTCTGTGGTCGCAGACGTGATTCCAGGATGGTATGTTGCCTCCCTGGTTCACTATGGAGAAGGACGATGTAGGTGTACAGATCAGGGAGGGGGATTGTGATATACTTGAACATACAGCATTGAAAGGGAGGAAGTATTAGCTGTTTTAGTGGGCTTAGAAGTGGATAAATCCCCAGGCCCAGATGAGATGTATCCCAGGCTGTTATGTGAGGTAAGGGAGGAGATATCAGGGGATCTGACACAAATTTTCAATTCCTCTCTGGCCACAGGAGAGGTACCAGAGGATTGGAGGACGTGGTGCCATTATTCAAGAAGGGTAGCAGGGATAAATCAGGTAATTACAGGCCGGTGAGTCTAACATCAGTGGTAGGAAAACTAATGGAAAAAAGTTCTGAGGGACAGGATTAATCTCCACTTGGAGAGGCAGGGAAGAATCAGGGATAGTCAGCATGGCTTTGTCAGGGGGAGATCGTATCTAACTAACTTGATTGAATTTTTCGAGGCGGTGCCTAGATGTGTAGATGAGGGTAAAGTAGTTGATGTAGTCTACATGGACTTCAGTAAGGCTTCTGATAAGGTCCCACATGGGAGATTGGTTAAGAAGGTAAGAGCCCATGGGATCCAGGGCAATTTGGCAATTTGGATCCAAAATTGGCTTAGTGGAAGGAGGCAGAGGGTGATGGGTCAAGGGTTGTTTTTGCAAGTGGAAGTCTGTGACCAGTGGTGTACCACAGGGATCGGTGCTGGGACCCTTGCTGTTTGTAGTGTACATTAATGATTTAGACGTGAATATAGGAGGTATGATCAGTAAATTCGCAGATGACATGAAAATTGGTGGTGTCGTAAATAGTAAGGAGGAAAGCCTTAGATTACAGGACGATATAGATGGGCTGGTAAGATGAGCGGAGCAGTGGCAAATGGAATTTAATCCTGAGAAGTGTGAGGTGATGCATTTTGGGAGGACTAACAAGGCAAGGGAATATACCTACCAAGGGATGGTAGGACCCTCGGAAGTACAGAGGGTCAGAGGGACCTTGGTGAACTAGTCCATAGATCACTGAAGGCAGCAACACAGGTAGATAAGGTGGTTAGGAATGCACATGGGATACTAGCCTTTATTAGCCTCGGCATAAACTATAAGAGCAGGGAGGTTATGATGGAGCTGTATAAAACGCTAGTTAGGCCACACTTGGGGTACTGTGTACAGTTCTGGTCCCCAGACTATAGGAAGGATGTGATTGTACTGGAGAAGGTGCAGAGGAGATTCACCAGGATGTTGCCTGGGCTGGAGCATTTCAGCTATGAAGAGAGACTTAAAAGGCTAGGGTTGCTTTCCTTAGAGCAGAGAAGCCTGAGGGGGGACCTGATGTAGGTATACAAAATTATGAGGTTAGGTAGGAAGAAACTTTTTCCCTTGATGGAGGGGTCAATAATCAGGGGGCATAGATCTAAGGTAAGGGGCAGAAGGTTTAGAGGGGATTTGAGGAAAAAGAGTTTCACTCAGAGGGTGGTTGGAATCTGGAACGCACTGCCTGAAGAGGTGGTAGAGGCAGGAACCCTCACAACATTTAAGAAGTATTTAGATGAGCACTTGAAACGCCATAGCATGCAAGGCAACGTGCCAAGTGCTGGAAAATGGGATTAGAATAGTTAGGTACTTGATGGCCGGCACAGACACGATGGGTCAAAGGCCTGTTTCTGTGCTGTAAAACTCTATGACTCTATGATGCAAGAGTTATGGATATTACCAAGCATCTACTGGGCATTCTGGAGGGCGAGGGTGCACAGCCAGAGGTCGTGGTCCACATTGGTACCAAGGATATAGGAAGAAAGAGGGATAAGGTCCTGCAGGCTGAGCTTAGGGAGTTAGGAACGTGATTAGCAAGCAGGACGTCAAAGGTAGTAATCTCCGGATTACCCCCAAGGTCAAGTGCTAGTGAGTATAGAAATAGGAAAATACACCAGATGAAAGCCTGGCTGGAGAGATGGTGCAGGAGGGAGGGCTTCAGATTTCTGGGGCATTGGGACTGGTTCTGGGGAAGGTGGGGCCTGTACAAGCCGGACGGTCTGTACCTAAACAGGACTGGGACAAATATCCTTGCAGGAAGGTTTGCTAGTGCTGTTGGGGACGGTTTAATCTAGCTTGGCAAGGGGATAGGAACCTGAGCGCAGTCTTAGATAGGACAATTTCAGGGCAGGGAACAGGAGACAGAAAATTAACGAGTGACTGAAAAACAGAAGAAACAAAGGTTAAAAAGGGTGCAGCACAGGAATTTGGCAGTGTTAAAGGGTATTTATGTAAATGTAAGGAGTATAATGAACAAAGCCAATGAGCTGAGGGGGAAGATAGACATAAGGAAGCACAATATCTTTGCTATAATGGAAACTTGCCTTAAAGAAGGGCAAGAAGGGCAGCTTAACATCCCTGGTTATAGAGTTTTCAGACGGGATAGAGAGGGAGATAAAAAAGGATGGGGTGTAGCATTATTAGTTAAGGAATCAATAACAGCTTTGAGGAGGGATGATATGCTAAATGAATCATCAAACTAGGCCATATGGGTGGAGCTGAGAAATATAAAAGGGGCAGCCACACTACTAGGAGTGTACTATAGACCCCAAAACAGTGAGAGGGAGGTAGAAGAGCAAATATGTAGGCAAATTTATGAGTGATAAAACTATAGGCCAATAATAGTTGGGGATTTCAACTACTCCAGTATCAACTGGGATACAACAGTGCAAAGGGCACAGAGGGGACAAAGTTCTTAAACTGCGTTCTAGAGAACTTTTTTAGCCAGCACGTAACAAGCCCAACAAGAGGGGATACAATTCTAGATTTAAGAACATAAGAACTAGGAACAGGAGTAGGCCATTCATCCCCTGAAGCCTGCCCCACCATTCAATAAGATATTGGCTGATCTGTCCCAGGCCTCAACTCCTCTTTTGGGCCTGCTCCGCATAACCTTCGATTCCCCGAGATTTCAAAATAAGAACAAATCATCTTTCCTCAAAGCTGTTATTGATTCCTTAACTAATAATTCTACACCCCCTCCTTTTTTATTTAGTCTTCAGTAATGAAGTTGGGCAAGTGGAGGAAATAACAGTGGGTGACCATTTTGGAGATAGTGACCATAATACAGTAGGTTTCAGCATATTCATGAAAAAGGACAAAGATAGAACAGGATTAAGAGTTCTAAGTTGGGGGAAGGTGAATTTTAGGAAGCTGAGAGCTGACCGAGTGAAAATGGACTGGATACAGTTACTTCAAGGAAAATCAGTGGGAAACCAGTGCAGCATTCAAAAGCAAGATTCTGCAGGTACAGTGTAGGCATATCCCCACAAAGATAAAAGGTGGTACTGCCAAATCTAGAGCTCCCTGATTATCTAGAAGCTTACAGGGTAAGTTAAAGCAGAAAAAGAAAGCTTATGATGATCATAAAATTCTTATTACTTTAGAAAGCCTAGAGGAGAATAGAATGTGCAGGGGTGAAGTAAAAAAGGAAATTAGAAAAGCAAAGAGAGGACATGAACAATTATTGGCAGGTAAAATCAAGGAAAACCCAAAGATGTTTTATCAGTACATTAAAAGCAAGAGGATAACTAAGGAAAGGATAGGGCCTATCAGAGAGGTACAAGGGAACTTATGCATAGATGCAGAAGATGTGGGCAGGGTCTTAATGAGTTTTTTGTCTCTGTCTTCACAAAGGAGAGGAGTGATGTAGACATTGTAGTTTAAGAGGAGGAGTGTGAAATATTGGAAATGATAAGCATAATGAGAGAGGAAGTACTAGAGGGTCTGACATCCTTGAAAGTGGATAAATCGCCAGGGCTGGATGGATTACATTCCAGGTTGTTAAAGGAAGCCATGGAGGAAATAACGGGTGCGCTGAGGATCATCTTCAAATCCTCTAGATACAGGAAAGGTACCAGATGATTATGGTATGTGAACATTGAACCATTGTTTAAAAAGGGTGCGAGGAATAGGCCAAATAATTATAGGCCAATCAGTCTGACCTCGGTGGTGGATAAATTGTCAGAATCTATTCTGAGGGACAGGATAAACTGCCACTTAGAAAGGCACGGATTAATCAGGGATAGTCAGCATGGATTTGTTAAGGGAAGGTCATGTCTTACTAATTTAATTGAGTTTTTTGAGGAAGTAACAAGAAGGATTGATGAGGGAAGTGCAGTGAATGTGGTCTACATGGATTTTAGTAAGGCATTTGATAAGGTCCCATATGGCAGACTGGTCAGTAAAATTAAAGCCCATGGAATACAGAGGGATGTGGCAGGTTGGATCCAGAATTGGCTCAGGGCCAGGAAACAAAGGGTCGTAGTCAATCGATGTTTTTGTGAATGGAAAGCTGTTTCCAGTGGCGTTCCACAGGGTTCAATGTTGTGTCCCTTGCTGTTTGTGGTATATATTAATGATTTGGACTTAAATGTGGGAGGCATGATTGGGAAATTTGCTGATGACACAAAAATTGGCTGTGTAGTTGATAGTGAAGAGGATAGCCATAGACTCCAGAAAGATATCAATGGTTTGGTTGAGTGGGCAGAAAAATGGCAAATGGAATTCAATCCAGATAAGTGTGAGGTAATGCATTTGGGAAGGGCAAATAAGCGAGGGAATACACAATAAACGGGAGAGTATTGAGAGGGGTAGAAGAAGTGCATGGATTGCATGTCCTCAGGTCCCTGAAGGTGGCAGGACAGGTAGGTAGAGTGGTGAAGAAGGCATATAGAATGCATTCCTTTATTGGCCAAGGTATAGAATTCAAAAGTAGGGATGTAATGTTGGAACTGTATAAAGCACTGGTTCGGCCACAGTTGGAGTATTGTGTACAGTTCTGGTCACCACAATACAGAAAGGACATAATTGCTCTGGAGAGAGTACAGAAGAGTTTTACAAGAATGTTGCCAGGGCTCGAAAGTTGCAGCTATGAGGAAAGATTGGATAGGCTGGGGTTGTTTTCCTTAGAACTGAGGAGGCTGAGGAGTGACTGAATAGAGGTGTACAAAATTATGAGGGGCCTAGATAGAGTAGACAAGAAGGACCTGTTTCCCCTAGCAGAGAGGTCAATTACCAGGGGGCACAGATTTAAGGTGATTGATAGAAGGATTAGAGGTGAAAAGCTTTTTCACCCCGAGGCTGGTGGGTGTCTGGAATTCACTGCCAGGAACGGTGATGAAGACAGAAACCCTCAATTCTTTTCGAAGGTACCTGGACATGCACCTGAAGTGCTGTGGCCGGCAAGGCTATGGATCAGGTGCTGGAAAGTGGGATTAGATTGGGCGGCTGGTTTTTTCGGCCGGGGCGGACACGACGGGCTGAATGGCCTCCTTCTGTGCCGTAATTTTTCTATGGTTTTGTGGTTTCTAAGCTTCTTCAGGAAGCATGGCATAAACTCCAAGAACTCTTCCCACCAACCTGCTTTGCATAAGCAGCGTCCAGCTTTCCTTGGCCACTTCAATTGTTTGGCTATTTTTTCAAATGAAATGAAAAATGCCTCTACATCCCTTTCCTCCAATTTAGGAAGAGCTTGTATAAATTTAAACAGCTTTTCGCTGGGTCCTGGGCTGAATTCAGATTCTTCCTGACCGGAACGTTCCCTCGATTCAAGACTACCACTTTGTCTTAGTTCCATCGCTTTTAACCTAAATTCCCTCTCTTCTCTTTCACTCTGAAGTTCAAGTTTTCTTATAGCTATTGCTTTTTTTTGTTTCCAGTTGCCTCAAACGGTAACTGAATTTTAGCTAATTCCACTGCATCACTCTCTGACTTATAATCTTCTTGTTCCTTTTCTTCTTCTTCCAATTTTAAATGTTCGAATATGACATCAAATATCTCTGCTTTTTTAGCACCTGATTTCAACTCTGAGCCCAATTGTGCTGCCAGATCTTTTAGTTTAATCTTGGTTAAAGTTTTCAAGTTACTAAGGGACACATTATCCTTCCCCAGAAACTCTGCTGCAATTGCTAATGCCATTCTGATGGTATAACCTTTATCCTATTAGACAAGAAACCTGGTTCTTTTTATTTTTTCTCTTTCAAATTATTACTCCCCTTATAGTTCACGTAATTGATGTTGGATTTGGATCCCGGACGATTAAGCCCCCAATTAATACGTTACGACCGAGGCAGGAGTAATGCACTGTCAATTCAATCCCATTAATCTACAGGTCACAGCATATTATTAAAAGTTCCCACCTTCTGGAAATTAGCCAAAGAAAACACTTTTTAACCCCCAGAATAAAACACACCAAACCAGCTATCTTTAAACAACAAATTAACTATTTATTAATAAACTAAATCTTAAACAATACTAAGATAAATCTATGTCTGAAAAGACTGTCTAACTTCTTATTCCGCCTAACCTTCATGCACGCACACATATACATTCAAATACCAACAGTAAACTGGTTCTAAAACGATATTTTAAAAATTAGAGCTGTTTCTTAGAAATAATAAAAAATAACTGGGTTGTAAGTCTTGGTTGGTTACTTTCCCAGATCAGTGAGGTGTCCCAGAGTTGAAGAGTCAGATGCCATTCAAACTCTCCCTGCGAGTTGATGAACAGTCTGTAATAGATAGGCGTTCAAGGCACTTCGGCTACAGTAGGCGTCACACAGATCTTTCACCAAGGAGTATAATAACAGGTCTTGTTAGATTTTGAATTAGCAGTCTATCATTAGAAACTTTACTGAGTTTCCAGAACTTCCAAAAACACGAAAGGCAACAGAAAGTCACTCCTGAGGCAGAGACTTCTAAGAGACTGGAAGTAAAAAAGGAATTTGCTACCTCCAATAATGTAAAGATTCCTTTCAAGGGGTCGTTTCCTCTTTAGGCGAAGCACAGCCTGTAGAGGCCAATGTAGATTTTCAGTTGAGAGAGAGACAAATCCTTCCTTCCTTCAAGGACAGCATGCTCAGGTGGTCTTCCAGATCAAACAGGTTTGAGTCCGTCTTTACACACAGTCAAACTGATACAATACAGCATGTGACCTCTCTCTCTTGCTGTTGCTTAGGAACAGGCTTGCAGCTCACACGCACTGTTCCCAGAGAATATAAAAACTTCTCTCAGTCTTAAAGGCCCACACTCCCCATTTTGTTTTTAAACAGAGAGAAAAAAACACTTCCATGACAACATGCCGATTTGAGTTACTAGATCTGTTCTTAGTCTATCCTCCTTCTAACAATGATGGTGTCACACAACATGATAGTGAGTATCCTCAGTGTGAAGATGAGACACCATTGTCTATGTGAGACAAATGAACTTCAAGGCCTTTGTTTGAATCAGGCTCAATATTAGCCTGATATTTGAATATCTGTCTCAAAAGGGGTGAAATTAGTCAACACCAGCAGTGCAAAATGGGCTCATAGCAAATTGGCAGCCCATTTTACACTCCAGTCAATTTTCTTCTCCACTGAAGTCAATGGAAAAGAAAATAAAGTCAATGTAAAACAAATTCGCTATCACCCTGTTTTACCCTTCTGGTGTTGACCAATTTCACCCCAAAGTCTTCACCCTTTAGTTAAAGTTGCAGCTACCATCTTTGTCAGAAGGTCATCTGCTGGAACATTTAATAAAACTTTGGGCTGAATTTGCTATAGCTGATGCATGTTCTTACAGAGGATGCTGCTGTTCCAAAGAGGTTGTTTTCATCATTCAGTGCTTCAACTCTGGCTGATGTACATGAATCGGAAACACAATCAGAGGTTGTCAATGTGATTTTGGAATCAATATTTCGCACGGGGGCTCATCTAAATAGAGGGGGCAGAACGGCCGCCCCCGATGACGTAGAGGGGGCGGCCTCTGTGTCCCCGGCAACGGTGTCCGGCCCCACCGCGCAGGTGCCGGTGTGATTTTTAAAGGGCGTTAAGCCCTTACCAATAAGTATAATTTTTAAAGGGATAATAGGCATGATTTTTATCACATATAAAAATAAGTGATGGAGGCCCTTCCCCAATCCCCCAATGGTCATTTCAGGCAATGAAGTGACCATCAATTGACTGTTCAAATACCCAAACTTTCCTCCCAACCTTCAATCTTTTGTCCTCCAACCCCTTCCCACCATCCCCACATCCAATAAAAATTGATTTCCCCACGCATCCACCCCTCCCCACCAGGCTCTTGCCCTGAACTCTGTACAGAGTTCTGAAGGCGCGTGGAGCACGAACTGCGGCCGTAATATTGGAGGGGACGGCCACCGCCTGCAGGTAAGTTTATTTAAATATTTTAAATGTTAATCTACATATGCTGATGAAGGGCCCGCCGCCAGTCGGCAGTGGTGGGGGGTGCGGTGGGGGCTGCACCGAGGTCCCGCCGCCGCTGGCAATATGCGGCGGGCCTTTCTCGACGTCGCTGGTCGAGGCGGGCCTCTCTCGGTAGCATTTTAACGGCCCCGCACCGCAACCCGCAGCATCGAGGGGTCAGTAAAATTCAGCCCACTATCTCTGGGACCTATCTTGAGTAAAGCATAAGTTTAGCCAAATAGCGGAACTAAAATTATGCTGGGAAGTCCCTGGTTGAGCAGAAGATTATTGAAGCCAGCAGTTATTCAGGATTTAACATCCTAAAATTTGTTCTGACCCAATATTCTAGATGGTTTTGATTCAATTTCGGAAAGTTTTAACCTTGCCTTCATGTAACATCTGATGCTGGATGTCTTTGTTTTAGTTATGTTGGTCTAGTTGACATGCTTTCCATTCATGTCAGGGTAGAGGAAATATTGAATTCTCTTCCGCAAAAGGCTGCTGATGCTGAGTTAATTGAAATTTTCAAGACTGAGATTAATGGATTTATATTTGGTAGGGCTATCAAGAAACACGAATCAATGGTGGGTAAATGCAGTTGAGTTAAGATCAGCCATGATCTGATTGAACAGTGGAACAGGCTCGAGGGGCTGAATAGCCTACACCTGTACCTATGTTACCCTTTGTGAATATTCTTGGGAAAAACCCCCTGAATGAGTTTAATGCTGAAAGAATTTTAGTTGTATATATTTGCTTCTATCCATGAGATTTTAGGTCATAGCTCATTGGAGTTTCTGTTAACAAAGGATTATTCCTTTTTTTTCTCCCAGGGTCCACTATAGAGGCAGTTTTAAAGGATCTCAATCTTTCTTCGTTCCATACAAGGCAGGCAAAACTTAAACTCCCTATGGCTACTGAGCAAAGTTTCTTTCATTGGTTTGCTGTCTTCCAAGAATAGACAAAGTGCAGGAGTCACCCGTGCACAAAGAAAGAATCCAAGAAATTGTAGTTCCATGGCATTTTACAAACTAGGTTGGTTGTGCATCAGTAAAAAGTATCCACCAACAAGAATGGTATAAATTCAGTTTGTTATGAGGTTAATGCATTTCAACTCCAATAGATGATACTTTATGATTAAGCTATTTTAAAGGTTAATGTTATATTTTTGGATTTTAGTCAGATTTTCACTTGTAATCTGCATAAAGGAATATTCCCACAAGTAAGCCCTTACTCACGATGAACCACTGTGCAACCTTACATGGACAATATCTGGAGTATAGCATTGCCCAGATGTCCAATAAAACCCTTGTTACTATATTTAGCTGACTGGATATGATGCAAGTCCTTTCATAATCTCTAGACTTTGTAAATCATTCTGTCAGAATACAGTCTAGGCCCAAAACTGCAGAACAGATCTATTAAAAATAACAGATAAGCAACAGCAATAGACAATAAAGTAAATTACATGTTTACAGAACTTTATACCTCTTCAATACAAAAATAACAAGCAATGTGACCTTTTTCTAATTTTTGTAGTAATGCTGGACCTGAGTTAGCTGTAACATGACTTATTTGTGGGGTTTGTTGGGCTCTCAGGGGTAAATGTTCTCTAGCTACAGACCTCGGGCAGTCAGCCAAAGACACAGGCCTGCTGTCCCTCCCCACTCCCACCATAGTCTTGGGTCATTTTGAGGGCCGGGCCTCATTAGCATTCAGCCAACAGACTGCAGGCAGAATACAAATGCCCTGGGACAGCTCACCAGTCTAGATGCTTGGTGTACCAGCTGACTTCTGAAGCAAAGGAAGGTAAGTCCATGGTGGATGTGTTCAAACTCATGGGTGTTGGGGTTGGGGGTGCAGCCAAGCGAGTACTGGTGACATCCCCTGAAATTGACATTGGGTCGGTATTCCAACATCATCTTCCCTCTTTCGGGTTTCTGCAAGGTAGAATTGAAGATGAATGGGGAACCCCCTTGGATCTGTCAGGTAAGTTAGTAAGGTAATTGAAAAGCCAATTAAGAACTGTTTTAACCTTAATTCTGGATTTAACAGCCAAGGCACCCGTTTCCTGACCTTGCAGAAACTCGGCAGGGTCACCGAGGCGAGTACACAGTGGCAAGAGCTTCGTCAGTGAAACTGACAAGTTGGGAAGAGACTGATCAGTTACACTGAAGACCTCAAGCCATGGCCTTTGAAAGACTGCTGTTCAAAGCACTTCTTCTCTAAGAGAGTGCTTTCTGTACCTGAAATGTGATTGCCAACTTCTTTGGAAGGCACTTCACCTGTCTAGCAATTCAATCACCTTCAGCAGCATTTCCCTGCTGCCAGCCTTCACTCTGACATGGGAGCAGCTTATGCAGCTCCACCTGTACCTCAGATGAGGGGCAAAAGCAGAAGCAAAACCACTTCCAACAGCACCTGCAGCAGCAGGAGCACCAACTGCCTTCTTCTCAGCCACATGCCCCTCCACAGTCAGAGGGAGTGGACACTGTAATACAGCTGGAAGTACGCAGGGCCTCTAACACAGAGTCTACAGGCAGAGAATGTTGTCTCAACATGTGTGAGCAGCAGCACTTCAGGAGGCTCAGGCTCTCATGGCAGGTCGCTGCTGACATCTGCAACCTCCTGGACCAAGACCTCCCTTCCAGTGGGCCAGTGTGAGTGTTCATAATGACTTGTGTGGAGAGGAGGGAAGGACACCATTGGTGGAGGGTGACTGTGAGGCTTGGGTGCAACAGGGCAGTAGGCTGAATGGGAGTGTGAGTGTTGGCTGCTCAGATAGGGATGTGAGCTGCTTGCAGAGAGAGGAATGAGTGGAGCTGCAAGGTGTGTTGCCCTGAGGAGTGCTGTGCAGGAGAATGTTGGGACAGTCAAAGTGTAGAGCTTAGCACATGAAAGCATTATGCTACTCACCTTTCCCACTCTCCTAAGGTCCTGAATCCTCTTGGTGCACTGTCTCCAGGTTGGAGGGAGCACACCTACTGCTGACTTCCTCAGTCACTTCCATCCAAACCTGCTTGGTTGGAGAAACTGTTCTATTCCTCCCATCCTTGCTAGCGCTCACCGCACTGCAGCCCCTCAGATCCTGCAGCAGGACCTCCGTTAAGAGTGTGAGACCCAAGGACTAGCCTTCCTGGGTCTCCTCTCCATTTCAGTGGTTGTTACAGCCTCAAAAGTCTAAGTGTTGGTGAGTCATTGTAAACCATGCTGTGGTCCCTTTAATTAAAAATCCTTCCTTTGACAGAATGGACATCCCAGCCTGCCTGCCCTCCCGAATTGGTCGGGCAACCAGGAGGCAGGTGCTAATCCAGTGGCTGTGTTAAAGAGCCTTGGCTAAGCTTGCCCATTAGTAAATCAAGTTCCCAATCCCAAAATGATTCCATTATTCCAGCGGGGGCTAAGTACAGAAGATTCTGCCCCATAATTCGCACAAGTGTAATCTGACAAAATAATTGACACTGAGTTAAAGGAGGAGAAATTGAAGGGGTACCTAAAAATTTAGTCAAAGTGATAGGTTTTAAGGAGGATCTTAAAGGACGGGAATGAGAGGGATAGAAAGGTTTAAGGAGGGCATTCCAGAGCTTAGGGCCAAAGTGCTAAAGATATAGGCACTAATGGTGGGCAATGGGATTGAAAGGTGCATAAGAGGTTAGAGTTGGGAGAATTCTTGGAGGATTGTAGGGCTGGGGGAAGGTACAGAGATATAGAGGGGTTAGGGTGGGTGTGTGTTTGGTGGCAGTGGTGGGGGAAATGCCGTGAAAGAATTTGAAGACTTTGATGAGAATTATAAATTGGAGGTATTGGCGGACCAGAAGAATTGGAATGATGGGTGAGCAGGACTTGATGCAGGCTAGGATATGGGCAGCAAAGGTAGTATCAGGGAGTCTTTGTGATGGAGAGGTATGGGGTCAGAAGCTCATCTCAGGGTCAAATACGATTTCATAGTTGCAAACAGTCTCGGGTGGGGGAAATGGAATCAACAGTGAGGGAATAGAGTTGTGGCGGGAGCAGGGACAATGGCTTCAATGTATTCGCTATTTAACTGATTGGCTAAATATTTTAATCACTGGAAGTAGTAGTTTTGCAGAAATTCATGCTATTCATATATTGTTTAAATAGCACACTGTGAAGTTTCTTTAACAGTAAAATGTCACAATGTCAAAACTGACTTTGTCCAATAAATCCTTGATAATTAAAAGGCCTCGTTGTAGCTTTCCTGGAAGAAAACTTCCAGTGAGGTATAAGAGGATTAATCAGTTGGGTTGTCTATTAAGCTGAAATAAAAATACTGCAGGCCTGTATTCCACTAAAAAACTAGAGAAAAGGAAGTTACCATCCATTTAGAAAAGGTGTGGAAGAAAAAAACTATTCATCAAATTTCTTTAAATGAGGATTAATAATTCAACAAAACATTTGAACTTTGCTTAACCAAACATTACAAATATAAAGACAAGTAATTTAGATACTTTAGTGATAAATGAGTACAATTTAAGTAAATATTCATCCACTTCAAGCCTCCTTAGACAGTTAAACTGTTAACAAAATGAACTGAAAAGTTCTCAAAGTGATCTCCAGTAGGGTACACTGGAACTCTTTTCTTCAAAAGGTTGCAGGTTGGAAAAGGGTTCGAAAGTCACAGGAAAATGTTTGAGGAGGAGTTCATTTTTAAACAGCAAATTGACTCATCTTATCACAAGGTTATTTGAATCTTTACAGCTGGAGCCTCTTCCCCAAGAAGTTCAGCTTCAGAAGCCAAACGCCAATGCCGTAGCTTCTCTGGAAAAAACAATTGAAATTCAAAGTAAGTTGTTTGAGTAATGTTTGTTTAATTACAGAAAAATGATTTATTATCTAGCAAGTGCCAGGAAGGTATATCTCTGTTTACTACTTTTCTAAACCAATATGTCAGCTTGCTGATTGCACATGAGCTCATATTTAAAGAAGAAACAATATTATGTTTACATAAATAAATTAGAAAAACACAATGAGAAAAGCTTTTGTTTAAAACTAGAAAATAACTGAAGATAATGATTTACTCAGAAATCTTTCCTAAAACAAACAAGCCTCAGGCTGGAGGTCGATTCCTTCAAAATATAAATGCTTTACTTTGTCTATTCCAAAAGAGAAAAAATCTTGGAAGCTTTCCAGTATAAGCCATGATTTGTATTTGCATTGATAATAGAAGTCCAGAAATTAAAATCTTCCATTCTTCACTCATAAAATCCAAAATTCAAAAGTGAAGCAGAACTGGCAGATTTTCTTCAGATGAATAACAAATAATCTAATGATGTTGGCAACAGAACTGTGTGGTGAGAATGAGTGGGCCATTAACTCTTGGCATGTTAAATTTACTTTGCAATTATGAGAACTGGAATATTTTCCACCACAACCTCTTTCAACTCCAAATATATAACTTGCAAAATTATCATAAATTGTACAAAATGAATGGGGCTGTAGAAGATTTGTTGCCAAGAATACATCCCAGTAAGTAAAAGTGCAGCTCCTTCTTGCCATAGAAACAGTTTCTGCAATCCTGGCAAATTAGAATTTATGTTATCAGTTTTCCACTATATGAGAAAAAATTCCACTGATCTTTTCCACCAATTGGACATAAAACAAACAGTCAGGGTGATGGTTTTCCACCCTTCCCCATTGATCACTCCTATTGTTCTTTTCCCCAGATTCTGTTGTTGCTATGTCATACAGAGTCATAGGCTGGAATTTTTTGAGGCCTGTAGGGATGAGAATGGAGGCAGTAGGGTACATTAAATTGCGCGGGGAGGCTGGGGGTGGAGTGCTTTCCCACTGCCATAAAATTTAGTCCAAGACAGGGAAGGCCGAGGACAGCCTTCCAGCCCAGAGGTCAACTGAGGCCCATAAGTGACCAATTAATGGCCACTTAAGGGCATCTTCCTGCCATCACTGTCATCATACCAGCAGCAGGGGTTGGGGGGGGAGGGTGCCTCGACCACATGAAGAGGTTGCCCAGTAACTCAAGGCTGCCTCCATATGGACTGGTGGGGTGAGGGGCCCTCCTACATGGGCAATCTGTAGCCCACAAAGGGTCACTGGCAGAAAAGGCTGCCCTGCACCACCACCCATCCACCTGACGACAACTACTCACACCCCTCACTGGTGCCTGTTGGACTGGCTCTAGTGAGCCCACCCCAGTTACCTGAGATCAAGATTTCTGGTGTTGCTCCTGGTCTTGTGCCTCCTGCAATACTAGCAGTGGCCGCCACTCCCAGTGGTACTGCTGGTATTGCTGAGCTGCCAGCCCTCTGATTGGCCTGCAGCTCCTAAGGGTGGTATTCCTGTCATTAAATGGATGGGGACCCCAATTAGCTGCCCGCCGTGGAATTTGGCCGGGGGTCCAAAACAGATCAGCCACATCAGCAGGATCCTCACTGTCGGGGTAAAATCCAGCCCAAGGAGTCATTACAGCACAGAATGAGGCCATTTTCTTTTGAAATCATTGATTGTCTCCGCTTCCACTACCCTCGTAGGCAGCGAGTTCCAGGTCAATACCACTTGCTGCGTAAAAAGTTCTTCCTCACATTCCCCACTGCATGTCTTACCCAAAACCTTAAATCTGTGCGCCTTAGTCCTTGTACTATCATCTAATGGGAGCAGCTTTTCTTTGTCTACCTTATCTAAACCTGTCATGATCTTGTACACCTCTATCAAATCTCCCCTCTATCTTCTTTGTTCCAAGGTGAACAACCCCAGCTTCACCAGCCTAACATTGTAACTAAAATCCCTTATTTCTGGAACCATTCTGGTAAATCTCTTCTGCACCCTCTCAAGGACCCTCACATACTTCCTAGAGTGTGGTGACCAGAACTGGATGCAAAATTCTAGTTGTGGCCTAACCAGAGCTTTATAAAGGTTAATGAAAACTGCATGCCCAATCTCAACAGGTAGGACTGAAAAATTCTAAATGACTGAATACTCTATTAAAAGTTGTACTCAATCCCTTTTTCCAACTTGCTGCAAGTCTTTCATTGTTTTGTACAGACCAATGGCTGTGGAAATTGAGATGATTCTGTGAAACAATAGAAACATTACAATGAAAACAAAGTATTGCTCAGAATTACATGACCCATAATGAGTGAGAAGGACTATCTTAAAGTAACTTGTTTCACACCAGGTTGATTTTATCCATTTATTTCAAATTGTTACACAGAATAGTTCAGTTTAGCTATATTTGGCCAAAAAAAGCTTGTTCTCTCCTATCTTGGAGAATTCCATTAAACCCATGCCAAGATCGTACCTAATGTAATTTAAAAAGAAATCATGATGCATTTTCTCATTCAATTTGACATATATTGCACAGTATTTAATTACACAATCCATCATATCCCATTCCTCCACTATTAAAAATTCCTAGGTTTTCTCACACTGCCATAGGGATCTACCTAAAATCAGAATCTCATTATTTCTTAGTGAAATATTTGTTCAGAGCATTATATAAGATTGGGGAGAAAAAATTATTTGAGTCATACATTACTTTAAAAAAAATTACCCATCGCCTGTCAAAAGAATTGTTTGCTTGTTCAATTCAGCTAAATGCCGTCACACTTGTTTTCAATTTTCAAATATACTAAGCCAATTTTAATATATTCTTATGGTAAAACTATAAAAAGTAGAATATTATAGACTCCTGCATGTTGTGTATTCTTGAGTTAAGGGGTATTAAAACTGGGGAATGCAACTCACTACCAGCATTAAACAATTATAGGACATGTATTGCAGAGCTAACTACCATTCTCTAAATGTGTCTTAGTTTCAACCTCAGAAAAGCACCTACAGCATCAGTTTAATGCTTCCCTTTCCTACAGCAACTACTCTTGTGGCCTCTCTGAGTGGCAGTGCCACTTTATGGCAAATTTTGTGTTGCAGATCTATTCTGTTTTATGATTGCCTTTAAGAGTGATGTCCCTTTAAGATCTTGGTATACTAATAAGCTAAATACCTGGATGCAGTCATGTGACTCCGAGCCTGAGCCACTCTGCAACTGTAACACCTAGAGGCAAGTTCTATACTGTACAATAGTTTAGCTGTAATAAACCTATTTGAGATCTTCAGCATAACAGTTCACATAACTCCATGCATTTCATTTATGTTGCATCAGACAACTGAAAAGAACTCATTACATGGTGGCAGTGGTGATGAGAAAACAATCTAAGTTTAAGGAATACAGGTCAAACAGCTTTGAAAATGACCTTTCCTACAGCCGCTAGAGAGAAAGTTAAAAAATAAAACTGGCTCAAACAGCAAAAAAAAACTTACCTGAAGCTGTCGAAGACAGAGCTCAGAACGGATTGGCTGCAAGTAAATCATTGTGCCGACAGTCGAGGGATACTGTTTAAAAAAAAAAGGCTTTGAAGTCCTTCAAAAGATCAATTTTTTCAAAAGCTCCATGTAAAAAAAACAGGGAATACCCAACTCCCCTATCAGGCTGATCGAGATTGGTGCCATTACAGGAGGCGTCCATTAGAAAAAGCACAGGAAAACCCTAATCATTGCAGAACCTCATCCACGTAGCCAAGGTTTTAAAAAAGTGATTAAACCACTTGAGTGTGAATAAGAGCTTCCATTCACGAAGCCACAGTATAAAAATACCATTAAACCACTCAAGCGTGGAAGAACATAGAGCAGCTGTGTAAACTGAACAGGCTTAAGTGCTGGAAACAAAATAAATACACAGCACTGTGAAACACCTGTTTCTGTCAATCAAAGCAGCTAGTCTGAAGAACAGACAGTTTCTTGGAAGGGAAACAGTACAGAGGCATAAAACAAGTCTTAAAGCAAGTTTTAAAGGAAAATAACAGCAGAAAGATAGATACCAAATTTCTCAGCATGAACTGGAAAGCCAGGATATCCTATCCGAGTTCTAACTGTTCAAACAAAGAATGTAGTTATGCTTTACAGACCAAGTGATTGCAGAACCAGGAAAACAGGCTGTAAAAATTCTGATAGCAGTTGGGAATGAGGGATTACACAGAATCAATACCTCCGGCTTATCAGAAGAGGACCAGAAAGAGCCTGCAAAGAAATGGAAAGTGCTGGAAGATCAACTTCGATTAACAGTGAATTTTAGAATCCGCTGCCTGGAATTGATGTCCTACAGGTAACAGCCATAGGAATCAATAGACCAGTTTGTCAGTAGATGCCATAGTAATGTGATTTCTCAGAAGCTCAGCTATCGGACTGAATAATGGAGCTGGTGATTATATCAACACCCATTGAAGCATTTCAGAAAGACCTCTTGAGGAAAAAGAAAGGTCACAGCATTAATGCATTGCTAGAAGATGGCAGAAAATACAAAACCATTGTAGCTGGCCAACAGCATCTGCAAAGACTAGGTGCAGCCAACAGTACCAGAATGATAAACAGGCGGAAAGAGCAAGCAAGTTGTTTGGTAAATGTAGCTGGCCCCACTCACCACAGTTTTCCTGCATTTTGAGACCTGTGCAAGGCGTGCGGTGCAAAAGGACACTGGGCCCACCTATGCAGGAAATCTGGCTCCAAAGACACAGCCAGAAACTACAGTAGGACACTAGCAAGTAGCAAGGAGGCCACCAGAGACCTGTGTAAACGTAAGCCGATGCACAAAGTCCACAGCAAAACAGACCTGAGACAAGACTCAGAGAGAAGTCATTTTCAGCCAGAAGACGAACAGGCATTCCACATTGTGAACCAGACACATCATGTTGATGAAGTCAAACAACTGGAAGCTTTTGCCACTATTGACATCACGTGCGCAAAGAAAGCTGGCAAACATTCACTCAAGGTCAAGGTTGACACCAGCGCTAGTGCAAATATCCTACCAGTCTGAATCCTCAAAGATATGTACCGGAGTCATTGGAAATCAATGATACAACTGACAACTGACAAGTTGTCTGCGTACAACAGACCACCCATCCCTTGCAGTGGAACACTAACAATGCAATGCAGTTATGGTAAGTCGGCATGGAAACCACAAATATTCCATCTAGTTGACACGAGCAGACCAGCAGTGCAGGACTACCAGCGTGTAAGGAACTCAACATCATAACTATCCATGAGAGCATTGCCTAGGGGAACCCGTTCACAGACTATGACCAGCATCAAACGGTGCAGTCTGGAAACCCTTCAACAGCACAACTGTGCTGCGTCTTCACTTCTGCTCTCTAGAGGAGCACCAGCACAACAATGAGCTAAAACAGACAGATATCTCCATGAGACCAAGTACTCTTTCCCGAACAAGTCCTCGACCTTGAGCCCAAGACATTCAGGTGCAGAGGATGAGGAGAGACGAAGGATATGCAATGTCCTGAGGAGGTAGAGGAGGAATGAGTTGAAGCATTGTCTGTTGGCTCTTTGAGATGAGGTGCCGGAACTTTCCAACAATGACAAGTTCTCAAAAGTGGTCATCTTGAGAAAAGCAACAGAGTATGTTAGCAGGCTGAAGGCAGAGCAACAGAAACTAAATACAGAGAGGGAGAAACTTCAGAAAGAACAGCAACAGATGAGATGCAGATTCCCCGAGCAAGAGTTGTCAAACCACCGAGACGATATATGGACTTTTGAGCCTCTATACTTATACATTTTATAATCTACATTCCGTGTAACTAATTTTGATGTTATCTAATGTTAAGTGTTTTTATTTTAGTGTATGAGAACTATCTTTGGAAAGAAGGGGGATATTGTATGATTGCCTTTAAGCGTGATGTCCTTTTAATCTTAGTATGCTAATGAGCTAAGTACCAGGACACTGTCATGTGGCTCGAGTGTGAGTCAATCTGCACTTGTAACACCTAGAGGCAGGTTCTGTAAATAGTTTGCTCTGTACTGTATAATAATTTAGCTGTAATAAACCTGTTTGAGATCTTCAGTGTACTGGGCTCCACGCATCTAATTTATGTTGCATCAGACAACATAACAGAACTTATTGCACATTCTAATAGGGACTGGCTTGCAATTGTTCAAACTTATTTCACATAGAATTCTGACAGCTAACAAAGAGAGTACACCTTAATCCCTTCAGTATCAGCCAGACTTGAACCCATATCCCAGGGGTGAAAGGACAATGTGGCCTCACTACACCATTTGTTTTTAAACTACATTCTCTAAAGTCTTCTCGCCCAGAATTTAGAACCCATTCTCTGAAATGTTAACTGGGAGCTTCCACACAGCTTTCTTCTTTTTTGCAATTCTAATGAGGTTTCACTAGAGCACACCATCAGTTATCAATGAGTACATGCCAGGCGCCTTGAACACCTGAGGGATTTATTGCAACATTTAAAGAGCTTAATTCAACAGAACTCAAACTATGATTTTCTACGATATTCCAGCATGATACTGTTGACACATGCTGGGCTACTGAGAGGTAGAATATGGAGCCATGTATGCATTGCCCTTGCAGTGAGCTTCTGATCTCAACTATGCAATCAAAGTGAAGTGGGAACATTACCAGATAAGCCAAGCAGGGCAACACGGAGCAATTGTTTGTAGAAAAACTATACTAGAGACTAAAGAGCGAATTTTAACTCTCCCTAATCTGCAGGAAAGGAGCAGGAATAAAATGGAGTGGCTCCATTTCTCTCTCCATTCCTGTTGATTTCCCATTTTAATTTGAGGCTCTGCTGGACTCCAGCAAGGGTCTCATTAATAAATGCGAATTAGAGTCACATGCCCTATGCATGCAATACTATTTTAACCAGTTCCTGAATAAGATAGCAACTGTGGCTTCCCGATAGGCAACACTGGCAGGAAGGCAGCAAAGCCCACTATAGTAAGTTGGTAATATAAAAAACAACTTTCACTAATGGGAGCAAGAGGAGCAGGATGACATCCTCATGCCAGAGGAGGCGTATCCTAATGTGAGTCACTATCTTCAAGAGATAAAAATCTTTCCACCAGTGCTGTGCCAAAGGAGTATGATTAAATGTGATGTCTCCTGATTTGTATTGAATTTCAGAAAATTATGTGATAATTGTGATATCTAGAGTAAGGTTTTGAATCAGTTTTACAGCATTTTTCATCTGTGGACCATCTTTATTTTAATTCTCAGAAAAATATTGGAGATCAGTACATCAGCATGCATCAGAAGTTGCCTGTTGTCTCAAAGATGCCCAAAACCTGGAGAGAAAAGAAACAGAAACAGTGACTGCCATGGCATCACTTTCAGTGGATACCGAACAGAGACACTCACAGGAAGACAACAGGTCAGCAGCTACAGTGATAACGGGGCTAAAAAAATACAGTATAAATGATGAGATCGGAGAAAGAGAAATGGATGACACATATCTTTAATCTGAGTGTGTTTCAACTTTAGCTGAAAAATTAATTTTCAAATTGGGTATAGGTAATCTGGAAGAGTGATACAGGGACCTCATTTCAAATAAGATTCAATGAAAACAATTACTCTGTGGTAGCCTATGTCTAGATTTAATATAATTTTACAAGTGTGTATACCATATAAATAGCATTGCAAGTAAGGATGAAGTATATACACTATTTGTGTTTTCATCATCATTTACGTTTACTTTCCATCCTAAGAAATAACATGGAGAATGAGGAGAGGAAATAAAAGGAGAACAAAATGGGAGGGTGTTTTTCTCTTTTCCCCCCACACTTTTTGTCCCTTTTCCTGAAGGTAGTAGCTCAACAACAACTTGCATGTGAAGTGTCTTTAGTGTGGAAAACATTCCAGAGCATAAAATAAAAAAAGCAGTGAACTGCATTGTCAGACAAGGAATCAACATAGATCACCAATCATCAGAGTGATGCATGCACAGAATTTAATGTGGGACAACATACAGGTGACAAGTTTTTAGGGGATGGAAATTGAAAGGCCAGCAAGAAAGATATTAGAATAATCTAGAGGTGAGAAAAGGATAAATAAGGATTTCAGCAGTGGCAAGGCGACAGTATGGGGCAGAGGAGGGTGATGTTACAGAATTGCAAGTAAATAATGTTGGTGATGTGGGCTTTGAAGCACAGGTTGAACAGAATACTGAGGTTTCAAATGGTCTTGTTCAGCCTGAATGAATAACCAGGAAAGGGAATGGAGCAGGATTTACAGCAAGGGTCAAAACTAAAAGCTTACATTTTCCCAACATTCAGTTGATACTTGATATCAGAAAAGCAGTCTGACCTTACAGAGGTGGTTCTGGGGTCAAGAAAAAGAGCAGTATGTCATTAGCTTGCATAAAAAAATGACCCCTTGCCTTTGGATGATGCCACCAAATGGCAGCATATAAATGAGAAAGAGGAGTGGGTTAAGCATAGATACTTAAGGGTGAAGTTGGGGAGTGCTGATCACAGTGGTTTTGAATGGAAAGGCATATGCCTAAACAAAGAGAGCCATTAACAACATCCACTACCTTGGGAGTTAGGTGGGGCAGTTAATATACAGTGTTGGGTAGGGAAGGGATCAGGGGAGCAGAAGGTGGGTTTCATCAAAGAGATGAAATTGAAGCTGGTAAAGAGAAATGAGAAAGAAACTGTAGTGAAAGAAAATCGGACCAAGAATGGGTGGATGAGGTCAGAAGCCGTAGGGGGAAAGTAATGTAGGAGAAGTAATGGCAGAGAACTACATGGATGGTCTCAATCTTGGAAACAAAGAAATCCAGGAGCTATTTGCATCTAGTATTGGAGTTGAGGGCAAAGAGATTGATGGGAGGGGGCCAGGAAAGGGGACTGCGAAAGTGACTAGTCAAGGAGAAAAGGAGTCCTGAGTTATCCTTGTATTCAAAGATAATCCTTGACTAGTAGGAGGCTGAGGGGAGAACAAGGCATGGTATAGCTTGACATGGTGAGTCAAATCTGACAATGAATGACTAGTGTTGTGCACCAATTGTGCTCGAGTTTGCAACCATCTGATTTAAGAGCGTGTATTTGGAGACTATACAATGGAAACAGTAGAGATTGGAAACAGTGTATAATTTCTTGAGAACAAGGATGTCAAAGCAGAGGCATTGGATTAATGCAGCGGCAACAATGTTTTGAAGGATGGAGAACCAAAGAGGAAGTTAGGAGTTTGAACATAAATTAAAATCATAGAATCATACAGCACAAAATAAATAATTCAGCTTGTTGTTCCTGTGCTGGCTGTTTGAAAGAGCTATCCAATTAGTCCCATTCCCCGGCTTGTTCCCCATAGCCTTACAACTTTTACCTTGGTGACGGAGCAGGGTGAGATGTTTTCCATGGACAGATGCTGACAGCAGTAGAGTTGGGAGAAGGTAGGAAGTCTGTTAGTGAGGGAAAGGTTACCAAGGATGAGGGAGTTTTTATGAACAGTGAAATAGAGTGAGAATAGGAGATGGAGAAGTCAGACATATACCTGCTCTCTGGAAATCCCTCCCTAAACCTCTCCAATACTCTAGTCACTTTTAAATAAATCAAATTTCATCTTTTGGATAAATTTTCAGTCACCTTTCTTTACATTCCCCCCTTTGTATCATCAGCAAAATTGGATACATTACTCTTGGTTTCTTCATCTGAATCATTAATTTAGTTTGTAAACATCTGAGTCCTCAGGACTGATCCTTCCAGCACTCCGCTAGTCACAGCCTGCTAACTTGAAAATGCCCTGTTTATCCCTATTCTCTGCTTCCTGTCCGTTAATCAATCCTCTATCCATGATAATATATTACCCCAACTCCATGAGCCCTTATCTTGTGCATTCACCTTTTGTGTGGCATCTTATTGAATGCCTTTTGGAAATCCAAGTATACTACATCTATTGGTTTCCTTTTATCTATCCTACTAGTTACATCCTCAAAAAACCTCTAATAAAACTGTCAAACATGATTTTCCTTTCATAAAACAATGTTGCTTTGTCTGATCATGCTATGATTTTCTAAGTGCATTGTTAAAACTTCCTTTATAATAGATTCCAGCATTTTCCCAATGACTGATGTCAGGCTAACTGGCCTGTAGTTTTTTGTTTTATCTCTGCCTTCTTTCTTGAATAGTGGTGTTACATTTGCTAACTTCCAAACTGCTGGGACCATTCTAGAATCTAGGAAATTATGGAAAATCATAACCAGTGCATCCATTATCTTTGCAGCTACCTCTTTTAGAACCCTAGGATATAAGCTATCAGGTCCAGGGGATATGTCGAATTAAGTTTCTCCAATACTTTTTCTCTGCTTTTATTAATTACCTTAAGTTCCTCACTCTTATTATCTCCTTGCTTACTCTTTATTTCTGGTATATAACTTGTGTCTTCTACTGTGAAGACAGACAGCAAATATGTGTTCAACATCTCTGCCATTTCCTCATTCCCCATGATAATTTCTCCTGTGTCTGCCTCTAAAGGACTAACATTTACTTTAGCTACTCGGCTCCTTTTTATATACTTGCAAAAGCTCTTATAATCTGTTTTCATATTTCTGGCTAGTTTACTCTCACATTCTTCTTTTTCAATTTTTATCAACTTTTTGATGGCCCTTCCTTTGTTGATTTCTAAAACACTCCCAATCCTCAGGCTTACTACTATACTTTGCCACATTATAAGCCTCTTCTTTTAATCTAATACTACCCTTAACTTCCTTAGGAAGACATCTTTCTTGCTAAGTTTTTGTTTTTTAATGGAATGTATTTTTGTTAAACGTTTTGAATTGTTTCTTTAAATGTTTCCCACTGCTTATTTCCTTTTGGTCTATTTATCCAAACAATCTTAGCCAGCTCTCCCCAATACCTGTGTAATTGGCTTTGTTTAAGTTTAAGATTCTTGTTTGGGACTTGAGTACTTCACTTTCAAACTTAATATGGAATTCAATTGTATTGTGATCACTTTTTCTCAGTGGGTCTTTTACTATGAGATTACTAATTAACCCTGCCTCATTGCACAATACTAGATCTAAAATAGCTTTATCCCTGGTTGGTTCCATAACATATTGTTCCAGGAAGCTGTCACCGGAGTATCAGACAAGGGGATTATTTTCATGTTTTAACATGGACAATGATTATTCATTGGATTTCAACAATGGACATCAAAGCTGGACCAATTTCGTTCTCACTTGACATTTGCGGGTATGCTGGATAGCAATCAGAAATGGCAACTCTGGTTGTTTTTCTTTCCACACCCTGGCTCAAGCACCATGAGGTGAGTTCTAGTGATGCCACCCACCATCCTAACAGAGGCCAAAATAACTCAAAATAGACTAAAGATGAAACCTTGCACCTCCTCAGTCTGTGTGGCCCAGTACCACACCCCAAGAAGAATTTACGCACTGAGCCACCAAGAGCTGCTCTGATCATTTTAGTCATTTATATGTAAATATTTGCTTTTCAATTAATAATGATTTTTATACCATAATAATACTTTTAAAAACTGGTGCCTTTCTTAACAGATTAAGAAAGATCGAAAAGAAAGGGAAATAAGAATCAATAAGAAATGCATGAATAAAGGATCGTGAAACAACTACAAATCATTCTCACAAACAATAGGCAGGATTTTGTTCCCAGCCCGATGTCGGATTCCAGTGGGGGGGTGTGGTGGGATGCCAGTAGATCTCTATGGAACCCAATGCCAGGATTGCCAGGCCCAACCTTCCCGGTGGTTGGAAAGCTTTGTGCTGGCAAATCCGCCGCTCCGCAGCAGGACCATGCTTTAAATATTAAAATTACCCATTTGCATACATTTTAATGGTATTCGCCACCATCCTACCAGCCATTTCCAATCTTCAGCTCAACGTGCGGGACTCACGTGCCTTCATGTTCCCATCCTTGAAAAGCTGGAGTCACCGAAGTGAGAGTCCTCGGTGTTTGCAAAGAGTGGTAGGTAATACCCTGCTCTTAATTGTTTTTGCAGAAAATTCAGACATATGCATTAAATTTAGGTAGCCAGAAATGAAGGGGGTGGGGGGATTGGGAACTCTGCATCCATTAATCATGTATCAGCAAGGGGGTGGAATGGGTGAACTCAGCATGTTTTGCATAGGGTAGGGGGTAGGGGAAAACTCTGCATCTTTGGAACTGTCTGCAGAGCTGACAGCCTTTTAAAAATGGCACCTGCTCCTGCTCCCATCTCAGGTGATGCCATTCAGGCCATGGCTGCCCTGCCACGTGATTGGGGATTGGGGTGTTAATGGGACAAGGCAAGATTGCAGCAGCACGCTGGCGTGCAGCTCATGCATGCTGGCCGCCATATTTTTCCACCTGCTGCCACTCCCGGCGGCTGGACAATACGATTCAGCCCAAATGAAATACAGACTTCCTTATTTATTTTGATCTGTTCAGGAAATGAATAATGAAATTCTGAGGTGCATCCAGCTTCCATGTGAGCAGAAAATGAGAGGTTTCCAAATTTTTATAGACCTTATTTTCCTGATCCATTTCCATCATAAACCTTCAATTTAAATGTCAATATTAAATTCTTAGTAAACTACATATTACTAATGCAGCAAAATTTCCACTTTTGTGGGGAAAACCCACAGAGTAGATGCAAGCTTCTGTTTACTGACCATAGCATTCTAAGATGATATACTGCATTAAATATGAACATTTCAAACAATCAGCTGTTCAGCTGGTTGTTATCTGAACATAAGGCATAGATTACAAGATGTTACAACATATTACAATACGATGCATTACAATAAGATAGGTTACAATTTATTATAACATAGCAATGAAGTGTATCAAAATGCAGTTTAATGCAATTTATTCTAAAGCTTTGCAGAATAAAACAAATGAGAATAAATTGCAGTTTATTCCAGTATAACACAATGCACTACAACATAATACAGTACACTGTATTAAAATACAGAAAAGTATCTAATTACATGAATAATGTAATGAATATTACAAGGAGAATAGCCTACAATAATATTCCTGTCACCTATCTTATAAATGATTGCTTGCAGTTATAGCATGTAATTTTGACTTTGAGAAATAGTGTAAAATTAGCTTCATTGACTTCATTGGGAATTAAAATCAGGAGAGATGTATAACAGGCAGCTGATCCAACATCACTCACTATGGTTAAAATCAAAATTACTCACAATGGCTGTTAAATCAAATAACAGCCACATCAATTCAACCTACAACTTCTTAATGAAAGCTGGAAATCTGAAATAAAAATAGAAAGTGCTGGAAGTACTCAGCAGGTCTGGCAGCATCTATGGAGAAAGAAGCAGAGTTAACGTTTCAGGTCTGTAACCTTTCATCAGGTCATCCCTTCTGCCTTAATCTCAGACTGTTGCCAGGGAGATGGATGAAGTCGGTAGATAGGGAACGGAGTTTGGAATGGGGACCAAAAACCATAGCTTCAGTCTTCCCAATATTTAATTGGAGGAAATTTCTGCACATGCAGTAATGGATGTCAGATAAGCAGTCTGATAATTTAGCAACAATGGAGGAGTCGAAAGAAGTGGTGGTGAGGTAGAGCTGAGTGTCATCAGCATACATGTGAAACCTAATGCTGTGCTTTCGAATGAGGTCACTGAGGGGCAGCATGTAGATGAGAAATAGGATGGGCTCAAGGACTGATGCTTGAGGGACACAGAGGTAATGGTGCAGGAGCAGGAAGAAAAACCTTTTCAAGTGATACTCTAGCTGTGATTATATAGATAAGAATGGAACCAGGCGGGTGCAGTCCCACCAAGCTGAATGACAGTGGAGAGGCATTGAAGGAGGATGGTGTGGTCAACTGTGTCAAAGGCGACAGACAGGTCGCGAAGGATGTGGAGGGAAAGTTTACCTTTGTCACAAACACTAAATTTTTCCCCCTTTTGACTAAAGACATTATTTTTGAATTCAAGTATTCTAAACATCAAACTTACATACATCAAGTTATTTCTTAGTGTTCAACTTGTATGTTTTCTCTAAGTACAGAAATAGTCTTAGAGATAGGAAGGTCTCTTAGGTCTGTGATTAGATTTACGAATTTGAGGTTGTGGATCTGTTTGATCAGCTTGATGAAGCAGATTATTAACATCACTCATAGGAAAAGGAAACGTATCCTCATAACCACTATCCTCAAAGTATCTTGGTCTGCTCCCCATCAAACATCTTGCATTCCACTTGCTGTCGTCATCCAACAGATGAGCGTTTGAACCGAGCAAACGTTTAATCTGCTTTGGACCTGATACTGATGAAGCAAGTTTGTTGTCGCGATTTGGCCTTTTGATTTGAACCCAATCTCTGACTTTAATTTGTGGCACCTGTACATTTGTTAAAGTCTGCTTTTGCTTTACCTCGTTGTTTTGCAATTTCATCTGCTTTCGCTCTGACATTCTCATTAACTGGTAGTGATGGCTTCAGAATGGTCAGTGGCCTGCAAAAGTTACGACCTATCATAAGTTCAGCTGGTGTCTTTCCTGTCAGAGAGTGTGTAGGCTTTACTCCTAAAAAGTCAATCACGGGTGCCACAAATATGCATTTGTCCTTGTTGAGCAGCAAATTGTGTTTTGTAAGTCGAGTGAGCACTGCTGGTAATTGTTGATCATGTTCAGCTTCCGTGGACAACGATGTCATCAAGTAGGTTGAACGTTTCCTCAACATCTGTCAAGACTGAAGAAACGATTTTCTGGAATGTGCTAGATGCTGAACTTAATCCATGTGGCATTCGGCGTTATTGAAACACACTATCATGGGTAACAAAAGCTGTAAGATATCAGCTTTGTTCTGCTAGAGGCATCTGACAATAACTCTGTCTTTGTGAAGACTGTGGAATCATGAAATGATGCTGACAGTTCTTGAATTGTAAGAAGTGGATACTTGTCTGGTATGATAGCTTTGTTGACTGCCTTTAGGTCACTGCATAGTCTAAGTTCACTATTTTTTCATTATGCAATGACTCGATTTGATATCCATGGTGATGAGTTGATTCGTTCAATAATACCGTCTGTTTCTAGTCATTTCAGCTTCTGTGACACTTCAGCAAGGATGACAACTGTCTCAAATTTTGTGAAACTGGTAGAATTGATGTGTCAATGCGAGGAGCATGACAGTACCCCTTTTATCTCTCCAAATCCAGTAAATAAGGAAGGACATTGGCGTGTAATATCTGCATCATCAATCCCATTAATGTGTGCTCCGGTGGGGTCTTCAAGTTTGAATCCGAGCCTATTGAAAAGGTTTACCCTCATAAGACTTCAGCCTTTAGCTACATAGAAAGTGAACCTATCTAGGGTGAGATTTTTGTAGCATACTGGAACTGTGATCGTCCCCGAAACTGAAATGATAGAGTCGTCATAAGCTTGAAGAGTGTCTGTTGCAGGAGTGAGAGTGAATTGCAAAAAATACTGATGGTAGACTTTGTTATTCAAAATAGATACTTTCACACCAATATTGATGTGACACTGAGATGCCTGCGATCTCAACTGAGCACTCCTTAAAGTGACCTGGTGCTTTATTTTTTGTGATGGTAAATACATGTTGTACCTCACTCTCACGAAGAGACTGCTCCACGAGTCGAACCGATGAAGTCATTTTCTTCGACAACCTGCACATCTTTGCAAATGGTTCCACTTTAAACATGAGTTACACTTTTTTCCTCAAGCTGGACATGGCACTGTGACTCAATGAGCACTTCCACAACTTGGTCACAGTTTTGAAGGTATCTGACCATGATGGGGCATATTTTGATGAGGTTGCTGAGGTCTTCTTGTCCTTAACCCTTGCTCTGAAGCTGGTTGGACAAGCTGTGTCTGCAACCCTGAGTCTCAGGAGACCTGTGTGTGTAACCTCTGAATATAACATGGCAGATTTGATCTGAACTGCTAAGGTTATGGCTTTTTCCAAGGTTAAATCATCATCCTCCATGAAGAAACGTTCCCTAATTTGTGGAATTGAAGTCATTTCAATTAATTGGTGATGAATTAGTTTGTTGGTTAGTGTGCCAAATTTACATGTAGCTGCCAATTGCTGCAATGCTGTCACGTATTGTTTAATGGGCTCACCATGTCCCTGGGATCTCTGGCGGAATGCATATCGCTCTATCATCACACTTTTCTTTGACCTGAAGTATTTTTCATGGACACTTACCATCATATCAAACGTAAACGTATCTTCTGTGAGCTGTGTGAAGACTCATTGGCCTTCTGCTCCTAGACAATGTGCAAGTATCACTTTCTTATGGTTCGCTGCTATATCTGGGCTGTCCATCCCTGTAGTGAGCAAGTAGGTTTTGAACCCCGAAATCCATCGCTTCCAGCACAAGGGAGGATTTCCTGGTGTTGGAAGAAAAGGTTCTGGAGCTGATAACATTAGATTTTGTTAAATCATCCTAGTCGCCACATTTTTGTTATACTTACGCTGGGTTGCTGGATATGGTATGTACATCTTACTTATCTCAGAGCAATGCAGATATCACACTTGTATTAAATCGCCAACTGGTTTATTTACAGCACTTTAAACTATATTAGTTCTTACACGATTTCAGTGCCTGTCTCCTCATCGCAGTCAGTGTGTTTTCTGTTGAAGATCCAAGGGTGTCGAAGGTG
Source organism: Heterodontus francisci (assembly GCF_036365525.1). Classification (NCBI taxonomy): domain Eukaryota; kingdom Metazoa; phylum Chordata; class Chondrichthyes; order Heterodontiformes; family Heterodontidae; genus Heterodontus; species Heterodontus francisci. Next base: position 98,661,321 of record NC_090372.1, on the reverse strand, counting down.
GAGGTGAAAGCACGGTTGAGCAATCTGTAGCTGCAGAAATGTTGTGGCAAACAGAGTGCCAAAGGCTAGACAGTTGAGATTTTGAAAGTGCAGTTGTAAGTGAATGGGGGGATCGTTTTTATCCAGAGATGGTTACAGAATTGCAGGGTCGGGGCATGGAAGGGGCGGGGGGGGGGGGATGTGAGTGGAGAGTGATACAAGGAAGTTATCAGAGGTGGCTTTATCTGAAATTACCAGTCTGCAACATTCGGCCATTGACAGTTCTTTGCATTGGAAGACCGGCAAGTTTCAGGCACACCAAAAAGCATCTTTCATCGAGTTGTTGGTCCTCCAGTAGCAGTTGATGTTTATCTTGGTGTGTGCCCCCGGGAACAGCCCACAGAGCACAGAGTTCTGCATTACAGAGCTGCTTGGGATGAACCTAGACAAAAACCACTGCATCTCTTTCCACACCTTCTTTGCAAAGGCACATTCCAGTAGAAGGTGGGCGATGGTCTCTTCCCCACCGACGTGGTACTGAGATTCCGGGTGTGCATGAACAATCTGACGCAAAGGGTCCTTCTCACCACCAGTCAAACTACATCTTGGCACTGTTTGAAAATTCTGATGATGAGACATTCTGCCAAACGACTTTGACAGTCTGCTCAGGGAAACATCCGACAGGATCCATCATATCCTTTTCCTGCAGGCCCTCGAGGAAGTTACGTGCAGACCACTGCCTTGATGGACTTGTGGTCAAAGATGTTTTCTGCACAAACTTATCCACGAGGGACAGATGGTACAGCACTGTCCAACTGAATGGAGTGCTCCACGGCAACATGGCCAGACCCATCTTTCGCAACACTGGGGACAGATAAAACCTCAGCACATAGTGACACTTGGTGTTTAAGTACCAGGGGTCTATGCATAGCTTGTTACAGCCACAGACAAAGGTGGCCATCAGGATGAAGGTGACATTGGGAATGTTTCCCCCCCCCCCACTTTTATCTAGAGATTTGTACATCATGTCCCTGCGGACATGGTCCATTTTCAAACTCCAGATAAAGTGGAAGATGACATGGATGACTGCTACAGCGCAGGAGTGGGGTATGGGCCAGACCTGCACCATGCACAGCAACACTGAGAGCATCTCGCACGTGATGACTAGGTTCTTACCTGTAATGGAGATGGAGTGTCACTCCCACATACCCAGTTTTTGTTTCACCTTTGCTATGCATTCTTCCTAATGTTTGGAACACACAGGAGAAGGCCTTCTCCTGGTCCAAGTTGACCAAGGTGTTCACCCTCCTTTCCGGCACTTAGGTGATCATATCCCTGAATAGCGCGAGGCTATCAGAGATCATCCTATCGCGTACAGTGGAGATCTGATCAGCATGGATCACCAACTACAGAGTAGATTTCACCCAATTGGCGATGTCCTTGGGCAGAATTTTATAGTCCACATTAAGCAATGAAATTGGCCGCCAATTTCTTACTTCCTCCCTGTCCCCCATCCACTTATAAATGAAGGTGATGATGCCGTTCCTCATGGATTCTGACATGCTACCAGATGGAAGCATACGCTCATACACTTACAGCAGATCCGCGTCAATCCAGTTCCATACAGTCCAATACAACTCAGACGGTAAGCCATCACTTCCAGGAGTTTTACTTGTCTCAAAGGACCTCATGACCTTTGTCATCTTGTCCAGAGTTAGCAGTTTGTGCAGATTCTCATACATACTGTCTTCTAAGATCTTCATGATAGAGGACGTGAACGATTGGGAGACCATGCTGTCTGTAGGCTTCACGTCATACAGCCCAGTATTAAAGGATTTGCTGATCCTTAGCATGTCCGACTGCTATGGCGTTACAGAGCCATCTTCTTCCTTCAGGCTACTGATCATAGAGCACTCTCTGTGTACCTTTTGGAAGATGAAACCTGAGCACATCTCATCCTGCACCAAGGAGCGGACTCTGGACCGGAAGATGATCTTGGAGGCCTCTGAGGCAGAAAGCGAGGCCTGCAGGCTCTTCACCTCTTGGAGATCCTCCTTGTCATCAACCCCCATTGACTGCAGCAGGAGCAGGTTCTGCATGCTTTTCTGGAGTCAGGACATTTCCCTCTGTCTCTCTCTCTCTCTCTCATCTTCTGAACACCTTTGAGGATGAAGAACCTCTTGATGTTCGCCTTGATCACTTCTCATCAGTGTGTCAGGGACTCAAAGAGGAGTTTCACAATTCTCCAAACTTTGTAATCTCTTTTGGGTTCCTCGATGTTCTGTGGGGTCAACAGCTTCATTTACAGCTTCCATGTTCCCCTGCCAGCCCTCGGATCTTTCTGTAGGTGACAGCTGGCCAGGAGGAGGCAGTGGTCAGAGAAGAACACTGGCTTGACGTCGGTGGATCTGACCATGAGTGCTCAGGACACAAATAGGAAGTCTATCCTGGAATGGACAGATCCCTCTGGTCTCTACCAAGTGTATCTACACGGTATTCCTTTTGCAGAGTCGCTGAAAATATTGTGCAGCTGGGTGTACTTTACCTCTTCCATCAGGAGTCTGGATGAAATGTCCAGTTTGCTGCCAGATTGTCCAGCCGCATTGATGGTGCAGTTGAAGTCATAGCCTAGAATGACTGGCCTGCATGTCGCCAGCAGAAATGGGATCTACTGGAAGATGACCATCCACTCATTCTTTAGAACCGGGCATACACGTTGATTAACCGAAGCAGAACGTTTTATACATTATGTATGCGATGAGAAAGCGACACCCCGCCAGCTCCTTAACTACGGCAATGGTGAAGCTGAAGGATACCCAAGCCAGAGGAACAGCAATCGTTCCTGACCAGATCAGTGGGCCGTGGGACCACCCTCGTGACCATTGCCTGTAGATGCTGAGGTGTGGTTGCCACACTTCTGCAGAAACAGCAGGTCAGCTCTGACTTTGGCAAGGTATCCCAAGGTCAAAACACATCGGGTAGTGGCCTTAACACCATGTATGTTAACGGAAGGAATCTTTAGACTCTTTCAAAATGTGTAGGGTTCACCTGTACAATTGCTTATGCTGGTCCCAGCCTTTGGGTATGTTCCTGCACAACTGTAGTGTTCACCATCTGTTGCTGAGCTGAGATACTTATCCTGGTTTCTTGCAGGAGCATTGTTCTGCTGGGGGGTTGTGCAACTGAGGAGATTTGAGCTGTCTCAAGTTGGTTCTGTCTTTACCTTCTGTTCCTTGTTTAGAAAATTGTTGCTCCCAATGCTCTGAGCTGGGGTGCGCTGGGCACCTCGCTGCTCCTGGTGTCCTGGAGCTGAGGTGTGCTGGTTTTCTCACTGCTCCTGGTGTCCTGGAGCTGAGGTGTGCTGGTTGTCTCGCTGCTCCTGGTGTCCTGGAGCTGGGGTGCGCTGGGCACCTCACTGCTCCTGGTGTCCTGGAGCTGGGTTGTGCTGGTTTTCTCACTGCTCCTGGTGTCCTGGAGCTGAGGTGTGCTGGGTGTCTCGCTGCTCCTGGCTTCCCAGAGCTGGGGTGCGCTGGGCACCTCATTGCTCCTGGTGTCCTGGAGCTGAGGTGTGCTGGGTGAATCGCTGCTCCTGGTGTCCTGGAGCTGAGGTGTGCTGGGTGAATCGCTGCTCCTGGTGTCCTGGAGCTGAGGTGTGCTGGTTGTCTCGCTGCTCCTGGTGTCCTGGAGCTGAGGTGTGCTGGGTGAATCGCTGCTCCTGGTGTCCTGGAGCTGAGGTGTGCTGGTTGTCTCGCTGCTCCTGGTGTCCTGGAGCTGGGGTGTGCTGGGTGTCTTGCACCTCCTGGCTTCCCAGAGCTGGGGTGCGCTGGGCACCTCGCTGCTCCTGGTGTCCTGGAGCTGGACTGTGCTGGGTGTCTCGCTGCTTCTGGCTTCCCAGAGCTGGGGTGTGCTGGGCACGTCGCTGCTCCTGGTGTCCTGGAGCTGAGGTGTGCTGGTTGTCTCGCTGCTCCTGGTGTCCTGGAGCTGAGGTGTGCTGGTTGTCTCGCTGCTCCTGGTGTCCTGGAGCTGGGGTGTGCTGGTTGTCTCGCTGCTCCTGGTGTCCTGGAGCTGGGGTGTGCTGGTTGTCTCGCTGCTCCTGGTGTCCTGGAGCTGAGGTGTGCTGGTTGTCTCGCTGCTCCTGGTGTCCTGGAGCTGGACTGTGCTGGGTGTCTCGCTGCTCCTGGTGTCCTGGAGCTGGACTGTGCTGGGTGTCTCGCTGCTCCTGGTGTCCTGGAGCTGGACTGTGCTGGGTGTCTCGCTGCTTCTGGCTTCCCAGAGCTGAGGTGAGCTGGGCCTTTTGCTGTTCCCAAAGTTTCAGAGCTGGGGGCGGAGGATTTGCGAGGGGGTGTCTTCTCCTTTAGCTCCTTTGCATTTTGCCACTTATTTTGTTGATGGCGGCTTTCTTATCCTTTCTCATTCGATGAGGAGCAGCTGCTTTAGTCCAGTTTGCTTTCTTTTTTGGGTCACTATCTGTGGTTTTTCCCTTAACCGCCAGCCAATCTCCCAGTTGTCCCTCTGCTGGCTCCTCTGCCATGGATTCTGTCTGCTGAGGTGAAGACTTTGGGCACAGTGTTGGCATTTGGAAGCTTGCTACAGAACCCTTTTCCTTCGCGTTGTCCCTCTCTGTGTCCTTCTTTCTCATGTTTTAATCATTGGAGGTCTTGGTGGGGGGTGGGTTGCTGGTCTCCTCTGAGGCAGCATCTTTTGCTGACCCTTTGACATGCACAGCCTTGATTCTTGCTACCTGTGCACAGGTGACACTGCGTTTTGGGCAGACCTTGTAGGGGTGGCCTGCCTCACCACACAGGTTGCAGCACTCACTCTGCTTACAGTCCTTCATCTGTTAGCCTTCCTGCTTGTAATTCTTGCAGATGATTGCTTTGCAGTTGGCCGCCATGTGCCCAGAATTGCCATGGGTGTGATGAACTCTGGGTTGCTCCACGAAGACCAAGTAGCCCCGACTTCCCCCAATAGCAAAGCTGTAAGGAAGGTGGAGGACGGCTCCTTTGATGTTCACTTTCAAGGTCACTTAACCTGCTGCTTGCTGGTCCAAATCCTGAACAGATCGTTGTCCTCAGTGCTGTTTCCAGCTACCTCAAAGTATCTGGCAAGGAACGTTTGCATATCCATGATAGAGAAATGGGGGGTTGTACAGATGGATTGTCACATGCAGTTTTATTGCACTGGCAGAGTAAACAATGGCTCAGCAGTGAGGATCGACAGTGGTCCGTTTCTCATTGAATGCCTTCAGAAGTTTCAGGCATCCTGCAATGTTTTAAAAGGTAACATCAAAATATCCACTTCTGGGGACATCTTGCAGGCAAAAGATGTCCGCAGTTTGAAAACCATATCAGTCAAACAGGATCCTCTTCACAAAGAAGGCATGCCTTCTTCTTAACTGTCAACCTGACAGTGTTACGTACCCCTAGCTTGGAGCTTGGGTGTTGATTGTGGCCATTCTGAAACATCAAGTCTTCACTGTATTGGCATTAGGCCTGAGCCAGCATGAGGTTCCACCAATCACAATGAAATTTGCACATTGCTGGGGCATTAGGCTGAAGCCAGAATTGAGATCTACCCAAAAACAAAAAAACTAAAAGACTTGCAACTCGAACCAAACTGGTGCCACACTTGATCTTAGCCAAAAGGCCAAGAACTGTGTCTGATATCTATTTTAAATGAATATTGATTAATTTTTTACTTTGGTTTATGAAAACATACTTTCACAGGATCTAATGGCAATAATGAGCTTCAAGGTAATAATGGTTCCAAGTTGTTTATAAACACAGTAGCCATTAAATTAATTAACAGTCCTTCATGGTCCAACCATTGCTGGCATGGTAATGCTTTTGAACTTTTGAAATTAGTCAGAATCCTGGAATATTTCTTTAGGAGGCTTTAATTTTCAGTTTCTTAGGTTGCCATTATTTCAATATATTTGGAGGCAGTCCTTGACTGTTAGTTATTCCCCTTTAACATTGCTTCAGGAAAAGATACTTTATTTATAAGTGCCTGGATAAGACAAATAAACATCATGTATAATTCAGATTCAACTGTGACCCCACGTAGAGATTGTAAATGTCCTGTTCTGATTGCGTGTTTATTTTTCTAGAACTCCTGATGAACCAATGGAAGAAGAGCCAGCTTTGTGAATTGCCAAGTTCATCCAGCTATTTCCTTAACATGACATCATTGTTGGTCCCCTAAGACTCTCCCAGACATGTCGAGTCTGCTGTTTGGGTAGTGTAAATCAGCTGGATCTTCAGACAGAGCAGCCTGCAAATAGTGACAACTTCACTTGGTCTTGGAATACTTAAAAAGACACATCTATAAAGTTATTTTTTCAAATAAAGAAATGTCTTACAGGTCAGAAATATTTTCACAAATTTCATTCTCTTGACTTTACTGCTGGCTGTTTTCTTTGGAGGCTGAAGTGCTCAGATTTTCAGTGATGTACTGAAACCATTCTGTTTGTTCATGAAGGATGGTGTTCTAAAAGCATTGAAACCTTCAGAATGTCAGGCTGATGCTGTTGTCGTGCCTTTGGAAGAGAAGGGAAAAGATTCTAACACTTTCATAAAAATGCCTTACATATACTTACATATAGCACAAAAGAAACATTTTTTTTATTTTGGGCGTCTTTAGAAGCAATGAAGAACTGCATTGAAGTTACGCTTTGAAATTTTAGAATGTCAAGAATAATTAGTGACACAATAATACCTTGAAGTATTTATTTGTCTAACTGCAGAATTGTTTGATATCAGCATTGATTTTATGACCAAGTTCATAATTCGTTTTTGTATTTTTCAGCTGTAAATAGGTTCCAACTACTGTATTAAAGCCATAAGTGAGCATCCACTGTCATTCTTTGATTTGTAAATTTGAACACAACCTTGATTTTAAGAAAGCATTTCTTGTACTTTTTAATATGTTTTTGCTTCTTGTAAACCGTAATCAGAAGAACAACGGGAAAAAAACAAAGCCGATTTTATTCAGATGACAATATTTTCCTTTTTGTCAGACAATAATTTCCCCCATACATATGGGTATGTTTAAAGCCAGACCTTTTTCTTTTTTTAAATATTTTTATAAATGTTTGTGTTACAGCAAATTTAATGTGGTGTTGGCTGTCGACTGTTTAACAGTTTGGATGTTTCTCTTCTAAGAGTTTTGAGGAATAATTCTGATTGTTTTACTGTTTCCTTTTTATTTTATAACACACCTGTGCCCAAGTCAACAGAAAATTTTTTTTTTTTTTTTTTCTTTTGGGCCTCCTTATCTCGAGAGACAATGGATACGCGCCTGGAGGTGGTCAGTGGTTTGTGAAGCAGCGCCTGGAGTGGCTATAAAGGCCAATTCTGGAGTGACAGGCTCTTCCACAGGTGCTGCAGAGAAATTTGTTTGTTGGGGCTGTTGCACAGTTGGCTCTCCCCTTGCGCCTCTGTCTTTTTTCCTGCCAACTACTAAGTCTCTTCGACTCGCCACAATTTAGCCCTGTCTTTATGGCTGCCCGCCAGCTCTGGCGAATGCTGGCAACTGACTCCCACGACTTGTGATCAATGTCACACGATTTCATGTCACGTTTGCAGACGTCTTTATAACGGAGACATGGACGGCCGGTGGGTCTGATACCAGTGGCGAGCTCGCTGTACAATGTGTCTTTGGGGATCCTGCCATCTTCCATGCGGCTCACATGGCCAAGCCATCTCAAGCGCCGCTGACTCAGTAGTGTGTATAAGCTGGGGGTGTTGGCCGCTTCAAGGACTTCTGTGTTGGAGATATAGTCCTGCCACCTGATGCCAAGTATTCTCCGAAGGCAGCGAAGATGGAATGAATTGAGGCGTCGCTCTTGGCTGGCATACGTTGTCCAGGCCTCGCTGCCGTAGAGCAAGGTACTGAGGACACAGGCCTGATACAGTCGGACTTTTGTGTTCCGTGTCAGTGCGCCATTTTCCCACACTCTCTTGGCCAGTCTGGACATAGCAGTGGAAGCCTTACCCATGCGCTTGTTGATTTCTGCATCTAGAGACAGGTTACTGGTGATAGTTGAGCCTAGGTAGGTGAACTCTTGGACCACTTCCAGAGCGTGGTCGCCAATATTGATGGATGGAGCATTTCTGACATCCTGCCCCATGATGTTCGTTTTCTTGAGGCTGATGGTTAGGCCAAATTCATTGCAGGCAGACGCAAACCTGTCGATGAGACTCTGCAGGCATTCTTCAGTGTGAGATGTTAAAGCAGCATCGTCAGCAAAGAGGAGTTCTCTGATGAGGACTTTCCGTACTTTGGACTTCGCTCTTAGACGGGCAAGGTTGAACAACCTGCCCCCTGATCTTGTGTGGAGGAAAATTCCTTCTTCAGAGGATTTGAACGCATGTGAAAGCAGCAGGGAGAAGAAAATCCCAAAAAGTGTGGGTGCGAGAACACAGCCCTGTTTCACACCACTCAGGATAGGAAAGGGCTCTGATGAGGAGCCACCATGTTGAATTGTGCCTTTCATATTGTCATGGAATGAGGTGATGATACTTAGTAGCTTTGGTGGACATCCGATCTTTTCTAGTAGTCTGAAGAGACCACGTCTGCTGACGAGGTCAAAGGCTTTGGTGAGATCAATGAAAGCAATGTAGAGGGGCATCTGTTGTTCACGGCATTTCTCCTGTATCTGACGAAGGGAGAACAGCATGTCAATAGTCGATCTCTCTGCACGAAAGCCACACTGTGCCTCAGGGTAGACGCGCTCGGCCAGCTTCTGGAGCCTGTTCAGAGCGACTCGAGCAAAGACTTTCCCCACTATGCTGAGCAGGGAGATTCCACGGTAGTTGTTGCAGTCACCGCGGTCACCTTTGTTTTTATAGAGGGTGATGATGTTGGCATCGCGCATGTCCTGGGGTACTGCTCCCTCGTCCCAGCACAGGCATAGCAGTTCATGTAGTGCTGAGAGTATAGCAGGCTTGGCACTCTTGATTATTTCAGGGGTAATGCTGTCCTTCCCAGGGGCTTTTCCGCTGGCTAGGGAATCAATGGCATCACTGAGTTCCGATTTGGTTGGCTGTATGTCCAGCTCATCCATGACTGGTAGAGGCTGGGCTGCATTGAGGGCAGTCTCAGTGACAGCATTCTCCCTGGAGTACAGTTCTAGGTAGTGCTCAACCCAGCGGTCCATCTGTTTGCGTTGGTCAGTGATTATGTCCCCCGATTTAGATTTGAGGGGGGTGATCTTCTTGATGGTTGGCCCAAGAGCTCTCTTCATGCCATCATACATTCCTCTGATGTTTCCAGTGTCTGAGGCCAGCTGAATATGACTGCATAGGTGTTGCCAGTAGTCGTTTGCGCAACGCCTAGCTGTTCTTTGCGCAGTACTTCTGGCTGCTTTAAGTGCTGCGGATGTTAAATCGCTGGGGGCTTTCTTGTAGTTCAAAAGTGCAATGCGCTTAGCGGCTATGACAGGTTCCAGCTCTTCATTATGAGATTGAAACCAGTCTGCATTTCTCTTCGCATTTTTGCCGTAGGTGGTCAAAGCTGACTCATAGATGGCGTCTCTGATGTGGGCCCACTTGGTCTCAGCATCCCCTGTGGGAGTGTTTTGAAGGGCTGTTACAAGTGAATTTAGAAATTTTTGTAACAGCTGTGGGTGAGAAATTCTGCTCGTGTTGATGCGCGGGTGGCCCTTCTGCTTGGAATGATGCAACTTCTTTGGTCTGAGTCTAACCTTGCTGCACACCAGGGAGTGGTCGGTGTCGCAGTCCGCACTGTGGAAGCTGCGTGTGATTTGAACACTGTTTAAGGCGGCTCGCCTTGTGACAATGAGGTCTAGCTGGTGCCAACGACGCGATCTTGGGTGCCTCCATGAAACCTGGTGACAGGGTTTAGTGTGAAAGAACGAGTTGGTGATGCAGAGGTTATGATAGGTACACAACTCAAGCAGTCTCTGCCCGTTCTCATTCATCCTTCCAACGCCATAGCGCCCAAGGCAGGAGGGCCATGAGTCATGGTCGGCCCCACAATACATGCTATTCTCATTCAAAACTCAAAGGCGACAGAATCAGTCAGTAAAATGACCCCATTGACCAAGTTCAGATCTGTTTCTGATGGCTTTTATGCTTCAGTGACAAGAGAGCACTGTTGCATGCTTAGGGTAATGAGAAAAACTTATAACTGAAAGATTACAGTCCAAGTAACTAAGTCATAGCTTTGCCATGGTGTGTTATAAATTGACTATGGTACTGTTTTGATCATACTCCTGGAGGACTTGGTCATGGAGCCTTGTTAAAATGGCTACGATCTCAGCTTCAGAGGCCGAAATGTTACTTTTGTCAGACGGGAGCCGTCCACCGACTGAAAAGATCCTGCCTCCGCCTGGCCTGGGGATCCGGACCGCATTTTACGGTCCCCGGGTCCTTAATTGGTCTGAGGCGGGACTTCCACTTCATTGAGGCCGGAGGTCCCGCCTAATGGAGCTGCCGGCCAATCAGTGGGCCGGCAGCTCTTAGAACCCAGCAGTGCCACCAAGAGCAGTGGCCACTGCTGGGACTGCAACCCAACTGAAGACTGAAGAGGAAGGACGGCCCCGGGAGAAGGTAGGTTTTTACGGCCTCGCCGGGGGTGATTAGTCAGGCCCCAGCGAGGCAAAGGTGGTCGATTGGGGAGACGGGGATGGAGCGTGTTGGGTGTTGGGGGTGGATGGAGCATTGGGGGCAGCCCTTCATCGGGCACAGGGTGCCTGATAATGAGGGCCCCCCCCCCCACCCAGGCTGTCAGAAAGCCTCCTGCTTTTGTCAGGCGGCTTTTCTCAGGCCTGGGCCGCCCAACCAGCCAATGGTAAAATCTCCATGGCGTTGGGCGGAGGCCCTTAAATGGCCATTAACTGGCCACTTAAGGGCCTTGATTGGCCTGGGGCGGGCGGGCCAGTTTTCGCCACTGCCGCCCCGAGTAAAATGGCAGCAGAGGAGGGAGTGGGTTGGGAAGGGCCCCCTGAGCCTCCCACTCCATTTAACACCCCCCCACCTCCCGCCACCACCAACCCGCTTTTTTGTGGGGGGCATAAAATTCCGGCCAGAATTTTTCCATTTTTGCCAGTAAGAGACCTATTTTAATATTTGAATTCTGTGGTGTGGGTAATTAGCTGTTTTTATTGATGAAGTGAGGAATATTCCCTTTGTATTGACAGGAACTAACAGCTTAGTACAGGTGCAAGTGAGATTGTAAATCAAATAAAGCTAAAAAGGGACTAGATGGAGCAATTATCCACTAACCCTTAGTGATCACTGTTTGAGACCAGCCCATAATATTGAGATGAAGGTTTTGATTTTCACTGCTGGCTTAAATCAGTTTGGCAGTCTCAAGCCTGTTCCTAATAAGACCCCACAGTGCAAAGCTAGCCAAAAACAAATGGCAGTTAATTAACAATGCTACTCAGAGGCTACAGGCAAATCTCAGATTAGTACAGTAAGGATTGCTTTGCAGAGGATGGGATTAAGGTTCATTGATATGGCAGAATTGCGGGAACCTTACTTTGTATCTGACCTCAGAACGCTTAATGTTGAAATGGGTACCAAAAGTGTAAAGTGCATCCATTCCCCACTGATCATACCAGGTGAGCAAAAAGAAAGATTCACCACAAAAATATAAATTAAGAAAAAGAACAAGGTAAATGCTAAGTTGGCCTGTAATTGCTGAGAATTCTCATAGCTGGAGTTCCATCTCCCTAAGAACACAATAGCAGCTGCTTAAGAGGGGGAACATTAAATCATTATATTGCTGACCATACAGGGATGAGGACAATCTTTTATTTGCCCAATCCCTTCAACAATAACAACAACAAATTATATTTATATAATGCCTCTAATGTAATAAAATGTCCTAAGGCACTTCACAGGAAGTTATAAAACAAAATGTGGCACTGAGCCACATAAGGAAATATTAGGTCAGATGACCAAAAGCTTGGTCGAAGAGATAGGTTTTAAGGAGTGCCTTAAAGGAGGAAAGCTAGGCAGATTGGCAGAGAGGTATAGGCAGGGAATACCAGAGCTTAGGGTCTATGCAACTGGAAGGACGGCCACCAAAAATGGAGTGATTTAAATTGGGGATGCTCAAGAGGCCAGAATTAGATAAGCAGAGATAGCTCAGAGGGTTGTGGGGCTGGAGGACTTTACAGAGATAGTTTTATTGATGGTTATTCATCTTTTTATTGACGTTGTTGAGTTTTAAACTGAAAAGTTACAACTGGGAGTTAGGGACGACTTGCTCAGATCAGGGCTAAGAGCAAACCATGAGCAGGCAGTGGAGAATGGTGGTTTGAAATTATACCATTGAGAAATCAGGTGGTATTAATACTGTTCATCTGAAAATTCTCCCATAGTCTTATATCGCACAGTCAGCCCATCACATGCACACATACCCTAATAAAAATAAGCAAATTGACAAAAAATACAGCTCACAGAAATATAGCCTTTAAAGAGCAGCAGTTCTAAATCCAACTGTAATAGAATGATGAAGAACCTCAAGGACCTTTGGTATTTTTTGGGGGGTTTTTCATGACTGTTTAAATGAAACAATCAGTACAATGACATTAGTGGAGAACCTGGCTTTGAGAAATAATTAAGCTGGAATATCATCCTAAAATATAATAACAAAGGTGATGCTTCAACTAGTAATCCTGTCATTTTAATTATGGCTGTTCATTTAGATCACCACTGCCAGGCTGTACATCTCTACCATGTTAGTTCCTCTGGTGTTCTTCTTCTCTAGAAAGAAAAATAAATAAAAAAAATTGTTACTCACAGTTTATTTTGACATTCGCATTCTGCAAGAACAAAGTGACATCCCTCATCTAAACCTAAATCCTTTAAGAACAAAATACAATGCATTGTCCAAATAGTACAAGTTACTCACTCGTATCTCAGATTGTGCAAGCTGAGTGACTCATATATTGTAAAACTTTAGAGCCTCTTTTCATCAAGAAAAGGATCTCAGTTCATCCTTTGGCCCCAAACTCCATATAACTTAAGACATCTCTGACTGCTATCCAGCCAAGGCAAAGAACAATCTTTAAAAAGTTCCAGACAATCTCAATATTTAATATAAGTCACTCCAATTTTATTGTCACAAAGTGCTTACAGTGTTAAGCTTTGTATATGTTTATTGCTCAAGCATGAATTGCTTTTGCATGTATTTGTTATTGTTCTAATCCATGGCCCTGCTTTCATGTCCAGGTCAGGTCTGTTTCATGCGGCACAAATCCCATTTCTTGCCTTTTCATTTACTCACTCAAGAATAATGTACATTTAGATCAATCACTGTATGACCCATTTCAACGGTCGTTGTTTGATTGATCCATTGTATTCTGTAACTCCAGTACATTGCAGTTTTTAAAATGCTTTAGTTATTATTTGTCTTGTCCTCTACCATGGTCGTTGAAATTTTATACTGTTTCATAGTGTTTTTGCCCTTTGGGTGACATGGCCATATAATTCTGTAAAGAATGAACAAACAACACCGACATCCAACATTAGCATTAACCAGAAACAGTAGAATCAGCACAGTTAGCGGCCATGATCTGATAGGGATACTCTGTTGTTTGTTGATTTATTAGTTGATTCAGGTCCTGGCTATTGTTTCATATTTTCAGCGTTCATTTGCTTTAAACTTAATTGAATTGACAAGATTGGATATCATTTGTACAAGAGGTAAAGAAGAATGCAACCTTCCTTCTGAGATCATTGCGATCCTAAAATGAGCTTGTAGATGTTGGGTTTTGCCTTTCTGTGTTACCTGCAGGTGCTGCAGGTTGTGTTGCTGTTAACTGTCACCAGGTCAGAGTGAATACAAAGGTCAAATGTTTCCCAAGTTTTTGGTGGGTGAGTTCAGGCAAAGTTGAAGGATCCAACATCAACAAAAATAAAAATGAGTTTATCAAGGCTGATTAAGTGGAGCCTTTGAAGACTGTTTGAAAGTTTGTGCAGTAGCTTAAAGTTTCAATATCTGAGTTGGCTTATATAGCTGACTTATGTATTTTTTATTTTAGAATTTTAATTCAATATGTAAAGTGTATCCACTTTCCCCATGGGATGTCTAAAACGATAAAGTAAAAACAATTAAGACTGTCACTTAGATCTTTCCAAAAAAAAGAGCTGAGTAAATATCTGGTTAGAAATTAGATTAAAGCCTAAATGGATAGATATGAATTGAAGTTTATCAAATGATCAGATATGATGGTTTTTGTACAGGAGAGGACTAATAATCCAGTGAACATGAGTCCAAATCCCACCTTGGCAGTCTGAGGAGAATAAAATTGGAAGTAATAAGTTAGTATCAGTAAAAGTGACAATGAAACTGTTGGATAATAAAAGCAAAATACTGCAGATGCTGGAACAAGAAATGCTGGAAATACTCAGCAGGTCTGGCAGCATTTGTGGAGAGAGAAGCAGGGTTAATGTTTCTGGTCAGTGACCCTTCATCAGAACCTGTTGAAACTGTTGGATTGGGTGTAAAAAAATCAACTGGTTTGCTAATGATCTTTAGAGAAACCTTTCCCAATTTGGCCGATATGTGACCCCAGTTCCATACCAATGTGGTTGATTTGTAACTATCCTATAAAGTGGCCTAGCAAGCCACTCAGTTGTATCAAACATTTCCAGGGCAACTAGGGATGGGTAATAAATGCTGGCCATCCCAAGAATGAATAAATCATTTGAGACTTCTTTATGTATAGCCTTAGATAGTAAGTTTGGTTAGCTTACATAGCTAAATGCTAAACTCTTGGTTTGAATTGTGAAGGGTTCAGTTAGCCTTTAATCCTTTTGAGATGAATGAGAACCACACCTTAAGAAACTAGTTACTGCAAAGAATAACCTGTACTTATCACACTCTTATAGTATTTCTTGGCTCTTTGGCAATGGAACAAATTCCAATACTTAATGGAGACTGACATTTAAGAGTATTTTTTCTATGCAGTGTGTTTAACTGCAATGGATTATCACAGTGGAGTCGAATTTTGGCCATATGTGTAGTTTCCAGCAAGGGTCAATGCATTTCATTATATTTCTTATTTTATATTTAAATTTCCATTTGTTATACATTCTTAATTACTCATGCTTTAGCTACCCCATTTCAAATGTAAACTACATACTGTTTGAGATCGCAGAGAAATTAATACCCAGCAGTTTTAGAAAGTTACCAGGAAGTCTGTCTTGTGACAACCACAGTGTCTTCAGAGAAATAAGAATAAATATATGAATCCCATCTCCTGACACAGAGCTCCAAGCAGTGGAAGTGCTTATTGGGAATTCAGATGAGAATATCAGTAGGCCCTAAAGATTTTTGATTCTCCATACTTGAATTCCCATCAAATGTGCCCAGTGTGTAAAGCTCTATATTGAGAAATGAATTTGTAAAATCTATACCCTGTTATCTATATTGTATTGGCCTAGGACTGAATCTGAATGGTGTCTATGCAAAATCAACAACAGTAGCTTGCATTTATATAGCATCTTTAATGTAGTAAAACTTCCCAAAGGAGAAGTAGAGAGGCAACGAGGTTTATGGAGGGAATTCCAGAGCTTCAGCTCTAGATGCCATTAAACACAAGGGTCAAAAATTTTAAACATTTATACGTACATGTGTCACACACCAGTCCTCACATGGCAGATGTCACACTTCATGATAGATCCAAAGTAATCTTACTAAAAGGAGGTAAAATCAGCTGGAGTTTGAAATTGATAATAATTTATCAATCTCTAGCTAACCTCAGCTACAATCAGCACAGTTACAGTCTCCACAGGATGTACTTGAGCAATGTTTTAGAGGTACAGTTCAGTTAACAGCGAGACTTTACAACTCACCCTTGAGTAATATTGTGGGAGATCCACTAATTAAAATAAGAAATGTAATAGATTCAACAAATTTCTTGCAGGCAGTTGGGAAAAAACTTAACATTGAAATATGTTACGACCAGGTGAGGAAGGTGTCTAGGGGTCCCTCACGGCCTTCACCTCATCTTACCCTAACAGGGTTTAATTTTAAACACACCGTGTTTTTTAGCTCCCCCTTGGTGAATCCTTGTTCACCGCTTTCCAATTATAAGGCAAATAAACCAGCACAAACAGGCTTTCTTAGATTTAAAGAATAAAAGTTGAAATTTATTAAACATAAACCTAAACTCTAATTTGGTTAACGCCTACGGATACACGACGTGCCCACACTAGCATGCACACGCGATACACACATGCAGATAGCGACAGAAAGAAAACAGAATAAAAAGTGGAAAAGTTTGAGGCAATATCTGAGGAGGTTTTTTGTGTTATGGTTCTTCGAGCTCACTGTAGAGTCCTTGATTGTAGGTAGATCTTGCATTTCGTTGGGGTCCAGTATTCTTCTCAAACCTTGTTCGCTGTAGGAGACTTTTCTCTCTTGGGGTTCATTTGCCTTCAGTGGACTCAGAGGCTTGTGAGAAAGAGATGGGAGCAGGCAGACAGGAGGGGATGTGGCGAGCTAGCCAGGAGAGATCTTCTCAGTCCAGGAGCATTTTGCTTTTTGCCCAAACTGTTTGTACAAATTCAAAAAACTCAGGTTGCCCAGCAGGTTAGTTATGTGACGAGCTGGTTTGATCATGTCCATTTGTGTATTCGGCCATCTTACCAGTCAACCTGGAATGCGAGCTCCCCCACCTTCAACGTCTGGTGATCAAAAGTCCATTATGGGTTGAATGTGTCAGGAAATGGCTGCTTTCTCCTTCCAAACACTGTCTGTTAATATGACAATATCGTTTCCAGCCACGACTGATATGTTTAACGAGTCCTTTCTTCACTCCAGTAACAGTTTAAAATCAATGTTCATGACAAAATTAATGTGCCTTGTTCTTGGCAGGTGGGGGCCCAGCATGACTTTTAGTGGCAATCAGACCAAGGTTTAGCTTGTCTATTCATATCGGTAAAGATCACTGCAAATGCTGAAGTTCATAATTCCATCTCTCGCTCCCATCTAATATAAAAAATGTATTTGTCTACATGTATTTGTGTGTGGAGGTTGGAATGGGTTCATATTGCTTATAACAAAGTCTGTTATTTTATATGTTGCTCGAAGAACCCACATTCTGAAGAAACTGATAATCATCATATGGTGTAGTTTTGTGCTATGTATACATAAGCAGTGTTACCATAAGTCAGTAGTAGGCAGTGTTATCGTAAGCATGATCTTTTTGGGGGTGAATTTCCCTTTCTAGAATAAATGGTTATTAATTTTTCAGCTTGCCTTTGCACCACTTCTACTGGGTTTCCACTGATTTTACTGCCACATTCTGCAGTCCCTGGAGAAACCCCATGGAAATTGCAGGTGTTTGTGTATTATGTTCACATGACAATTGACATTCAAACTCTTTTAATAGCTCTGTTGGAAGAGGTCACAACTTGAAGGCTCTCCACTTCTTTCCTTCTGCACTGTATTTTATAGGATACATTAGCCCTGAATTTCCATCAGGATTGTCCCAGTCTCCCGCAGTAACTTAGGCAGGAGAATAGCAGAACCCTCAGAGAAACAGTATAAACAGCCATGTGAAACTATTTCTCTAGATCTCCTGACAATGGAGACCCCATACATTTCCTTCCCTCAGCTCTCTGTGGAAGGGAGCTGATCTATAACTTTTTTTAATTCTTACCCTTCTTCAAATGTCTAGGTTGCTTCCTGGCCTGGGTCTCTCCTCCCTACTGGTGTCTACTTTCACTCCTCTAGAGGCTGGTATGACTTATTCTAATGGGTTTACTCACCAGTGTTGTGCTGTGTCCCTAATGGGCTTTGAAAGTGGGAACTGCCAGTGCTAGAAGTTCCCACCCCTGGACTCTTGCGTAAGTGACCTTGTAACTGGTAACAGAGGCGCTGCCCCTTACAAGAAGGAATTCTCCAACTGAGATCAGAAGGAACCAGCATATCCATGTCCCAGCCACTTTCTGAGCCATTTTGATGGGCTTCCGCTCAAGTTACATCAGGAGTCCAGTAGAATGGCCAGGAGAATTGAGCTGCTACCCTAAAGACCACTCTTATTCGTAGATATACTGTTATACTTTTCATGTTCGGTTCCATACTTATTTGTGTGACTTTGTTAATAACATATATCTTGTTCTAATGTCTAAGATGCTCAGCTTCTTCAAACCACATGAAATGAGAGAGGAGTATTATTGGCAAAGGATGATAGAAAGCATAGACAATTTAGGTATAATTACACCCTGCTCTCCCCTCATGGGTGGAAATATAGTACGTGCGTAACTGAGCTGAATATTCTTTTGGAGATGCAGTGACACAGGTTGGCCATACTATTTCTGTAGATAATGCACATCTGGTATTCATTTATCTGAAAAAGTGATATATAATTATTATGCATTGAGCTGTAAGACCAAATATGAAGCATTGTAAATATGCTAAATGTCATTTTCTCAAGTGACAATACTTTTCCTCGTTTTGTGGGCAATGAAGCAGTGAGCATTCCAATGTAGCAATGAGTTGGGCTCTGTCACATAAAAGAGCAACTTGAGTATCATGAACCAACTCAGTCGAATGACTTTATGGTGCCTGGATTTGTATTTTTTCCACAATTTTCTCCTGTCTGCTTCTGAATGTATTAACTGACGAGGGATATGCTTCCACAGGTTCTAGCAGCTCTCAAGTACCTTACCTACATGGCCATTCATTAGGTGAACCAATGCAATGAATGCAGACATGCTATTTGACAGTGGAGGGCATCACAACCTGTCAATCCTGTTCTCCACCATGGTGGCACATATGCAAGTTCGAAAGGATATCACCAATAGAAAATAGAAAGGGGAGACTCTGGTGATTTTTCTGTTCTGTCAGGTGACTCAGTACAGCCTAGTGATTGGAACTAATGCCTTTCTGGTATGTGTGGCTCAGTGCCACACTCGGGGCTGAAATTTATTGGGGCACGGCGCTGCGCGGTGGCACCCTGTAAACTCAGCGGGGTGCCCGCATTTAGTGGCCGCCACACAGCCCCCGTGATATTATGCGCGGGGCCTCATTAGTATCAGGGCGCCAAGCCATCCTCCCCATATTACATGGGGAAAGGCAGGACATTTGGCGCAGTGAGACACCTTTTGACAGCTGTGCAGCAGGAGCTGGGGCCCTATTTTAAGCGCCCCAGCACCTGGTTCCTGACAGCTGTCAAAGAATACTTACCTGACTGCTGAAGAGTGGGGCTGCTGTCAATCTTGCAGCAAAGCAGAAAGTCCTGCAGAAATCCAGCAGGTCAGGCAGCATCTGTGGTGAGTAGCAGAGTTAACTTGTCCAAGTTCACAGACCTGAAAGTTAACTCTGTTTCTCTCTCCATAAATGCTGCCTGACCTGCTGAGTTACCCCAGCACTTTCCGCTTTGCTGCCACATACTTACCCTGCTGTGTCCCAGTGTCCTGTGAAGTTGTGATCCTCTTCTCCCACTCAAGTGTAACATTCTTTCTTATAGGCTTTCCGCATCTGGCTGAATAATCTTAATTTTGCACATTCCAGGACGTGAGATTTAAATATACCATTAAAGGTATTACAGAGGTTTACAGAGAACACACTGACACAAATGGGAATGCACAGGTGTCACAGCAATGTAAATACGTGTCTCACTAAATGTTCCTCACCAACATGTGTGTCCTTTTCTGTGCCAGCATGTAGCGCCAGTGTCACATCCCTTTGCACTGTTGGCCCTTCAGGAGAGCAAATGTATGCAATATCATTGCTATGCCACCATTACTCATGAGCTTCTCCATGGACTCAGTGACATGGACATTGGCTCAGTCAGCTGCTGTCTCTAATGGTTTACACAGGGATGCTGCAGATGTGGACTGGTGCACAGTAAGTGAGCGGGGTGATGTGTGCCTTGCAGAACTCATGTCGGTTCCTATGGAGCAGACAGCCTTTGTCTGATAAGCCACTTTCGTACATCCCTACCTCACTGCTAGCTCTACATACAGAGCCTGACTGCCATCTGCCCTCCTATGTATCTTTCATGTTGTAGTTCCTCATGGTCTGAGGAGGAATCCTGTTGACGTCTCTCCTCATCATGCCAGGCCTGGCCCTTATTGGGTGTGTAGTTGTGCAGAGCAACAAAGAAAGGAGCTGGCCTTTTCGGCCTGTAGTACAGAGCATCACCCTATCCATACAGGCACTGGAAGTGCTCTTTCAGCATGCCAATCTCCTGCTCAATGGTGGCTTGTAGCTCAGTGGCTGGCGTTGTACTCTCCTCTTCAGCAGTGGTGGGATTTCTCATTGTGTCGGTAGTCATGTCTACAAGGGATAGCCCTTATCTCCAATAAGTCACCCCTCCATCTGAGCCAGTTCAGTGAGCAGCAGTGGCAACTGGGGCTGGCGCAGGTCCCAGATGTCATGACAGCTGCCTGAGAAGTGGTCACAGAATTGCATGAAGCATCTGCAGTGATCACATACCAGCTTCACCTAGACTGAGAGGATTCCTTTAATGGTGACGTCTGCAGGTGGTAGCCTGGCGGGAGGCCTGATGGCCATGAGTGCAGTCTATGAACATTACTGCCTATGGTTCTCTGGCAATGGTGCCAGAGTATGTCCTGAAGCGGACATACTCAATGGCCCTCCAGTGCAGGGCATCGGTGACTTCCCTGATGCAGCAGTGCACTGCTGACTGGTCCCTGGTGGGCCCCTGAAAAGCTGCATAGGTGTCAAGCTTGAGAACCGCTGCCACTATGAAGACCAAAGGCATAGGATGTCCACCGAAGCACATGGGCTGCAGGTCATCTTTGTGCAGGGCACAGAGACATGTCACCACCCTCTCTACATGCGCAATCGCCTCTGATACTGGTGCTCTGACATCCGATGGCATGTCATGTGGGGCCTGTAGATGCATAATGGCAAGCTCCCCTTGGGGCTGCTGCTCAAGACCGGGGGCCTCTACGTAGATCACACCTGCCTGTTGATTTTGCCTCTGGCGTGTATGGATCCTCAGGAGCAGAGGATCACACAATGTAGATGAGCCATACCTATTTCCATGTGATAAATAAAGTGGAACCCTGCACGTATTCAAAGGTTCCTAACAGGGCAGGGATTGGTGTTGACGGGTACATCAGCTGCTTTCGTGGACCAACTATGTGGTGTGCCATGGCATTGCCCATCTTGGCCAACACTGAGTGGCAGAGCATGACCAGATCAAGATTCTACCAGCTGAATTGATTGTCCCCACCATCCATATAACCCTTCTGACACCCTCCCCACACACAGGGTGACCAGAGTGCCATTGTTCCTTCACAAACACGAATAAACACAGAGAATACACTGTTTATGGAGAGAAGGTACACAGTACCTCCTTTCATGCCTGCAGAGCATTCCCTCCAATAATCCCAGCCCCCCTCCCTCCTCCCTTCCAATATGCAGAGTGAGACCCCTGAATATCCCCATCCCTCCTCCTTCTGCTGCGAAACCTTCTGCCTCTGAGGACCCGCCGGATTTTCAAATTGTGAACGGGACGGCACGTGACAGCCGCCCTTCAGCGAAAAATCCCGAGGTGTCCGTGGAGAAGCGCCGGGCTGCATAATCTGCAGAGGTAAGTACCGTTTAAAATATTGTAATTGCAGTGCCACCGCCGTGCAGCGGAGGGGCTGCACAGAGGTCCCCCCCGCTGCCAGTAATTTGTGGCGGGCCCTTCTCAACATCGCGGGTTGAGGAGAGCCTCTCCCTACAGAAGTTTACCAGCCCCCGCGCCATGATCCATGGCGTCAAGGGGCAGGTAAAATTCAGCCCCAGATGTTGCCTTTGTCATCTGACAGGACACAGACCATATTGTATGACTAACAGGTTGATTCCAGTTATTGAAACCCATTCACCTGTGTTGGTTTGATTTCTGGATGAGATGTGAATGATCGGTGTCAAGTGTGTGCACCATTATTTTGATTCTTACATGCACTACCATTACTTGTCTTAACTAAGGTATAAATGAATTTATAATATCTTGAAGTGAAATAGGTTACTTTTAATTGATTCATATGAAGCATTTATTCACAGAGAATTCATTAGTGAAAAGTCATATATCACAGATAACATGTAAACTGTAGACAACTAGTCTACAGTAATCGATCGTTAATATTGTGCTAGTGACTGTCTGTCTAGCTGTTAATCACTAAGTTGTTGTATAAATTGTTATAGTTCAGTATTTTGTACCATGTTTTGACAACTTGATATTGTCTTGATGTAAATAAAAGATCTATAACTTCTCCTAAAGCCATTCACTTTTCCTAATCTTTAAACCTTTATTTAATGAGCATAGGAATTGAAATCAGACTTGAGATAACTGTTTTCAATATCCTTGTGATTGGAGCATATATCTCACACTACTAAGCTGACAGAATGAAGGGACAACTATTTTCAAAGCAAGTTTTTAGAGATTTTCACTTTACAGAAATAAAAGAAATCCAAGTTCATTACATTTTTGTTGAATCAAAACAGGAAAGAAAATTAAAACAGAATCTGAAAAGGGAAGAAAAGGTAAACACCTGATAAGAGCACAAAAGGCCTGCTCAGGTCACAAAAAAACCCAACCCGAACCCAACAGAACCACATCGGACCCGAGCCCCACCCGGCCCAAGTCCCTCCATTTTTTTCCCATACCCGAGCCCAAGCCTGACCCCGACCCGATCCGAGCCTGACCCGACCTACCTTCCGCCTCCGAATCTGCAGGAAGCTGCAGCATGAGTGTGATGACGTCATAGAGACTCTCATTCGCTCACTGCGCAGACTCAGAGTTTCCTTCTTTGTCGTCCCAGACTCCCAGCTCAGGTAGGTTTTGTACTTTTAACACTTCTTGCTGTGTGTGTCCGACCCGGACCCGGCCCGACCCGACCCGGACCTGGAAGAGCGAACCGTCCCGAGCCAGAAAGTCGGACCAGGAAAAGCAACCCGACCCGAACCTGACACATGTTGTCGGGTCCCATCGGGTTCAGGTTGGGTAGCAGGCCTTTAAAGAGCATATTATAAAGTGATTGAAAAGTGCAGAGGTGGTGGTGAAGAACTAGTGAGCACTAATTGTAAGTACAAAAACAAGGAAAGAGTGCAGAAAGGACCATCAGGCTCATCATACCCACCCCATCCGGACAACCACATATCATTTGCCCACTCCCAACCATGCAATCTTCTGGATGAGACATAAATGCAGAGAGAGAAAAAAAAAAGCTGTGGTCAATTCAGAAAAAAACTCTGGAAAATTCCTCTCTGACTCCTTAAGGCACTCGAGTCATGCTGCAGTCACCCATAATTCTTCATAATTGAAGCTAACAACTTGCATTCATTTAGCATCTTGAATGTAAAAATGTATTCTGTGACAACAAGGTGAATGGTAAAGGATTTCAGGGACACCATGAACAGGTTGAGTGAAATGGGAATTCAGGTGTCAGATGTAATTGATGTAGAGAACTATGAAGTAATATATTTTGGGAGGAAAAACAAGGAATTGAAGTATATATTCAATGGAAAGAAACTGAAAAGTGGAGAAGGACAGGCAGACCAAGAGGTTCAAAGAACCTGAATGTTTGAGTGCAGGTACGCACAATATCAATAGCATTTGGGAGTTTATAAAAAGGAGAAATGAGTACTAAAGTGAAGAAATAATAAAGACTACAGTAAGAGTGCTGTGTGCCGTCTTAGGTGCCCTATTACAGAAAGGACATTACAAACGTTAAGAATGTACAACATAGATTAATGCCCAGGGATGGAAAACTCTAGTAATTAAGAGAGGCTGAAGCCGGGATTTTGTCAGCGCACTGGAGATGGGCTGGGAGGTGGGAGGGGTGGGAAAATGGCATGGAATCACATTCAGGGCCTCCTTGGCCCAAGGAAGGGGCTCCCATTCGCCAAGCCTGTGCCTGAGGCTCCGACGCTGCTGCTGGAGGCAGCTTCAATCACCAGGGCCAGTCTGTCTGGACCCAGCACAGAAATTAACTTTTTATCTCCCCTGCGGTAAAGGCCTGCTACCCGACCCGAACCTGATGGGACCTGATGACATGTGTCGGGTTCGGGCCAGGTCGGGTCACTCTTCCGGGTCCGGCTTTTAGGCTCGGGTCAGGTCGAGCTGGGTCGGGGTTAGGCTGGGTCTGTGTCGGACACACACAGCAAGAAGTGTTAAAAGTAAAAACCTACCTGAGCTGGGAGTCCGGGACGTCAAAGAGGGAAACTCTGAGACTGCGCAGTGAGTGTCTCTATGAGGTCATCATGCTCATGCTGCAGCTTCCTGCAGATATGGAAGCAGAAGATAAGTCGGATCGGGGTCGGATCGGATCGGGTCGGCTCGGGCTCGGGCTCGTGTCGGGTCAGGCGCGGGAAAGAATGGAGGGACTCGGGCCAGTTCAGGCTCGGGTCCGATGTGATTCTGTTGGGTTCGGGTTGGGTTTTTTTTCCATGACCCGAGCAGGACTTTACCCTGCGGGGGTGCCTCAAAATGAAGGTTCCCTCTGATGCTCCTTGCAACCTCAGCAGCAGCTACCTCTCTAGCCCTCTGAATGCAGTGTGGAAAGCCAGCCGCCTGTCCTTAATTGGATGGCAGGCCAGCCTGTGGCCTCTTAATTGGCTGCTGCTGGGAAAATTGTTGCTGCGATCACACTGCCCATCCATTCAGGTTCGGATCCCACTTGTGGGCCTAAATTATATTCAGGTGAGCGCTCCACGGCGGCACCCTTTGAACATACCCTTTGAGCATTCTGCGGTGGCCGCTGAGCCCCCGCGATATTATGCGGGGGGGCTCATTTAAATAGTGGGGGCAGAGCGGCCGCCCCCGATGACATTAGGGGCGGCCGTCCCGTCCCCGGCAACAGCATCCGGTGCCACCACGCCGGCATCGTTGCCATTTTTAAAGGGCTTTAAGCCTTTACAATTAATTTTAATTTTTAAAGGGAAATCATTGGTGATTTTTATTAAATATAGAATTAAGTGATGGAGGCCCTTCCCCACCACCACCCCCCCAAATGGCAGCTTAAGAGCCTCGTCCCACCGCTACTGGTATTTTGTCAGCAGCAGATAGGCACTATGCCATCTGGGGAGGCTACCCAGTTAAATCTGGCAGCCTTCTTGTGGCCTTGAGGTGGCCATGCTGATCAGACACCATGGCACTCCCACTGGAACACACACCCCTGCCCTCATGATTGACACCCAACGCCCCCCACCACCCCTCGCCAGGGCCTAGCTGATTGGCCCCAGTGAGCCCCAACTCCATTTACCTTCTTCTCGGCCTCCATTGCTGGCTGGGTTCAGGGATTTCTGCAGTCCCAGCAGTGACCACCACTCCTGGTGGTGCTGCTGGAACTGAAGAGCTATCGACCCTCTGATTGGCCGGCAGTTCTTAGAGGCGGGATATTCTGCCTCAGAGGGGCTGAAGCCACGACTGCAGGCAGTTAATTGCTTGAGGACTATAAAACATGGTTGCTTCCAGAGCCAGCAGAGGTGGGTCACCACCTCCTCATAAAATCCTGGCTGTTGAATTAGCTTCTAGTAGCTTAAACACAAATTAAGCATAGTTCAAGGGGTACATCAATTACCATTTTTCCATTAATATATGAAGTAGTTTCTTCTTTGCATTCATTCAAAATCAGCAATGTATTTCATTATGCATAATAAAAACAGGAAATGCTGGAAATACTCAGCAGGTCTGGCAGCATCTGTGGAGAGAGAAACAAAGTTAATGTTTCAGGTCTGTGACCTTTCATCAGAACTGGCAAAGGTTAGAAATGTAACAGTCTTTGAGCAAGTGAAAGAGGGGAGGGGAAAAGAAGAACAAAAGGGATAGGGCATAGGGCAGGCGCAATTAATGACAGATGTCACAGAACAAAGGCAAAGGGAGTGCTAATAGTTGTAGTAAAAACAAAGCATTAGTCCAGAGAGAGTGTTAATGGAAGAATAACGAACAGCTCTATCCAAAAGCAAAAACATGAAAAACAGGTTTAAGACAGGCACGTTAAAAAATAAAATAAATGAATAATTTTTTTTTTTAAATGGTAGATTTCCAGTATCTATCCAGTATCCAGTATGCTTTTATCTCATTAAGCAGATTGGCACCCTGACTCCCTGGTGTTTTTGGCTTCAAAAGTAAAGCCACCTGAAGTAGATGGTTCTATACCCCATCCCTTCACACTGGATGCAGTATAACTCAGGTCCGGTGCACATTGATTTTAAAAAGTGCTTTAAATAATTTTTCAAGTTTCTTTCATGATATGAGATTATTTCACCCTCTCAAAAGCTGAAAAAAATCACAGGGTAGAAAACCTGCAGGGTTGACATCCAGACATAAAGGCAAGGATGTGCCTGCCTGGAATCTCCAACTCTGATCTGCTCAAAGTTAACGGAGTCAGAGTGAGAGCCCTTAATTTATATAACCCATATGGGTGGTGTCAATGCCACTTGGAGTACAGTAGGGACCATGTCTGCTGAGGAAAGCCAGTTTGAGCTGCAAGCAGGAGATGCAAGCTTCTCCAAGAAAGAAAGCAGCAGTGCCCCATCAGTCTCCTTATTAAAGAGGACTGACCTGTACTTCCAAAAACAATGTGTGTTCTTCAGACATCCAGCCCTAAAACACTAGGTGGGCTCTACCTCCGCTAGTATGCCTGCTGTTGTTAAACTTGCTGGCTATCAATGTTCTGTCCGGCATATCACAAGCTGGTACCATTGGAATTGCATATATGTGTGTCCCCTGTTCTCTGCTATGATGCTGACTTTATTTGGGTGTGGGCAGAGGCTCTGCCCTGGAGAAGTCACCTGGAAACTCCAGGAAAGGCTAGAACCCTTATTTATAGGTCTTGGCCTAATTTATGCCTTTTCGTCATACTGCAGTCCAGTTACGGCAGCAGTGAAATGGATGGGTTGCACATTTTGAGCCACTATAAATTCATAGATTCAAGATCAGAGCTCTGTGCATGCACGTAAGCATGCATGTGCAAAGCCCTCTCCTGACTGATCTAACTGCCAAACACACCAGCAGTATTACTCTGGTCTGTAAGGTGCAGATTGGAATCTGCCTTCCAGCCTCAGATGCAGCACATGTGCAACAGACTGACCTTTTCTTTTTCATTTCCTCTTGTCGAAATATATCTGTAACATCTTGAGATAACTATTCAATCATGCTCTTCAAAGGATCCATTTTAAAAATTACAATTAAATATGAAAATTTATTAATGGAAAGAAAAATAATTTTATTGTGTATTTAAAACAGGATTATTAACCTACAGCTGTGCATACACACCAGATATAAAATGATGTTTAGAAACAATTTGGCCAATTGTTATAGCTTGCAGCTGGCAGGAATGGGGCATTAATGCCCAAAGATTGTAGCACAACACTTACTCTTGTGTTCTCAATGCTTCTGCAGTCATCCACAATTTGTTGGTGAGACCAGACGCATATGGGAGCCTCAATTCAGTAGTCAAGTTGGGATCCAACGATATCACTAGGACCACAATACCATTTTTGGGTGACGTAGCAGAAGGAATGTGCAATGCAGATCCACCACTAGTCATGGGCAGTTCAGACCAAAAACAGCCTTAACAAGTGTTTTTTTAAAGGAACACTCACTTGCACCCACTCAAATCATTGGTATCTATTTGGAAAAAAACTTTCTTGATTTATACAGGCATTGTTGACTTGGATACCACTGCATGTTTGCTAGAACTTAAAAGCCTTCAGGAAGCTCAGGAGTGTCAATGATGCTGCAGAACATCAGAGTTGTCTTAGTCATTCCATTCTGGTTGGAGGGAGAGGACCAATATTGACACTAATAGGAATCTCAGAGAGCAGTTCATAGTTTACAAAGGAAGAGGTTGGCATGCAGCAATCTTGAACCTGCCCATAGGATCAACATGCCGAAAACCACTGACCTCCAGTTTACAGAGGAGCAATGCATAAGGAGGCTGTGTTTCTCTGGGGAGGCTGTCCTGTAGAACCTCTCACAGCGACAATTGGTCATGCTTTGACTGTAGCAGTGAAAAGTGCTACAACATTCAATTTTTTAGCTTCAAGCTCTTTCCAGGTTGTAGCCAGTGACATAAGTCACTGTGGCCAGTTTGCAGTCTTTGTCTGAGTCTGTGGCTGCTGAGTAGCTGCACCCCTGAGCAAAGGGCAAAGAATCTTAAACGGTTCACACCACTTAAAGCTAACCTGCACTACATAAAGCCGGTATGCACTTCTTAAAGGGGAAGGTGCATTGAGGTTAGAGCTGGTTGCAGACGAGAGTGTGAGCTAGAAGAACACTGAATGATGACACAAACATGGCAGAGAGCAGGCTCCAAGATATTCTGATGCTGCACTGGAGGCTTTGAATGCAGAGAAGGAGAGATGTAATCTATCTGCAAGGGGCCAAGCGGTCTTCCAGATAAACTCTCAGAAGGTCTGTGGGAGCAGATAGCTGTCGCACTCAATGCCAAGAGTGCAGTCCCGACGGACTGGACGCAAAAGGTTCAGTGACCTCACAAGAGTGGTCAAAATCAGTAAATGCATCTTCAAATGCCATATACCACCAATTGCCTCACTAGTATCACATTCTGCTCAATGCACCACACCTCCATCACTCACCTACCAATAATCTTTATCAATCACTAATCATACCTAATATTCAGAGATTCCCCTCACCCTCACATATTTCACACTACTGCAACACACGTTACAGCTTGCACACGCAGGCAGCAGTTTAACCATGACAGCCCCATCACCCAAACACATTCCCACACTTACTGATACACTTCCCTCTCTCTTTCAAATCAAGTCAGTGCACAACCACAGGCAACAGGAACTAACTAGCCAGCAAAGGCACTGCTGCATGTCCTCACCCCGATGGTGGAGATGGTGCTCACCATCATTGGAGAGGCCATGACTGAAGCCATGGCTACAGCAAGAGCTAAAAGCATCAAATATGAAAATATGCTCATACCTAATCTTCCTTCTCACAGCCCACTTACACCTCATCCCACAATTCCTTCTGATTTACAAGCTGTGGATGGTTTAAGTATGCACCTCTTACTTCCCCCCGCCCCACCCCGCAACCTCCCAACCTCCCCTTATGATAACCCTACTCTTGTGCCTTTCTCCTTTCAGATACCCAAGAACTGCAACCTGGGCAGGCAGTGGTGCAGGAGCAAGAAGTGGAAGAGCAAAAAGAGACTGATGATGAAGAAATACTGTCAATTGCTCTCACACACACAGCCACGAGCTCAGATACTGACATTGCATATATTTTAGAGGGTAATTTAGAGGTGGGATCTGCATGTGGTGAGACACTGGGCATGAGTAGCCTGCAGTCAGGGCAGGGGGAAAGGATAGCACAGGAGGGCGAGGCACACACGAGTTCTGCTGCAGAGGACTCAAATAAAGACATTGAAGGAGCAGCATACAGCAAAAGCGCACACAAAATGAAATGATTGATGCATTGGCAGTCCTGCCAGAAAGTCTGTGGTCACTGTCAAGAAGCATGGAAGAGTCAGGCACCAATCTTGCACAGGGCTTTGCATGGAGCTTGGAGCCCATCCTTGCCAGCGTGTAAGTGATGGCCACCTCTGTGAGAACAGTTGTGTACCCATCCATGATGCAGTGTCTAATGACCGATGTCTCAGCTGCCATTACAGCACAAGCAATGTCTGAGTGCTGCAGTTCAAGCTCAGAAAGAAGTCATGCAGGTTCAGGCTGCTTCATCGTAGCCATGGATACCAGTGCTCATACGTGTTGTATATTGTTGCTAGTGTTTCAGATGCCAGCTTGAGCTTGGTTTACAGAGATCTCGGAGTTGTTGTAAATCTAAAAAGTAACTCATTTATTATATTTACCTGGACTAAATACACTTTCCATAAGCCTGTCTAGCTCTTACACTGCATGATGCTTCTTACTTCTCCTCAAGCCCATTACACACGTGATCGCTTACATCATCACCACAATGGGAGGTGTTACTCTCACTGTCCCAAACATTAACTCTTTCTGACCCTTATACTACAATAGGGGCTTACAGGATCTCACAGCTGTCCAGCAAACTGTCCTCCAACAGATTGCCAGGATTACTGAGGTGCCACCCCGTGGGCGCGGCAGTGGCTCCATAGAGCACGATCCTGCTGTCTTTCCTCAGGTTCACAATACTCGTCCTCCCACCATTGCCTCTCTGTCAGTGCCCTTGCTGTTGCCTGTCAGCCAGTCAGTCCAGATAGCTACTGGGCATGCAGAGGGGTGCAGTCCAAAGCCAGGGGGCGAGAGCTGCTCAAGGTCATCCTGCAAGGCCAACTGCTGTCTTCCCACTGAAAGTCAGCAGCCTTCTGCCAGCCATGCTGCAGCTATTGGGGTAACACTGCATAGGAGCACTAGACAAGGTAAAGGGAGATGGAAGACAGGAACTAAGAGAATACACAAAGGATTAGGGTTAAGGTTAGTATTCGATAGATTGATAGATAAAGTTGGTTTGGAATCTTCATCTTGTGACAGATTTTATTTCAGCATTGTGGCCAACAGGAAGCTATAATGGTCAGTAATAAAGTGATGGTAAGGTGTGGGGCTGTTGGTGAATGGGGAATTGGGGTTGCAAGCACTCGTATCACAGTCAGATAAGCTGATCATGGACAGCCCAGTCAGAAAGGGGATATGATGTTTGCCTCTGCCTTCCTCCTCCTCCTCTGCTTTCTCCTCCTCCTCTTCTTTATCCTCAGGTGCTTGCAATATGCTGTCCCCTCATGATGGCAAGGTTGTGCAGGATGCAGCAGACTACACGAATTGTGCATGCACTGTGGAGAGTCCTGCAGGGCACCTCCAGAGCAGGCCAAAGTGTTACTTAAGCACCCCAATGGACTGCTCGATGATATTTCATGTGGAAACATGGCTCTCATTATATGATTACAGCCTGTCGTGAGCATGGGGTGCTCACTGGAGTCATGAGCCAGGTGGTCAGTGGATACCCTTTGTCACCAATAGCCACAAGCAGCACAAGCACAGTATATCACAAGCAGCACAAGCACAGTATATCACAAGCAGCACAAGCACAGTATATCGCAAGCAGCTGTCTGGCTGGGCTGTGCATGATCGGCTTGTCCGACTGTGATACCAGTAGTTGCAACCCCAATTCCCCATTCCACAGCAGTTCAGTCTGGTCACATACCTTCTGGACATTGAGGGTGTGGAACCCTTTGTGGTTGCGGTACATCTCTGAATTTGTGACATCTGCAAAGCAATCTGTGTGTAATCAATGGCACACTGCACTAGAAGGAACTCTGGGCATCTTGGCAAAGCCGCATGCAAGCTCTGCCTGCTTCTTTCAGGAAAAAGAGAAAGCAATGTATTCCCCTCTCTTTATGTACAGAGCATCAGTCGCCTCCTTTATACATCAATAGATAGCGAATTGCGAGATGTTGGAAATGTCCCCTGCTCCAGCCTGGAAAGGACCCAACACAAAGAAGTTCATGGCTATGCTCACCTTTGTAGCCAATGGCAATGCCGCCCTTGTCCTGCACTGAGGCTGCAATTATGACTGCAACTGCTGACAGATCTCAGTGAGCACCTCCTTAGTAAATGGGAAACATCGCACACGCTGCCCCTGGCTTAGGTAGAGGTAGGAGAATATCCCCCCTAAAGATGCAGGGTGATTATGGCATCCTGCTAAGAGCAGTCCTCCTCCTCGCTCTTCGAGCAGCTTGGTGTCACCTCTACTCATTCTCCCTGTCATGCTGCAGGCCAAGTGGGATAGAAACTACAGCGCCTATGACGAAGAGCAAGTGGTTCAGAGCAGAGCCTTTGAAGTGAGAACTAAGGTCTTCACCATGTGCAACACCACCGTAGTAGACATCACCAAATTTAAGTAGCTGTACAAACCTCTAAGCATTTCTACGAACTCAGCAATAGCCAGTAGAAATCAATCAGCAACCTACCTGAAAGTAGTTGATAATCCCTTTAAATAGCATTGGTGGGAGGGGTCCTTCCTGCTGCTGAACACATGTTCAGCTATGCAAGGTTGAGAGATGGCATTAGCTGGAGAGCCAGGTCGAAAATGGCACTACTAGAGTCAAATCAGTGTGACACGCTGACTGATGTCATGATCTGCCTAATCTGCATACTTCCAGCGCAGGCTCCCAGCATTTGTCCCAACACTCAAAATAGCATTTGGAACAGCCCACACCAGAAGTGTGTCTGCACTCTGCCATTGCCACTTTGGACCCAAAATGCCACCCATAGCACCAAAAATACAGGTGCTACGCAATCGAAATTTGCACCCAATTTCTATGTTAAGCTGGTGACTGTTGCCCTCCTCAAAAAGGTCAACCAGCATATGTCCATGGACATCACTAACCAGCAGGAAAGGATTCTAAGTTTTATAAACACAGCAGGCTACCCTCCTGTGATCAAATGCATCCATGTAACCACTTCTCTTCATGATCAAGAATAGCTTCCACTCACTTTATTGTTCAGCTGCCAAGTGATCAACACTAGCACATCTTACAGGTCTGGACCTACTTTTCTGGCAACTGTCATAATGTGTTGTACTACAACCAGTCTTCCATCCATGACACCACCGCAGCATCCATCGCGCCCCTCCCCCCCTCACTCCCCCCCCCCACCACCTTCAAACTTTTTTTTCTAGCACAGAAAGTCAGAAGCTGGCTGCATGGGCAATGGCTATCCTCTTTACAGCTGGCTAGCAATACCTGTCTGAAACCCATGTTCAACAGCTGAACTGCGATACCACATGAACCATGGGTCAACCTAATGTGCCTCTAACATCCTATTAGTCACATGAAACAACAATAATGGAGTTGTTTACTAATCATAGCAACCAATCCCTCACAATTAGTATACAATACACCCAGATGTGATGTAAGGAAAACCCAAGTGATGGAAATCAAATGGGCTATTGGACAGATGAAACAGTGCTTCTGCTAAATGGACATGTCTAGAAGCTTCCTGCAGTACAGCCCAGAAAAAGTGTCCTGCATTGTTGTCATCTGCCGCATTTGTTACAACTTTTCAGTGTACTGGGGACAGAAAATGGAGCCTACACAGCCTAACGCCACCTGATGAGGAAGACTCTTGTTGATGACACCAGGCAGATGGCCTAATCATTCCTGCCCACAGTCTGCCCAATGTCTGCCAAAACTGAAAATTGGCCTCCGTGGCCCATAACTAGGAATTTTGACCCAAGGACAAAATAATTCTTAAATATTGACATTTTAGATCAAACAATAGCCTCAAAAATTCTGTAATGGATGTCAAATTGAAGATGTATGTGATAAACATACATGGCTCCCAAAGATTTCCATCACTTAAGTTTTCCTCACATCATGTCTGGCTGAGATGTTGTATACTAATTGTGAGAGATTGGTTGCTATAATAAGTCAACAACTCCATTATTCTTTTATCATGTGACTACCAGGATGGTAGAGGTGGATAAGATTGGCCTTGGTCTTTCTTCATCAAACAATTTTGATGCTCCTATAAAATCAATATAAAACAAAATTAGAAAAGTACATGTGCACTCATGGACATTTCCAGTTTTTTAGTTTTATCATTTAAAAATGACTTTTTACATCACATGCATGGAATATAAAGCATTGGTTTATTTGTAATGGTTTATTTTTCTACTGATGCTACAAGATTCACATT
Source organism: Heterodontus francisci (assembly GCF_036365525.1). NCBI lineage: Eukaryota > Metazoa > Chordata > Chondrichthyes > Heterodontiformes > Heterodontidae > Heterodontus > Heterodontus francisci. The sequence goes on along the minus strand of NC_090372.1, from coordinate 98,627,739 downwards.
TAACAATATTTGGCAATTCACCAACAAATGTCAACAAATGTTTGACAGTATCTAAATAGTTAAAATAGTGATTTCTGAGTCAGTTTGTCAACTATATTCAAACGAGAGAACAGAAAAATCAAAAGGTATTAATATAGTTGATTAAAATCTATACTTAACCATTTAAAATGACACATTTCTACTTGGTATGTGCTATAAACAAAATACAGTGGGGCCAGTGGTTTACAGAAAATTGCATGAGGAGTGATTTAGTCATCATAACAACTTGTGAGCTACATGCCTACAATTTTGTAGTTTATTTCTGGTATATACAGTGTGATGTTTGAAGCTTAAATGTCACCAGTTTATAAAACTATTCTCAAGAAAGGATTCCTATCCAAAATTCACACACACTCATAGAGCTTATGGATTAAAATTTATGATCTGAAGAGGCTGCACTTCAATATATTTGTGAAAGGAAGCCAGACAATCCAGCGTCTCTAAAGAGCATGCATTCATACTCCGTTGTTTCTGTTTTAAATTAGAACACAACAAAACCTTCATGCTTCAAATGATTACAAAACACAAGTGCTTTAAGTGGAAGTGTATAGGCAGGAAATGAATGAGAATATTACAAACACTGAAAACATAAAGGAGTATTCAACCTATGAGTATTTAATAGAGTGGTATTATATGATTTCAGAGCGAGGATTTTTCACGCCATACTGCCCCTAATTTCAGTCATGCCATCAGGAAAGTGCAAGTAGAGGCAAGGCACTTATTCTGATGGAAGAAATGAAAATCAGAAAGTGAGTCATCGATAAGTCACTCCAAAGCTTCTCAGTAACTAGATTACCAACAGTTGGATGTGACAGGCCCAGCAATGGTGCAAAAATAAAATACATAAATAATAGAGAACAAAACAATAAATAAAACTTTATGAATGAATATGGGAAACATAAGGCCAAACAGAACATGGGAAAAACATTTATATTAAAGACATGTGACTTTACTGTAGTAATTTTTTTAGAAAAAGCAACATGACACGGGTTTAAACAAAAGATGTTCTGAGGAATGATAGAGGATAAAAGTCATTATTCAAATCACCAGATGACGCTTATGTCAGGTTCACAGCCATTCTGCAAGGCAGTCTTGAGTTGATGTGGGCAATGGAAATATTTTAATTATATGGTGCAAGGGACCATTTCACTGTGGTTAGAAGCAGTGAATGGAAAAAAAGAAACTAAAGTAGATGGTTGGCAAAATGGGTTATGTTGCTCAAGAATTTCACTTTGAAGTTCAACATTGAAGGAAAAGCTTACTGCGACACCAGATGCGTTGTCACACCATCCTTAAAAAAACTTATTAATGAGACGAATGAAAATTGGATGCCAGAATATAGCTGCTATAATCACAACAGAACAATCCAATGATTTAAGTTTCTGAGCAGAAGTTTATATGATCCCTCAGGTGTATGGCTAAATTGGAAAAAATATGCATTTTCTGAGCAATGACTGATAGTTCTGTATGATTACTGGTTAAATTTGAGACTCCTCCTTGGAATCTTGAGCAATGGTTAAAGCTTTAAGAGTGTTTATTGTCAGATCATAAGCCAAAGGTAAAGTTAAGGAATTGTTTATCCATGATCATGTGTCTACCGCAGTAACATTTGGGGACTGTCCAGCTTCAGACCCTATGACATTCACTAGTGACAGCTGAAGGACGAAACTACCCTCATCAAATCTACATCAACAAATCTACATGTAAGAATGGTCAACATGAGAACTATGGATAAAACACTTGTATAATTTACTTTGCTTATCGACTTCTTTGAGCATAGAAGAGAAGAGTATTGCTAGAATTGATATAGTAGATGTTTTTATATTAGGATGTGTAACAAGAAAGTTGGGATTCTAGAAGGCATATATAAGACAATTTTGTATAGGCATAAATATTGCAGTTTGCTCCCTTTTGTCAAGATTGCAAATGCTATTTTGTTATATTTTGGGTCTAACATGCTGAGCTTGGCTAAAAGTCATTATTGCGTTTTGGGATTTTTGATATTTGCTTTTATCACAGATTCAGTTAAGTTTAAGTGATGTCTTTCAGAACAAAGTAAATTCACAGAGTTTTCTTTTAAAAAGTCACAAGCTTTGGACATTGGACATGTGTATGCAAGCCAGTTTGTAGAATGTCACAACTCACAGTCAATTATAAATCGTTATAATGAGGGTTAATTCTGTCATCCAGGTCCATTAGACAGGATAACCCCCATTCCTTTTGAGGATAGCACTTTTTTTTTAACCTGAACACAATGCCATTCAATTTGATTATGTACTTCAATTCCATTAACCTGCCATTGTTCCATATCTCTTACTTAATGAAAATCTATTGATTTTAATTGACCTGGCATCCACAGCCTTTTCAACAGAGAATACTAGACTTTCGTAAGCAGATGTGTGAAAACTGCTTCATGATTTTGCTACTATATGGCCTAACTCTAATTTTCGGGTTATGTCCCCTTGTTCTTGTTTTCCATACCAGATGAAATAGTTTCTTTGTATCTTCCCTACTAAATCCCTTTATCATTTAGACACCTTGATTAGTTCACCTCTTAACTTCCTAAACTCAAGGGAATGCAAGCCAAGTTTATGCAACCTGTCCTCATAATTTAATCATTTAAGCTCTGGTATCATTCTCATGAATCTAGGCTGTACCCTTTCCAAGGCCAATATATCTTTCTTGATATATGTTTCTTAAAACTAAATGCAGTACTGCAGATGGGATCTGACCAAGGCTCTGTACAACCAGGCATCATTTCATCACTTTTAAATTCCAATTCCCTTAAGATGAAGGCCATTAGTCTTTTTGCTTACTTTTTCTGCCTGTGCACTAGCTTCTAGTGATTTGTGTACATGGACACCTAAAGCCCTTTGTTTCACAGATTCCAGTCTCTCATGATCAAAAAAAATCCAACTTGTCTTTCTCAAATCTAAAGTGTATAACCTCACACTTCCCCACGTTGAATTCCAACTGCCATTGTTTTCTCACTCATTTACTTTGTCATGGTCACTTTGTAACTTCCTGCTCCCGTCCATATAACTTACTGTGCCTCCTAACTCAGTGTCATCTGCAAACTTGGATATGCAACTCTCTATAGCTTCATCAAAGTCATTTATGCATATGGTGTAAAACTGAGGCTTCATGACAGAACGCTGAGGAACACCACATGTCACATTCTGCCAATCAGAGAATGTTCCCTTTATTGTTACTCTGGGCTGGATTCTACCAGCCATTTGGAGATGGACTGGAAGGTGGCAAGGCTGATAATATGACAGGGGAAGGTGTTGGGAGGGGAGCCCAACAACTTCTCACTGCCATAGCATATTACCAATGGCAGGAACCTCAGTAATCTGGCCACCCATGAGGCAGCCAATTTAGACAATTAAGTGCCCAGTTAAGGGCCACCTTCCACCCCTGCGGGCATTTTACCAGCATTGGGAAGGGCAGCTTCCACATGAGGAGACTGCCAAGTAAACCCTGGCAGCCTCCGAGTGGGTTCCCAGGTGGGGCCCTCCTTAATGGCCATTCCATGGCCATGGCCCACAAAGGGGACCCCAGTGGCAATGACTGCCCTGGCGGCTAAGGCATCACCGCTGGAATATGTCCCCTCAGCCCCGATTGGTGCGGCCTGCCTGCCTGGCCTTGATATGCTCAAAAAAACATACCTGGTCTTCAAAGGTGCCTTGGCATGGAGGCACCCTCTTCCTTGTCCTGTAGCCTCAGCAGTGGCCACCACTAACAGTGATGCTGCCGAGGCTGCCGAGCCGCCAGCCCTTTGATTGAGCCGGCAACTCTGGGAGGCCGGCCAGCATCCTCAATTGGCCACCACTGGTAAAATGCCACCGCAGGTTCCCGCCACCCACAGACATGGGGTTGACTCCTGCTTTCGGCCCCAGCAATGGGACTTCATCAATGTTGGAAAAACTCAGCCCTCTGTCTCCTGCTTCCCAACCAATTACCAGCCCATGTCACAACATTGCCTCCAATTGTGTGTTCTTATTCTTGATATTAATCTCTCATGCAGAAAGTTATCAAATGACTTCTGTAATCAATACAGACAACATTCACAGACACGCCCCTATTCGCCATGCCAGGTACCTCCTCAAAAAAATTCAGCTAGATTAGTCAGACGTGAGAGGAAAGATAGCTAGCTATATTGAAAAGCGCACAGACCAGGAGGAAGTAAGTATCACAATCCTATTGGCTGGAGAGACAGGGAATGATCACATGTGCATTCAGCCTTATGAGAGCATCTGTGACGTTGTTATGACTGGGAGAGAAAGATGTCTAGGGTTCCTTTTCGGCCTTCACCTGGTCTTACTGTAACAGGGTTTAATTTTAAACACACCATATTTTTAGCTCCCCTCTTGGTGAATTCTTGTTCACCGCTTTCCAATTATAAGGCAAAGAAACGAGCACATACATGCTTTCCTAGGTTTAAAGAAGAAAAGTTGAAATTTGTTAAGCTTAAACTTAAGTTCAGTTAACGCCTATGGATGCATGACATGCCCACGCTAGCATGCATACATGATACACACATGCAAATAGAGACAGAAAAGAGCAGAAGAAAAATAAAGTGGAAAAGTTTGAGGCAATATCTGAATAGTTGCTATGGTTCTTCGAGCTCACTGTAGAGTCCTTGATTGTAGGTAGACCTTGCTTTTTGTTGGGGCCCAGTATTCTTCTTAAACCTTGTTGGCTGGAGCAGACTTTTCTCTTTTGGGGTTCATGTGTCTTCAGTAGATTCAAAGGCTTGTGAGAAAGAGATGGTAGCACACAAGAGAGAGATCTTCTCAGTCCAGGAGCAAACAGACTTTCTTTCTTCAAACTCTCAGTTCAAAAGAAAGCCCTGGAACGGGCAAGTAGTCATGTGACCACCTAGTCTAACCAGTCCTGGCCCTTGTGGATTGTATCCTCCTTAGCAGGCCCTGGAATGCGCTTCCTCACCTTCAATGTCTGTTAGTATACAAATGGGTTTTTTTTTCAGCATGGCTGGTCATTTAACAAGTCATTTCCTTGCTCCAACAACAGTTAAAAATCAATGTTCATGACAAAATTGATGTGCCTCATTCTTGGCAGGTGGGGGCCTAACATGGCAACATGTACACCTGAGGTGCAAAGCTGCAACCAACAATGAAGGAGATCAGTTCTTGCAGTCTAGAAATTAACAAGAAAGAAAGATCATTCCAGGGCAAGTAGTTTATTATTTCATTCCATTTTTCATGGTCAGAAGTAAGACTAAGGGAAGAAATGGGTATTTATTCTAATTTGTTGCTCTGCACATTGACATGCTGTCTGTAAGTTCAAATACACTTAATGCGTTGTATCTAGCCTTGTCTTACAAAGTGTTACAGTCCACATTCATGATTGCATAAATGTACATGACGGATAAATGCAACATCTAGTTCAGATTACAAGGTGGTCCTATTGTTATACCTCTGAAGCATGCTTTCATATTATGCATTAAAGGCACACCTCTGAATAGAAGATGGTAGAGGCTACTTACTGGAGTGCCAATGTAAGTGCCAAGGGAAATCCCAAACTTGTAATAATCATAAAGTGTGAAATCATCCTAAACTATTAAATTACTATTGAAATAAACAATATTCCCCAATGTTGCAAAGTATATTTTTTTCTGATGACTATAAAATAATTGTGAAAATCATTTCATTTATTGTGCTCTCTCTCTCTCTCTCTCTCTCTATATATATATATATATATAATTGCACCTAATGAACCATAACAGGATGAATAGGCTAATCTATTTTGTGCACATTGTTACATTGAAGTTCCTTGTTGAGCATATAATTTGTCTGCAGAATCACAATAGGCCATCTAAAATTTCAAGAGAAAAGCCCTACAGATTTCAGTTGCATTTAATCACAAAATATATGATGACACTAGAACATTTGATAATGTGACCTCAATAATATGCCCTCAAGGATATGTTAGTTTATTCAATCTCCATTTAACATCTTCAGTAATAGGCCACAAATTGCCATATTTCAGTTTTTACTGAGGATGGCAGTGCAGGGTTTATTTTCAGAGAGCATTTGATTTTGGACATGATCCCAGGATACCATTTAAGTTGGTTCATGTTCAAGAAGTTCATGAATATTGCTCAGATTGTGTGACAGCATATCATTAGTATAAGTCAAAAAGAATATATTTGATAAGTGCAGAAAGGAAAACTTTGAAACAGCAACAAAAAAACATGTTTCTTGATAAAAAGATTATAAGATCCAGCAAGGAACTCATTCATAAAATGATGCCAGTTATTTATCTACGGGAACAGTACAAATGAGGAGGAAGTTCCTACCATTTTTGTAGAATAGAAAGGAAACAGTCATTTATTGGAATTCTCAGATGGAGGAAATAATGTCTGAATTCCTTTTTGTTTTTATAAATAAACTTAAAAAGAAAAAGAGAGTGCCAGATTGCAGGCAGCTGATTTGGATATAGTGCAATGCAATAAAAGACTATAGAGAATTAAATATTCACTTCCACAGACATCATATGCATGAAAGGTAGAGAGGATCAACATAATAGTAATGTTCTCTTTCATTGTTGGCCAGCAGCTCCCTCCAGCCTACTTACTGCACGTAGAAAAGCATTATTAGATCATAACTAGCCACTTCAGGAAAAAAAATGTAAAGAATTATAACTAGCTGTATACAGTACTGCATGTAAGGAGGCTACAGGCCGTTTGCTGGGTGAGTCATAAAATATTAAAATTACCAGAATGAAGCTTTTTATACATTTGTTTCGTTAGAGGTTTGTGGCAAGAGAAAGAATTGACAGCAGTGTTACAGTTGAAACTGGTACCTGCTCAGACTGACCAGCGTTCCCATATTGGCTCCACACCAATCTCTGGCCAGGGGAAATTAACTTCTGTGTATGCAATCACAGAAGGAACCTTTTAAACTTCTCTTCACATTTGTTGCAGTTGTGATGCAGTGCATATGAAACTGAAGTGGTGTGTTAATGCTTCCCAGAAGCAGTCTCATGCCTATTGCCTTTGTTTACTTCAAGTATTTCTACACCTAAACTACACCATTCATTATGCAACAATGTAAAGCTGGGCGGAAAGAAACCTAAGTTAGCACATGACCTTCATCTAGATGTTATGCATAAACAAGCAGATGAATCACAGACAATGAAAGAGAGTGGACAACATTTAAAACATTTTAAATAAATTCTGTTTCAACTGAAAATGGGCTGCAGGTGTATATAAAGTAGGCTAAGTAATTTCTAGAAAAAAGGGAGGAATGCTCTTTGTAATATGAGGATAAAACACAAATGTCTACAATCGAAGACAGTTGCTTGACATTCAGTTTATTATTGCATGAATAGACCTTGGAGGTTTGAAAAGCTCTACATAAAAGTTGGTCTAAAAAGGTATTTCCTTTGTACTTGCAGCTTTTCTGTCTTGTATTTATGACTAACATATTGATTTCACCCTGCGCACACATCTGACCAGTTCCTGACAACAGAAAATCACTTCTACTAGCAGGTGCCTGGAAACCCAATTAGTAAACAGTTTTGTCAGATTTTGCTTTGTATAATGGTAGCTAAAATCTATTTTTTGTGTGTTTCACACATTTCATCCCATTAAATGCAGCACAGACTTTAGATATGAATAGGGTAATAATGTCTTCTGCAGCTGTAGACAGGTTAGACCAAAGGTCTAAGTGTGTGAATCAAGTCAGTTAAACCTAGGTTTTGCAAGGTGGTGCACAGGTGATTGATTGTTACCATTTAATCACACCTTGAAGATCACTATACATTTTTAAACAGCTTGATGTCTGATGAACCTTGTTTATTGGGTTGAATTTAATATCACCCAGTACTGGTATTATAACATCACTGAAGTGCCATCAGTTCCGCTTAATACTCATGAATCAGAAATTATAACTTTCAACCTGTCAGATTTCAGTATTACACTGAAGTGTTATCAAGTGGTAAATCTTATCAGGAATATCTGGCTCTAACTCCTGAAATTCTAGCAACCAAAGAGCAACCAGAGCAGAATAGTAAATAAGGTATAATGTGGAAGCTAATTGCAAGATTCACTATAATTCAATTTATGAGCTACATTAAATTTTAATTTATTTTTCGCTGCAAAGCACATATTTGAAACTGTTAAAAAAATATGCTTATGAATTTTCAGTAGGATCACTTTACTCAACCATCCTTTCATATGGTAAGCCAGAAATCTCTGCTGGCAATGCACCATAAAACATATGACTGACTTATAAAAATCCTCTAATACCATCACATTGTTAGTGTATATCAATGTACATTACAATGATGTAGCGTACATTCTCTGATGTCGTTGCACAAAGATTCAAAACAGCTCTAAGTAACAGTAAGTCATATAGAATATGATGGGCCAGATTTTGCTGGAGGGGTCATCTTGCAGAATGCCCTATTAGATATGTACGGGCATGTTTAGATTTTAAAAATTTTGCCCAAACTGCAAGTGTGAGCTGATAACAGGATAGTGAAGGCAAATGGCATCTGGGACCTGATGAACATCAGAATGAATGAAAGTGAAGGATTGAGAAATAAACAGAGGGTTTATTGAGAAGGAGGGTAAATTTGAGTGGGTGAATTCAATGTCAAATCAGGTCCAGAAAAATAAATAAAGTAATGAAAAGAAAGATTGGGTTAAGAGAGACAGAAAAAAAAGACAAAAGTAAGAAAAAAGTGAAAACACTTAAAATATTACATTTTTGAAAATCTCTTAAATCCATTCAACTGCCTGAAGGAATGAGACTCCACACTTATAGCTGTTCACTTTTTGGGCAAGAGGGGTTGATTGACAGTCATGAACAAATATCTTATATTAAAAGGGTGCTTACACTGTTAATTACTAAATGTAACTTTCTGTGGAGAGTTTAATGAGCAATTAATGTGCAAATGCAGTAACTTCATACACCAGAGCAGTGCAAATCGGCCGGCAACTTGTGGCAATTCCCAATTTATGGAATATGACAGTCATCCTTTTTTCTGGTTTTCAGAACTAGGGCCATGATTAAGAGGGACAGCTGAGGACATTCATATTGTACCAGTAGAGGTGAAAATCTTCAACCAGCACAAGCCGAATAAAAGCAAGAAATCCAAAACTAATTCCGTTACCCTGGTCTGTCCCTGTAGCCTTGCATCTTACTCTGCTTCAAGTACTTATCCACTTTTCTTTTAAAAGGTGCAATAGTATCTACTTAAACTATTCACTGTGGCAAAGTATAACATGCTCTAACATTTCTCTCCATCAAGAAATTTCCCTTAACCTCTCCCCTCACTACTGTTAATCATAGAATGTTACAGCACAGAAGGGGGCCATTCAGCCCAACATGCCTGTGTCAGCTCTTTGAAAGAGCTATCCAATTTGTCTTGGTGATTATTTTAAATTTATAGCTTCTCATTACTGACTTCCCAACAAGAGGAAAAATATTTCCCTATTAACCCTATCAAAACAGTTCATAATTATAAAATCTCCTATTAAATCTTCTCTTTGCCTTCTCTGCTATAGTAGAAAAAAATCTCAGTATCTGAGGTCTTCCTTCATAACTATAGTTTCCCGACCCTCATATAATTATGGTGAATTTATGCTACACATTTTCTAGGGCTTTAATGCCCTTTCTATAATGGGCATCCAAAATATCACACAATATTTTGTCTATAGCCTAACAATTGCCTTATATAAAATTAACATTTCTTGTTGCTCTTGTACCCTATGCTGTATTTATAAAACCCTTGTTATTGCTCTTTTTACAGCTTTATTTAGTTTCCAGAAAACTATGTATCTCAACTTTTAGATCTTGAATCATCCATATCCTTCAAAATTGAGTCCATTCCTTGTTTTGGTCCTGGAATATATTACTTCACATTTCTCAGTATTAATTTTTATCTGCCACTTTTCTGCCCATTCTGCTAACCTCTTTTCTAACATTAAAAATTAGTGGCCTTGGAAGCAGAGCTTAGTGCAGTATTATTCAGATCTGCAGCACTCCAGTCCACAGAGCCTATCTCTTAGACCAGTAACTCCAGTATAACTGCAACTTAATTACAAGGTGGCTTGGTCTGTTTCCATGTGGTGCGGTATCACTATACTAAACAGCAGATTAAAGGACTGAGTCACCAGAAGTCAACGCTGACTGGCATCCAGTCCATAATGGAATTCTTTCCGTGCCCACTTGAACACTGTCCCCATCTGGAAAATCTAAATGTCCATTTAATGATGTACCACTGGTGGACCAGTTACTTATTGGAAAAATATGTATTAGTTAAAACAAATGTACAGTTCTGATATCCATGTCAAAGGTTGCATTTACTTATTCCAGATATGTCAGCCATTAAAACGTTAAAGCACATCGCCACGTTGCCAAATTGATTCAATTATAGATATTACTCGTTACATAAGTAGTAAATCTTTTATATATTTGTTTGAGGAAGAACTGTTGTAGGCGATCAATTCGAGAAGATGACCGAAATTCTATCATCAATGCACTAGTCATTTAATATTGCATGTCTGAACAGTTCTTCATATTACTGCAATTGTAACGATATATACTTTGCAAGCCACGCTTTATATCGACGTAGCACACACATTTAAGATGTGAATTACTCGTACAGCCCTGACCATGCCTTGGTAAGAAATTTGCGCAGGCATATATATGTTAACCCTTCAAATCCCTTTAAAGCCAGTGAAGTGGTTTCGTGGCTGTTAGACTCATCTCTTTTGGAAGATAGCGGCATTTGAAGTCTGACATCTGGTACTGCCAAATAAAGAAACGTTTGCAATAAATCATCCTGTAGCAACCCAAATGAAACGAGCGTCTCGAGAGCCTTTCCATACTAAATAGAAAAAACGGAATGATCAAAGGCTGTGTATCTGAGTCATAAACGCACTCTCCTGGTTATACCCGAGCCGGTTTGATCGGACAGCACTGTGAAAATCAGTGCTTTTAAATCTATCAGATCTGCTAATGACAACCTCCATAGATTGAACAAAAAAAAAGAAAATATCTCCGTTTGCCTTTATTTAGTCATTTGGACATTATAGCACATTAAATGGCAACGGCGAGGATAAGGAAATGCTACGTGAATATAACACCTTGCAGACGACTCAAATCATCATTCAAGGGAAAAAAGAGATTGTTAGATTACATGTGTTAGAGTTTATTAAACTTTTGCTCAAAATATAACTTTCTGTTTAACACGTATATCGCGGTTATAAGGAGCCCTGCACCCAAGCTTTAAAATGAAATTTACTCAAAGATGAATAGTCTTAATTCCGTCGGTCCTTTCGATTCACTGATGAGAGTGGGAACTAAATAGACACATTCCTGCACATTACTGTAGCAGCTTGCGGAGAAAACAAACATTAAAGTAAACGAAAAGGAACGCTCGTCTCTTAAGGTACGCTGTCCTTTTATAGAACTTATACTTTGAATATAACATTCTGCAAAAAGGTGAAGATTACATAACGACATGAACAAATTTTACGTACGCCTCCATTTGTATAAGACAAAAAGGGATGGGGCTATTTAAACTAATCTGCCTTATCTCCAATACTTCATCAACACATTCAGCACCGTCTTTTTCTTTAGGGCCTTGTTTATTCTATCCGTTTACATTACATACATAGTTATTTTTCGCGAGGTCCATCAGCATCGATACAATTTGTTAAAGATGAAGTATATTTGCTTTCTAGATTAATACATGAGATCTTGCCACACATCAGATATTAAGCAAAAGACAATCCAATAAAATAGCAAAGTGTAATACAAACAGTGTAAAAGTTTATCATAACATAGACACGTGCATTTTACCGTGGAGAATCGCGGTGTCACAGTGATTTGGGAAATTCATTGATGAGAAACCAATTCTTCTTTCTCATCATTTCCCTTCCTCGAGCATTCATTAATTTCGACCTGTTGCACCACGTAACATGTGTATGTGGGCGTGTTATTGTCACTGATAATAAAAGTCAGATGATAATTTTAAATAATGTTACCAAAATCGGTGTCGCTGTTAAGCGCCTGACAGAGTTGTCTTTCTGAGCAAATACCGTTGCGTTTCAGTTTTGTGGAGGCACAACCTGATCTGATTTCATTTTTGCTTGAAAGCCTCCTGGAGCTAATACATTAAAGTAATTTTTAGATTTATTTTCAGAATATTGTGAGAATAAAATCCACGGGCCCGATTGTTCATGTTTCAATATATGTTTTTACTATTTGAATGGCTTTGTATCCATTTAACGGATCAGATTTTGAGCCTTATTCAGAATATTTGCCCATCCAGAGTCTATCTCTGATTTTCAACGATTCAACGCATGACCTGGTTGCGGGGTGAGATTTTGAAAGTTTTGCCAATAGGCCTTCAGTTTTACAGAAAGGGGTCACCACTTATCACCAATATAGGTTGATCATAATGCTTGGCTTATCGAGTAACTTTGGTAATTTAAATAAAATGGGCGTAAGGCCAGGGATTTGTAGATCAAAACGTTTGGGGGATTTTAGCATCTTATTGTAAGAGCGAGTTGCTGTTAAGTGTGGAATAGCGAAGCCTGTTTGGCCCTGCTAAGAAGGCTTGCGAAGAAGTTTCCTAATTCTAAGGGAATATTTCTTTTTTCACTCCTTTATTAAACAAGCCAGATTTATATCAAGTAGTTTGTTTAACTATGCTTTAATATGTCCTTTTCATGTTTGTATTTTACATCAGTGTATAAAGATCGTAAAACGGTCATTCACATCGTCCCAGTGGTTTCACATACCAATCCAAAGAATAACGCCTTCCTAATAGAAGATGGATATGCAGTACACTTTAAGAATTAAGTTTTTCTCAGCTGGAAAGAAAGGTGTTGAATGTTCATTTTTGCAGAGGACAATTTTGCCTATTCACCGAGCAACCTTAGGCTTTCCCAATTTTCAGTGTTGCAGCAACATTTAAAAGCTGCGAATTTTAAGTTGGACGTGTTGTAATTTACAAGAAAGCTTTCATTTGTAAAAGGAACTCGGACACGAGGCTCTAAAACCGATAAGTTGAGGTGGTGAGAAAAATCTTGCAAATAGTTGTAGAGGTATATGGAGATTTTATGTTCTGTAGCCATGCCTTGTTGTCCTGATAACTGAATGTCAAGGTCCGCTTTTACTTATCCTAATAATGTTAAATTAATTCATTACAATAGTATTTTTGTACAGATACAGAATTTGCATATTTATAACGTACGATACTGTTATGTTTATGCTTTTTTAACACATTTGGATATTCCAACGTGTAAAATCTTGTCTCTGCAGACCTTCGTCAGAAGCTCCGGCAAATAAGAATATACCAGGAAAATGAAAAGGGGGCGGTCGGAAACGTGCCCTCGTGCATTTTCTAAACACCATGTTTTCTTCACAAGAAAAAAAAAACATCAAAATCATCGCTTATCAGTGGAAATTCAGAATACACTAGAACCCCTTCATTCAAACCGTACGAAAAATATAAAGTACTCGGGAAAAATGAACCCCATTTTAAAAAAAAACTCCTTACAAGTAACATTAAGAGAAGTTTGCCTATTCTGACAAAATGTATCAATGAGCCTCAATGAAATAGTATTCGTTTTGGAGCAGTTAACAATAACTTGCATTTACCAGAGAACCCAGTATTTCAGGACAGCTGATCATCATTCATTGTATTTATTTTCTGTTTATCAAAATCTAACAATGTAAAGTTATGGAACATTACGTACATGTAAACCTATAGCATATAAAGAAAACCATGTAGGACAGTTGTTATGAATCTGAAGCATTATTATGAGTATGCATCAATTTAATTTAGAAAATAAATCCAAAGACAGCTATCCTTTTAAACATTGCTCTTGACACGTGAAATAAACAGGCCTTTGGAGTTGCGGCTGCTGTTCGCTACATTTATAAAGCGTACCGCTGTCTCTTTCATATCATCCATGCATCTTGTGGTTGGTGCGGCTGTCAGGGCTGGCATTCCTGCTTCATGATGCTCCCTCTCGTCTTATCATCCTCAAACCCCATCAAACAGCAATCGATTAGTCTCAGCCTTCTGGCACCGAATCCGATACTTTCCCAAGGATCAAACAGCCACGATCTCTAGGAAAGTGTAAGAAGGAGAGAGAGAAAACAAAATACAATCTGGTCGCATGAATGCCACCGGCACCCGACGAAATAAAAATCACATTTTCTCTCCTTGATTCTGGCCAGTGATTTATCGTCCTAACTCAATCCATTTTGTGTGGAAGTGTTGGGGAGGCGTGGTGTTTGCAAACCTGCACATCTGTGCTCTGCTGCACGTGACGTTTTTGCACCGTCTATAACATCTGCTTAAACCCATTCAGGTAGATTGCACTGGCAAACAGATTGATTTGATATAAACTTTCTTAACTTTCCAATTTGCCTTCAATTTTGATGATTTTGAGGTCCGACGGAAAATTCAATATTTCAACTCACTACTTTTGAGGACACTACAATTTAAAATAAATGTTAATAAACAAAGGCAATGGATTGTTTAAATAAGTGCCCTTGATATTTCTTCAAACCATTTCAAACCATTTCCCACCACAGCTGCACAGCATGATAAACAAAGAGTTCCCAGCTGATTTGAAAACAGGGTACGAACCTAAAGGATACCCACTGCATGAGGTTTGATGTTCCCCTCTTGTGTGCACAGATCAGATTGACTGCTCAGAGCTGACCAGATCAAATAACTCCACATAGACACGTGTTCTTCATTCAGTTAAAGCAAACCTGGAGCACGTGTGCATACAATGTACCAGACATCTAATTATTTGGGTTACGCGTTACTTTTACCTTACTTCAAAGCTATCTCACGTAATGTCCACCTCAGGTTGTTTTAAATCGTAACGTATTGACGTTAATACGCGTCCATTCAATGTTGACTATGTATTTAATACAATAATAATTAGAAAGTAATGGTAGATGCATACCACTCCATAAATCACGTCCTCCTTTATAATAATTGAACTGTAAACTGCATTTGTGAGGAATTATTTTACATTGGGGTACGTGGAGCTGAACTGTTGTCTCCTATTTATGCAGCCACTGATTTTCTGGACATCTGGGAATGCCGTGAATGCCTTAAAACTCTAATCACGCACCTTCACAGGAAGGGTGCTTCATTTCAATTTTAAAAGTCACATTTAAGGATAACTAATGTTAGATTAGCAACGTTTATGTATCATGGGAAACTCGTTTTCTTTTGCATGTGTGTTTGTGGGGGGAGGGGCACACGTTAACGGTGAACGTTAATCTTCAGTGGCTCGGTATTGTTTGCTCACAGCCCCCAGGTGAATATGCTCTTTTTAAATTTAATATCGAGACCCCCCCCCCCCCCACCTTGTTAAGATTTTGTTTAAATTGTTTATGAGATGGAATGAAAGAAGAAAAGTCTTACATCATTTTATTGGGACAAATGTTCACTTCAGAGGATTCCTGGGCAGCACTTCAAGTGAAATCTTGTGCCTTGGAAGAATTCGATATTGTACAAGGTCAGAATATCTGCCAAAGCCGCGAGCTTGCAGAGCACCACACGGCTCAAAAGCCCATCTAAACCTTGCCTTAAATAACACTCATACTTAGGGTTTACAAAACCATTTTCCTTTTAGAAAGAAGGCTATTGAACTAATATTTATAAAATATGTTTTTGACACTTTGTTTCTAAATAGCCCACAGCTTTGGTCGCCCTTATTGATCACCACAATCAGCAGCGTTCTGTCTTTGCGGACCAAAAGTCTCAGTAAAACCTCAGTAATATCCTGAAAGATAATGCTGATCTGGACCCAATAATATTCAACCACTCGTGGCGTTATACAACTCGCTTACATTGCGGCGGGCATTTCTTCAATGAGTTGGCTCTGTTTTAATCACTTTTGGCGCGGTTGCAAATTAAGAGGATGGAATGAAAGTGCAAGCTGCTAACTGTCCCCGCAAGCCTTTGGAAAATGGTATGCTCATCATTTATTTCCGAGTTGAAGTTATAAGGTGAATCATTTAAAATACTACAGTCACGTATTCGCTCAGGGAAATGCAGGGCGGAAGAGTTATCCATTAAACAATCATTTGGATTCCCTATTCGACCATTGGTCAGCTAGAGATTTATCAAACTAATGACTGGAACATTTTACTCCACAATACAAGTTGCAACTCCCTGTGGCAGGACAGATAAATTACATCACACGAGAATTTAAAAAGCTCTCCAAGTACCGAGAAAGGCTTTGTATGCATTCATATTTTGAAGTAGTTTTATTGTCAGGAATAACAAATCATGTATATAACAGACTTGAAAAATCTGTTTAAAGCCTCAAATGTCACATGACCATTGTCCTCTTAACTAGTGAGACCCCTCAGAAATAGCAATTCTTATTTGAACCAATACATAACCCTTATAATTGGAAATCAAGCCACACTCGTTTCTGTGAAAATACTTGTTTAAACATAGGCTTGTCGGATTTTTTTCTAAATAAGGTGTCGACCCTTTTATTACTACTTTTATTTTGATAACCCCTCACCCACGACTGACTTTTAAGAGGATTCGTGAGGATTTAAAAACACGTCTGAGGAAATGAAACCTTGGTGCAGGTCGAGTTATGAGACTTTGAGTGAAGCCTGCACAGGCCCAGAGATGGAATAGTAAGTACAGTGGCCTTTAACTGTGACCCCAGTATGTCCTCCTTGTACAGTTCAGTGCGACATGATGACCGGTGTTCCAGAGGACAAACTCGTTGCATTGCTCTGGTTTCCAATTTCAATATCATGAAAACAATTGGGGGGGGGGGGGGGTGCGGGGGGGTGCGGAAATCCCCTTCACCGATTCAAAACGATTGAAAATTAAATCAACCTCCAGACTTTGACAATTGTTTTCTGAAATGAATTTTTGCACAATATTGTCCAAATAATTTTGTGGCATGGATGGTTGACAGGAATTTAGTGTGGGTTATATTTTGGGCAGTTATTTAGGGGTTGAAATTCGGCCTTTGGGCCTACAAACGGGGGAGGGTGGAGGATTCAGTGCAGCTTGAAAAGTGTGACGGAATGTAGATCTCTGGACAGGTCTTTGATGTGTGATGAAATGTCAAAGACAGACGAACAGCCATTGATGCCGAAGCCATATAAAATCGAGCCGTGGAACTCATATTCCCAGGATCGACAGGAATGTGGGAATTACTGTATTTACAATAACTCAAACGTACAACTTTAATCTCGACTTGATCCTAATTCAATGCTTTCTGCCTTTCCATGCATGCATATACGTTATCTTATAGATGTAACATTTAACACCAAACTATTTGAATCATGCTCAAACGTGATCAAACCGGGAAAGAATAGCAGCTCGATTCGCATACCATGTGCATTATTTTGGCAAACAGCAACGAAAAGAAATGAAAACGAAAGCCCCTTTAAGTGAAAAACGCGCTACGTATTAAACTTTTTGATACTTCAGTTAAAGCAGTCAAGAACGAATGTTCTAAAGGAGTGAAATGCCTCGACACTCAATCCATCAATAAGAAAGCAAAGAAAGGCAATCCCCCTGTGTAGTAATATCTAGCACAAAAACATTTCAGTTACACATTACCACTGGCACGCTCTTTATTGGAAAAGTCGAGGACTGTAAGAAAGTAGCAGCAGCGTCTGCTCGCCTGATCCAATGGTATTCTCGTCTATTAAGCGCAGGGGTTGTTATGTTAGACCATTTAGAATAAAGCTTCACAAAGCCAAACCTCTACGCCTTTGTACAGAAATACTCTTCGAATGCGCAAACCGTTAATTTTAATTTGGAGGCCTTTAAACTATATGTGTGTGTAGCTTAACAGAAGCATAATGAAAAACAAATGTTTGAAAGACGATGAGAAAGCTGAAGCACATAAACATCTTATTTCATTGCCAGCGAAATAAATAAAGTGGATTTTTTATTCTGTTTTTGGATAGTTTAAAATATCCGCATTGTACAATTCGTTCCAAGCAAGTATTATAGAATAACTTATATTGTGCTTGAATAATTCATCCACTTAGTTATTCAGAATTCTGCACCTAGTTTCCTTTCTGTATTTCCTTTTAAGATGTATGGGTGTTTATGTTCCACACTACACGATGCGAATATCAATCTGTGAAAGATAGATTTAATTTACAAATACCTTCTGAATTCACGAACCAGTTTATATACACAAATAGTAGGGCGCGGATTGCTCTTTTGCTCCACTTTTCGCAGCCCGTAGTTATGTTCAAGCACGCACTGCAGAATTGATATGAATCCAGACCTGGAAAGCAACATAACATTGCTGTGCATGCTTTTAATTATAGCCCTCTAAAAGGTCAATAATCAGCCCGTGTTAGACGGTGTTCACCCATTCTCCCTCTCATTCTGGCTCACTCGTCTTTGTCTGTCAGTAGCCGTTCTGTTTGTCTTTTGTGCACCGTTTGTTTGTTAGATGCCACTCTCCCCTGGGGGCCGTTACAACTTACTGCAAACAGCTATTCATCTTCAAGTTTACCCCTTAAGTAACAACCAAATTATACCGTAAAATAGCCGTATATGTATATAACTTTACCTTAAAGTTTAGATCATAGGTATTTATTGCAGAAAATATACAAAGATATTTACAAAACAATCACAAAATATGAATGCATTTAGACACCAGATCTTTATGCATTGAGACATGGCACATTAATAAATAAATAAATGTTTCTCAAGAGAGGAAAGACTAACCAACTGGTTTTGCATAACAGTTTGGTCCATTTTCTAAAACTCATTGTCACTCTAGACCTGTTCACCGTAGCAGTTTTGGAAAAACAAAATAAAATAATTCAACTTTCCTGCGTCCTCAATAGCAGATATAGACATGATTGTTGAAGGCATGCATAGTAAAGGAAGGAATGAGTTCCAACAACATTCATCGTCAGGATAAAATGATGTGAATGGCAAAATACACCTCAGATGTACAAATGATTGTATAGCCGCACGATTGGATGGGTCCACGTCCATGGCTCGTTTTCTGTAAGTGCTTCCCACGCCCTTTCCATTAGTTTTTTTTAAACTTTTCTCTTATGATCCATCAATGGCAAAGATCAACGTGTTTAAGTATCCAGACGTCAAACTCTGTTGTCTGTCCAGCCGTTGGCCCTTTGTGGCAAATCTTTTTTCACCTAGGAAAATAGCAATGGATTACACTGAGATTAGCGAGCCAAAGACGACTGTTTTGGCACCTCTATTAGTCAGGGTGGTGGGGCGGGGCGGGCGATTGTGGAGAACCTCCATTTAGATAAAATGTTGCATCCTGCCGTTCTGAATTTTGTATTTTTAGCCTTTCTCGCCCTTTGGCGTCCTGGAATTTATTCTTTCACCCAATGATGGTTTTGGACGGTGGGTTGGAAACTAGCCTACAGAAAGGACAGAAAGTAAAAGTTGTTGATTCATTATAGACAAAGGTGGTGGAACAATTTTGGATTAGGAGTGAAGGGAATAGTTAATTGATGAGAAATGGAGAAACGTGTGGCCAGGACAGGAGTGAAAAAAGGAAAAGGAACCGACCCTAGAAATCAAGAGGAAGTGGAAGCGTGAATTAATAATATGAAAGAATACAGCAAGAATGGGAAACATTATTCGTCGTTGCCAAAATAAATCTGCAGTCAAACATTTTGGAAATGGTGCATTTACATTTAAATGTCCATCTGAAATGTCATTTTAATGAAAATAAAACCGATCTGGATATACAGTGGGCATGAAGCTCTGCTTTACCTTTACTGACTATCTAAAAAGTTTTTTTTGTAAAACATATTTAATAAATATGCCAAGTTGATGCTTACCTTTGTCCTTAACGGTAGCTGCTAGTGTGATGTGGACATGGACCAGGCTCCCTCCATCCTCCACACTGAGAAAGCGTAACTGAGTCTCTCGTGTGCCACATAACTGCAGCTCGACATTTTGTTGTCCAGCTCGTCACTTTGTAAGACCTGGTAAAGGAAATCGATGTACCTCGCTGCGAGCTTGAGGGTCTGGATTTTGCTCAGTTTGTCCGATGGCAGGGTCGGGATGATTTTGCGCAGGGCAGAGAAGGCTTCGTTGAGGGATTGTGTCCTCTGGCGCTCCCTTACATTGGCCATGACCCTCTGGGTTTGCAGTTCTTCGAAGGACTGGGGGCTACCATCCCTCTTCTTGCCCCTTTTCACTGACGCAGGACTGTCTGTTTCCTCCCCAGATTTCCTGCTCGGTCGCCTCTTTCTGACACTTTTTTTCTGCTGCCTGTCCCCTTCGTCTTCACTATTGCTCAGGCTCTCTGCTGGAGAGACTGGGGAGTTTTCTTCGTCCTGCATGATTGCTCCTAACATCGGTTTAAAGAAATGAAAGGATATAATATTGGGATATCCAGCTGACGGCCGCAACGCGGTTAGAGGAATCTACTTAATATAATGAATTATCAAAAGGAGCTGAACTTATCCAAACGATGATTTCTGAGAGACGGCTCTGAGTTACAGGAAAGTTTTCAAAGGGGTAATATAGCTCTGGGTGCCTGGATCTTTTGGGAGTTCGACCTGATTGGCTAATATGAAATTTCATCACTGAATGAGGTGGAGCCTTGTTGCAAAGGCCATCAGTTAACAGATCTACTGCTGCAAATATTTTAAACGCAGGCTTCTAAAGCGGCTGCTGGCGTCATCTTTCCACAGAGAATATTCTTTGAAAGGAAAACACTTGACATTTGCTTATCAACTCAATTATTTATTAGATGAGACATTTTAGCTATGTCCATAACCTCTAGTTTGTTGATTCGTATTGCCTTTAGAGGTGGGTTTACGGCATAATGTGCAGTGTTTTTATAAATTGCACATAAAGCAGATGGAAAAAAAATCGATACTGGGCAGAGTTTGCTGCAAAGATGTTGGGTTACTTCAAAGAATGTCGTGTATTTAGCCCAAATTTATTAACATTGAGGACATTGGCCGAAAAGTGATTTGAAGATTAACCAGAAAGTGTTTGACGGATTATGCACATAAGACTAATTCAGGCTCTTGCTAGTTGACTTTTTTTATCTTTTCCATCTTCTGCCATCCTTAATAGTTCAATGGTGAGTTAGTCCCTTCCAGCCAAGTATTGCATTGGTATCAAACACCTTCCATGTAATTCTTGCAATAAATAGAAACGATATTCGCTCTTCACTCGCACTTTATCTGTAAAGGAGTGCTTATATTCCGCGTTAACGAAGGCCTATTTTACCTATAAACACATCCTTTTCCTCAATACCGTGGTTTCTAAACTAAAGTGATATGGTACATCTGCACACTGAGTGTAAGTTTGCACGGGTGATTGTGTCTTCTTGTGTATATATGTATACCAAGGAAGCACATTAATTGAAAAGCAAAATGCAAACAAATAGAGAAAAACGCAAGGGATAATATGTGCGGTTAATTACGTAAATCGTACCAAGAACCATCTTAAAGCAAAATGATCTATTAAGTGAGGAAGACATGAGTTAGCGAGAAGAGCTAGGCAGACCAAATGGAGAAATAACATCAAACAGGGGAAGAAAGTATTAAAACTGTCAATGCTGAGTGCACTTGGTTGTCAAAAATCCATTATATCCCGAATTTAGAACACTCCAAAAACTAGAGCCAAATTATTGCCTAGTTTAAACACGCGATGCAGAAAGGATACCTGTGCAGTGCAAAAACTTTCATTGAATGCTTTCATTGAAATCCCCAGCCGGATACATCAACTTTGTTCCTTCAGGGACGAGGAGTTCTGGTGCAAAGTTCCAGACACAGCAGGATCTCCGAGCAACAGTCAAACTGTGAGGCCCAAATGCAACATAAACATCACCTGGCGAGAGAAAAAGAGGAAAACCATCCAAGAACAGCACATAAAACGGTTTAATGTGAACTGGTGCCGTTTAAAGTTGCCTATATGGTATGTCATTAATTGTAGTCAGTATTTCTAAATGACCAGTAGTAATTGTTCAACAGGGCATTGAACTTCTCCTGTGTAACAACTTCGTTTCAATCAAAGAAAGCAACCCTTGGTGCATCAGGAGAATTGACTCATATATATTATATATATATATATATATATATACACACATATACAGATATATATTAACACCGTTATATAGATTATGATTTCGCATATTTATACATAAAATGCATTTGATGTAGTAACCGCATGAATTTATATTTTCCAATTTGACTGGATAATATTCCATTCTAAACAATGTTTTTATTGCAATCTAAACCGAATCACTTTCAGAACATTGTAACTGCTCCATTAGATAACGTACTTTTCTAATATCTAGTGTACTTGGTGAAAGCTCGCTGCTCTATATGACAACATTAAAGTAACAGAGCTGTAAATCCGAGATGGAAGCATCGGTTTTCGTTTTAGAAAACTGTGAAAAGTTGCTATAGAAATTAATTTTCTCTCAGCATTCCAAAAGGAAGCGTGACAAGCTCCGCTTGAGAATAATATATGTGCCGTTATCAGTTCAAACGGTTCTATTTCAGGATGTTTTAAGCACCAATGTTTCAACATTTAAAATGTGTAAAAGTTGAAGCGTTTCGTTCACATCTGTACCGACCAACTATGAGCGACAGAGGGAGCAATTTCCTAGGGAAACTGTCAAATAGAAAAGTAACATTGAAAGTGAAAGACTGGAATGTAGGAGGGGATGAATACTGCGAACATGAGAAGACAGAGAATGAATAACAGAGGGGTAATTACTGAAAGGAGGATTTAGGGCGTGGAAATATAGAAATAAAGTGGATTGTAATCCAAAATAAAGAGAACTGTGAGGTGATTTTATGGCAGGTCAGGAGGTTATGATTTATTGTCCCAATGGGTCATTTATGTTACTGAGCATGTATCCGAGCATGCTATGAACCTTTTCCTCCTGTTACAAGAAACGCCGCAGTAATCAGGACAATAAACGTAAATGAGTAAAACCCGTTTATTTTCTGGATCCAGCAGTTAATTAATATTTGAAGATCTAGCGAATTTATGGTGTGCTTTAGCTGAAATATCGGGTTCGTTAACAGCATACAATAACGCAAATTGCAAGTAATTTCTCATTGTGTGATTGTTCACGAAACTGCTGCAGGAAAAAAAAGCAAATAATCCATGGAATATATCAAGTTTTAGCAAATACTTTTGGACAAAGAAAGCTCTTTGTCCATTTTCGTCTCATCCTTCTGAAATGCCATCCGTCATCCCATTACTGCTTTTAAAGTCTATCCAATCACACAAGTGTCTTGGTTTAATATCTCATTCAAATGGCAGTATCCCCATCTGTGCAGCACTGCACTAGAATATCACCCTGAATAGTCCTCACGTGGGACTCAAATCCAAAATCTGACCCAGAGGCAAAAGTATTAGTAACTGAGCCTCGCAATCTTAAATTCAGGATTTTGGACATCTCACTTGTGGAGGAGGGAGAGAAACGGAATTAAGTCGCTCTGCCACTACAAATTTTCAACTAAAGAGACATGCTTGGAACATGATACAGTTGATATCCTGATATCCTGCTATTGCTACGCATTCATTGGGGTCTCGCTATATAATAGCTGACAATTTGAAACAAAAATCGGTCGAATACAATCCTCAATTGACAATTCCAAGTTGTACTGCCCAATGCACCTCACACTAAAACCCAGAGACATAAACAGTTCTGTTGCTTGTATTCAAGGCCCAAGAGGTTGAAGTGAAACTGAAATTTTGTTTAACATTTAGAAATTAACTCTGGACTTCAAAAACTGTAAAAGAAACTGCAGTTAATTCAACAGTTAACAAAAACTGCCTGTCAGTGACAGTGAACAGTTAATCAGCTGAAAGTGATTGCCTGATTTACTGTGAGCAGGAAGCTGACTGAGCACTTGTAACTTGGGTGTGGCTCGAAAAGGTCTATAAAAGTGAAAACAAAGCTCTGATGCGCAGTGCTTGCACAGATTTGACATAAACGGAATACATTGTAAACAGAGTGGAAAGTTGGAAATTTGATGAGAGTGGGAATTTAGTGCGGGGGCGGGGGGGGGGGGGGGGGTGGTTTGTAATGGTTTGTGTAAGGTTGAAGCAGTAAGTATTTAAAAGTCTGTCCAGTGCTTTACTGCTTAGTGCAAGTCAATGTGTGTAAAAAAAAAGAAATAACAAACTAAAAAGTAGATATGGCAGAGCAGGTTGTGTGTCTGTACTGCAGTATGTGGGAGTTTGTGGATAGTGAAGCAGTCCCGAAGAAACAGTCTTTCGTAGATGTCGCTGTCTCATATCGCTCTAAGAGTCATTGAGCTGGAATGTGAGTTGAAGACACTCTGACACAAGGAAGAGGGAGGAGTATCTGGATAGTTTGCTGCAGACCTCAGTCACACTTTGTAGAGAGGTGTAGGATCAGAATGGGGTTGGAGTGACTGATAGTGTGCACAGTAAGGGGAACCCAGGTGAGATAGAGACAGAGGATCCATAGAAATTTACCTGATCCAACCTCTGAGGATAAGGATGAAGACTGTCGGAAGAATAGCCAGAATGCTGACCATGGCTCCTTGGAGCAGGATGCTGTCCAAAGTTTGGGGGTGGGGGTGGGGAAGCATAATGTGGTAGTTGTAGAGGATTCAATTAGTATTCCTTGTAAGCAGGATCGAGAGTCCCACATAATATTTTGCCTTCCTGGTGCCAGGGAGAGGGACGTCTTGAACTAGAAAAATCTAGTCATTGTGACCAACACCACTGGAAAGAGTAGACAAGAGGCCATGTTCAGAGAGTACCAGGAGCTCGGAGCTAAATTAAAGAACAGGATCTCCAGTATTACAACCTCTGCATTATTATTAGAACATAAGAACATAAAAAATAGGAGCAGGAGTAGGCCATTCGGCCTGTCGAGCCTGCTCTGCCATTCAATAAGATCATGGCTTATCTGATTGTGGCTTTAACTCCAACTTCCTGCCTGCCTCCCCATAACCCTTGACTCCCTTGTCAATCAAAAATCTGTCTAACTCAACCTTGAATATATTCAATGACTCAGCCTCCACTGTTCGTTGGGGAAGAGAATTCCAAACACTAATGACCTCTGACAGAAGAAATTCCTCCTCATCTCCAAGTTAACTGGGAGACGCCTTAAGTTTGAAACTGTGCTCTTAGTTCTAGATTCTCCTACGAGGGGAAACATCCTCTCAGCATCTACCCCGTCAAGCCCCCTCAGAATCTTATACATTTCAATAACATCAACTTTCAATCTTCTAAACTCCAATGAGTATAGGCCCAACCTGCTCAACCTTTCCTTATAATAAAAACCCTCATCCCAGGAATCAGCCTAGTGAGCCTTCTCTGAACTGCTTCCATAACAAATATATCGCTCCTTAAATAACGTGACCAAATTGTACACAGTACTCAAGGTATGGTCTCACCAATACCCTGTACAGTTGTAGCAAGACTTCCTTACTTTTATACTCCATCCTCCTTGCAATAAAGGCCAATATTCTATTTGTCTTCCTAATTACTTGCTGTACCTGCATGCTGACTTTTTGTTATTCATGTACAAGGGCACCCAGCCCCTCTGTACCGCAGAATTCTACAGTCTCATTCCATTTACATAATATTCTGTTTTTGTATACTTCCTACCAAAGTGGACAACCTCACATTTCTTACATTATACTCCATCTGCCAAATTTTTGCCCACTCATTTAACCTATCTATATCATTTTGCAAATTCTTTGTATCCTCCTCACAACTTGCTTTCCTACCTATCTTCATATTGTCAACAAGTTTAGCCACAATACAATCGGTCCCTTCATCCTAGTCATTAATATAAATTGTAAATAGTTGAGGTCCCAGCACTGAACACTATGGCACTCCACTAGTTGCAGTTGGCCATCCCATTTATCCCGACTCTTTGTTTCCTGTTAGTTAGCCAGTTCTCTATCCATGTTAATATATCACCCCCAACACCATGATCTCTTATCTTAAGCAGTAAACTTTTATGTAACACGTTACTGAACGCCTTTTGGAAATCCAAATACACTACATCTATTGATTTCCCTTTATCCATCCTGCTTGTTACACCCTCAAAGAGTTCTAATAAATTTGTCAAACATAGGGCTCGATTTTGTTCTCCCCAAGGCGTGAATTCCATGGCAGGAGGGCCTGAAGATGGCTCTGGATGAGGCCCACCACGGATCTTGATGCTGGGAGGGCCCAGCCCGATCCTCCTGGCGGCAGCGAGGCTCCGTGGCAGTTCCCCTGCTGCATGGTGACGGGACCACAATTTAAATATTCAAATGAATAAAATGAATAAATTTACATAGACTTACCTGTGATCTGAGGGCTCACCGTGATCTTTGGCGTGGCGGCCGGCACTCCCGCGCTGAAGATCAGGGAAACGCACGCCACACTGGTGGGGAAAGGGGAGGAGGTAAGATTTTCAATGCGGGAGTGGGGGGTTGGGATCAAATATACGTAATGGGTGTAGGGGATAATGGGAAGGGCTGAATCTTAAACTTTGTGCACTTTTGGGGGGGCAGGTCAGATGTAAAAGGTAAGTGTTTTGGGGGGAATGGCAAATAGTTACTGTAATTGCTATTGGGGTGGGGTGGGAAAGGGGTGTTATAAATGTATTCATTTAATTTTGGGGGTTAAAACTTTAAAAATTTAAATTGGGCGGCAGCGCTGGCTGCCCTTTATAAATGGTGCCAGTGCCTATGCACAGGCAGCTGATGCCATTGCCGGAATTGGACAGCCCGCCCCCTCCATGAGTTTGGGTGGGGGTGGGTCATCCCGCTATTTAAATGAGCTGCCATGCTTGAGATTGCGGCGGCTCTTTGGCGTTTTGTGAGCTCACTGCCAAAATCAGCGGCAGTCTCTTTAAATTCAGCCTATGATTTCCCTTTCATAAAACCACGTTGACTGTGCCTGATTGTATTGCAATTTTCTACATGTCCTGCTACTACCTCTTTAAT
Organism: Heterodontus francisci; assembly: GCF_036365525.1. NCBI lineage: Eukaryota > Metazoa > Chordata > Chondrichthyes > Heterodontiformes > Heterodontidae > Heterodontus > Heterodontus francisci. The sequence goes on along the minus strand of NC_090372.1, from coordinate 98,600,731 downwards.
AATAGATTCTAGCATTTTCCCAATAACAGACATTAAATGGCCTGTAGCTTCCTGCTTTCTGTCTCCCTCCTTTCTTGAACAGAGGTGTTACATTTGCAGTTTTCCAATCCACTGGGACCTTTCCAGAATCTAGGGAATTTTGGAAGATTACAACCAATGGATCCACTATCACTGCAGCCACTTTCTTTAAGACCCTCAGATGCAGGCCATCAGATCTATGGGACTTGTCAGCCTTTAGTTCCATTAGTATTCCCATTAGTTTTTCTCTGGTGATAGTGATTGTTTTATTTTCCTCCCTCCCTTTTGCCTCCTGATTTTCTACTATTCTTGCAATGCTTTTTTGTATCTTCTACTGTGAAGGTGGATACAAAATACTTGTTCAAAGCCTCTGCCATTTCTTTGTTTCCCATTATTAATTTCCCAGTCTCACCCTCAATGGGACAAATGCTCACTTTAGCTATTCTATTCCTTTTTATATATTTGTAGAAGCTTTTACTGTCTGTTTTTATATTTCTTGCTGTTTTTTTCTCATACTCTAATTTCTCCCTCTTTGTTTCTTTTTTTAGTCATCCTTTGCTGGGTTTCTAAAATTTTCTGGCGTACAACTAATCTTCACAGCATTGCATGCTGTTATGCAGACCCCCCACCTGCCAAGAATGAGGCATATTAATTTTGTCATATGAACATTGATGTTAAACTGTTGCTGGAGCAAGGAAATGACTTGTTAAAGAGATCAGCCGGGGCTGGAAAAAACATTTGTATACTAACAGACAGTGCTTGGAGGGACAAAGGGGCTATTCCCTGCTCCAATTTAACCCACAATGGACTTTGAGCATCAGGTATTGTGTGTAAGAAGAGACATTCCAGGTTCAGCTAAGACAAGAGAATGCACAAACAGAAGTGGTCAGACCAGCTAGTCACATGACTAACCTACGTGGCAACCTGGGTTTTTCTGAATTGTACAAAGAGTTTGAACTGAAAAAAAAGACTCTTTGCTCCTGGAGTGAGAAGACCTCTCCTGTCTGCTTCCATCTCTTTCTCACAAGTTTCTGGACCCACTGATGACACATGAACTTCAAGAGAGAAAAGTCTCCTACATCAACCAGGGTTTAAAAAGAATACAGGGCCCCAACAAAAAGCAAGACCTACCTACAATCAAGGACTTTACAGCAAGTTTGAAGAACAGTAACCCAAACTATCTTCAGATATTGCCTCAAACTTTTCCACTTTATTTCTTCTCCTCTTTTCTGTCTCTATCTGCATGTGTGTGTCGTGTATGCATGCTAGCATGGGTGTGTCACGTATCTGTAGGTGTTAACCCGAATTAGAGTTTACATTTAATAAAATTCAACCTTTTTTCTTTAAATCTAAGAAAACCTGTTTGGCTAGTTTCTTTGCCTTATATTTGGAAGTTAGTGAACAAGCATTCACTAAGGGGGAGTTAAAAAAAGTGTGTTTAAAATTAAATCCTGATACAGTAAGACCAGGTGAAGGCTGAGAGGGAACCCTGGACCCCTTTCTCACCTGGTCATAACAATGCCTTTTCTTTCAATTTTATACCACCCTTAACTTCCTTAGTTAGCCATGGATGGTGCATCCTTCCTTCTGGTACAGTCTTTCTTCCTCAATGGAATATATGTTTAGTTTAGTTTAGAGATACAGCACTGAAACAGGCCCTTCCGCCCACCGAGTCTGTGCCGACCATCAACCACCCATTTACACTAATCCTACACTAATTCCATATTCCTCCCACATCCCCACCTGTCCCTATATTTCCCTACCACCTACCTATACTAGTGGCAATTTATAATGGTCAATTAACCTATCAATCTGCAAGTCTTTGGCATGTGGGAAGAAACCGGAGCACCCGGAGTAAACCCACGCAGACACAGGGAGAACTTGCAAACTCCACACAGGCAGTACCCAGAATTGAACCCGGGTCGCTGGAGCTGTGAGGCTGCGGTGATAACCACTGCGCCACTGTTACGAAATATCTCCTTAAATGTCGAAAACTGCTTCTCTATCGTCTTACCTTTTAAGCTATTTTCCCAGTCCACTTTAGTCAACTCTATCTGCATACCCTTGTAATTGCCCTTATTTACGTTTAACATACTAGTTATGTACATACATTTCTCACCCTCAAACTGAATGTGAAATTCCATCATATTATAAACACGCCTGCCCAGAGGATCCTTTACTATGAAGTCTTTAATTAATCCTGTCTCATTACACATTACCAGGTCCAAAATAGCCTTGGCCCTGGTAGGTTCTAGAACATATTGTTCTGAGAAACTGTCCCAAATACACACTATGAACTCATCTTACAGGATACCTTTGCCACTTTGATTTGTCCAATCAATGTGAAGAATAAAATCACCACGATTATTGCCGTACCTTTCTTGCAAGCCCCCAATATTTTTTGATGTATATTCTGTCCTACGTTGTAGCTACTGTTAGGGGGCCTTTAAACTACTCTCACCAGTAACTTCTTTCCTTAGCTGTTTTGTATCTCCAGCCAAACTAATTCTATATCTTGATCTGCTGACCTGAGATTATTTCTCACTATTGTTTTGATCTCATCTTTTATTAACAGAGTTACCTCATTCTCCTTTTCCTTTCCTCCTACCCTTCCAAAATGTGAAATACCCTTGAATATTCAGGTCCTAGCCTTGATCGTCTTGCAACCGTGACTCTGTCATGGCTATCATATCATACTCATTTATTTCTATTAGTGTTATCAATTCATCCATCTTGTTACGAATGTTGTGTGCATTCAGATAAAAAGCCTTTAATTCTGTCTTCTTAACATTTTTCCCTACTCTGACCTTATTTGCTGGTCGACTCTTATGTTTGTACACTCTGTCTCTTCCTGTCACACTCTGGTTCTCATTACTTGTATCTTTATCCTGCACTGTTTCCTTGTTCTTTCTCTTTAACTTTCCAAATCTCCCCTCACATGGACCCTCACCCCCACTATATAGTTTAAAGCCCACTCTACAGCCCTAGTTATATGATTCGCCAGGGCACTAGTCATAGGGTGGTTCAGGTGAAGGCCATCCCAACGGTACAGCTCCCTCTTTCCCCAGTACTGGTGCTAGTGCCCCAGGAATCGAAACCCACTTCCCCCACACTAATCTTTGAGCCATGCACTCAACTCTCTAATCTTATTTACCCTATGCCAATTTGCTTGTGGCTCAGGTAGTAATTCAGAGATTATTACCTTTGTGGTTCCGCTTTTTAATTTAGCCCCTAGCTGCTCATACCCACTCAGCAGAACCTCTTTCTTAGTTCTACCTGTGTCATTGGTACCTATGTGCACCACAGCAACTGGATCCTTTCACTCCCACTCCAAGTTCCTCTTCAGCCCAGAGGAGATGTCCTTAACCCTGGCATTGGGCAGGCAACACAACCTTCAGGACTCATGCTCTTGGCTACAGAGAACAGTATCTATCCCCCTAACTATACTGACCCCTACTACAATTACATTCCTTTTAACTCCCCCACTTGAATGGTCCTCTGTACTATGGTGCCATGGTCAGTTTGCTCATCCTTCCTACATTCCTTGCTCTCATCCACACAAGCTGCAAGAGCATTGGACATGTTTGGACAATTGCGAGGGCTGAGGCTCCTCCAGTGCTACCTTCTGGATCCCCATACCTGCCACTTTTGTAGTCACACCCTCCTGTCCCTGACCACAGACCAAATCAGAAGTACTTAGCCTAAGTGGTGTGACCGACTCCTGGAAGAAAGTGTCCAGGTAACATTCCTCCTCCCTGATGCATTGCAGTGACTGAAGCTCGGACTCCAGCTCATCAACTCTGAACTGAAGTTCCTCGAGCTGCAGGCACTTACTGCAGATGTGGTTGCTGTGGATCACACACGTGTCCACCAGCTCTCACATGCTACAGCTGCTACATATTATCTGCCCTGCCATCTTTACTCTGTTTTATGTAACAAATTAGATTAGAAATAACACTCAAAAATTATCTGTGGTTGTATCAATTGGTTTAACTAGCTAAGGTATAAATTTAATGCAATATTATATCTCCCAGTACCAGATTAAACTACTGCCACCATTTAGAGAGAAAGAAAACTTAAAACTCAACAACCACTCACCTGGCTGCTCACCTAATTAATGCTTCCAGGCTTCAGCTCTCCCGCCTCGCTGTTGGTCCCTGGCTCACTTTCTCAGACTACTCCTTTTTGTAAAAGGTCAGACAGCACCTTCTCCCTCACTGCACTGAATGTTGTGGTATTGCTTTCAGAGGTGTATCTGAAACAGCTGTCCTTTGCCAGACAGGATGTGATGTACAGATCCTTGTAATCGCTAAGCTGTTGTGAAAAGCAGCTACACAAACATGACGTGCTACACTGCCCTGCCAGTTTTGCTGGATACAAGTTAGTATCTTCAATAAAAGAACCCACTTGTTAGATTCACCGATCTTGTCTGTGTGATTGGTGTGTTTGTGTCAAGAAATAGCAAGTGAAATATGATGGCAGGGGTGGGGTGGCAAGTTTAAATCTTTATTCCTGCCACTGATACTGTTCATGGCAAAATAACAATAAAGTTTCCATCCCTACACTGGCAGACATTCTCACTGAATTTAAATTATTCAGACAGAAAATGGAACTGTGTTTTCTTGACCTGGCCATTGCTGAGTCATATAGACAAGCAATTAAAGGTATGATTGCCATTGGGAACAAACGCCTCCACAGGTTAAATATGTCTGCACTTTCAGAGGATGACTTAAAAGACCTGAGTAAAATATGGTCCACATTGGAAGACCAGATGAAAGCCAAACTCAAATTCACAATACACTGTCTTGAATTTGTGTTGTTCCGGCAGCAGCCAAAGGAGACAATAGACCAATCTGTCAGCTGATGTAGAGATAAGGGGAGTGATTGCGATTTTCTGAGGCTGAGATAGCTGACCGGTATATTGAGCTTCTGATAGCTTCCACCTGCGTTGCAGCATTGCAAAAGCACCAACACAAAGGCTACAGTTTAGACACCTTGCTTAAAAGTGTCGTAAATTTGAAGCCATCCTTAAGGGCAGACAGAGGTTACAAGTCCTGTGTACTTCCTCTACTATTGGCACCGTTGCCAGTGCAGCCAAACCTGGTGAGCCATGTGGGTGGTATGGCCTCATACATTGATCAAGAAATTGTCTGGCCTTCCATGATATTTGCAAAGCATGTGGCAACAGAGGACACTGGAACCTAAGACATAAGCCAAGTCACAGTTGGATGCATGACAAGTAAAGCATCCCAATAGACAGAAGGAACAGTCCAAATATCAAAGGCGCAAAATCATGAGATGACCAGCTAAGCCGAAAGGTTTGAAGGTGACCATGACCAAGGCACTGACACATAAAGTGAGCAGGTGTTTCATATTGTCAGCCTTACAGAATGTATTGACACTGTTATGAACAGGGGAGAAGTGGTGTTGGTGACTTCCACTTTTCACCTCTCAACTGACCACAGATAGCGTTTTAAAAATAGTGTTTTAGTCCCTGTGTGTTTTAAGGGTCAAATAAATAGACAAATGACAGGTTTTCCCATAGGTTAAAAAAGAAAAATAAATATTTAATTTTATCCAATAACCACAAAGAAAATCACACTTCACCCACTCATGCATTTACACACGTACACACAAATAAGAAAAGATAGAGAGTAGAATGGTAGCATGCAATTAGAGCCTAATTGTTTGTTGTTTTAAGAAAACCTTTATCGAGTGATACAGCACTGAAACAGGCCCTTCAGCCCACTGAGTCTGTGCTGACCATCAACCACCAATTTATACTAATCCTACATTAATCCCATATTCCCTATCACATCCCCACCTTCCCTCAATTCTCCTACCTATACTAGGGGCAATTTATCTATCAACCTGCAAGTCTTTGGCTGTGGGAGGAAACCAGAGCACCCGGTGGAAACCCACACAGTCACAGGGAGAACTTGCAAACTCCGCACAGGCAGTACCCAGAACCAAATCCAGGTCACTGGAGCTGTGAGGCTGTGGTGCTAACCATTGCACCACTGTGCCTCCCTCAAGCAGTCCAACCTTTTCGCCTAGGGAGGCACATTACAATTTTTGTCTTACATTGGGGGCCGGTGAGACAATTTTAGAAAGATAAAGGCATTAAAAAATGTTCTTACTATTAATCAAACCAACAACAAATGTGCATTTTTGTGAAGAAGCTTTAAATGAGAAGATTAATTTATTGACCTACATTCTCATTACTATTTTGGATACTGATTTAGTGAGTTATCTGGCATTTTTGTGCTTGCACAGGTAGTCAATGTTTGTCCGCACACTTGTGGTGATGTGGAGTATTCCAGATAGATGTCCATCTGTCAGGAGTGATCTTGATCACTCGCTCTCTCTCTCTCTCTGTGTCTCCCTGTGTTCCACCTTTCTGTGTTGTTCCTCCACACTGTGTTGTCCTCGCTCTCTCTGTCCCCCCCTTTCTGTCTCTGTCCCCTTCATTCTCTTTCTGCCCCCCTTTCTCTCTCTGTGCCCACTCTTTCTCTCTCTGTCCCTCCTCTCTCTCTCTCGCTGTGTCCTCCTCTCTTGGTCCCTTTCTCTTTCCCTCTCTAACTCTCTCCCTGTGTTCCCCCCAATCTGTGTTGCTCCCCCCTCTCTGTGTTGTTTCCTCCCCCCATGTCATCTTCGCTCTGTGGTCCGCCTCTTTCTCGCTCTGTGCCTGCTTTCTATCTCTGTCCCCCCTCTTTCTCTCTCTGTCCCCCCTTTCTCTCTCTGACCCCCTCTCTCTGGCCTCCTCTCTCTCTGTCCCCCCCACTCACTCCCCCTCTCTGCCCCTCTCTCTCTGCCTCTCTCTATGTCCCCTCTCTCTGTGTCCCCCCTCTCTCCCTCTGTCCCCCCTCTTTCTCTGCCCCCACCCTCTCTCCCCTCTCTCTCCCTCCATCTCTCTCTCCCTCTCTCTCACTGTCTCTCTCTCTCTCTGTCCCACATCGTTCGCTGTCTGTTGCAGAAAGCAGGAGCGCTCAGCAAAGCAACTTTGTGGTTGGTCAGTTTTTAAAAAAAATATCGTGCTGAGTTTCACAGCTGACTGCTGCTGACATCGGGTACAACAATTTCCCAACATCTGACAGATTAGGGGTTTTCCGGCAGCCTTTTAAAAAATGTCGGAAAACCCCAAATCTGTTTGCAGTTGGGAAGCTGCTGTTACCGCTCTCATTCAGTACCTGTCAGCTGTGAAACTGCCTTGCGATGTTTTAAAAAGCTGGTCTGAAAGAAGAAGGCAATGAGAAATTTATCATCTCTGAAATACACCTGCGGGCCGGATGGAAACCTTTGGCAGGCTGGATCCTGGCCCGTGGGCCATATGTTGGACAACCCTGCTTTAGAAGCTTTTGAGGAGGAAATTTTTCAGCAGTACAGGCCTGAGTGTTCTTTTTCTTGAAAAGGATGAAGTGTCACCAGCTCCTTGTGGTTAAACCTCAATCTGAAGTTGATGGTGCAAATTCTGGTTTACTTTTGCAGCTGTGGAGTTCCAAAGTCACCTTGCAATTTCTCTGCTGTAGTGGTTAGAAAATGTTATCAGCAGGGCTTCTGCTTGGCTGGAACTGTCTCATAGCTGTTCTGCCTAGAAAAGACCTGGTTATGGACAGAATTAAGAGAGAACTGAAAGCCCAGTTCCTTTCCCTTTACTGTCCGTAATCAGTGTGTTTTTGACAATGAAGATGTGTGTGTGTTTCTTAATCCCTGAGTGTATGGCCAATTTGAATAACCAGCAGAACGCTTTTCGGGGTTTTAAATAAAGAGGATTATTTTTATGCACATGTTCGCTCCAAAGTTTGATGCTACATTACTCACCACATACACACAAACACACATACTCAAGAAAGAAAGCTGTTAAAGATTATATTGCACTTTTACCAATTACAAAGGACCAGTTCATAAGTCACGTTCATGTGATTTTGGCTCATCCTGGGGAAAAGACATGTGTTGCAGGCCTGGTGAAGAAGGCCTTTTTTCTCCTGAAGTGCAGTTCAGTGGATTCGACAGCCGGAGTTGTATATCAAAGTCATTGCAGGATTCTCTCGACGAGGTGGATTTTCAGCAGGAAGTTAGTTGCTTACAGCCTCATTATCAGGAGATAAGTTTTCTGTACTGATGGACTTGAAAAGAAACAGGTTTAGAGACCTTAGCATTATGTAGTCTCCAGTTTTAAGGCATGGGTGATCTGTCTTTGTTGCTGTCTCTCCAGCTGTTGTTTGCAGACTGATTAGAATTTCCCTGGTGCTTGGAGTATTAAGATTCCTAATTGGTGATTAGTTTTGGTCAAGTGGCCACCTGATCAATACTTCTATTGTCCACCCAGAATGATTTGAAGGTCAAAGCCATTGCTACACAGTGGATGACGTAGAGGGGGCGGCCACTCAATCCCCGGTAATGGCATCTGGTGCCACTGCGCAGGGGCCGGCGCCATTTTTAAAGAGCTTCAAGCCCTCCAGGCAAATTTAAATGTTTAAAGGGACAGGTGTATGAAAGTTGCAAATAAAATTATATTTAAACTTTGAATCCCCTCACCCACCTCCCTCCCCCCACCCCCACACTGAGTTCTCAATAAATAAAATGACCTATCCCCCCAGAAAACCACTTTTTAATATGCTGATCTTTCAGCTCCTCCACTGCCCTGCAAATTTCACTCCTCCCCCACCCCCGCCAGTGTCATGCCTCAGATCTCCGAACAGAGTGGCGGGGGGGCTGCACTGAGCCCTTTCCACCACCAGTAAAATGCAGTAGGGATTCCCAGCATCAGGGGTCGTGGTGGGTCTCGCCTGGAAGAATTTCCTGGGCCCCCCGCCACGACACCATGACTCTCGATGTCGGAGGGCTGTTAAAATTCAGTCCAATGAGTCTAGGAGCCAATATATACTGAGTTTTGGGTGAAAGCACAAACAATCGGAGGTGTGAATTACAAAAATCGTTTTGCCTTGGTACGTCCATCCAAGGGAGGCACTCCACCCACGATCATTCAATTAGGAACTTTCTGGAGGCTTGAGATATTTCTGAGTCTGGGCCAAAATTGCAAAATTGACCTGACCCTCGGCAGCCATCTTATGTAGCCTTTTAATGTCCATTGTGATTCATTTAAAAAAAAAGGAAAATTCAGTTCCAGAAGATTCTATGCTGAATACAATCCATTGTTAAACATCTTTGAAGTTATGAATAGGACTTCTCTTTACTGGGCATGACAACTTTTTCTGGCCTTTCTCCCTCAATCTCTCCAGAGAGATAGCTTTTAAAGTCGAAACCTGTCAGGTTGGGGTGTCGATCAGGTGACAAAGGGCTGTCCTCCCTTGGGTGATTGATACAATGTTCAAGATCTGGGAACCATTGTTCCATGATGGTGTCTGACTGTTGTCCATTCTGATAAATAGGCATTATTTCACACCTATTATTTTGGCCTTGGCTTCAGAGTCAGTCTGGCTGCAAAAGTCATTGTTTAGCTCCATTCCTGCAGAAAGGAGTTGATTGCTGTTTCCCATTTCAATGTGTTTTCCCCAAAGGAAATTCAGATGTGGATAATGGGTTTTGTCTTCAGCAGATGACATGTTTATTGACAGTACAGGAGCATTCACCTGATCTCTACTCCATCTTGCCTGTAGCACAAATGTGTCATTTGTTGTAGTTCAGTTCAACAGTTGGACTTTTATTTCATAATTCCACTAATTCATTTTATATTTCATCACAGTTTCCTCTGTGAGCATGACAACATGGTGGGACCTTCGGAAGCCTTTGCTACCGTCCAGATTATTTGTCCACGAAAGCTTGGCAATCGCACACTCTGGACCAAGATCGACACAGGTGCAAGCACCAATATTCTATCACTCCTTATCCTCAAGAATATGTATCCACAGCAACGGCATACTATGGCAAAACCGACCACTGCCAAGCTCATGGTTTAGCGATTCCATCTTTGAGATACAATATGCTCGAGTGCAAATATAACAACGCACCCTGGTTATCCCAAATTTTTTACATTGTGGATACGACAGATCCATCAATTGCAGGCTTACCAGCATGTAGATACCTCACACTGGTGGAAATTCACATCATTGACATGAATGCTAAGCCTCCAGACCACAAGGATGACAGCACATGATCTGTGATGAGCAGGAGCAGGTAATGCAGGACCTGGGTTACAAACTCAGTGAGTCAAAACTCAAAATTGAGATGATCAAAGAAGCCAAGAAAGCATTGCACGGTCCAACTAGAGACACATTTGAAGATCGAAAAGGAGTGGACACATGCACTACAGAATGACCTCCAGAGGGAGAGGGGCACCATCTCAGAGCTGAGAGCTCAAATTCAGCAACTCAGCAGCCTGAAGAAGGGATTCTTCCTATTACAAGAAGACATCAGACTAAAGGTACAAGTGCAAACCCAACAGCATGACATAACATAGGAATCACTGTCAAATTTGAGAAGTTTCAAACCAAGGAGCACCGAGCAATCCCATTGCTAACAGGACATGTTCGAAGACATGACCCAAACCCAACATTCTCACCAAAGTCAAACCTGTGAGACTGCACAGCGACCACAAACTAAACTTACAGTGACCAGGTTGGGGCTTATCGTTAGACCTCCAATACACCTTAGAGGCTTTGTAAATTTGTTGCTGTATATTTTAAACATATAATACCTTTTACACTCGCTGTATTGTAAACAGTTCCAATTATTTTATGACATTTTTAATTTAGAAAAAAGTGGGATGTTGTGGTATTGCTTTAAGGGGCGTATCTGAAACAGTCATCCATCACCAGACAGGATGTGATATAAAGACTCATGTGATCTTTGAGCAGTTGTTGAAAGCAGCTACATAAATAAAACATGCCACCCTACCTTCCCAATATTGCTCTATACAAGTTAGTGTCTTCAATAAAAGAACCCACATTTTAGATTCACCGATCTTGTCTGTGTGATCAGTGTGTTTGCATCAAGAAAGAGGAAAAACAACATCGAATTTCCGAACTTACTAAATTCTCAAACTCGCACTCAGTCATGAGCTGCTACCTTCATGCCTACTTACTTATCTGAGTCATCTGGAAATTAGCCGAGGGGTAAGCAGATTAGGGCGATGAACACATGGCTGAAGGAGTGGTGTGCGAAGGTGGGGTTCCATTTCATGGAACACTGGCACCACTACTGGGATAGGAATGATGGGCTCCACCTGAACTGGGCTGAGATCAGGATTTTAGCAGAAAGGATAAAAAGGGCTGTCATGAGGGTTTAAAACTATCAAATGGGTTGGTTGTTGGTTGGGGGGTCGAGGGGAATGGTGGGGGCTTGGGTGGAAAAGGTAGTATAAATAATAGTTCCAGAACAAACAAAAGAGAAGAGAATAGAGTAATAATCAGAAATTGTGCTTTAGGCACTACAAGTAAAGGGAAAAATGACAGATGTGAAGTAATTGAACCAAGAGAAAGAAATGAGAAATGTGTGAGTAAAATATTAGAGCAGAAGGACAGGTTAGGGTCCATGGCCCAGATAAATATTATTTATACAAGACTTGGCTATGTGAGCCGCATGGAAGATGTCAGGATCCCCAAGGACACATTGTACAGCGAGCTAGTCACTGGTATCAGACCCACCGGCCGTCCATGTCTCCGCTTTAAAGACATCTGCAAACGTGACATGAAGTCCTGTGACATTGATCACAAGTCGTGGGAGTCAGTTGCCAGCGATCGCCAGAGCTGGCGGGCAGCCATAAAGGCGGGGCTAAAGTGTGGCGGGTCGAAGAGACTTAGCAATTGGCAGGAAAAAAGACAGAAGCGCAAGGAGAGAGCCAATTGTGTAACAGCCCCGACAACCAATTTTTTCTGCAGCACCTGTGGAAAAGTCTGTCACTCTAGTATTGGCCTTTATAGCCATTCCAGGCGCTGCTCCACAAACCACTGACCACCTCCAGGCGCTTACCCATTGTCTCCGAGACAAGGAGGCCAAAGAAGAAGAAGAAGATATAAGACAAACACACAGAATATAGCAAATAAATTGAATGAAATGCTGGCACAATTTCAACTTGGAGGGTATGACATGGTAACCACTACTGAGACATAGCTGCAAGATGGCCTGAATTGGACCCAAATATACCAGGTTCTAAGACCTACAGGAAAGACAGGAAAAATGGTAGAAGAGGCCGAGTAGCCTTAGTGGTTAAGGATGAAGTCACTTCAATGATAAAGGGTATAACAAGAGGTAGACAGTAGAGAGGGAGTGGAGACGTTCGGGTAGAATTAAGAAATAGAAGAGGATTTAGGATAATACTAGGCCCCCTAGTAGCAGTGAGAAGTGGTATAAATGCAGAGATTTGAGAGGTTTTAATGGGGGGATTTTAACTTTCATAAATATTGGGATAGGCGGACTAGTTCATATCAAAAAGATAGTGTATTTCTTGAGTGTGTTCAGAATAATTTTCTTCAACAAAATGTCCTGGAACTTACAAGGGGGCATGCTTTATTAGATATAGAAATAAGTAATGAGGCATTTTTAGTATACAGCCTAACAATGCGTGAACATTTATCTAATAGCATCATAATATGATTGAGTTCAACGTAGTGTTTGAAAGGGAGTAACACAAAACAGCTACTAATATTTTAGATTTAGTTGAGACTAACTTCAATCTGATGAGATGGGAACTGTCCACAGTAAACAGGGCAAATGTGTTAATTGGTAAAACAACAGATCAGTGGGAAATGTTGAAAAAGAATTTAATGTTATAAAGGACAAGTTTGCATCTGTTGTCGGGAAATTACTAGTTTATAATTAGGGATAGGGTGATGGGGTGACAGGATGATAGCATGGATTTGTAAAGGGTGGGTCATGACTGATGAACATAATTGAATTTTGTGAAGAGGTGACTAAAGGAGTGGACAAAGGAATGCCTATAGATGTTATTAATATGGATTTCCAGAAGGCATTCATAAAGTCATTCATAAGAGATTTTTAGCTCAAGCTGAAACTCATGGAATTGAAAGAGAATTATTGACCCGGTTAGGAAATTGGCTTAGCAGCAGAAGACAGACAGTAGGGAAAAGATACTCTAATTGCCAAGATATGACTAGTGGTGGGGCTTCAACTATTCACCATATTTATTAAAAGCTTAGTTGATGAGATAGAAAGCCACATATCCAAATATGCCAATGACACAACGATAGGCAGCATTGTAAGCAGTGTAGATGAAAGCATAAAATTACAAAGATATTAATTGATTAAGTGAATGGGCAAAATTGTGGCAAATGTATTTCAATGTAGTCAAATGTGCGATCATTCACCTTGGACCTCTAGATGGTGAAAAGCTAGAAACAGTGTAGGCCCAAAAAGACATGGGTTTCCATGTGCATAGATCATTAAAATATCCTGGACAGGTGCAGAAAATAATCAAAGAGGCTAATGGAATGCCAGCCTTTTTGTATTCTTTCATAGGATGTGGGCGTCACTGGCAAAGCCAGCATTTGTTGCCCATACATAATTGCCCTTGACAACCGAGTGACTTGCTAACCCAATTCAGAGGGCAGTTTAGAGTCAACCACATTGCTGTTGGTCTGGAGTCACATGTAGGCCAGGCCTGCAGATTTTCTTCCCCGAAGGACATTAGTGAACTCGATGGGTTTTTATGACAATTAATGATAGTTTCAGGGCACCATTACTGAGACTAGCTTTCAATTCCAGATTTTATTAATTAATTGAATTTTGCCATGGTGGGATTTGAACACATGTCCCCAAAACTTTATCCTGGACTTCTGGAATTAATAGCTCAATGACATCACCACTATGCCACCACCTTCCCTCCCTTTTACAGCTAGAGGACTAGAATACAAAGGTACTGAAGATATTTTACAGCTACACAAAGCCCTGGTTGGACCTTAAGGCTGGATTTTATAGTGGCTTCAATGTCAGGATCCATGGCGGGGTGGCATGAAGATTGCCCTGCAAGAGGCCCACCACAGACCTCGTTGCCAGTGGCAGCGAGGCCTCGTGGCGGCCCCTAGCCATTTGGCAGTGGGACCATAATTTAAAGATTCAAATAAATTAACTCACCCATATTAATGAAGGTGCTGTCAGTCCCTGAAGTGCGATCTTCATCCCAGCAGCCGGCATTGCCGCGCCTTCGAATCCCCGTCTGGGAAAACGAGGCACAACATGAGGGGGGAGGAGGAGGTAATTTTCTCAGTGGGGGAACGGGGTCAAACTCTTTGGATTTGGTGGGGGATGGTGGGAAGGAGTTGAGGTTTAAAGTTATTAAAGGTCTGAGGGGAAAGGTCGGGATCTGCATAAAAGTTTTTTTGGGGGGGGGAATGTCCAATTAATGAATCAATCCATGAAAATGTAATTCCATATTTAACTGCACTTTTCCACATTTTTTGACTTTAAAAATTCACATGCACCTAAAGGGCTTGAAGCCTTTTAAAAATGCTGCCGGCGCCTGCGCAGGGACACCAGACGCTGTTGCTGGGGACAGCTTGCCCGCCCCCTCCGCATCATCGGAGGGAGGGGGGGTGTTCCGCCATGGCTATGTTACTGAGTTGCTGCGGATAAGATCGTGGTGGCTCTCTGGAGTAAAACCTGCACTTGTGGGTCGCCATCTTTTATGGCCGCCATACAGCGGCAGCAACATAAAATCCAGCCCTACGTGTGAGCATAACTTAGAAGGATATATTGGCCATGGAGAGAGTGCACCAAAGGTTTACCAGAACGATTCCTGGACTCCAAAGGTTAAATTACGAGAAGAAACTACACACACTAGTGTTGTGTTCCCTGGAATTAGGAGGTTATTAGGTGATTTAATTAAGGTTTCCAAGATATTAAGGATAACAGATGGGATACTCAGATGGAAGTTATTTCCATTGGTAGATGCGTCCAGGACTAGGGACATTTCTAAAAATTAGAGTCAGGCTTTCAGAAGTGAAATTAGGAAATCCTTCTGCATGCAACGGATGGTAGAAGTTTGGAATTCTCTTCTGTAAACAGTAATTGATGCTAGGTCAATTGTTAATTTTAAACCTGAGATTGATAGATTTTTGTTAACCAAAGGTATTAAGGGATTTAGGTAAAGGCCACAGATCAACCATGCTCTCATTGAATGCCAGAAAAAGCTCGAGGGGCTAAACGGCCTTCTCCTATTTCTATGTTCTTATGAACATATCACCTGGGCAATTGTACAACGTGACTTAGTAATAGGCTGGAGTTATACAGCACTCAATACAAACTCTAAGTGCTGTGAGACATGTCACACATGGTCTCAAGTATCTTGGTTTTGTGTGCTCATAAATCACTGACCTGACTTTTGAATTTTACTGACATTTTTTTCTATACATGCATACCCAAAACTACTTTGCACAAGCACAAGGTTGCCACTAAAACTGCATCCTTGGTTTTGGCAAAACAGGGGGAAAAAATCTATAGCATTTTGTTAGATAAGGATTTGCTAAATTTATTACCTTACTCCGTGGTAAGCAAGAATGGCATATTAGGATCATAGTGAAAGGAGTGCTGTTACATATTGGAATGGTATCCTTTCAGTTTTATGACCAGATTTGCAATCCATCCCAGAGAGAGAAAGAGAGGAGACAAGAGTCCCTTCCTGTCTGCCAGCTGTCCCAATAAATGTCCCATGTTTCAGCATTATTGCCCTCAGAGGTCGCAGACAGAAAACCTACATACAATTGGAATGTCCATTTGGTGCATTAGGGGGCGCTCTGCAAAGGAAATGAAACCCTTCATCAATAGCTCCTGAAAATGAAGATAGATTCACAGACATAAATTAAATGTTCCATTACCTAACACTGTCACCCCTAATATTGATGAACGCATACTACATGTTGGACACAAGTGGAAATCAAATGTATATGGTAAATCCCTTATAGATATTGAATGTTCATTAGTAAATATTTACAAGTGTGCAAAAAAAAGCTTTAACTATGTAAAAAGAAAAGGAAAGCCACAGATGTTGGAAATCTGAACTAAAAATGTTAGAAATGCACAACAGGTTAAGTTAGCATCTGTAAAAATAAAAGACAAATTATAGCCAAAAGACAAACATATTAGTGAGGTTGGAAAAACAGCGGAAACGCTGAGGTGGATATGCCAAATGCAAAGAGGGAGTTAATAGATTGAAATACTTACATCATGAAATAATTGTTAATTGATATAATAATCATCAGTGAGGTGAGGAAGGGGCAAAATAAAAAGAAAATAATACGCACATAGTGGAGGGTGACAGAACTTGGGAGAAAAGGGGGAATGCTGAAAGAAAAAAGGCAAGCTGCCTATAATTCTTATGAAGGGTGCACACTCAAAATGATAATTTCTCCTCACAGCAAATTACTGAACTATTATGTATTTCCAACATTGTTGCTTTTTATTTTTATTGCATGTCTTATAAGAGGATTCATCACAACTCTGTGACATCATTAAAAAAATGGCAAGCATTTAAAAATATTTTCAGAAGAAATATTCACAGCCTTCCTTAGCATAGGATTCTATTGCAGTCTTATAATAGATCTCAATGAAGCACACTCCTGTTAAAAAGATGAAAAGTATCAATAGTTTGCTGTTACAGACAAGTGGGAAATGATAGGGATGATTTCCACTTTTCACCTCTCAACCGACTGAAGGCAGTGTGTTTTTATTAGAATTGTGTTTTAACCCTTGAGCATTAGCCAAATGGCATGTTTTCTCATAGGTTTAACGAAAGAGAAATGTTTATTAAACAATGCCTGAAAATATTCAGAACTTCACCCACTCTCACACACACATGCACAGACATGAAAACAGATAGAAATTAAAAGATAGCATGCATTTATGTCTGATGGTGTTAACAAAGAGTTTGTTGTGAAATCTTGTTTGTTTCCCTTGGAGGAAGATCTAAAAACGGTGCAGGCCTGTTTTTTTTCCTGGTTCACTGACTTCAGACTTCAGATCGTTTCAGGTAGACAGATGTTTTGCTGCAGGTATCTTTGGTTAACTCTCAGTCATAGTTCAATGGCAAAAATCCTGCTACAATTTCTCAGATAGGGTGTTTCAAGGTTACCTTTTGTCTCTGTCTCTGGGTAGTTTAAAGATATTCTGGCAAGGTCCATCTTCTTGCTGGGATGGGTCTCTCTTCCTTCTGCCTTCTAGCTTTCTGATTTTCTGCACAGAAAATGTCTCTTATTAAAAGTCCTTATCAGAGACTTGGTTTCTGTCGGGTGACCCAAGTTTCTCTCCCATTGTGTTTTCATAAATGGCATTTGATGGTGTGGCAATTGTTAGACAATTGGTTTGAATGTTGCTCATCTTTATGCCATCTGGTGTTTTTCAAATCCTTTATCCTTAGTTTGAATCTGGAGTCTCCATGTCTGCAAAGTCATTGTTAGCCCAACTTGTTGAAGAGGGGTAGCCATTAACATGGAATGGGCCATTTACATTTCTAAAGCTTTCTTCAACACTTGACCAGACATGACAATTGGTTCAGGGTTCCAGCAGTTATCATGTGTATTCGTAATACAGGAGGTCACGTGACCTTTTACTCCAGCTTGTTTTGCAGCAAAATGTGTCCGGTTTGAGTTCAATTCATCAGTTCATTTTATAGTTCATAATTTCTCCTTGCAGGAGCATGATATTACAACTATATCTCTTCCACTGTACAGCACTCCATATAGTTACATTGGTGTGAAATCAAATTATATCGTTGCATATGAAGGAATGTTATTCTGAACAAATCCATAGTACTATGATTGTGTAGTCAGAAGTGTCCCAATGGACGTTCCATATAATATTCTTTCATTAAGATATTATAGTTTTTCATTCAAAGAAAAATATAATAATGAAAGGATCGATGCTGATTTTAATCAAAATTACAAATTTATATTGGAATTTTAGGCATTCAGGTTTTATTCTGCTAGGTTGTTTATTCCGAGCATTTTTCAATGCTCCAGCTTCTTGTCTTCTTTGTTGTCTAACTTTAGCATATTTGGCATATTCTTACTCCCTTCTATTTCTCCCCAGTCCCTTACCAAAGGTGCTGACTGTTGTGAGGATACAGTTCCATGGACACTGGCAAACCTCCAGTACCTTGTCCAAATGACCATTCTTTGGGCTGGATATTGTTGATCTCGGGTGCCGTGGTGGGGGTGGTGGGGGGGGGGGGCGCGGTGGGGCGGAGATCGGAGTGGCAGCGGCCTGTCACAGAGTCCAATGCCGGGAATGCCAGACCCGATCTTTCAGGTGGCGGGGCAGCTCCATGGTGGCACATCTGCAACTCTGCAGCAGGACCCAAATTTCAATATTCAAATCAGCTATTTAAATACATTTAAATGGAAGACAGAGCAATCTTACTGGCAGTTCTAGATTTTCTGAGCAACATGCGGCACTGCCGTGCGTTCACTTTCCTGTTCAGGGAAAGCTGGCACCACCGAGGTGGGCAAGGCGGGTGGGGGGTGCGGGAACTCTGCATTTGTAGTGAAGTGTGGGGTAGGGAAGGGGTCAACTCTGCATTGTCAGTGTAGTGGGTGGGGGGGGGGGGAAGGGTTGAACTCTGCACTTAGATCAGTTGGGGACATGAAAGGGGTCAACTCTGCACTTAGTGCAGTTGGGGTGGAAAAGGGGTAAAGTGGGATTTTC
The DNA here is from genome assembly GCF_036365525.1 of Heterodontus francisci. Classification (NCBI taxonomy): domain Eukaryota; kingdom Metazoa; phylum Chordata; class Chondrichthyes; order Heterodontiformes; family Heterodontidae; genus Heterodontus; species Heterodontus francisci. The sequence goes on along the minus strand of NC_090372.1, from coordinate 98,582,098 downwards.
TGGTGTAGTTGGGGGAGGTTGGGTGAAACTTTATTTTTTGTTGCAGTTGGGGGTGGTGGCACGGGGTCAACTTTGATCTGTCAACACATCCCTTTAAAAATGGCACCAGTGCCAGCACAGAAACATGCGATGCTTGATGGCGTCGCTGAGGCCGCCCCCGCCACATGATTGAGGGGTGGCGGTGGCCATCCTGCATATTATAATGAGCCACCAGGCTGAAGATCGTGGCGGTGCATGGCCGTGCATGTGGGTCGCCATTTTAATTTAGCCCTTCATGTGTAATCAGAGAACCTGAATATAAGCAAGCCATTCCACCATAAGGAGCATCACAATTTAGACTTTTTGTTTGATCAGTTTCTGTTTTGTTTATCTTTTGTCTAATGTATTGAGCCATCTTACTGAGTTCCAACAGCAAAGTGCCATGGAATCTATTGGTTCACAAATCTGACAATGAGGAAAATTTCCATCCAACATTTATTACTGCAAAATTAGACAGTTTCTGAAGAAGCGTCATATCTGACTCGAAACGTAATTCTGTTTCTCCATCCAAATATGCTGCTAGCACTGCTGAGTACTTTCTGTTTTTATTTCAGATTTCCAGCATCCATAATATTATTGCTTTTATTAAGACAAGTAAGGGTACTTCCAATGACCAAATAAACTGTTCCTTAAGTCGCTGAACCATACAGTTTCGGAAGATCCCTTATGCAATTTGTCCTGAGTTGCCTGATCTTGTCCAAAGTAGCAGTAAGGGTGTTAGAAATGGTCTTTGCATTTCTGCACTATAGAAGGATAATTGTTTCAGCTTCTTAATCCTGATCACTATCCACATGACCCCTCCGGGAAGTGTACATGTGGATGCTGGGTGAGGATAGGATCATGCTCATTTGTAAAGCCCCTTGCAGTCAAATGACTTTCTGATGCAGGAGGTTGAGGATACGTGAACAAGGGCCATACAGATGGAGAACCAGAGGGTGACTGGCACTCGTGGAACTGGCCCCTAACAAGGAGTCAAATGCTTCAGAAGAAGAAGGGAGGGAGAGAATTGCTGCTGAAAATTAGTGAGAAAAGAGAAATAAAAGTAAAAGGCTGATAAAATTATGTTTATCAAGAAAATTGTGCCGAACAAATAGAGAATTCATCATGAAGATCCAAAGGATATGATTGATATGCTATGTGTGGGCTGACTTGATAACTCAGCAGTGAGGAAGTACAGTAGCATAGTGGTTTTGTTACTATACTAGTAATTTTGGACTAATGACCCAGAGGTGAGTTCAAATCCCACCATGGTAGTTGGGGAATTTAAATACATTTTAAATCTAGAATAAAAAGTTAGTATCATGTTGGCCATGAAATTATGGGATTGTTGCAAAAACTCATCTGGTTCACTAACATCGAAATCTGCTGCCCTTACCCAGACTGGCCTATATGTGACTCTGGACTCACAGCAATGTGGTTGACTCTTAACAGTCATCTGAAATAGCCTAGCAAGCCACTCAGTTGTATTCAAGAAGGCAGCTCACCACCACCTTCTCAAGGGCAATTAAGGATGGGCAGCAAATGTCTGCCTTGCTAGTGACATTCACGTCTCATGAAGAGAAAAAAGTGTGAGTAATGGTCAACTTCATGAGTGAAATAGAAAATACACCTCTTGAATCTACATTTTGTATTCTGCTTAATCCAGGAAAGAATTAGATTAAGTTTTTAAAAAAATAGAAAACATGTCAGTTTAATAATGCATTGGGTTCCTTAGTGGTACAAGTTCGATACAGCTGGAGGCTGTGTGAATGAAATATGAGTTTATTCTGTTAATATCCTTTCCAAATGTATTGCCAAACAGCAGTTCAAGTTATGTGAATGCAATTCCATGTCACCTTTATAAAATGTGAATGAAAACAAGGTTGATAAGTTGATCATATTTTCTTAAGATAACTTGTTTTACTTAACAATATTTAATTGTGATCTGCTCTGTTATGCATTATGATGGAAAATCTTGGACTGCAGGTATTATGACATCAGTATGGAACATTACGGAGAATTCACTTGGAGTAGAAGAAGCAGTGCCATTCCTCAGCTAAACAGAACAGCAGTTCTGATGAAGGATCATCAACCTAAAGCAGTGGCTCTGTTTCTCTCTCCAGGAATGTTGCTGGTGACCTGCTGAGTCTTTTTCAGCATTTTCTGTTTTTGTTTCAGATTTCCAGCATTTGCAGTATTTTACTTTGATGTCACGTGCATGTGCTTGTGGCTGTGCAGGTGAGGACAAGATCAGGGTTGGCATAGCATAATGGTACCCACAGTTGAATAGTCAATTGACAGCCACTGTTTAGGTTTATACTTGAAGAATGGCCACTTCAGCTATCTAGTAGAGGACTGACCGCACCTATGAAATATAATCCATATTCAGGAGTGAAATTAGGCAAAACTTCTATATGCAAAGGGTGGCAGAAGTTTGGATCTCTCTTTTGCAAATGGCAATTGATGCTAAATCAATTGTTCATTTTAAATCTGAGATTGATAGATTTTTTTAAATCACAGGTTTTAAGGGATATGTGGCCAAGGCAGATATATGGAGTTAAGCCACAGATCAACCATGATTTCATTGAATGGTGGATGTCAGGTAAGCCCCCCCGACTGCCAAGAATGAGAAAAATTAATTTTGCCACATGAACATTGATTTTAAACTATTGTTGGTGAAGAAAGAAATTGCTTTAAAAAACAATTGAAGACTTTGGCTGGAGAGAGATATTAGCATATCAAGAGACAAGTACTTCAAAGGACAAAGGAGCTATACCCTGCTCCAATTTAATCCACAATGGACTTTTGATTACCAGACGTTGAAGGTGGAAAGGCTAGCATTCCAGGTTAACTGCTAAGATGGCCGAATACACAAACAGACATGGTGGGACCAGTTTGGTCACATGACTGGATGACTGCTGGAGTTTTTGGAATTTGAACTTTCAACAGGGATTTTGAACTCAGAAAGCTGTTTTCTCCTGGACTGAGAACATCTCTCTCCTGTCTACTCTCATCTTGCTCTCACCAGCTTCAGAAACCATTCAAGACATATGAACCCCAAGAGAAAAAAGTCTCCTACAGTGAACAAGGTTTAAGAAGAATACTGGGCCCCAAGGAAACGCAAAACTACCTATAATCAAGGACCCGACAGCGAGCTTGAATCACAGTAAAAACCCCTCTGCAGAGATTGCCTCAACCCTCTCTATTTTATTTTTCTTCTGCTCATTTCTGTCCTGATTTACATGTGTATTGCGTGTGCATGCTAGCGTTGGTGCGTCCTATATTCATAGGCATTAACCGTATTATGGTTTACGTTTAAGGTTTAATAAACTTCTCTTTTCTTCTTTAAACCCAAGAAAAATCTGGTGTGCTCATTTCTTTGCCTTATAATTGGAAAGCTGTGAACAAGGATTCACAAAGGGGGAGCTCAAAACACAGTGTGTTTAAAAATTAAACCCTGTTACAATAAGACCAGATGAAGACAGTAAAAGACCCCTAGACACCTTTATTACCTGGTAATAACATGGAATAGACTTGATGGGCTAAATGGCCTACTCCTGTTCCTATGCTCTATATTCCTACTTTCAAGGGAAAAAAGAAAAAAACATTTTTTTATTCATTCATGGGATATGGGCATCGCTGGCTAGGCCAGCATTTATTGCCCATCCCTAATTGCCCTTGAGAAGGTGGTGGTGAGCTGCCTTCTTGAACCGCTGCAGTCCATGTGAGGTAGGTACACCCGCAGTGCTGTAAGGAAGGGAGTTCCAGGATTTTGACCCAGCGACAGTGAGGGAACAGCAATATAGTTACAAGTCAGGATGGTGTGTGACTTGGAGGGGAACTTGCAGGTGGTGGTGTTCCCATGCATTTGCTGCCCTTGTCCTTCTAGTTGGTAGAGGTGCGGGTTTGGAAGGTGCTGTCTAAGCAGCCTTGGTGCGTTGCTGCAGTGCATCTTGTAGATGCACACTGCTGCCACTGTGCATCGGTGGTGGAGGGAGTGAATATTTGTGGATGGGGTGCCAATCAGCGGGCTGCTTTGTCTTGGATGGTGTTGAGTTTCTTGAGTGTTATTGGAGCTGCACCCATCAAGGCAAGTGGAGAGTATTCCATCACATTCCTGACTTGTGCCTTGTAGATGGTGGACGGGATTTGGGGAGTCAGGAGGTGAGTTACTCGCCACAGGATTCCTAGTCTCTGACCTGCTCTTGTAGCCACAGTATTTATATGGCTACTCCAGTTTGGTTTCTGGTCAATGGCAGCCCCTAGGATATTGGTAGTGGGGGATTCAGCGATGGTACTGCCACTGAATATCAAGGGGAAATGGTTAGATTCTCTCCTGTTGGAGATGGTCATTGCCTGGCACTTGTGTGGCGTGAATGTTGCTTGCCACTTATCAGCCGAAGCCTGGATATTGTCAGGTCTTGCTACATTTCTACATGGACTGCTTCAGTATCTGAAGAGTCACGAATGGTGCTGAACATTATGCAATCATCAGTGAACATCTCCACTTCTGACCTTATGATTGAAGGAAGGTCATTGATGAAGCAGCTGAAGATCATTGGGCCTAGGACACTACCCTGAGGAACTCCTGCAATGATATCCTGGAGCTGAGATGATTGACCTCAAACAACTACAACCATCTTCGCTTTGTGCTAGGTACGACTCCAACCAGCAGAGAATTTTGCCCCTGATTCCCATTGACTCCAGTTTTGCTAGGGCTCCTTGATGCCATGCTTGATCAAATGCTGCCTTGATGTCAAGGGTAGTCACTCGCTTCAGCTCTTTTGTCCACATTTGAACCAAGGCTGTAGTGAGGTCAGGAACTGAGTGGCCCTGGCAGAACCCAAACTGAGCATCACTGAGCAGGTTATAGCGAAGCAACTGTCGCTTGATGGCACTGTTGATGACACCTTCCATCATTTTACTGATGATTGAGAGTAGACTGATGGGGCGGTAATTGGCCAGGTTGGACTTGTCCTGCTTTTTATGTACAGGACATACCTGGGCAATTTTCCACATTGCCAGGGAGATGCCAGTGTTGTAGCTCTACTGGAACAGCTTGGCTAGGGGCGCCGCAAGTTCTGGGGCACAGGTCTTCAGTACAATTGTTGGAATATTGCCAGGCCCCATAGCCTTTGCAGTACCCAGTGCCTTCAGTCAGAGTGAATCAAATTGGCTGTAGTCTGGCATCTGTGATGCTGGGGACCTCAGAAGGAGGCTGAGATGGATCATCAACTCGGCATTTCTGGCTGAAGATTGTTGCAATTGCTTCAGCCTTATTTTTCGCTTTGATGTGCTGGGCTCCCCCATCATTGAGGATGGGGATATTTGTGGAGCCACCTCCTCCAGTTAGTTGTTTAATTTCCCACCACCATTCACAGCTGGATGTGGCAGGACTGAAGAGCTTAGATCTGATCCGTTGTTTATGGGATCGCTTAGCTCTGCCTATCGTATGCTGCTTATGCAATTTGGCACACAAGTAGCCCTGGGTTGTAACTTCACCAGGTTGACACCTCATTTTGAGGTATGCCTGGTGCTACTCCTGGCATGCCCTCCTGCACTCTTCATTGAACCAGGGTTGGTCTCCTGGCTTGATGGAAAAGGCAGCATGGGGGATATGCAGGCCCTGAGGTTACAGATTGTGGTTGAGTACAATTCTGCTGCTGCTGCTGGGGGACAAAAGTTGAGTAATGTTACAATGATTCATTCTCATATTCACAAATCATCATGAATTTATAACATTCAGGTTTCTCATTGGCATAAAATAATATAAAACAACAAAAACCCTCCAAAGTGAACATTACAATATTTATGATTAAAACTTGTGTTTTATAACAGTATAGTAAACTAGTGATTATGCTACCAGACTAGCAGCTCAGATGGCATGAGTTAAATGCTACCATCGCAATTTATGAAATTCAATTCAATAAATCTATGTGTTGGTTGTGTGATCTTTTACCAGACAAATAACCATGACACCTACTTGATAGTTGATTTTAAAAAAAGCTAGTTCATTAATGTCAACAACCTCCTGAGAACAAATTAAGAAAAAACTGAAAAAAATTGTTGGAACTAAAAGTGGAAAAACCACTGGGGCCTGAGGCATGTTGCTAGAATGCTGATGGACTTCAAAGAGGAAATAGCAGAGGCTCTGACCACAGTCTTTCAAACATTTTTGGATATGGTAATTCTGCCAGAAGACTGAAGGATTGTTACATTTCCACTGAATGAAAAAGGGATAAACCAACGAGATTGTATGCAGTTCTGGTCCCCTTGCCTGAGTAAGGATATACTTGCCAAAGAGGGAATGCAGCAGAGGTTCACCAGACTGATTCCTGGAATGGTGGGATTGTCGTATGAGGAGAGATTGAAGAGACTGTGCCTGTATTCTCTGGAGTTTAGAAGAATGAGAGGCGATCTCATGGAAACTTACAAAATTCTTAAAGGGATAGACAAGGTGGATGCAGAAAGGATGCTTCCCCTGGCTGTGGGGTCTAGAACCAAAGGAACCAATCTCAGAATAAAGGGCAAGCCATTTAGGACTGAGATGAGGAGGAACTTCTTTCCTCAGAGGGTGGTGAATCTTTGGAATTCTGTGCCCTAGAGGGTGGTGGAAGCTCAGTCACTGAGTAAGTTCAAGACAGAGATGGATAGATTTCTAGTTGCTAATGACATCAAGGGTTATGGGGATAGTGCAGGAATATGGCGAGGTAGATGATCAGCCATGATCTAGATTGGTGGAGCAGGCTTGAAGGTCTGAATGGCCTACTCCTGCTTCTATGTTCCTATGCTCCAATGAAACAGAAAAGATTAATTAAGATAATACAAAGGAGGAGAAGCTATAATTACGGTTGTCACAACTGGGTCTCATTTCATTAGCACAAAGAAGGAAAACAGGTGGAAATATTGGCAATTCTGAAAGGTTATGACAATATAAATCAGGGAAAAAGGATTTCTTTTGATCAGTGAGTCATAATGCAAGAACAATATTTTAAGATTATTGCTAAAAGAATAAAGGAAGAGATTAGAAGTTTTTTTTTACAGAGTTGTCGGAACATGGAATACCTTGTCAGAAACAGTGATGGAAGTATAATCCAGAATAGTTTTAAAAGAGAAGTGGATTAATAATTGAAAAAGATGAATTTTAAATGATATGGGAAAAAAAATAATGTTTTGGGTCTCACTGGATAGCTGTTCCAAAGAACCATAAGATATGGCCATATCATCTTTTTCTATGCAGTATTATTCAGTTAAAGCATGCCATACAATAAACGGCCTAGGGCTGAATTTTGTGAAGCCATTTGGAGCAGGAATAGAGGCGTGGGGTGGGGGGGACCAGAGAATAGCATCGGACCCATCTGTCTGGAAAGCCAATGTTATATCATTGGTTCCAGATTTAGTCACCAAGGCGGAAAAGCACCAAGGTGGCGTCAGTGCCCCAACATTACGGGACTGCAATTTAAATTGTTGAACAGTTACTTATCATACATTAGCATGCAATTGATCACGATTCAATGTGGGGGGGGGGGGGGGCTTGAAATTAACGATTGGCGGCCCTCAGGTGCCTTCATATCCCTGGCCTTTGAAAGCTGGTGATACCGAAACCTTGCCTCGGTGCCATGATTGTTAGGCGGCTATGACCAGCACTGGATAGGAGTTATTCTGACATCGGCTTCAGCAGACACCACTAAACAGTAAATAAGTCTAAGGCAGCAATGCAAGCAGGGCTGGCAGGGATTTAAATATGGCACCAACTCCTGCTCCAGACTCACTTGACACCTTAATAAAAGCAAAATACTGCGGATGCTGGAAATCTGAAACAAAAACAAGAAATGCTGGAATCACTCAGCAGGTCTGGCAGCATCTGTGGAAAGAGAAGCAGAGTTACCTTGACACCTTATTTGGTGCCTCGAATCCCGCCCCTCTTGATGATTGGCTGGGATCTGTGCCTCCATTAGTATAATTTGCCACCCACGGCGTGATTGTGATGGGCTAACTGCACACGTGACAAATGGCGATGGCGTCCACTTCCGGATCTGCCCCCGGGACTCATGATGGGCTGACTGAATTCAACCCACAGTATGGTATACTAACATATCGAATTGTCGGAAATGCAGTGTAGAGATATACCATTCAATCCATTAAGCATGTGCTGGTGCTGTCATTTTAATCTGAGCTATGTATGTAATCCCATTTCCGTGCTCTTTCCCCATAATACTTCCATATTTTTCCTTTTGAAGTATTACCCAATTCCATTTTAAATAATATTATTGGGGCTAATATTCCAATGAAATGTCCTAAAGCACTGCAGCACTTCAGATGCAAATGCTTGTGACTGTATCCTTTCCATATCTCTAATACCCTTCCTAAAAGAATGCCCAGAATTGTATCAATATTCTAACTGTGGCCTAATCAACGTTTTGTACAAATTCAGCGTAACTTCCTTATAATTCTATCCAGCCCCCTACGTACAAAGCCCAGAATTTCATTTTTAATCGCTTTTCCACCTGCACTCCTATCGTTAAAAATCACTGGCCCTGAAATTTCATGGGGTTTCGTCCAGTTTCCCACTGTAAACTTAGCAGGAGACCAGAAGAATCCTCAGAGGAATGGTGTAAATAGCTGAAGTGAGTAATTTATGCTATTTCTCTCGGGATTTCACTAGTCTCTCATCAAACTTATAAAGAGTCTGGGAGAACCATGCCGAGTTTCAGCACCACTGGGGAGAAATCTGCTTGCGTGGCAGCACTTGAAGCGGCGCGACGCAAACTCCGCAGATTGCCTGGGGGCGGACTGCGCCGCTCTTAGCGCAGCCTGCGAGCACTTTCTCAATGGCATCAATGGGGAAAGCTGCGTGACCACGGCCAGCGGCGCTGCCTGTCCCTAGGGAATCAGCGTAGACTGCTTCTGAATTTCTCCCCAATAGATAATGGGCTTTTCCTATCGATAATTTTTATATGTTCACCTGTTTTTCCCAAAATATACTAGTTCATATTTCCCTCTGCCATCCATCCGCCCATTCCTCATGTATATGTCTTCCTGTAATCTCCATGTTGTTCCTCGCAACTCATCACCCCCGAATTTGATATCAGCAAAAGCTTCAATATCATTCTGCTTCTGCTTTGGTTGCGTCGGCATCACAGACGAACATCCGTATTCCCCCAACAGGGGCAGGACGAAGAGGCAGGTTCCCAAGTTTACCTCATTCCTCATGTTGAAGTTTAAGTCAGTTATGAAACTGGAAATCAAAAGGAATCCAGGCATAGATCCCTGAGGACACCAACACCCACAAAGTTTTCTGGTACTGGTTCCTGAAATTATCCCTCTATTCTCTTGTAGCAGTCATGGTCAATGTGATCTCTTTAACTAGATTCAGTCACTAAAAGGGTCAGAGAAAATTTTCCGGATTTTTTTCGGTCCCTCATTGGCTTGGGCTTTGACCCCTCTCAAGAGGTTATATGGTTCCTGGTGGTTAGAGAGTGTGCTCATTGTGATGTTTCAGGCATCACAACTATAAGGGACAGGCTAGATGGCCTTATGAGCTTTTCCTACCGATAATTTTTGTACGTTCACCTGTCATTAACTTTGTCCCTTCTGTTTCACCATTCCTCTTCTGTCTGTGGCGTGACTACCTTGTGGTATGTGTTTGATTAGAACCCGTAAACATTTTAAACCAAGCTTTGACTCCAGTCCAAATTGCTGGCATGGAAACCTCTTCTGGTCGTGGGGAACCTGAGGACAGGCGGAGGGAATAGAAGTGCAGCACTTGTGCTGTAGGAGGCGCTCTTGTGTTAGGATTAATTCGGTACCGGATCACTGAAGATCCTTTCTAATCGTTATACTTCACGCCTGAGATCGAGTAATTTTACAAGTCTGAATGTAATTCAATATTCAACTTGTGAGGTTTTACACCTGCGTAGAAAATACACTTGTAATTTGGGATAGTAAGTCCGTACAATGCAAAGCAAGTGTTACTTGGTTACTGATGCCAAGTTAAGTTTCAAGCTGGATGTGGATATACCGCGCTAGGCTTTGATTCTCGCTCTGATCCAGTCAAAGCTAAGTTTCGAATTGGGAAAGAAGTTAGCGTGGCACCTAATATTACAAATCCTTAAATACGTCAGTGTCATTTCATCACGACTGAGCCTAAAATTAGAAAGTGTTCAATTTAATTGTTCAAACTAACATTTAACCAATGTTGATTCAGATTGCACATTTCTAAGTTTAATGACACACTTGCAATAAAAGATACATTTAAAATTTGTGAACATGATAATGGAGAGTTAATAGGTGGCAATCGTGTAATTTATATTTCCAGACACGAGTGGAATGAGTGACAGAGAAACTATATTCTCGAATTCGGAACGAATGTCGGTCTACTTTCGCTTTTTAACAGTGAGAAATCAGGCGCGAGGTTCTAAAACCTCAGAACTACTGGTCTGGTGAACCAGAACCACTACCACTAATGCTGCATTTCATATAATTTCAATACAGCAGCTGCGGAGTACAGGGAAGAATTGCTCCAAGCTCCGCGCTCAGGCGAACAGTAGCACTGATACCCTCCAACCCCGCCCCGTTGGATATTATTTAGAGGATAGGAAGAATCACACGGACCAGTGCAGTGTTTCCAATTCACACCTGTTCGTTCAAAGCTTGAGAAATGATAGACAAGAGGGAAAATCCCGTTTTCGAACTATCGGTAACGATGCAGAAAATATCGTATTCAAGACTAAATTTAATAGAAATCATTGCGAGTGATGGTTGATAATGGCAAACACGATATACCGTAAGGCTCGGAAACAAAGACAACCATTTCACGCCAGTTAGCTCCAATTCCAAAATAAATACAAACAAGTGAAAATAATGCATTTATTGTAGTTGCCTGGCATTCCACAGTTATCCCTGGAATGCACCACGGTGATCCTTCCGGATAACTCACCATTCTGTGTTCGATAGTCGGTGATTAAGTTCAAGGGCAGCAGAATTTTATTTTTTTACATTGAAATAAGTCGCAGCACTTTTCCCTTTTTAAAGGTTCAAGATGGTTCGCTCTTTCCTCTCTAGTGGGTGGGGGGGAGAGAATGGAATAGATCAGAAGGTCAAGCAATAAGCATGGACAAGACTGCAGGGGATTTCAGAACCTCTCAGCACAACACCACAGAACAAACAGTGACAGTACTGTATACAAAACTGGAAGAGTGCAATAGTGTGACTTTTTCCTTTTTTTGTTTATTTACTTCGCCGTTTGCAAACAGGCCCAATGTTTATTTGTTTCGGTCATTTCAATAAGAATGACACACACCGGTTACTAATTTCCATTCACAAGCAGCAACCAGTACAACGCACATATAAACTGGGTCATTTGACTTTTGTCCCAGGAAGACAAGGCTGTGCAGGCGGAGATTTGCTGTATCGCTTTTAAGGATATCCATTATGTAACAGTGTCTAACTGAAATACGTTTTAAAGGTTAATGCCAAAATAATTAAACTTGCGATTCATTTAACTTTTCCTGTGAAGCCTAAGCCCTCCCACCTGCAGGTATAACTAGCCAGAATCAACAGTTATCAAAAGCCAATTAGTCCCCGTGTGAACCTCCAACAAAAGGAGAGCCGCCGTTTCTAAGGCATCCGGTCGCAATGTTTGAGAACAATGGCTGGATAAGTGGCATTCACATTTTTCAACATTGCACTCCGCTCTTTCTCTCTCAGTATCACATTTGTAGTTCTCAAAAATTCTTTACATCAGCATTTCCGAATTGGAAATCACAATGTTCAATAGTTTTTTTTTCGTTTTTTTTCATCTTCAATAAATACAATTCTTGCTATACATCAAGTTAGTTTCTCCACAATCACGTTTTTGTTGATAATATCTCAATGGATACATACATTAGGATTATTTCCTTTCCAAATTTACCTTTATATAATCGTGTAAAACGTCACGCGAAAAATTTAAGCTTACCTCATGCAAATATTACTAGTTTATTCGCTCTGCAGGTTTGAGCTGTGACATTAAATAGCTCTTTTATGAAACATGCTCTGCGCATCTTGCAATATTGATATGAAGTCCCCTGTATCCAAAATATTTTGACGTGCACAATTTTAAAACACATTTCAAACGTTAAAGTCTCGTATTTCGTCTGGTAGTGACATGGAAAGACAAGATTATACTGAAATGCTTAAATTATCCACTGTAAACCGACTATTTAAAGTGAATGGTGTTGCGGTGTAGCGTCCTCGTCCCTCCGAGGATTTTGTGTATAATTAACATATCTTTCTAAGCAATACGAATACGATGAAGGTTCCTTTGCATGTTATAATAAAGTATCTGTCAAATATAAAGATATATAAAATTATTCTGGAATCTGATTCTTCTCTTTATTATTCAAAAGATCAGTCATAAAGGAGATATAGACAATGGCGAGTCGCAGAGTCTCAATTCTAGACAGTCGTTTTTCGTAAGCAAAGGTAGGCACTTTTTTCCTTAACTGATCAAATGCTTCATTCAGACTGAACATTCTTTTCCTCTCCCTGATGTTGGCAGCCTGACGCTGAGCATAGGTGATCACACGTTTTCTTTTGGGTCTGATCATCAAGGAATTGAGAGACCCCATGTTAAGAGATGTTCCCTGGTCTCCAAATCCATCCACCTGCGCTGTGTCTTCTCCAAACGGAATTGACTCATCCGAAAAGGCCCGTACCCCTGCAAAATCGCACAACCTGTCACACAGGTCCACGCTGTGCATTCCGGTCTGGTCTGATTCTGGGGAGCCCAGGGCAAAATCTGATTCTGTAACAAAGTCCAGAACAGAAGAGTCCATGAAGTTTTCTTGAAATTCCATTGTTTTTGTGTAGATTCAAAAGATAACTTTCAGGAGTGCGTCTGGCGAAACAGGTGATAACATGTCAGTTATGGGACAATCTCGGTTGCTGTTTTGCCTGTTGTGTGAGGACATCAATATTTATAACCACAAAGCTAATAGGATTAAAATGGGAAAATAGAGACTACAAAAGAAAATAGCCGAGTTTAACACTGATGAGTGCAGACAACCGACACTTTCAGGCGCGTGGATACCTCAAGGAGAACTTTAAAAATGATTGCATTCTTTCAAAACCATCAACTTTAGATCCTTGTTGGTAATAGACCCCAGATCTTACCTGCTGTGTGTTTTGAAATCTTCTTAACATACTTGGGAACGCAATTATTTCGTGTTTTCCAAAGCAGCCAGTTTGTTTCTCTTTCTCTTGGACTGATCTAGTAAACTCTGCCGAAATCTCCAGGCCCCTTGACAAGTGCATGTGTTGTTTAATGATGTTGAGAAGACAGAACCTGCACACAAAGGGTCACCATGAACTGTTGACGTTGTATCCCAGTGCAATGGAAGCTGAATAATGGGATCTCCATTATACTAACTAAGCAGTGGAAGGACCGTATATAACATTCCCTGTGAATAACTCAGACAGCTTTCTTCGGCAAATGAATTAAACAATCTCCCCCAAGTAGCAGCCAAAATAAAGAACCAAGTTTTTTTTTATTGAGTTTTATCTTTTGTAACAAAACCGAGGTCATTGAAACTTTCAATGTTCGTTAGTTGGTGCCAGAAATTGCTGTCAATTTTTTGTAGTTACTTAAATTTTAAATTGAACTGTTTAGGAAAAAATTGAAACAGATTATGTACAACATTCTTATCATGGTGCTGTCCATGGTATGGATGGAGTTGTTCAACATTTTACCTTCGTGATTTAAATCAATTTTAAAGTACTTCAGTCCAATTTTCGCAGCTTCTCAATTGTTGAAAACATTCAAATACGTATATCACGTTCACATACAACACAATACACTTTAAGATCAAAGTTGATTAATTTACATCAAGTTGTGCATCTGTCTCAGGTGAGCCGTTTACAAAGGGAAGTATGATTCCGATCTTGATAAACTTCCCCTTCGACCTGTGTACCGTCTTCAATAGGACTTTGCTATTTAAGCAAAGACGAGCTCTGCTCCCGGTCGTTCAGTCGTTGCTAGGATTGTGTTGCGTTATTTGACACAATCATGAGTGCTTGTCTGCTACTGAGCTTTTTCACGTACAAATTAAAATGAGGGTAAATATTTCACGCTGCTTACACTGGTAGCTTGTGTGTAAAAGAGTAAGTCCATTCGCCAAAAAGCCTTTACCTCTTTCATTCCACTTTCAGTTGGTCTCTCGGCTTCATTTAAACTGTCAAAGATCTAGATTACACCAAGGTTTTTGACCCCAAACACCCGTTTCCCAACTTTTATTGCTGTATGAGGAGGGGAGATGCTTGCGGACCAATAGCCATATCTAGAGTAAGTTTTCTTGGACGTCCCTCTGGATGTTACACCCTGTCCTGTTATTTACCTAGCAAACTTAGCCTATGGTTTAGAAATCGAAGCTCAGTACTAGCTTTGGCAAACTGCAACTACAAACACCGAGGTAGATCAAGATCAGCTGAAGTTGTAAAACATACGTAAGGAAGATTTTTTTGGTTATATTGCACATTCGTCACTCATAAGCAATAATCGCGACCAAGTTTTGCATCTGATCGTTACTTGGCCAATTTTATCCCACAGTCCCATGCTGCATTTTTACACTTACTTTGAAAATGGCGGATAATGCATTCAAATACAAACTACAGTAATTAATATATTTGCAATTTATAGTTATAAAATATAACACTTTTTAAGCAAAATGCTAGAGTACACATGTAAAATGCAAATAACATTAGAAAAGTCCACAATGGGTTAATTATCCTTCATAATAGCAGTCTTTATGTGCTTTCTACTTTTACTCTAGAAAAGTGTGGATGTTGAAAAGATTTGTTTGGGGCCTTGAAAATAATGAAACAATTAGATTTGGTTCAAAACTGAGATTGCTAGATTTTTGTTAAGCAACTGTATTAAGGATTATAGAATCAGAGCAGATAGATTGAGTTAAGATACAGATCAGCCATGATCTAACTCAATAGCAGAACAGGCTTGAGGTGCTGAATGGATTATTCATGCTCCTATGTTCCCATATGTATGTGTTATTTAAGTTTGATAGCATAGGGAGGACCAGGGGACAGTTGCACAGCTTTGCACTAAATTAGTTATCAGGAGATATTTCTTTTCACAGAGAGACTGGAATGAGAGAACAGGTTGCCATCTCATGCATTGAGTTCAACGTTCAAAAGGGAATTACATTAGATCCTAACTATGGCCAATATCACTATTTGTGGAAGGTTGATGGGGCATTGGGTTGTGATTTCCAATCACAATGGTCTCCTGGAACTTGTTTGAATGCCATCAGGAGTCAGAGAGGTATTTGCAAAAGATTTATTTCTCCACTAAATTGGCTCAGTGTGTATTTTCCTTTTCCAGGATATTGTGTGGCTTCTTTGCTGGGGGTGGTCATAGTATGCATAAGTTGCACCATGACAGTATGGGACAGGCTTGAAAGAACAAGTGGTCTTTTCCTGTCCATCGCTTTCGTATGGCTTATGGATACACAGCAAATTTTGAGTGTGTGTTTGCTCTATAAGTGTAGTGTTGCTGCAGAATGGTTTGATTTACACCAACGTTGCAGTTATTCTGTAAATTAATCCTGAATCTGGAGTCAGGGTCCCACCTAGCATTGGAAAAAAGTAGAATGATAGGCTGAATTTTACCAGACCCTCAACACTGTGGGTCGCGGAGGGGGGTGGTGGGGCTGGTAAAATTCTGTGGGGAAAGGCCTGCCTTGACCCGTGATGTCATGCTGTATATTACTGGTGGCAGGGCGACCTCGGTGCGCCCTCCACCCCCCACTGCCGAGCGGTGGAGCCTTCATCTAAATATTGAAATTAACCTAAATTATATGTAAATGCACTTACCTGTTGGCGGTGGCCATCCCAGGCCGATTTTATGGCTGCAGAATGCAGCTCGCGCGCTTTCGGAACTCTGTATGGAGTTCCAGGCGAGAACCTGGTGGGGAGTGGGAGGAATACATTTTTCAAGGCGGGAGGGGTGGGGGAGCAGTGAAAACAATTTTTATTAACTGTGGGGATGGTGGGAAGGGGTTGAAGGGCAAAAGTTAGAAGGTTGGGGAGAAAGTATGGGTAGGGAATAGTATAATTTTTGCAAATATAGGGCTGTGAAATGACCATTCGGGGGTGGGGGTTGTGGAAGGGCCTCCATCACCTAATTATTTATTTAAAACATATTATGTGCAATACATCTTTAAAAATGTAAATCTGTGGTAAGGGCTTAACGCCGTTTAAAAATGGCTTTAAAATGGCCTGTGTGGTGGTGCTGGACGCCGTTGCCAGGGACGTGGTGGCCGCCCCCTCTATGTCATTGGGGGTAGCTGCTCCGCCCTCTCTATTTAAATCAGCCCCCGCACATAATATCGTGGGGGCTGTGCAGCGGCACTTCCGTGTCTAAAGACCGCCGAGTTCAAAGCAGCAGTGTACTAATAAAAATCCAACTCAATGTTTTCTGGTTGGGGTATTCTCACTCTATTTTGCTTCAATTTTAGTTGAGGCCTTCACATCCAAATTAGAATTTCTATGGAGGCATCTCAATCTCCTGTTACATGGTGGAAATTAACGGAACCTTCAAAGAGTTGGCTGTCATGCTGATTCGCCCATGTTTCAGCTGATCCCCTGCTAAAGTTACAGCAGGCCATCAGGAGAACTTCCATGGAAATTCTACCTCCATAAGTTTAACATTGGTTCAAAGTTGAAGCTCTTTTATAGCAATGGGAAATTCGAAGAGAAGTTTGCTAATGTTTCTGAATATTTATCAAATAAAGGCCTTGATAATCCATTGTGCAAAAAAAATAATCTTTCTGTCTCTGGCATATGCTTCTGTCACTGAGCACTTATAAACTGACCACCCACTTTCAGGAGTTCTAGTATTTTTTCATTATTCTTATTTACCACTGATCCTTTTTTTCATTTTTGGCTGATCAAGAAATGCAACACGATTAAAATTCATAATCCAGTAATGTAAGTTTGCAGCTAGAATGGAATGTCTATTTTTGTTTCCGAAGGTTCACTCAAATCCCAAATTTTCCAGACATTTGCAATAATCATCAAGTGGATTTGTTCAAACACATGATCCCCTGCAGCTATAATTATGTGGCTATTTGCTATTATAATCAGCATAATCACAATCATCTCAGATCAAAGAATCAACTTGATCGCTTGAACATTAGGTCTGAAGTTTATTTGACACTGACATAAACAATATCAACAGTAGTACTTACAAGCTATGCTAAACTTTCAGTCTCTCCAACAGCTTCAGAAAGGTGACAGTACTGAGGTATAAATTGAAGATTCACATCAGCAAAGTAGTCAGTTCTAATATACCTACATGTAATAACTTTTTCACATGGAACAGATAACTAAAAAGTCATGAAATGTGGACTAACAATTGCTGTTAAGACTTTTACTATGCTGTTTTATTCAGAGGTAACCCATTCCTTTAGCAGAAAAAAATTGTGGGACTTTATTTACACTATCAGGCCATTTCTTGGGTCTTGCCCATTTTCACAAGCCTTAAGTTTATTTTTGTCTTTCTGCCTTCACCATTCCTTTCCTTAAAATGGTAATCTTTGTGAAGATACAGTTCCACAAGCATTGCTAACCCTGAGTATATCAACCAAGTAACAATACTTCTTGTGTCAAACTGAAAAGTGATTATTTGATTGCAGGGAACATTGTAATCAAGCCAATTCCTGTCTTTACCTGGCAAACACACTTTCAGCAAAGCCACTGGGCACAATCTAGAATGGAAACCCTAATCAATTCTTTCCTTCCTTGTCCCGAAACAAAGATTTTTCTTCTCAGTTTGTTTCAATATATGATCACTTGTTGCATTAACTGGCAAAGTCATCAGTGGATGTAAATGTTAGTAAATGGTGATCTTTTCCTGTTCTATAGTTTTCACAGTTTCTCTTACCTCTACTTAATGACTATTGAGCTGTCCTTAGAGACACTGGTATTTTCAAAGCCAGGTACTATATGTTCTCTTTATTGTATGCTCTTCAGCAGTTCACTGATGTCTCTGTTCTCTTTCTTTAATGTGGGAACCTCCATAATCCTGTCTAGTGAAGAATAGATAACAAAGAGAGAATCAAGATGAATAGTCATAGAAAGCAAATGCATATTTCTTTGGTTGAAGGCCAATTGGACTCAGTCCAGTGGCCTTTCCTTTTCTCTCCCTCAGTTAACAGCATTCAATGGAATTAGGTGCCTCCAAGGGGAATTGAGTTATTTTATTTCAAGAATTTTGTCTACCATAGTAAAACACTACCTAAGATTGTAACATGTTCCTCTTCAACCCCAACTATCCTAATGATCTCATCTCTGGATATTGTGAGACAGCTGGACAGTTGTTTCCTTATCAGGATGTCCCACCTAGCCATCCAAACACATCTCTTCCTATAGTACAAGGTCTAATAGTGCACAGCACAATAGCAGATATCTTCACAATGGGAACGAACAGGTTATCCAAAACTATTGTGTATCTTGTATAGCTTTACTGATCTGGAGAGAATGTAGCTTCTTTATTTCTTCTACCATTTCAAACATGCTATGTTTTGTCTCACATTATGGTTGCTAGAGGTAGGTATAGAAATAAAAACAGAAAATGCTGGAAGTATTCAGCATGTCAGGCGACATCGATGGAGACAGATGCAAGTTCGGAAGGCTGTAAAGTATCTAATCGAAAGATGGATGAGGTGCTGGTCTTTGAGCTTACAATGAGCTTCATTGGAACAGTGTAGGAGGCTGAGGACAGAGAGGTCAGTGTGGGAGTGGGATGGAAAGTTAAATGCCAGGTGACTGGAAGCTCAGAATGGAGGTGTTCCACAAAGTGGTCACCCAATGTGCATTTCATCTTTCTAGTGCAGAGGCGACCACATCATGAACAGCGAATACAGTATACTAAATTGAAAGAAATACAGTAAATTGCTGTTTCACCTGTGTGGAGTATTTGGGGCCCTGGATAGTGGAAAGGAAAGAGGTAAAAGGGCAGGTATTGCACCTCCTGCACTTGCAAGGAAAGTTGCTGTTGGAAGAGAATGGGGTGTTGGGGGTGATTGAGGACAGAACCAGGATATCATGGAGGAAACAATCCTTCAGAATGCTGAAATGGAGGGGAGGTTTGGTGGTAGCATTGTTCGTGATGGCAGAAACGGTGGAGAATAATCCTTTGAAGACTGGTGGACTGGAAAGTGAGGACATTGGGAAACCTATCATGGTTCTGGGAAGGAGGGGAAGGCATGAGAGCAGAAATACAGGAAGTGGAATGGATATAGTCAAGGCCATGTCAAACATGGTGGAGGGAAATCATCAGTTGAGGAAAAATAAAAACATATTGGAAGAATTGGTATAGAAGGTGTCCTTGTCAGAATAGATGTGACAAAGATGGAGAAGTGTAGTCAACCTAACTGTTGGAGTCAGTGGGCTTATAGTGGATATTGGTCAATAGCCTGACCCCAGAAATGGAAAGAGAGAAGTTGAAGAAGGGAAGGGAGGGGAAGAGTTGGAAACAAACCATGCAAAGATGTAGGAAGGGTAGAAATTGGAAGCAAAGTTGATGACATTTTCCAATTTGTGATGAAAACTGGGAACAGCCCCAATAAAGTCGTCAATGTACCAGAAAAAAGGTGAGGGAGGGGACCTGAGTAGCACTTGTACAAAGTATGTTCCATATATCCCACAAAAAGGAAAAGGACATAGCTAGGACCCATATGAGTTCCCATAGCAACATCTTTTATTTGGAAGAAGTAAGTGGAATCAAAAGAGAAGTTACTCAATTTGAAAACAAGTTCAGACAGGTGGAGGAGGGTAGTGGTGGATGGGGACTGGTTGAGCCTCTATTCAATGAAGAAGCAGAGAGGCTTCAGGCTGTCCAGATGGTGGATGGAAGTGTAATGAGGTCAGATGTCCATAGTGAAAAGGAGACAGAGGGTCAGGAAACTGGAAACTGTTAAAGTCGTGGAGCATGTTGGAAGAGTCCTGGATGTATGTGGGAAGAGTCTGGATGAGGGGAGAAAAAAAAGTTGTGATAGGAAGAAATCAGTTCGCAGGGCAAGACGAGGCAGAAGCGCTAGGTCTACCAGGGAAGCCCTGTTTGTGGATCTTGGGAGGGAGGTAGAAATAGGGTTGTGTGGAGTTGGATGACTATAAGGGTTGAGGCCATTAGGGGAAGATCTCTGGAGGAGAAGAGGTCAGTAACTGTCTTGAAAATAATAGCAAAGCCTCACTTCCATCTACTTATGCCCCCACCTCAAGAATTTCAAGCTTGGCATGACTTTGAGCTCTTCTTCCCTTGCCTTCATCTCCTTGCCCACTTCTTTGGCCAAGTGTCTTCCCTCTGCACAGCAGACCCTTTCTGTCCTCTTCAGAATTCTCATTCAACAAGGGTGGCTTTGTTGTTGTTTGGTGCATCAACCTCTATCTTGCGGTGGCTGAATGGAAAGTCTCTGACATCTCCTGCTGCACCTCCCCCTCCGCCGGACCATGACCCCATGACTGAACATCAAGCCATCATGTTCTACACTGCCCTAAAGAAGCTTGAGGAATGATACTTTTTCTTTTGATTAGGCACTTTACAGCCTTCCAGACTCAACATTGAGTTCAACAATTTCAGATAACCTCTAACCCAAATTTTTCTGGACAACAGCTATTGGTAATGATTCTGCTTTCCCATTTACACCTCCACTAGACCCATATTTTGTTTCTTTCCTTGTCTCATTACCATCAGCTTTGCCTTGCATCATCATCTGTTTTGTCATTTAATCATTCCTACCTTCTACCATATCACAGATATTCCCTTTTGTTCTTTCCTTCCCCTCCCCCATTTTCTTGTCTCTGTACTTGCTTATAACATTTTTAAAATTCATTCATGCAATGTCAATGTCACTGGCAAGGCCAGCATTTATTGCCCATCCCTAATTGCCCTTGAGAAGGTGGTGGTGAGCCACCTTCTTGAACTGCTGCGGTCCAGAAGTGCTGCACACCCACAGTGCTATAAGGTTGGGAGTTCCAGGATTTTGACCTAGCAACGATGAAGGAATGATGATATATTTCCAAGTCAGGATGGTGTGTGACTTGAAGGGGAACTTGCAGGTGGTGGTTTTCACATGAACCTGCTGCCCTTGTTTATCTAGGCAGTAGAGATTGTGGAGTTGGAAGGTGCTGTAGAAGGAGCCATGGTGAGTTGCTGCAGAGCAACTCATAGATAGTACAACTGCAGCCACAGTGTGCCATTGGTGGGGGGGTTGCCAATCAAGCGGGCTGCTTTGTCATGGACAGTGTTGAGTTTCTGTAGTATTTGAGCAGGCAAATGGAGAGTATTCCTGACTTGTGCCTTGTATGTGGTTGAAAGGTATTGGGGGTCAGGGGGTAGCCACTTGCCAAGATTACCCAGCCTCTGACCTGCTCTTGTAGCCACAGTATTTATGTTACATCTCTTAACATTTTCCAGTTCCGCGAAAGGTCTTTGACCTGAAATGTTAACTCTGTGTCTCTCTCCACAGATGCTACCTGACTTGCTGTGTATTTTCAGCATTTTCTGTTTTTATTTCAGATTTCCAGCATCTGCAGTATTTTGCTTTAGTGAGTGTTGAAACTTTAGTGGAGTTTATTACTCAAAGAGCATTGATGCTAAAGAAGTTATTTGGGCTTAAGGTAGAGAAATCATATGAACCTGATAGTGTACATTTCAGGATTCTAAGAGAAGTTAGATAAGAAGTAACAAAGCTCTCAATATAATTTTCCCAAGTTTTGTAGAAAGGAAAATGCTGAAAAAGGATTGGAAGATGACAAATGTAATACCCTCCTTCAAAAGATGAGATGGCGATAAACCAAGAAATTATAGGACAGTTAGTCTTACTTCAGTTGTTGCTAAACTACTAGAACTTGTGAGGGAGAATTTCAGACAGGGATATCCCAACTATCTGCCTTAACTTTGGTGGAAGATTAACAGAAAAATCAAATTAAACTAAGTGGCTGATCCAGAGAAAAACATCAACACAAACTTTATGGGACAAATGGCTTGTGTGTATAACGTAACATTTTATGATTCTAAGATTCCTTCAGGTAATGACTTTTACCTTTACCTGCTCTTTCAAGCAGTCTGCTACTTTTCTCAATTTCCATCTCTGCAGTGACGCAGCTTCTTAACTTTAACCTGGTATTCTGGGAATCCTCGCTAAACTATCCATCCATCTATCTTAAGGGACGTACAGATAACTTGTTACATTTATCCTCTTCTGAGAATTCCTACTTTCCTAGCATATTTTTAAATTTATTTCCCTCGGCTGCAATAAGAAATGTTTCATCATTAATTTATGAATGAGTAAATTTTTTATTTGAAGTATATTACTGAATTTCCTCAAGGTCACCGTGTTCTTTTGGAGCTTTAATTTTCTTACCTCATCTGGTAACAGGTTCTGATAAAGAAAGCTTGATGTTTTTTTCTTGACAGGTCTTATTTTCTGTAGTATTTTTCAGGAAAGAAATAGTTCAAATACAGGGACGAACTCACCCAATGACAAGACATTTTCCAGGGAAGAGTTTGCAGTTAATGCTCAATTGCAGCATTATTTCATTCTGAAGAGGAATCATTTTCATGCTTCTGGTCCAGAGATCCTGGACTTTGTCTTTTCTGGGAAAATGTGCATCTCTTTTTGGAATTTGTGTGGTGCAATAATAGTTTGATCTAATAATTTTCTTCTCATTATCTTTTTAAGTAATCTGGTTTGATCTTATTTAACCCAACTTAATTTTCACAATCTGATTGCTTGAATAGGTACAGTACAAATCCCTGCTCTTCTCATAATATGGACCCCTAACTCTGAAACAACTGAAGTTTTATATCTTCTTAACTCTTATTGCAAGCTTGCTGAACGATAGAGTGCAACCTTTGGTTCTTTGGTACTTGCAGTCTAGATATTGCTGACAAGCATTTCATTGCAATTGTTCCTTGATTACAACACATTCCGTTCTTTGTACATGGAATACAAGGCGCCGAGTGATAATGTGCAGTTTGTGGACAGCACTGGAGATTGTTTCTGCTAGCAGTTTGAGGTATATGGCTATGTTTTCTTGTACTGCCATAGATTGTATGTTACCCTATTTGTTACCCTATGTTTCAGTGGTAGCACTCTCAGCTCGATGTCAGAAGGGTGTAGGTGCAAGTCCCACTCCAGAGATTTGAGCACAAGATCTAGGCTGACACTTCAGCATAGTACACCGACAGAGGTGACAGCTTTTGGATGAGTTATTAAACTGATGTTTGTTCTCTCAGGTAAAAAAAATCCCATGACATTATTTTAAAGAAGAGCAGGTGAGTTCTCCCTGGTGTCCTGGCCAATATTTATCACTCAGCGGACATCACTGAAACAGATCATCCGATCATTATCACATTGCAGTTTATGGGACCTTGCTGTGCTCAAAGTGGTGCTACATTTTGTAAGCCATTATAAATCACTGGTCGGTCTGAGCTAAAGTATTTGGTCCAACTCTGGGCATCACGCTTCAAGAAGGATGTCATGGCCTTGAAGGCCATGAAGAGGAGATTTACCAGAATGGTACCAGGGATGAGTTACTTCAGTCATGTGCAGAGACTAAAGAACCTGCGATTTTTCACCTTAGCCAAGAGAAGAGTAAGGAGAAATGTATTAGAGGTGTTCAAAATTATGAGGGGTTTTGCTAGAGTAGATAGGGAGAAACTGTTACACTGACAGGAGGGTCAGTAACAGATTGAGTGTTGGATACAGATTTAAGATAATTGGCAAAAAAGCCAGCAAGGAGGTGAGGATTTTTTTTTGTAATGGATCAAGTTGTAATGATCTAAAACACATTACCTGAAATAGTGGTGGAAGTAGGTACAATAGCAACTTTTTAAAAAGGAATTGCATATCTCCTTGAAAAGGGAAAAAACGCAGGGATATTGGTAAAGAGCAGTAGAGTGGAACTAACTGGATAGCTCTTTCAAAGAGCCAGCACAGGGATGATGGACCAAATGGCCTCTTTCAGTGCTGCATCGTTCTATAATTTCATGATTACAACCATGACTACACTTCAAACATACTTCATTGGCTTTAAAGTG